>NC_084475.1:29464129-30169129 GCF_027409185.1 Cynocephalus volans
AAAATATCTTCAATTCAGTTCTTATTGCATCTTACTCTGAAAGCAGAGCTGTGAAACATCTAAATTTAAATCTTTTTTAGAAAACAGGATTTTCCATTGCGGGTGGCAGGTTTGTTTACTGTGATTCCCAGCCATCAGAGAGCCCAAAGAATTCAAATGGGTTCAAATGAAGTTCAAAACTTTAAAAATGTATAAATAATTAAAGATCAACTCAACATCTGCTTTCTTCCATCCTTACTTTCCCCCACCTCTTTCTTCTTTTGTTTCAGCACCTTTCACAGCCAAATCATGGTTTGGGAAAATAAATACTTGCAGACTTGATCTTATCTACTGAAGAAATAATAGCTGATGTTGAAATCACAGTGAATTTCTGGAGGCTATGTCATAGTCTGTTGAGAAGGAGACCTCTTGGCTTCTGAAAAGGGCCAAGGGTAGGTAGAGTTTGATCTATTGGGAAAACTGGGGCATTATATCAAATGAAAATATTGAACACATATGCAGAAGAACAGAAAATCCATTCTTCTCACGTTGTCCCACCAGCGACTGCATTCCTATTGCGGCCTCGTCTTAAACTTGGCCCGTGTGGCTGCAATAGAACCGTGCATCTGTTTAACATCAACAGAAAACAAACAGAAGTGCTGTCGTCTCTTCCAGTTTCAAATAGATAAAGACAGCTAATCCAGGAATGGCAGGCTCATAAGTGCTTTCTTGTGGGGAGAAATCCTGAAGGAGTGGCTTGCTCCAGGAGCAGCTGGGATGAGACTTTGAAGTAGAAGCCCCCCGACACACACACCCACTCACCCATGTCCATTTATTTTGGACACGCTACAGTAAATCCTCCCCGAGACATGCGCAGCTCGTGTTTCATGATGGAGCAAACACAGCTTCCGTGTGTTTTGTGCTGTTCCTCCTGACCGCTGACCCTTGGATTTGCCCTGCCCTTCCGAAGAAAGGAGCCTTGAGGGGTGCTGTGTTGGTGCTTACCAGCATGTGGCCATGCTTGTTTCTGACCAGAAACCCACTCTATTTGCATAGGAGGGCTTCTCCGGAGTAAACCTGACCACAGGCAGTGTGGTGTGCAGGTTCATCTCTCCAGAACCTGTGAAGGACACCTAGAGAGGCCTCCCAAGTCAGTGGGCCTTTCTGGAATAGTCCTGAGAAACTGTGGTTATTTACACAGCTTCCCAGGCTTATTGCGGGAATGCCTGGAATGTCAGGAAGAGTATCTCTGTCTGGTACATTTGAGTTATCAAGTAAGAAGTGGTTACAGCAGCTAAGCCTGTTGTTCTCTCCCAGTGTCCACTCCAGGGCAACTGTGTAGCCATCTGAATGTGTTGGGTTAGGATTCCCAGTCCCTTGTGCTTCCACAGTGAATGCAATGGTCTTACCACCTAGGGCAGCTCGGGTGAGCCACTTGTCTTCTGGGATAAGCCTGCATCCCAGCCCATAATGAAAGAACACGTGCTAGGTGACGTGGGGATGCTTAATGCATAACAACTCCTGCATAAGCCCCCCTTTTGTGTCCTAGATCACCTTAAATTCAAGCTTGATTAAAAATAAGAAACCAAGGGAAATAACATTTATAATGATAGTAACTGTTAATATGTGAGTGGCTGTCTTAGGTCTATGGCTTGCAGTGTGGAGAGGAATTGAAATGCTAACACTAAATAAAACAGCAGGGTAGAGGGAAAACCTGAAGAAGCTATTGTTTTGCAATGAATTTTAGAACCAGGAAATTGCTAATGTAAATATTAAGTAGAATCTAATTCTGTTCTCTAGGCTGGTATGCAAAAGTACAAGGTTTGAAAAGCACACGAGGGATCTAGTTTTAAGGTTCTTATTCTGTCCAGGCAAGCCCTCATTACATGGATGGTATGTTAATATCGTGCCCACACATCAGGTCCAGGAATCTGGGATAGAGAAGGAAAATAAGCCTGAATTAAGCTAGCTCAGTATGATGGCATGTTAATAACGTACGCTCACATCAGATGTAGCCAGCTAAGAGTGAGAGGAAAATAGCCTAAATTAAGCCATATCAATATGGAGACCCTTTTCATTGCTATCTCTGAATTTATGTATCACATGTCTAAAAATCGCAGTGGGAAATACCATGCATTTTTCATGGTGCTTCAGAGATTGCTACAGCCAAGTCTCTACCTGAAGTTAGTAAGAAAATATTCTAATTTCCTGTTTTTTCACCTCAAATACAGTAGTTATTTCAGAGGTCGTTGAGAAGGAGGAGGGTATATTTGCATTAAGCCTGTGGATCCATTGCAGGGCACTACATTTTTCTGTTGACATAAGAGCGAGCTTTGTCTGACAGCACAGACATCAAAGCCTCCTGGTAGAAAAACAGCCCAAAATTTGGAAGAGGCGTTTTATAATTTCCAACCATTTCATTATGGCATTAAGGTGCATTAATTGCTTCACAGCCCTGTGGATACAGGGTTGTATTCATTGACTTAAGTTGACAACTTCCTTTTTGCTAAAGCTAGTTAGGAAAAAGCACTTCAAATGGGTTTCTAATGATCTCGTAAACACTGTATTTCTTCTGATTGCTGAGTAGCTTCCTTTCCTTTCTTCTCTTTTTAATTCTCAGCTTCCAGTTCCTCTTCATTATGGTTATAAACAGCTGAACTTAGGCTCTCGAGTATTATTTTTCCAGTCTTCTCAGAAACACCATGACTTTACCACTGATTATGGACAAAAGGGTGAATTGTCATTGAAACAGAGGGAGCCAGATATGACTTGGATTACAACTAAAATTGAGCATTTTCATTTTTTTTGAGTCAATGGCAGGTAACTTTCTTATTAAACATGTGGACAGTGCCATGTTCCTAAAGAAATGGTGAAAACAAAATTACTTGCAAACTTCAAGTTTTACATTTAACAAGTATCTCTTGTAGACCAATAGGAAACTCAAAAGCTACATTTGCATGAAGGAAGGCATGCATTGGAAAACCAATAAATCTGGTACTTTAAATTTCTGAATGACAAATTGAATTGACTACAACCATGATCTGGTCAGGTGGATAGAAATCTGCTGTCTAAGATCATTTCCATGGCATGGGTGGGCATGCAATTTGACTGAAAAGGCTGATGAGTTTGTGGCCATGTATAGCATGGCTGCACATGCTGCTATATTTGAACTACCACCAAATACTAAGAGAAATAAATGCCACGAAAAACCAAGTACTGCAGAAGCCCTTATAATTCTCTGTTTCGGATCAGTTCAGGCAGAGAAGATGCCCTCAATGAGAGGTTGCTCACCAAACTGGTAGGCCTAGCAAGACAGTAAGAGTTGAAAACATGGCCAGCCACTTTAAGACCCTTTTTTTTCATTCTTCTTTGCAGTCACAACTAAAAATAGTGAAAAGAACATGGCATCCATTTTATTAAAGGTGGTTCCTGTGTATCTTTGTAGGAGATTATTTTTCTAAAACTACATGACTTCTGCCAACTTTGTATATTTACACAGAATCTACTGAGGATTAAATGTTTTCTAAGAATTTAGCATTTCCGGTGAGAACTTTAGACAATCCCCTCCAACAGCAGCATAAAAAAACCCAGCTTCTCCTGTCATGAATGACCTCCAGTGTCTGGAACCTAAAGAGCAAACACACATTTACTCCAAGAAACACAGTCCCAGACAGAACGGGAACTTCGCTGCTTTGCTGTGCTTTACCTTCTCATAACAAATTACTGGAAATTAATTTGGTGGTCACCTGACTACTAGCTATTCTAGAAAATGTAAGTATATTTATAATCTAACCAGCACTTCCCAAGACCATACACACACACACACACACACACACACACACACACGCACACACACACACACACAGAAAAAGAGAGATAAAATACTATTCAATGCCAATAAAGGAAGGGAGAGATAAGTTTAAATTTAAAATTATGAACTTCATTTATTTCCCCCTGAGTGTTTGTTTTACCTTTTAGGTCACCGGTTTCCATAAATTCCCTGTGTCTTAGCAGCATAGAGGATATTTTTAAACATAGCTCTTATACTGGAGTGTACATTAAATATTTGTTCAGCTGATTAAAACAGTTCTACATTTATTTAATGTTTGAACAGTAAACAGTTTACTGAAAACTGAAATGTCTTTTATACATACACGTACGCTCACAGACACACCTCTCAGAAGAGCAGCTTCTGTTATGAAGTTTCTCAGCTTATACTGCTGAGTATATAAACAGCCCTCAGATAGACACCGCTTTCAGACACAGTTATCTTGCAGGGGGAGCTGGGCCTCTGGCAGGGGCTGGTACAGGTCTAGGGTGGGCAGCCAGACTGAGTGGGCAGGAGCAGCCGTAGCAGGATCAGTTGTACGTAGACAGAAACATTTATCTCAGAGAAAAAAAAAAACAAAAAAACGTGTGGTCTAGATATTAAAGAGCTCAGACACAACTTCAGGAGTAGTGTTCTCTGCCCTTTAACCTGGTTTGTTAAAACAAGGTATTTTGACCTCAGATAAACTGGGAAAGGTTGGGATTTCTTTAAAGAATGACAAACAGAAGATAAACCTCGCAGCAGTTCCTGAGCTTTGTCATCCACGCAGCCCGAGTGGGCCAGCAAGCAAACAGGCACACACTCAGGTGAGCTTCTGCAACCAGCCATCGCGGGGAGACCGCATGCGTTCCCCTGTCAACTCTCACGTCTCTGCTTAGGAAGGCACGTCTGCACACTCAGCACACGCTGTGACCGAGCATGGTGCTGGGGGTGCACTGGACAAATAAGAAGACTGATTGCTTTTGCTCCATATAAACTGCCAACTGTGAGGGGTAGAATGTAGTGTTTTAAAATAATGTAATATTATCAACTATATGGAACATACTTTAATCTTCTCTGGTTACTTATCAGGTACTTTAACACCGTGACACTTTAGATCGCATTCTGAATAATATTATTGTAACATCACTTTGTAATTTCACAATTAAATGAGACTCTTAGAAGTAGACAAACATGCATATCAGGATAATCCTTTATTTATTATATGACAGAACATCAAAAACATGTAATTGAGATATATGTTCATTAATGGAGAAGTGGTTAAATTATGAGGTTAAAAAATTAGAATATTACGCAGTGTTTAAAAGGAACGAAACGGATCAATAAGTACTGACATAAAGGCAGGTCTGAGACACATTTTAATGAAACAAAGCAAGTTGTAGAAGACTGTGCCTGGTGAATGCTATTTTTGCTGAAAAGAAGACGCACATACTATGCTTACATGCTTATAGAGACATGGGGCATTTCTGGAAAGATAAACCAGAAACTGTTAACAATGTTTACATGGGGAGGGCAAACATATGGCAAGGTGGGGCTTTAACTTTTTACTTTGTGCTATCTGAGCTGTTTACTTGTAAAATTACAAAAATATGTACAGTTACATTTACATTTTATAAATTGAAAAAACTAATTTAAAAGTAATGTTTAGGAATAAGAACTTACTTCATATACTGAAGTAAGCAGCTCTCTTTACAAACAAGTTAAGTTTCAAAAAGGCCATTTGCTCATGAGTCCAAAGTGACATTATACAGGTGACAGATGTGTACAGATAGGTTGTCAAGTCAGACGGCCTATTGGAACTCTAAATCTAGGTGTTTGTTGCTTTGGAGTTCTCTTAAAATTTTTATACAAAAATATTTCAGTTTGGCTTCCTTCCTTATAAATGAATATAAATAACTATTTATTAAGCAGCTTCAATTTGGTGTGGATAATAACTTGAAAAATTCTTGTTTTTCCAACCACTGCTTAACCGTGTTCTGCCCAAACAACAGTGAACATCCCTTTAATGACTTTTTGGGAAGAATGGTGCTTTTCCAGGATTTTTCATCTAAGTCCAGCTTATAGTTCTCTTCTCATATTTTATCTATTTCCTCCCTAACCTAGAGCAACCTCTAGTATTAGACATATTCTTATTTGAATTTGAATCTGCCCTTCCCTTTTCAGGACCTGGTTCCCATGCTAATGAAGTGTAGGAAAAGAGCAGCGTCCCTTGACTTATATCCATGACTGTGGTCCTTTTCTGCAGGTTTCTGCTTCTCTGGACAACACCGGATGCTGTTGAAGACCTCAGTGCGCATTCCTCCAAATACATGGGGTGCTGGTGTAAAGGCGTTTGGGGGCTCCCTGTATCCACATGTTCCTTCACCTTCCAACCAGCACCTTCCAACCAGCTCCAGCCCCCAACAAGCTTCTGTTGTTGACAGTGCACCCTGCGGCTGCTTGCTTCTGGTATTCTACTGTCGGCCAGATAGACTTCTTGCCTAGTAAGATGACCCCAGCCCAGATACCTTCCTCAGTGTCCACTAAACCCACAGGAAACTCAGGGCCTCCCTGCCAAGCCCAATAATGGGAAGCAGTCTGCTCCCCTCCACTTCTCCTCTTCACCCTCCCATCTCTCAACTTGGGTTTCCCTAGCTCAGAGAAATAAAGGGCAGAGCAGCAAGTCCATTCCCTGAGCCACGTCTAAAGGGAGAATGATGCAGGGTCTCATTCTTGCAGGCACCCCATTTGCTGCAAGTGATTCTCTTCAAAGGCCCTTCACTTGGTTTTAAGGAAGTGGGAAAAAACTTCTTAACACAAAAGCATTGTATTCACAAGGCTTTGCCACCCCTGATTCTCGTAACTCACTCTCTCTGGATCCTCCCTCTGCTTAAATTGAGTGTAGAATAAGAGCTGGGGTGAAGGGTGGGGGCGTGGCACCCAGTGTTTTTAGCTCTTAGTAAGGCCTGGTAGGTGAGTGGCTCCAATTGTTGGTGGCTGTCTTTATTTTATTTTAATTTTTTTGTTTATTAACTTATTTTTTTTTTTACATTCTATGAGGTTGCAGAACAGTTGGGGGGGCAGAAATAGGGTGGGAGAAGGAGGAAGGAGTAGGGGCATGGCTGAGTCCTGTGACACGCCCCTCATTCCTGCAGGGGGTGGCTGTCTTTAAAAGGCGGGGTTGTTAGCTTTTCTTTGTCTTCAGCTTTGGACTCAAGCTGATTGAAAAGTATCATTCAACATGCTTTTGCATTCACTTATGACAAGACATTTCTTCGGATCAAGACAGCGGCCAAGATTTAAATGCCCGAACACAACGGGCATTGCCATCTAATGGTGACAGGAAGAGCTTTGCTTTTGGTGCACAGCATTGTTCACATCCATGAAAAGTTACAGATTGAAACCTTTGAAAGAGAGGAATGTTGACACCTCTTTATTCAACGGACTATTTTCAGGCCAGCCTCTGCCCATTTTGCAGGGGTTGGAGATTGGGAGAGGAGGGCATAAAGTGAAGACATCTGAAGCCATTTTGTCCTTAGGAAGCTTAATATTGATTTACCCGTTTTTTACACGGTGTGCTGCTCTACAAAGCAATGCAATAAATGCCGAGAGACTGCAGAGTAAAGGGACAATCTGCATCCACGCGTGTAGACAAGTAGGACTTTAACAGAAGAAGGGAGTTTGGTTGGTGTTTGGAAAGGCTACTAAAGAAAGAGATGAGACCACTGTTCCTTAAATGCATTTAATAGCACCTAAACCTTCACAGGGGTGACTTGGTATCCGTGTAAAATGGCAAGAAGGGCACTGGGGACCTTGGGAGACAGAGATGAGAGCCCCCCATTTCTGCTTATACAGAATATCTCAGCTTTTATCAGTTTTACATAATCAGTTTTTGTCTACAATTCCATTTGCTGAAAGGATTTGCAGGTTAAAAAATGTAAAAACTGGGTTATGGAATGGATAGGGACACAGTGCACGACAAGGGGCCTATATGCAGGTGGGTGGGTCGGATACTCAGAAGAGCTACCATGCTCAGGAATAACGAGCTGATGGGAGGAGCTGGTGGGCAGGCAGGTACAATAAACTGAGAAAACACGTGAATGACTGACTTGAAGAGTTTTGACTTGAAAACTTACACAGCTGGAGTTTTGTACAAAGGATGAGAAAAGTAATGTTTAAGGAATATTATGCTAGCTCTGCCTGATGTGTGCATGTCTGAATGTATGTGCGGGTGTGTGTATGTGTGTGTGAACATGGGTCCAGGTGGCGACCCGGCCTGTAATCTTCCCATCGCAGCAGCTGTTGATGGTAAAGGTCAGGAAGCTAAACGGGTAGTTCTAACTTCTACTCTGTTCACCTTTCTCTCAAGTCTATAGTTTCTTACTAAGGTAAGTCCCTAAAGCCGCCTTGATCCTGAGTGATGTCTTCTGGAAAAGGATGACTCGCCTTTCAGAACTCCTCAAGTGTGTCTGAGACAAGGGCTCACTCCCTCCTATGGAATGGCAGACCACCCCTGCCTGCCTGTCCCTTAGAAAGGGGGACATCTTTTCAGGCTAGAACCAAAATTAGCTGCTTAAAGTAATCTCAGTGTTGCTGAACATTCAGCAACACCTTGACAGGGTTTTGGAGGAACCTTGCTTAATCCCGCAAGTAATGATGTTGAAAAGCACATGAGGCTGTGAGCTTTGCTACGGGGAGCCTTCTGACACTTTTTAGCAGATGGCAATGTATACACTTCTTTTATGTACAATGCTTCTCTAAATTAAAGATGATTTTTCAAAAACAATTCTCTTAAAGAGAGAAAGGGTGAAGAAAAAAACTCACACATACCCAGCTGTAGATGGCCTCATATTTACAAAAGCCATGAGGAAATTAAAAGTCATGGTACTATGGTATGTTTTTATAAGTTGTGTGAATGTTAAATACTGACAAAAATTAAGATTTCACATTCCACCAGGATAAGAACTCTCTGAGGCTGGGAGAACTAGTAGGGTAGATTTTAACACCATCTACATTGGAGGGATGATAAAATGACCATCTTCTAATTTGATCTGTAAATAAAATAGTTCAAGTACGTGCTCGTTATTATTATTTTTGTTACATTATCCATACTTTTTGTTCATGCTCAGATTTTGAAATAATGAGAAATCTTTGTTCATGAATTTAGCTTCAGTAATTTATTCAAAGGCTCTAAATAGAGCCTAATGTCAGTACCCAAGAGCTGACTGACAACCAGCTCTTATACTGGCTAATTCTGTCAACAACCAGATGTTTCACACAACATGTTGACATTTAAAAAATTTTTGTTCTATGGAGTCAACCAGATTGACTGTCAGTTTGGGTATTACAGACCCTGTACAGACTTTTCTAGTAAGATTCTCTCTTGTTTTTATTTTTATTTTTTTGAGAGCTCATTGATCAATAAAGATACACATGTCATTGTCCTCTAGAATGTCCTTGGTCCCAACATTTAACCACTCTGATTCATGGGTCTCCTCATTTGCATCTTAAAACATAATGCTTATTTGCCATTGGCCTCACCAGGGTAATCTGAGGAAATCAGGCACTTCAAGAGCCAAACATATGCTGTTAGCTCAAAATCTCCACTATTCATTTATTTAACAAATGCATTTAGTGCAAAGCACTGTCCTGGAACCTCTGGAATAGACAAAGGTGCAAAAGCCTGATTCCCAATCTAGATGAATTTAGAGTTTAGTGGGGTGGAGTGGGGGCTTAGGTGCATATAGAGCTGTGTATAGAATTTAGGAAGAAAGTGGAAAGGACTCTGTCTTAATACCAACAGTCACAATTTATTGCATATTCTCTATAGACCAGACACTTGGCTAAAGGCTTTATATGTATTAACTCATTTGATCAGATCAATAACACCACAAGATTAATATTATTTTCCTTATTTTATAGAGGAGGAAACCAAGACTGAGAGAGATTAAAGGATTTCTCACATGTCACACAGCTATAATAGTCAGAGATTGAGATAGTATTTAAGCCCAGATCTTTGTGTCTTAAAGGCCTCTACAATAATCACCACACTTTACTCTTTTCCAGTGTTTCTTTATATGTAGATATGCTATGGGTTTTCAGTGGTGGCGGTAAATATTTCAGACCTGGAAGAAGAAAGGAGGTTAAAAAGTGGCATTTGGCTTAGGTTCTTTGGGTTAGAGAAATGGGAGAAGGGAGGAAAGAGAAATCTAAATGGAAGAAAGAGCGGGAACAAAGACACACAGAGGTGGGAAGTGTAGGGTCTTGCACGGGAAAACTGGAGAAGGGTATCTTTGAAGGAATGCCTCCCATATCTTCTAATTCATCTGATTGTAGCATCTGGAACTGTTAGCCAATCATGCAAAACCTCCCAGTTGCTCGCCTATACTGTCAACTACGTATATGTATGCATGTGCATTCCTCCTTGTGGAGTTAAGGCACGTGCCTGGAGAAGAACTGCAGCAAGAAGGGTTGGCTTTTTCTGGCATGTGGTCCAGAATATTCCACTGTCAATGCATATGCAATGTGCTTGTAATTTCCCAGGAAATGAGTTTAGGACCACTGAAGGAAGCAGAGAATGGAAAACCAAAACAACAAAGTTTGAACATTAGCTTCCCTTTGGAATCACTTACACATCAAATGTGTGTTTTACTTTGATATACTGTGGAGCAATGTCTTTTACATTAGCATGGCTCAGTACCTGGTTTTCCTTGGCATTGTTTGCTACTAGAATTAGGGCATGCCATTTCATACCTGAATGTGAATGTAAAAATATTTTCATATGTATAAATGGCTAAGAGGGGGGCCGGCCCCGTGGCGCACTCGGGAGAGTGCAGTGCTTAGGAGCGCAGCGGCGCTCCCGCCACGGGTTCGGATCCTATATAGGAATGGCCGGTGCACTCACTGGCTGAGCGCGGTGCAGGCGACACCACACCAAGGGTTGCGATTCCCTTACCGGTCACAAAAAGACAAAAAAAAAATATAAAAAAATAAATAAATAAATGGCTAAGAGGATGGACAATTGGCAGCCCTTCCATCCAATATATCCTCAAAATGTGGAGTAAACTTGAATTGCTGAAAAATAAAAGAAAATCCAGTTAGACACTATCGGGGAGCTAACTAGTTGCAGCTTATCACTTCTGACCCTCTGGCTTTTCCCTGCTCTGCATAGCTTTTGAATTTTCTCCAATTGCCACATAGATCAGAATCAGAGATGGCATGATTCTGTTCCCCCAAAAGATGAGAATGAAACAGTCCGAAAGAACATGATTTTCTATCCTGAGAATATTCTAGAGAATAGATGGACTCTTGCAAGAAGTTACAATTTTAAAATACAGTCAGAATTTTTAAAAAGTAGGCAATTGGGGCTCCCTTGTCTTAGTCTGATTCTGAATGTCTCTTCAGCCAGCACCACTGAGAAATCGTGAGTGTGGGAGTTCTCTCCTTGTGCCAGGGGACTTCACAAATATGGTTGCTCTCTGCTTTTTATTCTTGGCACATGCAAATGAGAAATGATTTTGAACCTAAGACGGGCACACTATGCCATCTGTTTAACTTAACCTAACAGGTGGCAGCTATTTTCCCCCATATGTTAAAAAAAAAGCAAGAAGGTGAAACAAAGAATGTAAGTGTAAAGGAGAGTACATGGGCAGGACTTCCAGTGTCCTTTTAAGAAGGTGAGGCTGCTGTGAATGCTGGAAGGGCCTCTTGCTGAAGGAGAAACTGAAACAGCACCTGATTCTGTGAGTTCCAGCGTTGCAACATGCCCTACGATGGGCCGATAGGATACTCTGGAATAATTAGAATTGGAAAATTATTCTGAATGTCAACATTTTCATAAAGAAAATGAAATGATTGGGTAGATCCGTAGGGGTCTCCTTGCTAGTGAATCCTAAATGGAATAATTTTCATTGTCCTGAGGCATGTTCAGAGAGACATCAATGGAAGTCCAGAGCATCACATGAAGCTAAAGAATGGTCCAGGAGACACGGAGAAGACCTTGCCTCCCGATCTGGCACAACTTGACCCTTGGCATTACGTGAAGAGAGCCCCTGCATGTCATAGGACAACTGGTTTTCTCATTTCTCCTTAACGATGTTTAACAGAGAGAATGAATTACAAGAGAGGAAGATGGCTAGTATGTGAGGTTTTTGTGAAGGGGCGAATGGACAGATAGTTGAATCAGGATAATTAGCAGGAGGGACATGAGAATGGAGGTGTCCTGCCCAATGTGGTTAAAAGTACAAGAATGTGTGTTTGACTGAGAAGGGTTAGGAAGTACTGTCAAATTGCCCCATTAAAATACAAGTTCTACCATAGTGGAGTCATAGGGATGAGAAGTTGGATCCAAGCTCCAGATTCTCTCACTGAGAGGAATTTGTCATGATACAGCTTCCATCTCTAAGACTGTTGCTTAGGAGAAGTTGTTCTGTGGGATCTGAGACAGACTTGGGTTTTAGACCATGTCTGGGAGATCTCTGGCTGAGCTTTCTTTGTAAAGAAAAGTAATTTCTTACTTTCCTTTATGTCCAATGGAAAGAAGATTTGGGTATGAAACCCCCCAGCAGCACTGAGGCCTCTCCATGGCCTATGATACGTGTGGAAAGTGACACAGGAATAGAGATCCAGAGTCTTGGAACTTCCAGAGTCTGAGCAAAGGCAACACATTTATTTTTGTTTTTGTTTTTCTGGTTGTCCCTTCCTCCCAAACGTAATCCTGAACTCCAAAGTTTTTAATCTTTTCACTAATCCTGTTATGTAATTTAGGGTTTGTGATCGATTATCTGATTCAGCCCTTCTGCATTTTCATCAGAAAGAGTCAAGTTTCCCACAGAAGTACCAAATGTTTTATCAGTTACAAGTTTCACTTGCGCAGTTGTGTGTCACAGATGGGACCTTAAAAATATATATATATATATATCCTACCCTTTTTACTAATTAAATCTCGTTCAGTGGCTGATTATCAGGGAGTAAAATCTTCACAGTCAAATACGAGGTACAAGAGTCTTCACTAAAACACAAAAGGTCAATGAACAGGAAAGAACATGTGAAGATGCTAAAATAAACATAAACATTGTTGCCACATAAAACTAAAGCTGGCACACAACTGAAACCGTGTGCAAAAAGTTGACTGTTATGAAAAATGCCTGACCTCTCCCCCTCTAAAAGCCTGATTTTGAATTTGCATAAAAGAAAAAGTCAGAGACTGAACTAATTCCAGCAAAGTTTTAGAGCCTTGTAAGATTTCCGTAGTTCGCCATGTAGTCTGAATCTCAGAAAATGGGCACTTATAATGAAAACATGCACAGACTCTTAACTATAATACTGCTAGCAGGCATTGCTATAATAGCAAGACAATTTAGCAATAATGGGTGAGTAGGAAGAAAATTAAGTAGTTTGCTGAGACACACACACACACACACACACACACAAAAAAAAAACCCAAAAAATAAAACAAACCTAAGCCAGAACATATTTGGCCTCATGTTCAACTTCAAATGCAAAGTCAGTTCATTAGTGTAATTTAAACTTTTCATAAGTCTTTCAATGATAAATTCCATTAATATATTGGAAATGCCAGCTTTTAAGAATAGCCTGTGACTATGAGTGGTACTGAAAAAGGTGGGTTGGACTGTGATCTCCTCTGCCCCCTCCAGCTCAGCAAAATGAGTGGATGGCAGGTTTTCACCTCTCCAGTCTACAGTAAATGTCCTCATTCCACTCCATTCAGTCTGAGCCTTAGGGCAAGCCAGGGTTTGCAGCCATTTACTACAATAATAGCAAGACAATTTAGCAGTAATGGATAAGTAGGAAGCAAATTAAGCCGTTTGCTGAGATACAGAAATGAAGCCAGAAAATATTTGGCCTCATGTTAGGCTTCCAATTCATAGTCAATTCATTAGTGTAATTTAGTCCTTGTGTAAGCCTTTGAGTGATAAATTCTACTAATACATTTGAAATGCCAGCTGTAAGAATAACTCATTGAGTGTTGAGTAAAATTAAAAGATGGGCAAGAATAAATCCTTCATTTTCATCTCATATGGGAAGATTTATGAAGGCCTTTGAGAAGAAGCATCTGTCTGCTAGTTGTAAATTGAGAGTATTAAGGGAAAACACTGGAATATTTTGGTTGCATTAGCGAGAGGAATGTATTAACTCAAATTCTTTTGAGATCTTTCCCTTTGGGGTTGAAGATTACTCTTGATGAAGAACATGTGAATTTTTAGAATGCACGTCTTGCTTGGGAACAAAGGCCACAGCACAAAGAATATGAAATGGTTGAGGTTTCAGGGAGTGGTTTCTGAGAAATATAATCATGTGTGTGATGTTGGTGACTTTTTTTCCCATATGGATATGGTTTTCTCTATGCTTGTGAGTGTTCTCTTTAAAGCCCATAGAGGCTGCACAGACTTGGAACAGGGATGGGGAATATAACCAACCAGCATTTGACTCCCTTAGCAAAAAAAATATTCAGCCAATTTCACCCATTACTTTCTCTTGCTGGTGTCTTCAAATTTGATACCTTCATAACAAAATAGATTGCTCATTTTTAAAAAAATGGAGGGAAAAAGGTAAATTTTCTTAAACAACTATTTCATGCAAGGTGCTTTATATAAATTAATTCAGTTTCTTTCCAAAAAATTTGAAATATCCTGTATTCCCAATTTATAGAAGAGAAAACTGCAGTTTCAAAGGAATAAAGTAACATCCCAAAGACAACAGTTAATCAGTGGTAAAACTGGGATGTAAACCTAAGTACGCCTGAGTCCCAGGAGTGAGACTCCAGCAGAGATTTATTGGCAGGGGTGAGTCTGGGATATACCAAGCTGACTCATGACAACAGGCTGTGGCAGCGTGCTGTGTCTGGAATGATCAATCCCACTCTGGTTCTCTGGCCAGTTTCCCCTTGTCAGCATGCTGGTTTTGGCCATTGTTGTGTTCTCAAATTCTCCCTGCTCTGAATGTCATTCCTGGCGAGAGACCCTGGGATTGAAGTTTGTCTGTCTTCAACTCTGCTTTGGGTTTGCAGGAAATATGTAAATATGCTGCCCAGTTCAGCCCTTAGACCCGGACAACTGGGCTCCTACTTGAAGACCCCTACTGTAGAAGGTACAATTCTGGTGCATCTCTATCCTTATCCCTGCCCAGTGAGTTTGCCAGCAAATAGAAACATAAGATATCCAGTTACGTTCTAATTGCAGGTAAACAAAAAAAAAATTATTTTTTGTTTTGTAAGTATATTCCACACAGTATTTGGGACATATTTATACTAAAACATTATTCATCATTTATCTGAAATTCAAATTTAATGCAGTACCATATATCTTTTCTGATCATTCTGATCTCCATGAATCAGGAGTGTGAGACTATGTAATAAAGAATTAACCCAAAGAAAGGTTGGGCTATGGGCCTGCTCTCCTGGGAAGTGATCTTTAGGAAGAAAGTCATTTTTTACCTAGGGACCTTGGGTCATACTGGACAGTCCAACAATGTGATTTATGGAAAAGACTTTGAGCCACATGTTATATGCTCTACCTCCACAGGGGATGGAAACTAAAGGTATCAGCTTGGCCTCTGGAGCTCTCAAGACTAAAGCTTGGTCCACCACATATGTGACTGAGCCCTAGTAAAACTTGGGACATCAAGGCTAGGAAAGGTTCCCTGGATGGTAATACTCTGTGCATGTTGTCACTCATAGTTACCAAGAGGAGTTAATACTGCCCATGACTCCATGGACATAGGACACTTGAAAGTTCCACACTGGAACCCTCTGACACCCTGCCCCATGTGTCAGTTCTCTTGGC
Source organism: Cynocephalus volans (assembly GCF_027409185.1). Lineage (NCBI taxonomy): Eukaryota > Metazoa > Chordata > Mammalia > Dermoptera > Cynocephalidae > Cynocephalus > Cynocephalus volans. Next base: position 29,479,721 of record NC_084475.1, read on the forward strand.
TACTTTTAATACATATCATCTCCCTGCAATAAGTCATAACCATGAGTATAACAGCTTTCCAAGAGTTCTGTGAGTCCTTCTAGCAAATCATCAAAACTGAGGATGGTCTCGGTAGCACTTGAACTTGCAGTTGGTGTCAGACATGTTAGGTCGGTGAGACAAACAGAATGAAAGACTCTGAGTCAAATGTTGTCAAGCAAGGGAATTTACTTCAGCACACCTGGAGGGGAAACTGAAAGCTCAGAGTTCGACTCTAGTACAGACTGGCAGAGGCTTTATAGGGTTTGTCTGGGAGGGGTTTGGGCAGCTATTCTAAGCACTTAACATTCCATAATGGCTTTGTGGGTGTGTTTTTTGCTTTGTATTAGATGTTTTTACCAGAATGCACCAGCCTGAAAAAAGGGAGGAAGTAGGGGGACAGAGTGAGTTGTACCAGGTGTCCCTATCAGAACGTACTGGTCTTGAGGGAAAGGGAGGGGGCAGGGGAAAGGAGTGGCAGATGCTCTTTATGTTAAGCTGACTGTGAGGCCTAATAGGAAGGAAAGGCAGTATTTTGAACTGGGCTTTCTCTAGCTTTTAAGGGCCAGGGGGCCTCCTTTCCTGAGTCCAGAATCTAGACTATGCTCCAAGTACTGGCATTGGAATTCCCTGCCTGAAGGTCCCTGAGCATGTTCCAGAGCCTGTGTGAACATCATCTCCAGCTCTAGTCAAGGGTGAAAACTGCCACCGATGTGCCATGCCTAGTCCTGAGCATGACTAAGAGGTGACTGTGGGACAATGGGTGTAGTCTGTCTGTGCAGGCCTGTACATCTGCCTGCATGCATGTGAAGTCCCTTTTGTCAGGGATGAGCTGGGGTGAGAAGAAAAAGGGGAGAGCCATGGTGGTTTCCATGTGTACTTTTTGCTCTAAGCCTAGTAAAAGTTAGAGGGAGATGGGCCTCATCTTGCCTTCCCCTGCCCTATCTGGAAATTTAGATTTTGTCCCCACTTTCAGTTTTTCTTCTCCAGCTCAGTATGACAGCGGCTAGACTTTCCCCCACTGCATGGCTCAGGTAGGTCCATGCATCTCAGAATATATGCTTATTGAGCAAAATCATCCTCAGTTTCTGTTGAGTTCTTTTGCCTGCCTGTAATCCTGACAGCTGGGCCAATTGCAAAGCTTGGGCTGGGTCTGGAGCTCACAGACCCCTCAAGCCCATTGTCAAGACTGGGTCACAAAGCCTTCACATGCCAGGCTGGGTCCCCAGACCCTGCACATGCCAGGCTGGGTCACCAGACCCCTCACACGCGGGTCTATGAGCTAGGTAACTGGAAGGTTGGAGATCTTCAGGAATCGGGAGTGTGAGACTATGTAATAAAGAATTAACCCAAAGAAAGTTTGAGCCATGGGCCTAGTCTCCTAGGAAGTGACCTTTAGGAAGAAAGGTCCTTGGAAGCCATAGGTTGGAAAGCATGGCCACATGGGCAGATGCCTGAGGCAGTCACCAGCCAGGCCACAGTGCCATGCATGCACACTAACTCCACCCACACACAACTTGCTTACAAAGAATGTACTGAACCATCCCCAACCAGCCCTGAGGCAAGGTGGGCTGATTAAATTATTCTATTTTCCCAGCAAGCCACCCCTTCAGGGTCCCTTACTGTACAATCGATGCATTCAGAATCTTCTGTGATGTTCCCTTAGTGAGGATAAATGACCCTTACATTTACATAACCTATTGTCCATTCAATATGTCTTAAGACTTGTAGTTCTGTCCCTTTAACTGTTAGCCACATATGTCCAGTTAGTAGTCACCATTGGTGTGATCTTCCATGGGAATCCTGCAGTCATACTGATGGGCAGTTCAATGCACATTCAGTAGGCCAACACATTGACCATGAGACTCTGGTGCAGTGCCTGCAGCCAGAACACTGACCAGACCACTCTCAGGAATTTGACTAACAGCCTAGGTCTTTGCACTTTGGCTGTGTTCATGGCCCACCCACATTGTTCCAAATGACTTGGCAGCATTGGAGCTGCCTGGATTAAATCTGCAAGAGAATCAGAGGTTAGTAACACATCATCAATGTAGTGAAACATTGTAACTGTGCTGGGCCTAGTCCACTTGGCTAGGTCCCCAGCCACCAAACCATGACAGATAGTTGGGCTATGCAGATAACCTTGGGGAAATACTTGAAAGATTCACTGTCTTCCTTGCCATGTGAAGGCAAACTGATCTTGGCTATCAGCTGAGATTGGAATAGAGAAAAAAAAAAGCATTTGCAAGGTCCAATACATAAGTTTCCAGCTGAGTCATCAGCTAATCCATCAAGCTGTGAACTGAAGGCACAGCTGCATGCAAAGGAGGCACTACTTTGTTCAGTTCTCAATAATCTACAGTCATTCTCCAGGTACCATCAGGTTTCTTCACTGGCCATCCTGGAGCATTAAATGGGCTATGAGCTGGACGAATAATGCCAACTTTCTCTAACTCCAATATAGTGGCACCTATCTCTGCATGTCCCCCTGGTAGGCGATACTGCTTTATATGGACTACACATCTTGGCTTGGGTAACACCTGTAGGTCATGTTTAGCATATCCTTATAACACAGGCTTTACTGTCTGTATTCACAGCTGAAACTCTCCAACTGTTGTTTGCAGGTGCAAACCATAAAGTACATCCATACCCAAGGTGTATTCAGCTATGGGAGATATATATATAGTATATACACGAGGAGGTAATCTTCCTATGCCCAATGGCAATGACACAGCCTTGACTTCAGTAGTATGTCCTCCATAGTCATCTATACGAACTGTTGCCCCTGGAAACTTATCTGGATTGCCATATATCAGGCTACATTCTGTGCCTGTATCCACCAATGCCAAAACATGCTACAAATTTGTCCTCGACCAATGTATTGCCAATTCAACGTGAGGCCTCTGGTCCTCACCTGCCCCCAAAGGATGAGTGCCTTGGCCTGCTCCCTAGTCAAAATGGAACAGTTCATCCACCTCCTTGGGAGCAACCAAAAAAATCCTTTAACTCCACTGAGGGTAACTTGCTACCTGTTTCTGGACGTATAGTGAAGAAACGTTGTTCAGGGAGCAATTGCTGCCACAAAGCAAACAGGACAGCATTTGGCTGATGGTCAATTTTCCCTTTATCAACCCCTGCTGCAAGCAAGTTAAGCCACATCTGCTCATAGCTAGTCTTGCTCGATCCGTTTGGGATAAAATCCCGAGTATTCTTTGTGGGTTTGGTCTTAGCCACTTTTGGACCCCTTTTGCTTGTCTTTTCTCCTCTACTTCACCCAGGCTGGCTATCATGGTCGTTACCTCATGTATAGGATGACCAATGTATGGGGCCAGTATGGCTATCAGTGACCCAAAGGACGTTGGTGGGGCATTTTGCAGCACTATGTCTCTCATGCCGCCTGTAAAGTTCTCATCATCCGGGCCATGAGTGTTCACATTAAACATGGACTGCCGCATCCCCAGCTCTCGAATGATTTGGACCAGCTCAGCATACGTTTGCCATTTACTAACAAACTTGGGCAGTTCTCCAGCATTTACTCACAGGGTTCAGGCAGCTGCACTCACCCAGTCCATCAAGGAGTGATTACCTGGCCCTTGTGCATATCTGCAGCTATTCTGCAGCCGCTGCCTCAGGGATGGATGTATGGTAACGGAGGCCAATTTCTCCATCTGCTCACCAGAGCATGTCACACTGTCCACCCCTAGGTCCTAACCCAACAATAGCCAAGCAGCCAGGGGCTCCCCTTGTTTCTGCCGAAACTGTCTCCCCAAGTCAACTAACTCAACCTGGGTATATGGGACATAGGTGGTGAACTGGGTCACCTGTGGATCACCCACCGGTTGTCTGTCTGGTCCCATAGCTGCTCTTGTCTCAATTTCTCATGCACAACAGGTTGTGCCTGGAGACGCACGGTTTCCCCCAACTCACCACTGGGTTGGTCATCTTCCCTGGTGGGAGAGGTGGGAGTGTCCAGTCACTGCACATCATCCTCCAGGACATTTATCTGTGCTTCCAACAACTCTTCTTTCTGCCACAAATTTGATCAGTTTTCAGCAGAGTGAGCAGTAGCCAGGCTCTGGTCATCAGAAAAGTGGCCACCGGGCACCACATGCTCAAGGACAGCCACATTTCCTCCCCGTCCCAAGGGGTTTTTCATTGTAGTACCTGGTCTATGCTGCCTTGCAGTACAGTGTGCAGCAACCAGATCCCGGTCAACAGGAAGGTTGCCATAGGGCACAACATATTCAAAAGTAGCCACACTTCCTCCTTCTTCCAAGGGCTTTTGGCTTCTGTACCTGCTCAGAATCCTGTCACAGACTATTCCAATTGTCGAGCTCTTTTACCTGTCTGTAATCCTGCTGACTGGGCCAATTGTAAAGCTAGGGCTGGGTCTGGAGCTCACAGACCCCTCAAGCCCATTGTCAAGACTGGGTCACAAACCCTTCACATGACAGGCCGGGTCCCCAAACCCCTCATACATGGGCCTATGAGCTAGGTAACTGGTAAACAAGTCCTTGGAAGCCATAGGTTGGAGAGCGTGGCCGCAAAGGCAGACGCCTGAGGCAGACACCAGCCAAGCTGCAGCACCACACATTTGCACTAACTCCACCCACACACAACTTGCTTACAAAGAATGTGCTGAACCACCCTCAACCAGCCCTGAGGTGAGGGGCCCTGATTAAATTATTCTATTTTCCCAACAGTCTCTTCTCCAGGCCTTGACTTGGAGAGCTTAAACTAACCTATATGGAATTGATAAAGGAGGTGCTCGGTTTCCCTGGGCTTGCGTTTCCGACACGCATCTGGGTTTCCAGCCCCTCCCTGAGGTCTCAGCCCCCTCCTCTGAGTTCTCCCTTGGAGAAAAGTTACTGCTGCCAGTGAGACCTATTTTTAGTACCAACGCAGGGAAATTGAGACCACAAGGGGTTGGCTTTTTCAAATCTACTGGCTGGGCATGCTCAATAAAGAGCACAGAATATTCTTGAATATGCCTATTGCATATAACTAGGAGCTACCCCCTTAACTGAATATTCATTAGGTAAACTATAAAAGCTGAATCCCAGCTGAAGGTAGGGCTATTTCTCACTTTCCTGGAGGCAGCCTGCACTGCACTTGCTGGCTGAGGTGTGTGTACTCTATTTTGTGCCTAAGCTACTTTCAGCAGGTGGCTGCTCACTATGTTGGGCCAGCCTGCACTCTATACTGAACTTTAAGTATGTTTTTCTTGCTTTTGTGTTAGACTCGATGTCTGTACTGAACTTACTTTTGTGTTAAACTTGGCGTGGGTCCTGCTCAGTCTCTGGAGCACGCTGCACTCTCTCTGTGTGACCTGTATTTCTTATCTATTTTATTAAACTTGTTCTCACTGTCTACTGTGACTCTGCCCTTGAATTCTTTCCTGTGGTGGAGTCAGTAACCTGGTAAGAGGACGGGGTGGGATGAGGCTGACTATCGGAACCCCCAGACCCTGCCTCCAACATCAGAATGTTGTGAATTCTAAGAAGCCATCTGCTATAAAATCCACCTCTGAATTAGCAGGACCTTTTAATGCTGGGGGAAAAAAATTCTTACCAAGATTAATGGACTTATTAATTGTAAAATGTATTTTGTTTTCAGAAACTTTTAAATATTAAAAGCTTTTTAGCGTTGAAAATGGATACATATAATAGTATCATACCTCTATGTCACTTGAGTGTTTAAAAATCTTTCAACACCTTTTATCTCATTTGATCCTTATGCCAACTCTTGCAGGGGCAGCTGGAGCACCCCAGCACCCTATGTCCCTTTTCCTTGTCGGCACCAAGGGTCTCCCTCTTCTTTCTCTCTCCCCTAAACTGCGATCACTAAGGCTTGCCTGTGACCCCACTACCACCAGCACAGCCTGAACTCACTTCCCCTGTCTCGGTGTCTGTGTTTGGCAGGGAGAGGGGACATCGGCAGGGCACACCATGGGACTGGGATGGGGTTAGGTTTAGAGAAGGGAGAAAGGAAGGAAGGATTGGCTGTGACACTGGAAAAATATGATGCCTACTTTTAGATAATTTCCTGGTTGAAGAGCAGCAGGCTGGAAAGGGAGAGCCAAGAGCCTCGGCCATGCCTGGAGGAGAGAGGATAGAATTGGACCCATGTGACTTTGGAAAAGCCACTTCACTCTTTGCAGCGCAGCAGCCTCCTATGCAGAGTGGGACATGATTCCTACATCATGAGGTTGCTGGACTAGAAAATGACACAATATGTATAAAAGTCTTTATCTGGTACCTGGCACATGGGCTCATTAATTTTTCCTGTTTTATTAAATTTGAGCACAGTATAGTTCCTAGCAGAGGAGGTCCTCCATCCGTCAATGGCAGCTCTCATTAGGATTATTTCCTCAGAGGTAGCTCTGAGGCAGAGTCCTTCTTGGTGTCACTTAGAGGACGGAGAAAATGCAAAGAGGAATGTGTCAGAGGCCATGCAGCTATGAGCATTTTAGCATAAATGGAGCCCAGGTTAAGCTTTAGGGAAAAGAGAGAAAGCCCTGACCCTTTCTGACCGTGCCTGGCATAGGCAGAGCTGAGGCCCAGAGAACATTCAAGTCCTGGCTCTGTTCATAAAACTATGGTTGGAAAAGATGTGAGACCGTCATGTCCCCCCGCTGTCTGCTCCCCTCCTGCCTTCCCTTGAGATGGTCATACAAGTGTTTAGAAAACCGTGGAAGGGCCACGTGTCATCCTTGGAGACCTGAGGAGAGGGCCCTGCCTGCAGCCTGAGAGGGGAGAGTGGGATCTGAAACGACGACTGGTGTGATGAAGACAAGCAGGCAGCACGAGCCCCAGGAAGCAAGTGAGGAAGGGAAGGGAGGGCGGCGGGGAAGCTCTCACCCCCAAGGAGGGTCCCCGAGACTGAGAATGGGATCTGGGGCAAGGGGCGCAGTGGGAACGGGGATCTGGAGTGTTCTGCTGCCACCATCAGAGACATGACACACCATCCCAAATTGAACCGTGAATTATCCTGCCAATCACCAGTGATGACCCACCCCAGCTGGATTGTACACTCTTCCCATGGAGGAAGTCTGGGAATTTAGGCCCTAGTTGCAGCACTGCCTCTGTGGGGAAAATGTTTTCTGACTCTCCCACTTTCTCATTTCCCCACTGACCAAGAAATGAATTTCTAGAATGCAAACCGTTCCCAGAAAGGTGGTGGTTAGTTCATGCTGCCTACCTGAGTGCAGAAAGATGACTGGTGTCTGCTCTGTTTTGTTTCAGACACAAAACTGAGGCCTCAGAGCCAAGGCCGGAGAGGCTTCCATGTAAACACCATGCAGGGCTGGCCGTTGACCCCAAGCACTCAGAGGCCTTGGGAACATGCCCTCTTGATGTTGGACGACCCTTGAAGCACAACTGCCCCAGTGTTCTCACCTTAGCATCTGCCTTATTTGTGTCCCTCCCCTCGTTGGTTCTGTGAGCCCCTCTCCCCTGCACCGTTCACCACTGTTTCCAGGGGAAAGGCTATCTCCTCTATAAAGCCAGGTGGATTTTCCTCAACTCTACACTCCTACAGCAAATTGGAGTCTGCACTGTAGGGTCCAATCTTTAAATTGTACTCTTCCACAAAGTATATATTAATGTTTCATGAATATGAATATTACTTTTTTTTAATGATATGGTCAGGTTTTGAAGGGCAAAGACTCTCCTATCTTCTGTACCTCACATAGCACCCTCAGTGCTTAGACTCCAGAGCGTTCTTGCAGGTTTGCCCAAGTGTTTACGGATACCGTTGACTGCTGCCTGATTAATCATGAACCACAGTCACCACCACCATCACTGCACAAACCCTACTGTCACCACCTGGTATCACCACTAGAAACTTCATACAGTAATTCAGAGCTTACTAAGTGTTTTCACATGCAGTATTTTATTTTATATTCACAACCATTTTCTCAAGTAGATATTATTTATTACCCCATTTTACAGGTGATAAAATGGAGGATAGAAAAGATCAGGTGGCAGAGCTGGAAGTCAAAATCTTTCTAGGAGCTCCCTGAATACACATACCCGTGTATTTGTGAACATGGAACTATGAGACTTCTTTCAAACAAACACTTAAAAGCGTTATTCTGGTCATGTGATAAACCTCCCCCAATTTTAGTGGTATAAAACATGACCATTTTCTTGTGCTCTCAATTCTTTCAGTCAGGAATTTGGGCAGGGCCTAGTGGGGCTGACTTGTCCCTGTGCCATGATGCTTGGGCCTCACCTGGGTGGATCATGTGCCTGGGGCCATATGGCTGGGGCCATGGTTCTTTTCCACATGACATCTGCTGGGACTGGAATGTCTAAGATAGTTCTGTCACTACCGTGTGCCTGGCATCTAGGCGAGGACTGCTAGGACAGCTGGGAGTGGTCACCATCACTCTTTCCACATGTGGTCTTTCCACACGGCCATCTTGGGCTTTCTTAGAGCATGGAGGTTTTAGGTTAGCCAGACTTCTTACATGGTGGCTGGCTTCCCCAAAGCAGGTGGTGCAAGTCACAAAGACAGAGCAGTGTGACTTCCCATGGCCTAGCCTCAGACGTTACACAGTCACTTCTATCACGTCCTGTTGGTTATATATGGCCAGGCCAGACCAGTGCAGGAGTGGGCTATGCAGAGGTAAGAGTCAGGGTGGTGTGATGCATGAAGAAGACATCTTTGGAGATTAGCTACCACAGTTATGTTCGTTATTATTTTTATTATTATTATTTTTATCACACATCATATGTGTGTAGACAGTCTCTGTGACTTTGATCAAAATATTCCTGGAAAGAATGAATAATGTCAAAAAACAGACCTCTTTCCTTGTGCAACTGTTTAAGTCAGAAAATCTGTAGTTTATGCCTGCAATTGCCCTTTTCATCACTAGTAAGTAGACTTAACTCAATAAGACAAAGAAAACTATCTGTCAATGGTGTTGGAGATCACAGAAGTTACAGAATAGACAAACTAATGCAGCAAAAGACACACTAGCTTAATCCAAAAGACCCTGAATGATAAATGCTGGCGAGGTTGCGGAGAAAAAGGAACTCTCATACATTGTTGGTGGGACTGCAAAATGGTGCAGCCTCTATGGAAAATGGTATGGAGGTTCCTCAAACAATTGCAGATAGATCTACCATACGACCCAGCTATCCCACTGTTGGGAATATACCCAGAAGAATGGAAATCATCAAGTCGAAGGTATACCTGTTCCTCAATGTTCATCGCAGCACTCTTTACAATAGCCAAGAGTTGGAACCAGCCCAAATGTCCATCATCAGATGAGTGGATATGGAAAATGTGGTACATCTACACAATGGAATACTACTCAGCTGTAAAAACGAATGAAATACTGCTATTTGCAACAACATGGATGGACCTTGAGATTATTATATTAACTGAAACAAGTCAGGCACAGAAAGAGAAATACCACAGGAAAAAAAAAAAAAACCGGGGGGGTGGGAGAAGATATAATAACCACAATTACTTGAAGTTGATACGACAAGCAAACAGAAAGGACATTGTTGGGGGGAAGTGGGGGAGGGAGGAGGGAGGGAGGTTTTGGTGATGGGGAGCAATAATCAGCCACAATGTATATCGACAAAATAAAATTTAAAAAAAATAATAAATAAAATTAAAATAAAATAAAAAAAACTTAAAAAAAAAGACACACTAGCTTAAATGTGACTACATTTTTTTTCTTTTAAGTATTTTTATTAATTAATAAAAGCAACACAAAGTAAATAAAACAATTTAAATTTTTCTTGAAAGTTTGTATTTGTCTTTCACATGTGTACTTTGGCATATACTGCGGTCTGTTTTTTGGTTTTTTTTTTTTCCACAAATTAAAGGGAATGTTTGAAGAGGTGATCCGGATTCCTCCCCAAAATAATAGACTTCAGTTTGCTACAACACATATTTATTAAGCAGCTACTAGATGTCAAGCACAGTGCCAGACATTGGAGCAAGTCAGACATGGTCTCAGTACTCACAGAGCTTATTGTGCAGTGAAAAGAACAAAATGTACAATTAAAATATGGTATCACAAGTATTATGACTGGACAAGTACAGGGAGATGTCAGAGTACAAAGGAGGGACCTATACGCCAGGCTCAATCGTTGTTAGAAAATGTGAAATATACATCTTGGAGAGAATTTTTTTTTTAATGGAAGAAGTTTATTTGCAAAGAAATGAACTTACAACTAATTTACGATATATTATTGTAATATAAATAATATAAATAAATCATCTTGTAGGCCCACCAATCTTCCATCCAGACCCACATGAAAGAATGTTATAACAATATTCTACATGAAAATGTGCAGGTAAAAAGGTGCAAGAGAATCTTTTTGTTTTTTTCCCTAAATCTTTACTTTTTAAAACTTGTGACATAAAACTTATCACTTTCACCATTTTTAAACATATAATTTGATGGCATTAAGTCCATTCACAGTGTAGGACAACCATCACCACTATCCATTCCCAGAACTTTTTCATCTTCCCAAAGAGAAACTCTGTTCCATTAAACAGTAACTTTTATGACTGAATAATATTTCGTTGTGTGTGTGGGTGCACATGTGTGTGCTATGGTCTGAATGTGTCTCCCAAAATCCATGTGTTGGAAACACAATGCCACAGTGTTAAGAGGTGTGGCCTTTTGGGAGGTATTTATGTCATGAGGGCTTCATACCTTAACCGTGGACTTCTCAGGCTCCAGAATTGTGAGAAAAATATATTTCTGTTTTTTATAAATTACCCAGTCTCAGGAATTCCGGCATTCTGTTATAGCAGCATGGAATGGACTAAGATGGTGTGAGAGTGTGTGTATCACGTTTTATTTATTCATTCATTTGTTAATGAGCATGGACACTTGGGCTGTTTCTACATTTTGGCTAATGTGAATAATGCTGCTGTAAACATTGCTGTACACGCATCTGTTTGAGCCCCGCTTACAATTCTCTTGGATATATATCTAGGAATGGAATTGCTGGATCATATGGCAATTCTATGTTTAACTTTTTCAGGAAACATCATACTGTTTTTCGCAGAGGATACATCATTTTACATTCCCACCAGCAATGAACAAGGATTACAGTTTCTCCAGTTCTTGCTGATGCTTATTTCTTTTCGGTTTTTGATAATAGCCATCCAGTAGCTGTGAAGTGGCATGTCACTGTGGTTTTGATTTGCCTTTTCCCTAATGGCTAATGATGTCGAATATGATTTCATGTGCTCATTGACCATCTGTATATCTTCTTTGGGGAAGTGTCTATTTAAGCCCTTTGAACATTTTTGAATTGGGTTGCTTATTTTTGTAGTTCTTTATATTAATCTCTTATCAGATACATGATTTGCAAATATTTTTTCCCATTCTGTGAGTTGCCTTTTTATTTATTTTTATTTATTTATTTTGAGTGGACTAAAACCAAATTATCCATTTTTAATTGGAAAACATCCCATGTGTCTTATTACCAAGCCAGTGTCTTGACAGTGGAATTTTTCTAAATTTTATTTTATTTTTTTAATGTTATTAATATTATTTTTTTATATTCTATGACGCTGTTGTGGAGCAGTTAGGAGGGAGGAGGAGAGGGAAAGGGGAAGGAAATGGGATGGAAGGAGGAAGGAGGAGGGGTGGGATTGAGGCCTGTGGCACCCCCCACATTCCCACAGGGGAGACTGGGGGGCTTCCAGCAGTGACTTGGTCATTGCCGGGCTGGGTGCAGATGTCAGAGGGGTGTGGAAAAGCCCTCGCCCCCCACCACCCCAGCTCAGGAACTCAGGGCCCTTTTAGCTGCGGCTTGGTGGTCATCGCTGAGCTGGTTGTGCATGTTGTGGGAGCATGGCTGAGGCCCTTGGTCCCCCACTGCCCTGCCTAGGGAGAGTCTGGGGCTCTTCCTGTGGTGGCTTGGTGGTCATTGCTAGGCTGGTTGTGTGTGTTGGGGTTCATGGCCAAGGCCCTACTAGGACCCCTCAACCACTCGGGGGAGCCCAGTGCACTTCCTGTGGCAGCTTGGTAGTCATTGCTGGGCTGATGGCACGTGTTTGGGGGATGTGACTGAGGCTCTTGTCCTCCCACTGCCTTGGCTTGGGAGAGCCTGGGGTGCTTCCTGCAGTGACTCGGTGGTTGTCATAGGGGTGGTTGGCTGTGTCTGGGGGTGTGGCTGAGGCCTTCTGTCCAAACCCTTGGGACTGGTTGCAAGTGTTAGCGGGCACTGCTGAGGCCCCAGCCCTCCCCACTTTCTGGCTTGGTAGCCCAGGGGAGTTCCGGTCCTTCTAGGTGTTACAGGTGTTCTTTGGTGAAATGAGACCTTTACTAGTTAATATCAAACTTTCTCTCCAGTTGCAGGTACTTTGTTTTTTTCTTTCAGTTCTGTGTTGCATTATTTGCTGTTCCCATCACTTAAACTCTGTGCTGGAACTAATTTGCTGTCCTTTGCTTACTTCTAAATGGGGGAACTCCCTGTGCGGATCAGCACTTGAGCTCTGTGTTTGAGCTAAATTGCTGCTTTGCTGCTGATTCCCTAGGCAAGGCTTTTTGTGTGGCTCAGGTTTTAATGGTTGACTTTATAGCTACTTCCAGGTCTAGAGAAATCTCGTGCACCTGGGATATATAGACACTCTGGTCTGGGCCTGAGTCTTTTCAGCAAACTGCACCCCATGCAAGTCTATATTCCTGACCAATCTCCTCTGAGTGGTCCTATGCTGATTGGGGTGCAGATCAGCTGTCCTTGCTGTGCCCCTGTATTCCCTGGTGGGCCTGTCTCCCCCACCACCCATGCTACAAACAATTCCTATGGAACGGTCAGGGCATTGGTCCCTTGCAATGACTCACCGGCCTCTGAGTGGCTCTTTTGATTCAGTTGTTATGGCTCTTCGCTCCTACGTGGGTCCATGGGAATCATATTAGTGGTCTTGGTGGCCCCCAGGTGGCCCTCTTCTCCCCTGCTGCCTCCAGGCCACTTCATCTGTGGGGCACATCTGGGGCTTTTGCCAGCTCCTGCTCCATGTGCTCAGCAGCTCCAGCCTGCAAGTGGCTGGGATTTAAAATGGTTGAAGTGGTTTTTTCTTTCTCTCATGGTGGCTTCCCCCACCTTCATATACTCCATAGGTCTCTCCTCCTATTCTCCTGAGCTTTAGTGGCCCCAGCTTGGCTGCCATCCCTTTTTTATAGTTGTGAATTGGTTGATTTGTGGGAAAGAGTGATGCTGGGGACTGCCTATTCTGCCATCTTGACCAGAAGTCCCTGGGTGGCCTTTTTAGCGGTGTTGATAGTGACTTTGATGCACAATTTTTAAAAATTATCATGAAGTAAGTCCAATTTGTCTGTTTTTTATTGTTGTTATTGCCTGTGCCTTTGGTGTCATATCCAAGAAATTACTGCTGAGTCCAACACTGTGAATCTTTTGCCCTATGTTTTCTTCTAAGAGTTTGATAGCTTTATGTCTTACATTTAGATCTTTTACACATTTTTAGTTAATTTTTATATACAGTGTTAGGTAAGGATCTATCTTCGTTATTTTGCATGTGGATATCCAGTTTTCCCAGCACCATTTTTTTGAAAAGACTGTTCTTTTCACCACTGGATAGTCTTGGCAGTCTTGTCAAAAATCCTTTTACCAGATAGGTGAGAGTTTATTTCTCAGCTCTCTATTCTATTCTATTCTATTCTATTCTATTCTATTCTATTCTATTCTATTCTATTCTATTCTATTCTATTCTATTCTATTCATGTCTTTCTTTATGCCACTACCACACAGTTTTGATCACTGTATTTGTAGTAAGTTTTGAAATCACAAACTGAGTCTACTAGCTTTGTTCCTCTTCTTAAAAATTGTTTGGCTATTCATGGTCCCTAGAGAGTCCACACAAATTTTAGGATGGGCTTTTCTACTTCTACAAAAAGCTTTGGGATTTTTACAGGGTTTGCATTGAATCTGTAAGTCACTATGTGTAGTATTTACATCTTAACAATACTGTCCTTCAACCCATCAACATGGGGTGTGTTTCCATTTATTTATATATTCTTTAATTTCCTTCAGCAGAGTTTTATAGTTTTCATTTTACCAGTCTTTACCTCCTTGATTAAGTTAATTCCTAAGTATTCTATTCTTTGTGATTCTATTGTAAATGGAATTGCTTTCATAATTTTCTTTCAAATTGTTCATTTTTAATGTACAGAATTGCAACTGACTTTTGAACATTGACTCTGTATCCAGCTACTATACTGAATTCACTTACTAGTTCCAGCAATTTTTTTTATGGACTATTTATGTTTTTTTACATATAAATTTGTATTATCTGTGAACAGAGATAATTTTACTTCTTCCTTTCTAACCTGGATATCTTTTATTTCTTTTTGTTGCCTAATTTCTCTGGCTAGAACTTCCAGTACTGTGTTGAATATAGAAGTGACAAAGGTGGACATCATTTCCTTTTTCCTGATCTTAGAGAAAAAGCTTTCAGTCTTTCACCTTTGAGTATGATGTTAGCTATGGATTTTTCATATATGGACATTTTTATATTGAGGAAGTTTCCTTCTACTCCTAGATTATCTGAGTATTTTTATTATAAATGGGTCTTGAATTTTGTCACCTGTTTTTTTTCTGCATTAGTTGAGATGATCATGTAGCTTGTAGAATTTTTCCCTCAATGGTATTAATATGATGTATTACATGGATTGATTTTCATATGTTGAATCATTGGTGACGCTGTATAATAATTTTAATATTCAACTGAATTCAGCTTACTAGTATATTGTTGAGGATTTTTCATCAATATTCCTAAGAGATATCATCCTTCAGTTTTCTTTTCCTGTGGTGTCTTTCTCAGGCTTTGTTAATAAGGTAAAGTGGTTCTCATAGAATGAGTTAGTATGTGTTTCCTCCTCTTTAATTTTTTTTGGAAGAGTTTAAGAAGGTTTGGTATTAATTCTTCTTTAAATGCTTGGTAGAATTTACTAGTAAAACCATCCGGTCCTGGGTTTTTCTTCTTGAAAAGTTTTTGACTACTGATTCAATTTTACTAGTTATAGGTCTGTACAGATTTTCTATTCCTTCATGAGTCAGTTTTGGTAGATTCTGTGTTTCTAAGAATCTGTCATGTTCTATTTAGGTTATTCAATTTGTTGACCTAGAATCGTTCATAGCATTTCCTTATAATCCTTTTCATCTTTGTAAAATTGGTAGAAATGTTCCCACTTTCGTTTTTGATTTTAGCAATCTGAGTCTTCTCTTCTATTCTTACTTGATCCAGATAAACACTTACCGATTTTGTTGCTGTTTCAAGGACCCAATCTTTAGTTTTATTTGTTTCCTCTATTTTTCTATTTTCTATTTAATTTTCTGCACTCTAATCTTTACTGTTAGCTTCCTCCTGCTAGCTTTAGAACTATTTTGCTCTTCTTTTTCTAGTTCCTTAAGGTGTAAGGTTAGATTATTGATTTGACATCTTTCTTATTTTTTAATGTATACCTTTATAGCTATAAACTTCCCTCTTAGCAACTGCTTTTACTGCATCCTATACATTTTGATATATTGTGTTTTAATCTTCATTTGTCTTGAGGCATTCTCTAATTTTCTTTGTGATTTCTTATTTAAAATGGTTGTTTTAGAATGTGTTGTTATTTTACACATATTTATGAATTTTCCAGTTTTCTTTCTGCTCCTGATTTCTACTTGTATTCCACTGTGACTAGAAAAGATACTTTGTATAATTTTAATCTTTTAAAATTTACTAAGACTTCTTTTGTGGTCTAACCTATAGTCTGTCTTGGAGAATATTCTGTAGCACTTGAGAAGAGCATATATTTTTCTGTTGTTGGGTGTTCTGTAATGTCTGTTAAGTCTAATTGGTTTATTGTGTTGTTCAATTCCTTTATTTCTTTTTTCTTTTTTTATTGCTATTCTATCTGGTTGTTCAATCCATTATTAAATGTGGGGTATTTAGATCTCCAGCTGTTGTTATAGAATTGTCTATATGAGAATTGTGTATATGTTATTGACTTGTCCAATGAGAGACTGGAGCTTTCCAGTTTACCATCTCACTGACGTCACTTGAATAGAATTGTCCATTTCTCCCTTCAGTTCTATCAATGTTAGCATCATATATTTTGAGGACTGTACTTTTTGATGTATAGGGTGTTTATCCCTATAATATTCTTAATGAATTGACTTCTTCATCATTATATAATGTCCTTCTCTTATCTTGTAAAATTTTTTTATATTAGTTTAGCCACCCCAGTTCTTTTTGTTATTATTTTCAAGGAATATCTTTTTCCATATTTTCTCTTTAACCCATTTGGTCTTTAGATCTAAATGAGTCTCTGACAAACACTATATAGTTGCATCATGCTTTTTAATCCATCTGGCAATTTCTTTTCATTAGAGAGTTTAATCAATTTACATTACTGATTTAATTACAAAGTAATTACTGATAGGGAAGGACTTACAATGGCCATTTCTTATTTGTTTTCTGTATGTCTTACAGCTTTTTTGTTTCTCATTTTCTGCGTTGCTGCTTTCCTTTGCATTAAGTCGATTATTTTAAAATTTATTTTTAATCGTACATATTTGTGGGATACAGTGTGTTATTTCAATGAATGCATATATCGTACAATGACTGAGACATTTTGATTTTCTTCTCATTTCCATTTGTGTATATTCTGTGGGGATTATATATACAACCTAAAGTTATAGTGATCTAATTTGAATTAATACCAGCATAACTGCAAGCACATGCAAAACCCTACTTCTATACAGTGCCAATACCCTTTATGTTATTGATATCATAAATTAGATCTCTATACATTCTGTATCCAATGACACATAAATATAATTATTTTATGCATTTGTCTATTATGTACTGTGAAAAATAAAAAGTGGAGTTATAAGCAAAAATGACAAAAACCAAGTTACTGGCTTTTATATTTGTCCATGTATTTACCTTTACTAGAGATCTTTATTTCTTCGTATGGCTTCAAGTTACAGTCTAGCCTCCTTCGTTTCAACCTGAAGGACTTCTTTTAGCATTTCTCATAGGGAAGGTGTGGTGTCAATTAACTCAATCAGCCTTTGTTTCTCTGGAAATGTCTTAATTTTTCACTCATTTTGAAGGATGGTTTTGCCAGTTACAGAATTCTTTATTGATTCTTTATAGAGGTTTTTTTTTTTACCCCCTTTCAGTACTTTAAATAAATTATTCTGTTGATTTCTGGGCTCAAAGATTTCTGAAGAAAAATTGGCAAATAATCTTTCTGAGGATTACTTGTCTGTGTCTTGTTACTTCACTTTTGCTGCTTTCAAGGTTTGATCTTTGTTTTAAGCTTTTGACAAATTGATTAAAATGTGCTTTACTGAGGGTCTCTTTGAGTTTATCATACTTGGATTTTGTTTAGCTTCTTGGATCTATAGATTTGAGATTTCACCAAATATGGGGAATATTCTATCCATTATTTCCTCAAATATTCTTTCTGCTCTGTTTTCTCTCTCTTTTTCTGAAACTCCCATAATACCTGTGTTGGTCCATTTGATGGTGTCCTGCACATCCCTTAAACTCTTTTCACTTTTCTTCATTTTTTTTCCCATTCCTCAGACTTGATAATTTTTATTTTTCTGTCTTTATTTTGGATGATTATTTCTTCTGCCTGCTCAAATCATATATTGAACTCCTCTAGTAAATTTTTCATTTCAGTTATTGTATTTTTCAGTTCTGGCATTCTGTTTGGCATATTTTTATAATTTCTGTCTCTTTGTTGATATTATCATTTTTTCATACATTGTTTTCTTGATTTCAGTTAGGTCTTTATATGTTTTTCTTTAGTTATTTGAGCACATTTAAAACAGCTGTTTTAAAGACTGTCTAATAGTTCTTGTGTCTGGGTTTCCTCATTGATGGTTCCTGTCAATTTATTTTGGTCCTTTGAATGGGCCATGTGTTCCTGTTTCATTGGATGCTTTGTGATTTTTTTTTTTTTTTTGAGTATTGGACATCTGACTAAAAAACTCTGGAAATAAGGTTATCCCTTTTTCTCCAGTTTTGTTTAATTGTTGAAGGCTGTAGTCATTCATTTGCTTTGAGACTTTTCCAAACTATTTTGCAAAAATTATTCCTTCTTATGAGTGATCACTGAAGTCTGCATGTTCAGCTAATATTTTGACAGGGATTTCTTGAATTCCAAGAGCTCTCTCAGTCTTTATGGATTGAGTCTGTGCTGGGAAACTCATTTAACACTCAGCTAGGTTTGTTACGAGCCCAGGTGTTATACTGAGGTGAAAGTTTAAGGTCTTCTCAGGTCTTTTTTGAGCATACATCTTGTCTGGCTGTGTGTGTGCTTTCTGCATTGCCCCGTGTACATGACTGCTTTTGAATGTCTTATTTTCTCAGAGAGTCTCACTCCAGTTTTTCCTTTGACCTTTAAAGGGTGTATTGTATATCCCCACCTGTAATCTATTGCCCCAACCATCTGTGTGTCTATAGTCACCTTCCAGATTTTACAAGCAATGCCCGTCATTTTTCCTGCCTCATTTCCAAGTTGCGTGAAACACAGTTGAGTGCCTTTCACCAGTTTTTCAGATATTCTCCAGAAAAGTTAGAATAGATGGGTGCAATAATTTACAAATAAGTTCTGCTCTACTCCTTTCAGTTTGACGTATGGATCTGAGAACTAGAATGCTACTTGAATACCAGAACTTCTGCCATGCCAGGGAGGGGGTGGGGCAAAGGCAATTAAAAATGTCACAAAACATTCCTACCATTTTGAAGCTAGCTTTTTCTCAATTTAGCATTATTTTGGTAGCTGTAAACTTTTGACTGCTTTCCAGAGTTTTGACAAAGTAGTTTCAGACAGTTTCTGCTTGGAGTGGTTTTGTTTTTGTTTTTGTTTTTGTTTTTGTTGGGGAATGAGAGATTGGAGCTTTCCAATTTACCATCTCACTGACATCACTTGAAAATATCACAGCTCTACCTTAAGATGTCATTTTTGGAGCTGGTCTTGCCCATTGCGTATAGATCCATTGAATTCTTATTTCCAAAGGTATATTCCAAATTTTTAGACATTCAAAACTAGCTAAAAATGGTTTCCACAATCTTAAGGAAAATTGAAAATTACAGTTTCTTGGGTGGATTTGCTAACACTGCTTTTTAAAGAGAAAACATGAGCCACTGCAGCTGACTGGCATTCTTATTCTTTTCAATATTGTTTGCAATTAACTTGCCACTAATTACTTTATGATTGTAACTCCCCCCATAATAAACCTGAAAACTGCTTTTAAACATATTATTGAATTTGAAAATCAGTGAATTTTAGACTTTCCCTTCTATTGTTGTTTACTCTCTTTGGTTAAATTTCTCTAAATAAATGAAAATGACTTTATTCCATCCTTACTAAACTCTGTCTGGATTCAGCCGAATTTTTTCCAACTTTTCTGGAATGAAATATAAAAATAAAGGTTCCCATAATTTACTCTTCTAAAAAATGTCTTCGAAAGATCTTCAGCAGAATTTTATATGTAGACTTTTTTTTAAAAAAGGGAGATTATATCAAGAAATTTTTCCTTACTTTGCATTTAATAAAGTACCTTTCTTTCAAGTCATTGTTCGAAGACAAAAAGGAATGGTAAGAAAAGTCATAGGTCCTGGGAGCATCTCCCTTTATCTTCTTAGGAAGCCAAGATCCATTGAAGAAGAGAAGGCAAAGATCTAAAGCTATCTGTGTTCACAGAGGCACCCAACCAGGCCAGGTGAGACAAAAAAGCAGAGTGAGAGATGGATTTCTGGAGATTCACTATGAGGTCAAAGAAAAATACAAGCTTTTTGCTTAAAGAATGTTGTCTGTACTCTTATATTGTGCAGGATTATGTAGAAACTGATTACTATTCAGACTTGTCTGGCTTTTCTTCCTATTTTCAGCAATGCTGCAAGGTCTGATTCTTAGGGAAACAGAGTAGAAAAAAATGCATAGTTGCCCTAAATTTCTCTCCCCTCCCTAGAGGCCCCCCAGGGTGCTGGTTAATAAATGGTTTCTCACTTGTTTACCAGCTGCATTTGCTCAGGGCACTTCCAAAAAGTTCACCCACCTCACATTAGTCAGCAGCTTTCTATGACAGAAACCTTCACTTTGCCTCCAAAAAAGGATTATTCAACCTTGTAAAACACACCATATCCCCCATACTCAGTAGGACACTTAATTAGCCCCCATTGATTCATCAAGCAAAACAGCTAATAAGAATTTTTTGGCTTTTCACAGTGGCCCTAGGATATCCACCCACTTCTTGATATTTTGAAAATTTCAATTCTGCTGTAAGTTATCAGAGTAGAGAGTACAGAAATAAATGATTTCTTCAGGTAACCCAGAAGCACTGTTTAACTATTTGAATATTATGGACTAAACTACCTAGTGAGAAGACTGGGGAGAACTGGGCAGAGGTTCTTTTCAGAGCAGAGTGTCCACAGAGGGCTGTGTGTGCACAATCACTCAGGACTGCTCCACACACTGCCTGGGAGACTTCCTGTCAACCTGAGGTTACGGCACCTCTCAACATGCTCCCTAAAGGGTGGCTTTCCTTATAAGAAGGCTCTATCTGAATGTGATTTACATCATGGACTGTTTTCCAAAGCAAAATTAGGGAAATATTACCCATGGGTAGATGCCAGTCTTAAACTTGATTTTACCAGGCTTCTGGGTGATTGCTCAGACTCGATGTCTCTATTTTACTAGTGATGGAAAACGTACACCTCTGAAGTTTTTGGTAATAATATACAAGGTTTAAGCACCAAATTGGACCAAACCCTAAAAAAGCTTTTCCCTCCCTTACCCTCTAGTATGTTTTGTTTCCAAATTCATGTAGAGTAGAAATTTATTACCTACTACCTCATGCTAGGAGCTTTTCTAAATTATCTCACTGTATTAGTCAGTTTTTATTGGTTATAATGGAATACCTGAAACTGAGTAATTTATAAAGAAATAAAATTTATTTTTTAATATTTTGGAGGCTGGGAAGTCCAACGTCCAGGGAACACTTCTGGTGAGGGCTTTCTTGTTCTTGGTGGTGACTCTCTACAGCAATGCAGGAATCCCATGGCAAAATAGCTGAGCAAGAGAGCTAAGCTGCACAGTTGCTCTCCTTTTAAAGCCATCAGGACCACACCCATTACTCCATGAATGGATCAATTCATCTATAAGGACACAGTCCTCATAATCTAATCACGTCTTTAAGACTTCACCTTTCACTTACCATAATAGGATTTCCCACTTCCTTACCACTGTCATAGTGAGGATTAAGTTTCTTATACTTGAAACTTTGGGGGACACAATTCAACCCATAGCACTCACTTAATATTTGGAAATTTGGAATTACTCTGTGAAGTAGATATTACTAGTCCTTTCATAACATTGAATGTAGTTACAAGCACATAGTAGGGTACCAATAAATACTTGGTGAGTGAAGAAAAGCTAAATGGATAAATGAATGAATAAGTGAATGAATGCGCTCAGATAGAGCTAAGTGATTTGTTCATAATCACAGAACTAGTAAGCTAAAGGAAGAGCTGGTATTTTGGGTAAAAAAAAAAAAAAAAGAAAAAGAAATGGCGGTGGTAAGTGGTATATTACAGGCCTGATCTAACCCTGTTTTTCCATTCTTGTTTTCCACTTATTTTGGTATATGCCAGTGATTTCCAGCAGCTATAAGTAAGTAGAACTAATGTCTCCTTGTAGATTGTATTATCCAGGAAATAAAGTCCTAAGAAGGAATTCTGCCATACAAATTTCATTACAAGTAGGTACAACAGCAGACCTGCAATCATTTCTTAGAAGCTTGGTTGTTACCCACTTCTTGTTCTGTTAGACTTTCTGACAAGCACCTTACTTGCAAGATGTACCCTCAAGGCAAGTGCAGCAACTATTCTGACAGTAGGATAACTAATCCCCCAGTGGGATCAAGGAACAGACTAATACTCTACTGAGTGGGGAACACAGGACTATAGTAGCTCCAAATTGGAGGTGGGGAGGCAGGAGTTACTCCTAAGGTGAGAAGCTCCTGTCTGCAGCTTCCTCTTCCTCATTCATGTGAGGGTGAAGATGCCTGGACAGGCCTTCAAGCCAACCACTCCTAAACTGTCTAGAGCGTGGCAAATGTATGGCCCAGTTGTTTCTATAACAGCCGCCTTCCTTTGCCAAGGTATACATTTCTTCCAGGAACTGCTAAAACCCTTGATCTGAAGCTACTCCCAGATATGACCAGCCATGGAGAAAGACCAGAGCAAAGATCCTGGGCTTGTAGCTGGGAGCCTCCAGAGAGTCCTCTCTTCTTTGGCACTACTCTGGAGAAGTGAATGCTCTTGGACTGCAGCTGTCTGTCAGCCACCATCTGCTTTGTTATCCCTACATCACCCTGGAGGTAGGAGTGACCCAGGGGTAGAAGGAACTACCAGGGTCTCCAAGCTCTTCTTCCTCTCTTGACATTCATCTCTAGAGAACTGGTCCTGCCAGGGAAACCCTGAGGACAAACCACCTTCTTCTTTCTTTTCTCTACTCAAGATATGAGGCTGCTTATTTAGACTCCCTGAGCAAGAAACACAGTCTTTAAAGACAGAACTACCTCAGAGGAATGTGTCCTCTTTTTCCTGAACTATAGTTCCTGTGGAGAACTTCAGCCTGTGGAGAACACTCCAGCACCCCCTAATGAAACACATGGTATTCTGTGTCTTAGGCATACATTTGTTTCAACAACTTTTAAGTGCCTACCATTGACCAGGCACTGTGTGATAGCCAGGTCCTGGGACCCTGTGCTAAAGAAGACCCTCACAGTCTTTGCTCTCAAGAGATATACAGTCTGCAAGGATGCTTGACAAAAGTCAAGAAAATTCAAGTGCATTGTGTGTTGTAAAAGAAGAGGGGCGGGTGGTTAGGAATGTAATCATATACTGGTCTTTTGAGATCTTTAATTCCCTGGGAGTCAGAATTGGGGCCCTAAGATTTCCTCAATCCATGACCCTTACTTCTCCAAGATGCCTAAGGAAGATATGCAGATGACTCTAGGGCATATGGTTCTGTTTTGTAATCCCAGATGGTAGACAGGGTTCACCGTAGTCTTAAACTACACTAGAATTGGACTGGGTCTTGGGACTTTCTGAAACTAGTCCATGTGCAAATTAGATCTGTGAATGAAGACATAAAAAGGCAAAACACAGTGTGGCCTGATGGTATCAGATAGATAATATATGGCACTTTTATAGATTAGAGACAGAATACTAATGTGAAGCCAGCAACGTCAGGCCAGCTCGTGTGTGCTTTCTTCTCTAAAAGTCTCTCATTTTACGTTATAAAGTTGGTATCTGGCATGTAAACTACACAATACCTATTTATCCAAAACATCAGTTTCTCCCTGCTTTGTCCTCCAAAGTACCTGGTAATAAAACACCTGGAGAAAAACAAAGTATAATGGAAAGAACTGGGGCTTTGATGTGGCTTTCTAGTTTCACCACTTAGTAGCTCTGTGTTCTTTGAGACTTTGCAGTGAAGAAAAGAAATTAATCTGCACATCACAGGACGGTGAAGATCCCAAAGGCTATGGTATGCAAAGCCCGTGTCAAGCTAGGAGCCTCACACAAGGACCTGCTAGCCACATGCTCCTGTTCCCTTCCACCAGATCACCACCGGTTTGCTCCTGTGAGCCACTGTTTCCTGGGAAGGTCCTTTTCATCTTTCCAATGAAGAAACTCAAGGATATATGTGAAGATTCTGGAGCACATGAGAGCTGGTGTCTACCAAGCTGTCTATCTTCACAAGGCAGAGCAGGAAGCATAATCCACCTGAGGCTGTGGCTGCCAAACCGCTCATGAATCACCCAGTTTCTTATGCAGATAAACACCACGGCAGGTCAGCCGTTAACTACAAAGTACACTGTGCCATGTACATCTTTGTTTCCCATTGCTGTCCTCTGTGCTGAGCTGACTCCGGAGGTGGGTATGGAAGACTAAAGGCCGGGAAAGGGTAAGTGTGGAAGGCAAACATGTGGCATCATAAATGGGTGATTTGTGAGCTACAGGGTGGGTTAAAGTGGAGGAGACAGCAAGTGGACAGCAGAGGACACCTGCCTGGAAATAGATCCATGTTAAGAAGGCTGGAGGAGTCTGGAAATATGAGGAAAGCTGTACTTTCCAAGGCAGTTTATAGCCTGGGGAAATCACCACTCTCAGGTAATAGCTGCAAGGATCATGGTGGTTACCTTTCAAAATGATTTTTGGATTGGCGTTTATATTAATCATGACTCTTTCCATTCCAAGAAACAGAAACTAAATTAAAATAGGCTTAAAAAAGGGAGGGGGATGGATAGTTTATTGGTGCAGGTAACTGAATATTGGGCTGGATCTAGATGTCCAAACTGGCATCTAGCCTGTCTCTCTCCATCTTTTGCCTCTGAGTTGGCCAGTGCAGTGCCAAAAATGGCCACTGTCTGTTTTACATCGACTTTCCTCCAACTTGGAAACACCAGGAGAGACTTCCTTCTTCTTGACATCTCTGGATATTATTCTAATTCGTTGTCCTCACACCTCAACTGATCTTTTTGGTCAGGCCGAGGTCTCATGTGCATCCTTGGAGGTGAGCGTAGGCTCAATTCCAGCTGAAGCACATGGCCTGAAGGCAAGCGGGGGCTCGAGGAAGAGAGAGGGGCGCTGAGCAGGCCAGAACAGAGGTGTGAGGTGCAACAGCTTTTTGCCGCATGGAGAAAGGGACCAAATTAGGATAACTAAAGTTTTCCATTGTATGTTCCTTTTCCTCTAGAGAAGCTCGATGGGATTTTAAAGACATCACTGTTTTCCTCCCTTCCTTCCTTCCTTCCTTCCTTCCTTCCTTCCTTCCTTCCTTCCTTCCTTCCTTCCTTCCTTCCTTCCTTCCTTCCTTTCTTCCTTCCTTCCTCCCTTCCATAATTGGCTTTCCCACCCTCTTAACACTGCTACAATGGGGGCCGAGTTTCCAATACATGCACTTCTGGGGGACACATTTAGCCCATAGCAATAAGGATACTGTTCTTGACCCTCAGGAACTCCAGAAGTTTCCTCAGGTCTATATCAATCCTCAAAAAAAGATAGTATTTGCCTAAATACCTCCTTTGGCCCAAAGGTGAGATTCTTACAGTGCCCAGGGAAACCGAGCAGATGACTAGAGAGGTTCTTTCGTGTTAGACATGTCCGGGCTTCACAGGGATGTCCCAGCTTTCTTTGCATGGAAAGTCCTTACCCACAGAAACACAGCGTTCCTTACCCTGGCACCTTAGGCCATAGTGCAAGTTTTGAATTGCAGGGTAATCAAGAATGGTTTCTTCTATATACAAGCTAATAGTAGCCATTATTGCTTACTGGTTGCTAAGGCCCAAATGTCCCTAAATGTGCCCTGTATGAGTAGCACAAAGGAAGTTCTCTTAGCTTACTTAGGCAATTTAAATTTTCTATGGCATTCACTACAAAAAAATCAAAGAAATGTGATGAAATGCATTTATTAGGTAAATAAGTAAAGCAGCCCCATAGTAGCTGAGGCAGCCCTGTGAGCTGCTCTCTTAGCACTGTGCTGTCACAAAAACTCTCTCTTCTCTTCCTATTTGTCCTGGAAGGTTGCATGGAGAAGACAGTATTCCTGACTCCATATTTTCCATCCATTCATACTTGGCTTCTTACTGGCTATTTGTGTCTCCAGCTTGCTTTTCTTCATTTGTATTTCTGCCAGATGTTATTAGAATGCCATTTGACACTGTCATCAAAGATGAGAAAGGGTCTGGTAGTATAAAATGACAGAATAAGACAAACTGGGTCTTTCTAGTTGCAGCCAAGCTACTATCTGTAAGACAAGAGGGTGAGACACTTGATCATGACCTCTGTAAGCCTGTTTTCTCTTTTATAAAATGAAGGGAGGAGTCTAGCGAGTTAGCCAGTGCTCTTGGATAGAACTTTCTGCAGTGATGAAAGTGTTCTGTATTTGTGCTGACCAGTGTGGTAGCCACTAGCCACATGTGGCTTGTGACTAGCTAGTATAAAGAATAAATTGAATTTTTAATTTTACTTGATTTAAATTATCTTAAATTGTAATGTAAGTAGCCACATGTGGTGAGTCGTGACCATGTTGGATTACATAGGAAGCAATCTCTACAGTTCCAGCCAGCTCCCAAATTCTAGGGTTTTAGAAGTAGCCTATCAGTGAGGATTGTTAACTCTGGGTTTCTCTGTATGAAAGTCCTTTTAAACATCAAAATCTATTTTGTGTTCTCAAACACTGAAGTTTCCCTTCAGCTTTCTGATTCAGCTGAAAGATGAGTCAGGCGCATGTAAACAGAAAAGCTCCCGGGGGAATGAACAGCATCTCAACAGGGCTCTTGTCACTTGAGCGTTCCAGCAGACTTCCAGAATATATTACCCTTGTGAACTGTGCTCCTGCTGTGGCAGCTGAAGACACTCTGAAATACTGCCAGGAGGCTAGAGCCTTCCTCCCAGCCTTTCCTGATGCAGGACGATGTTTCTGGTTCATGAGGCACAGATGCCTGCAATGGAACTGTGCCTGCACCCAATGAGATGACAGGGAGATTTAAAAATTACTGACTCCTTGAACTAATAACGATAGCCCAGCCATGTATGGCAAGACCCCAAAAGCCAGAGAAGGTTAAAGAGACAAAGGGGAATTGCTACATTTCCTGGGATTGAGTCTGTGCATGTAAGTAAGCACTTGGTCTGGTTTGCCAGCTGGTATGCATCAGTTTGGACTGGTGAATGCCCTGTTCTGAGAGGCTCAGGCTTTTTCCAGTATTACCATACTGAGGGCTGCTGGGTTTGGATCAGCTAGGAGAGCTGAGAGAGGGCGAATCATGTGTTGAGGCCTGCTGGTAGCAGACCAGCTTTCTCCGACTCTGCTTTATGCCTCGATGCCCAACCTGTGAGCTCACCTAGATCAAGGTATGAAAAGTCACCTTAAAGGAACCACCTTGCACAAAGGCTTGGTTAAGTGCACAAGTTTGCAGTTGTTCTTTATATTTCTGTCCCTGAAGGACACAGACAGATGAGACAGCATGGCCAAGCAGAACAAATGGAGGTTTAGGACCACTCTGCTGAATGATGACCTTAAGTCCCACCCTAATGCCAACCTGGCCTCCTAGGAGTTCTGGTGATGCAGAATCATGGGAAACAACACGGCTAGCTGCAGTGCTCTTGCTTTATTCAATGCCGTGGATGCCAGGGACAGAGAGGCTTATTAAGTATATCAGTCTGAGTGTCCCCCCACCCGTCCCCGCTCAGAAGTGGTGCTGAAACTTTTTCTGGATTTTCATTTGAGGGATTCTGCAAGACTGGCTGCCAGTGGGGTGGCTCAATATCTGAGCACTCAATCATTATCCTAAAATTCATTTTATTGCTCCTCTTCCCATATCTGCTATCCCCCAAATGATTATAATTCATTCATTTCTCAAATATTCTACCTGTCAGAAACTATTCCAGGAACTGTTTAGGCAGCAAATCAAACAAGCCTCTATGGGGCTTATATTTTGATGAGGAGGGTGGGGGGTGCAGGAGAGACAGAGACAGCAAACAAGTGAATCAATATTGAATGTGCTGGGCAGCGTAAAGTGCCAGAGAGAAATGCAGCGCAGTGAGGGCGATGAGGAGGAGGGGTCATTATTGTTTATAGGGTAGGCAGGGCAGGACTCTGATAAGAAAACACTTGGGTGGACACCAGATGGAAGTGAGGGAGGGAGCCGTTTTGTTAAATGAGGGAAAAGTGTCCGTGTTCCAGGCAGAGGGCAAAGTTAGCGCATAAGCCCAGAGGCAGGAGGGAGGACGCCTGGTGAGTCTGAAGAACTGTGACTGTCACGGGAGGAGCATGAGCAAAACCGAGAGTGAAAGAAAACGAAATCAGAGGAGTGTGTGTCTGTGCACGCCTGCGTGTGTGTGTGGGTTGTGTGTGTGGAGGTGTGCGCGTGTGTGCATGGCTACGAGTGCGTGCGTGTGTGCTCAGGGTGTTCCAGGCCATTGCAAGCAATTTGGCTTTTGCTCTGGGTGAGACAGAGAGCCACTGGGAGATTTTAAACGAGGTGCTGGCATGTCCTAACCTGCTGAAGTTTCCTTCTGGCTTCTTTGTGAAGCAGAGTCCATATCGTGGCAACAGTGGCAGTGACAACCAGAGGAAGTGTCCCAGCGTCGCCAGAGTCTGGACGTATTTCAAAGGTAGAGCTTCCAGGATTTACTGGTGAATCGGTTGGGAGGTGTGAGGAAAGCAGAGGACTCAGGGGCTGGCTCCAGGGCTATCATGCATGCAAGTAATTTCTGACCGCCCCATCTTTGCACATCTCAATAGAAAGAATGGCAGAAGTTTGCTCAAATAAGGTACATGGCCTGGCACCTGAGGCTTTCAACACCTGTTCTAGCAAGAAAGGAGCATCCATCGAGTCAGCCTTTCTGACCCAGCAAACTGCACAGGTTTGGGAGTTAAAAGGACCGGTAAGAGGTAGACGGTCAGCCAATTAGGACCTCCCTCGAAACGTTTACCCATGCCAGGTCTCCATTTCTTCGTCTTATAGGATTGTTTAAGGAATGAAGTGAGGACCAAGTATTGGGTCTGGCATGTAGTAAGCATTCAGTACAGCTGTACCTACAAAAGCTAACTTTTATTGTTTATATTACAAACTAAACAACCTTTAAAATCAGAGCAATGAGCACATTCTCTTTCATGATGGTATCTGTTTATGTTCACAAGAAGCTTAATTTCTCTCTCCCTTCCCTGACTCTCTGGGGAGTGGAACCCACTGGGACAAAGGTAACTCTTAAATAAAACCATTTGTTCTTTCCCTTCACGGTGGTGCGCTGCAGCGTGGGAGCTCACATCAGAGTCTATCATAAAGCAGCTTTCTTAAAAATAATAATAATAAAAAAAGGATCCAGGTTAATTTCAGCTATTGACCCTGTGGGCAGCACTTATCCAGGCAAAAGGGGATGCTTTCCAATGCTGGTATTGGTCTCCACATGGAACTCCCTCCTCACCACCCTCTTCTCATTGCAGCCAGCATAAAAGTAACCATTCTCCTTATGATTACTCCTTCAAGCCAGGCCCCAAGCCACTTGTAAAAGAAAGAAAAAATCCAGGAAGGAAAGCCCTGCAGCATATTGAGGTATCTCCTTTTATGAGCAGTGCTCTGGGATAGCTCCAAACCCGAAAAGCTAAGTGCCCTGAAGACGGGGGAGACCTGGGGAATGCAGCAGCGAGCAGAGCTTTCTGCAAAGTCCACTGAGGGTGTGTTATGGGGAATGGGCTGCTCTGTAGCTGAAGGGGGCCTGGGGTGGAATCAATGGAACCAGCCCAGCCCTCTCTCTCTCTCTCTCTCTCTCTCTCTCTCTCCCTCTCTCACAGACACAGACACACACACACACAGAGAGACAGACCATTCTTCTTCCCACCCTGAAAGTCCCACACCTCAAGGGGACTTGTGTTTATGTGTGTGGACACCCCAGCACTTTATGTCCAAATTCATTCCAAAACTCCTCGCCCCCTCAACTGGCACCCATCACCAGGGCCACCCTTGAGCCCAGAGATCTGCATTCACTCCCACAGCCAGATATACTCTGCAGTGACAACCAGGCCCTGGAAGCAGGTTCGTGGCTGTAGGGCTGGGAATTCCTGGTCCTGGATACTCAGAGCATGACCCAGAACTATGCTGTGCAATACAGTAACCACTAGCTGCTGCCAGCCCCTGCCCACAGTAACCACTAGCCACAGGTGGCTACTGAGCCCCTGAAATGTGGCTAGTCCAAATTGAGATGTGCTCTGAATGTAAAATACATGGTGGAATTTGAAGACTTCACACCAAAAAAAAAAGCAAAGTATCTCAAGAATTTTTGTATTGATTACATTTAAAACTAATAATATGTTGGATATATTATTAAACAATTTCATCTGTTTCTTTTTGCTTTTTTCATGGCTACTAGAAGATCTAAAATTGCACATAAGGCTCCCATGACATTTCTATTGGTCAAAGCTGGTCTAGACCAGTGATTCTCAAAGTGTGGTTCCAGAACCAGCAGCATTGGCATTTCTAGAACGTGTTAGAAATGCTAAGTATCAGGCCCCACCCCTGACTTATTGAATCAACAGCTCTGGGCCCAGCCATCAGTGTTTGATCAAGCCCTCCACGTGACTGTGATGGGAACCACTAGTCCAAGAGAGAGAATGCAGCCCAGAGATGGGCATTCTCCTTTGCCCCTGGGGCCAGACCCCTTCCCCAGGATGTAGAGAATCGCAAGGAAAGGGCCAGAGCAGGGCCCTCTGAAGACTCAGGCCCCTGCCCACAGTGTCGCACTGCATGGGCAGAGCTAGCTGTGCTGTTGGCCCTCCCCCAGTGCCTGCCTGGAGCTGTTCTTCTGACTACAAAGAGATATATTTATTCAAGGGGTTCAGTCCTCTTGCTAAATAAAATCACTCGCTTAGGCTGGCAAATATTGACTCAAGCTGTTACGCTTTTATGTATTTCAGCAGCTCCCAATGTTGGAGGGCTCAGCAAGCAAATAAGAACAGGTACAGGAAGTGATTGTGGTGTTCAGGGCCCCTGTTTGCTTTTGTGCGGCTGATGCCTGTTGCCCATTGTGTGAGGCTGATTGCTAATGACCTTGTAAAGGAGCACTCTGCAGTTGACAAGGCCAAAGGCTTTAACAGAACACAAATGCATTTTACATTTCCACTTGAAGAGTTTATTTTAACTGTGTTTTGAGATATACTGTACCCTAATGGTCTCTCTTTACCCAGCAGTGTCCACCCTCAAAAACAAAACGCTGCAAAGAATGGAATGCAGGATGGGGTGCCACGTAAGGGGCAGTTTGAATTCAATTGGAGGAGCGCTCCTGGCACACTTCTGCGCAAATGGGCACGGGTCTCTCTGCAGCCGGCAGGGAGGAGGAAGCGGCAGCAGCCTCAGGAAGGGCTGTAAGGAGCTGCACACTCATCGTGCGTGGTTCTAAAGAACTAAATAGGGCCAGAGATCCCCCACACGGTTTTGTGTTTTCTTTTATTAGCCTCTTGGTGCAATCCAAATGGTGGGAACAGGAAATTTTTAAAAATTTCTTTTCTAGCTGGAGGGCTGGGGGCTGTACTCGCGGGTATGAGAGGAAAGCTTCAGCACAAACAGGGCTGGGAAATGCATGGGATAGGAACAGGGGCTGGCAGCAGCCTGGAATTTGGGGAAAGAGAAGAGCAGGGCAGGGGAAAGCGGGTTCTCAGAGTCACTTTTGCATTTCATCCTTTCTAAATCCTGCTCCCTTATTTGCTCTTTCACATCATTTTCTTTCCTCCTCCCCCTCTCTTTTCATTCTTGGTCATTTTCTTTTCCTCTTCATTTTTTTCTCTTCCTTCATCTCTCCTTTTTCCCTGAAAAAAAAAAAAAAATTCTGCTTTGACCAGGTCAGCTAAATTAGAGTGTCCTGGGAGATTAGGGATAAGTCAGTAGTGACTTCCACCTGTCCTGGCAAATATTTTCATAAGACCATTTTTACTTAGAAGCACACGTGACGGCACCAGAAAGTCATAAAATTAGCTAGACTGCGTCTTGTAACACTTACCCTAGATCCCTACGTATAGGATGTAAGCATGTAGGATGTAATTCCAAATCTATACATCATATACAACCAATAGAAAAATGGATAAAGCGATAAGGTGGGGCTATTCTCTCTGTCTCTTTTGGTCCTTCCCTCTTCTTGTGACTATAAAATGCTAACTCCTGCTGGCCCTCTTTGGACCACATGTCTCAGGGTGACCTGACCTATGCATTTCCCCAGTTGCAATCATCATATTGGCTCAATACATTTTATGCTTTATAGGTTCAGCCTTGGTTTTCTTTAGGTCAACATCCCCCTGCGGAATAATGTGGAGACAGAGAACCACTTAAAGGAAAAAGGGAGAAAATTATCCCCCTAAAGAAATCAGGCCCAAGTATCCACTCCTACCTCAGGCATATGTACTTGCAAACACATCCCTGCACGTCACGTAGAAGCATACAGAGCTATGCGCATGTACATGCACACATTTGAAATGTGTAAAAAGATTCTTTAGCTGTAAATATATATAGCAAAATATACAAGAACACTTTTACCAATGTGATATTGACCCTGAAAACATTCAAAGATTTGGTGCTTTTGGGTCTGCTGTATAAAGTGATCATGTGGGGATGACTAAATCAGGTAATACAAGGCACTGAGTGAACACTCCATAACAGGATTATTGCTGCTTCTGGAGTGAGAACTCATAGATTGAAGGTCTTCTGTGGTTGAAAGATCCATTTTATTTTTCTTCTGTCATTTAGAACTCGGTGATGTGGTCAAACCAGCAAAATCATAATTAACCCCATGTTCATTTTCAGTTATGTTATTCTTTCAATTATAGTGCAGGCAATTCACACAGGATTTAACCCTTAGTAAGTTAGTACTGAAAACTCTTAAGAGCCATTTTTCTCTCTCTCTGTGAGTTTTTCTTCCTTGACCTTTCAAAAGGGACCTGGTGATGTGACCAAGTCAGTTTGTTTCACTGACCAGCTAATCTGTTGCCAAGGGATGACCTGTGATTTCATTACTGAGAGCATGCTCTAGTACCAAAGCTCCAGACAGAGACTCAGTTCTGAGCCACTGCCTCATTGGTTTGCCCCGACTTCAGATATCAGCATGTGTTTACTCAGTGCATGGTTTGGAGAGTCCTGGGGTGCAAGGGACCAAACAGATTAAACTCTGGGAGGCTGAGCTGCACATTCTGGGTTCATTCAAGTCCCATGTGGGGTGGAATCAATCAGACAGAGAAGCTGAGCTTTTGACCATTCCTTGGCCCCAGATGATTCTACTTGGGGAAATTAGAAACAACACCAAGTACGACGGTGAGACTCTTAAATAGATTTTAATGCAGAAATTCTCCCTTATAACTGTGATAGTCAAAGACAAGGAATAATTTTTGGTAGGACTGACTCAGTCACAAATATAAGCCAAGAATCATGTTCACATGATGTTCTACTGTTAGACCCAGCTCCCTCAAAGTGTCATCCTAAAGCTTGTTAAACATGCAAATTCTCAGGCCCCATCCTGAGTTACTGAGTCAGACTCCAGGGTGGGGTCCACAAATTGTGGGCTAAAGTCTGGAACACCTGGTTCTAGGCCTAGATATAGAAACTAATATTTTGTTGTTGTCGTTGCTTTTTATGTTTCTTCCTAGAGTTAGATATTTTTTTTATTAAAGTAGAAAGGATGTTAGTTTGTTTTATTCGATTATAAAATCAACTGTGAGGTTACTTCAAAAAGTGCACTGTAAGATCCATCTTATCTTTTAATTCTATTTTTTCACAAACTTTTTGAAGTACTTTGGTATGTTCACTATAAAAAAAAGTTCTGATAATGAAAAGTTTAAATAATAAGCTAAAAATCACCAGTGATCCCACTACTCAAAGATAACCACTGTTCAATGCTGTCATTTCTATCTGTTGTATATAAAATGAGCAAAGACCATGCTGTGAGCACAGTTGCTGCTTTCATAGAACCTAGAGATTGTATGGGCCCTGCTCCCTCATTTATATTGAGGAAAACTGAGTAATTAGCTCTATGACAAAGGTCCAGCCGGTGCCCCAGAATAAATGACCCTAATAGGTGTCCCAACCAGTCTCTGTCGGATTGTGAATGAAGCACCAGATTACCCTTCTAAAGGGCTGTGCTTTAGGACAGAAATCTGTAGAGTTTCAAATCTCAGAGAAGCCTTAACAGTGCATGTATCTAATTAGCCTAATAGTTTTCTCTTAGAGAAGAAAACAGGTGAAGAAAACAGATATAGAAAGAATGTATGAGACCCACCAATGCTATTTCTGCATCTCTGGTGAAATAGACAACATGGTAACCACCACCTGTTAGTCAGTTACCAGTGCAATATGTGTTAATAGAAAGGCAATGTTATCCATCCATTAAATGCTTTGACAGATACTCTTTGAGCATCGACTTTAAGCCACACATTACTACTCTAGAACTAGTGTATTGGTAAGAATCAAAATGTTCCCATTTATGTATATCATTTAAATAAGCATGTACCTTCCTTTAAAATAATCTTAGCTCAAGGTGTTCTGAGGTTGGGTTTATGAGGATGAGAAATTGTATGCCTCTTTCTTCAATTTTAACTGCAAACACTGCATGTCATCAAATGAACTTAATGAGACTATTCCATCTCTGGAGTTGTTCAATATTTGGAGATTACTTTTTAATGAAATATCTTGTTATCATTGTCCAAATAATTGATGACCTTTCAAATGGAAACCATGTGTAAATACAGGGACTGGAAATGAGTGTATTTCTTTGTAAGGAGAAAAAAGAGAAGGCATGCAGTAAAGAAAAGAACAGGAGAGAAGGAAACTTCTGTGAAATGTACATTACAATTTCTGGTTGGTGAGTTTTAGCTTATCGGGTATTTTCCCATCATATGCACCATCCCATTTGCTCTTCAGAATGTCACTATGCCACAGACAGCAGCTTGAGGCTGTTACTCATGGCCCTGGTGTGTCGGCTGTTGGGTGAGAAGTGAGCTGATAGACCTACACTTGGTGAACCAGCAACACTCATCAAATAGAAGGTACTAATATGAAGATTGGTACATGTGTATTCTAGTAATACGCTTTGTGCTCCTCATAGCAAAGACATCTAATGCCAGGAAATAACTTTCAGGGAAGTGGGCAGCTTCCTGGAAATACAACGATCTGCTTAAAAACTTATAAAACTTTTCAAGAATCAGGAACTTTCCAGGTTATCGGGCTCTATGCCCTCATTTTATTGATGGATAAATGGACGCTCAGAGAGGTTACGTGCCTTACTCAAGGACTGGAACCTGGGACACCTGTAGTGCCCTTTCTCTAACATGTATCTTGTTTAGAGAGCTTCAGAAAGCACACCTTTATTCAGTCCTAAAACTATCTTATACCATGTCATAGCTTTAATACAAGAATCCGACAATTAGAGGGTCGTGATAGTAATGATGTTGATTCATGGGAAAGTCAGGGTATTTACAGAAAAATAGCACATTCCCCACGTACTTGGTGAGTCCTGTTAAACTGAAGCTTGAGAGTGGAGTGGAATTTGAGGGTGAGGTATGAGGTGGAGCGTTTAAGGGAATGCGGGAATGGGGAAGCTGAGGGACCTTTAATGAGAACATTTCCGGAAAAAGCAGAGAGAGGAGGACCTTTAACAGAATTTGTGGGTCACCTAATTTTGAAGCAAAAATTATTTGAAGTAATAATTTTTGCAATAAAACCATAACTCTTGCCTATCCTCCTTACAATAGGACCCAGTTAATGATCGAACTTTTTATCTCAGTTCATAATGTAGTGTCAGGAAAAGGCAAGGAAAACAGTTCATGAATATGATACTCGACTAGGAAATGTTGAGACAGCTGTTTTTGTTCTTTTTCTCCTCTGCTTCCCAATCATCCAGACCTTGAATGTGAGAAAGAGACTGAAGACCCTCAAACGATAGGCCAGATAAATGTCTTTCACATCCTGGAAGGAAAAAAAATGGGTCTCAGTGGCTCAGTAAACTGGCTCTGTGTCGGCTTGGAAGAGCCACAATATTTCTCATTCTCAGGTCCCTACAGAATTATTCCACTGGCCTTGAAAACAAGCTCTGTGACATTCTGGGGCTTTTCTCTTTTATGGTGAATTACTGTATCCGATGCAAACCTCCTCTAGGGCTCAGGGAGATCTCAGCAGCAAGGAATATGGAAGTGCTCAAATCACAAATAGGTGGGGACTTTGAAGATAGGGTAAACTGTGTTTTCTTGTTGACAAAATAATCTGAAGCTTTTGTTGTGTGTTTCCATAAAAGACTTCCCAGGCGTAAATCAATATGGCAGCACCAACTCCGCGAGAATAAGAAATGATAAGTATAGTTTTCAGCACGCTGTAACCACTCATTACATTTATTTCCTAGTTTCCTTTGTTATCCCTTTCCTGTTCATATCCGAGCCAGCACATTTTTGGCTTCCTGGCTGAAGCAGGAGGCACTGCCAATCAGCAGGAAATATAATACAGATAAGATTCATATAAACTCTTTTGAACTGGTAAAATAGCTGGATGGGAAATGGATGTTAAATTGTTTACATTTGGCACAAGAAGAAAACGTTCCATTTTTAAATTCAAAGCCCCTGCACCTTTGTAAATGAAAACAAATCACATGGGTCATGCACTGTTCCACTCTGCAAAAGCCATCAGGAGAATGATAAAAGGTTTCGTAAATCACTAACTTTATCTGGGACTTGCTCAAAAGAGTCATTCCCCAGATGGAAATGATGTGGCTCTTGCCCTGGGTCATTAGAACAACTGCACGTCAACAGTTGGCGTCCGGTGTACTCGGAGGAGTGTTCTAAAAACAGCAGCAAGTGGCTTACGTGGGGGTCCAGAAAGCTTTAGGAGAGATGCCTATAAATTCTTATTTTTCAGTTTAGGTCTTTCAAAAACCCTATGAAGGTGAGACAACATGGAGGATTCAAGTGTACGGTCTGAAGTCATCAGCATTGTGGAAATGCTTTCCTCTTGGCAAACACCGGCATGACCCAGTAAGTTCAAGTGAGAAAATCAGTTTGTGGAAATAAAAAGTAATTTTGAAAAATGAACTGTTGAATTCCATGACACAACCAAGTAGCTTATCCCTTAGAATGATAAATTCCTGCTTTGTCTGCATTTTTGCATGCTCCAGCCATTTGATCTTATTTCATCTAAGCATAGTTTAGACTCTAAATGATGTAAAAATTACTCAGAATGTGTTTAGTAGTTAAGTGAAATTAATTGCAAAGCTGATTAGACACAGCCGACTTGGCAGTAAGCCCTCTGTCGTGGGTGGGATGCAAAGCCTGGGATGCCTTATCAGAGTGGTCCCCTATGTAATCAGTCTGTGTCATTTTGTCATGGTGAAATACATCGTAGGGTCAACCACATGGACAAGGAAAGGGGGCAGCAGGACTGTGGTCACATGAAGTTACACCAGTGTGGTGCCTGAGTTGCACACTGGTGAACCGTTTAGTTCTTATTAGAGAAATGCTGGCTTCAGAATGAGGAAGGCAAGTGGAATCTCCGTGCATCTCTGTGCATCATTCTGGAACCCTTTGAGCTCTTCTGGGAGGGCTTTCTTCCATTCATCCATTGCATAGGGAAGATCCTGATGTACAGGGAGGACCGTGAGATGAAAGCAGACAAAGATAGCTATCTTCATCCACCTTGGTCTCTCATCTATATCTAAGCAATTTAAGAATTTGTGAATCAGGGGATTATTTTCCTTCAGTCTCTGGTATAGGTTCAATTTCCTGAGTTTTCAAAATGGAGAAGGTTGCACAGTCAGGAGAGGGAGATGTGCACGCCCTGTGTAATGTGCTTTCCTTTGCAGCCCTTCTCCTGCATGCTGCGGATGAGTACTCATTTTCAGAGGATGACTCATTGGCAAGATGATATCCAGTTCCCCAGTCTCTACTTGGTTTTGTAATCAACCCAGAAAGGAGGCTGACACCAGACACTTGCCTCCGCCTGCTACCGATTGCGCTCCTTCTAGCCAGCACCCCACAGACTTCAAAGAAGTGCTGAGCATGGAGCTAAGTCAAGGAATCAGGACATGATGAGTGTCTGGCCTTCTGAGTGATCCTGAAAGGACACTTTGAAGTCAATGGGCTCAACGTGGAAGGCAAAAGGAAGCCTGTGAATGCATGGGAAAGTGAGAATCGTTTTCTTTAAAGTGAACTTCACTAGCATTCCCCAGGGACTCCAGTGCTGTTGGCAGCCCCAGGCTTGCTGATACTGCCACAGACTGGCACTGTCCATTGCTGAGATAAAAGAGCCCAGTATTATGTTAAAATAATGATAATGTGAATGCCCCAATTAGAGGGCGCTGATGACATCATTTTTTATATTCAGAGAAGTTACCACCTATTCATAAACTGACAGTTTGCTCAATACGTGAACAAGTTTTAAACCTGAATTGAACCTTCCATTAGCACCAATGGATTTGTGCTCACAGCACACAAACAAATACAATAGACAAACTGAACTTCTGTTACTGAAATTCAAGATAAAGGAATCATCAGATATGTTGGGGAGTTGCAGATATTCGGAAAGTAACGAAACCGTACCTCTATCAAGGCTTGGAGGATTTCATGGAAATAAGGATAAGGATATGGAGCTTAGCAAATGTCAGCTTGGAAAATGTTGGTGAAGCTGTTGAGTAGATACTCAAAATTTTCAGAGGGATCCCTTAAGAGGAATAGCAAAATGTAAACACTTGGGATTTTCACTGAATTATTAACAAGCCTCAGTTTGAAAGTTCATTGATAAGAACGCATCCCAGCGTTGACATAGTCAAGTTCAACTTATTGCTGGAAAGTCGTGGGTCAGGGAGGGCACCGGGGATATGTGGCCTCCCGTTTTCATATTAGTTATGCTATTTTACTGAAACAGAGGCTGTCCTCCAGTGACAGATATTGAGGACATTTGGTGATGAAATGAATAGAGAATTATCATGGCATAGCTGCACAATGATACTTGTGGGCATAGAGTTTAATAAAGGTGACCAGGTGACAGTTGCTTTCCCGATGAGGTGATGGCTTCTACAAATCAGGGTAAGTGTGCTGAGGCTGGATTTGTAGTCTTTTCCTGGTCTTTTAAGTTTATAGCCGGCATTAGAGCAATATCTCTTCATAATTTCAATCTGATTTAGAAGTTGCAGTAGGATGTTGCTTCTGAAGTTTGTTCTCAGAGCCTTTTCTTCTTCAAAGTTCATCCTCCAGGATAGCTGTTGACTGTCTTAGTTAAGGATCCATCACAAGCAAACCCTGAGGCAAGAATAGAAATACGAGTAGACTGTTTGGAAGGCAGTCCCAGATAGGGTTGCCAGATTTGGCAAATAAAAATGCAGGAGTTCAGCCATACTTGAATTTCAGATAAACAACAAAATAATTTTTTTAGGACAAGTTACATCCCATGCAATATTTGGGACATAAACTAAAAAAATAACTTATTTTTATGAAATTCAAATTTAGTTGTGCATCCTTTATTTTATCTGGCAACCTCAATCCTGGGAAGCTAAGAGAGTGGGGCTATGAGCCAGGGAAGGGAAGGAGACCAGTGCAGGGTTATCTCTCTGGGCAACTGTAGCTCAGTCCCTCTAGGGTCTTGGGAAACTGTAGAGAACATATTTAGGGTTGTCCTATCTGGAGACAAAGGAAGTTGGGGGTATGTATTCACCACTTCCTTCCATCATTTGTTAAGGCTTGATCTTGTGGGCACGATTGCCCTCACCCATTCTATTCTTCCTCAGCTATTCACATGTCTTCCTGGAGAGTTGCTGAGGACACTGAGTCACTGGTATCTTCTTTAGGAAAAGCTGCTCATGTTCCCAGCTTGGAGCAGGGAGGTGGGGTTGGTGTTCACCCAGACTATCGTTCCTCCAGCATCTTTTTAAAACCCTGCTTCTGTGAGATGCACACTGTCCTGTTGTCTGTTCATTAGCGAGCCTAACCTGTGGTTCACAGTCTTCCACCAAGCCTCACATCCTAAAAGCTTCCTGGGAAGCTTCAACACCTGCATGGATATCTCCCCTCCAGGGACCTTTACCTCCTCTTCCCTCAGCCATCTGTCCCCTTAGACACACACTGCACTGTGTCAGCATCTGGAACTGCTCCCCTACTAAGCAGAAGTTCACACACTCCCCCACCTACCCTTCAGAACTGTTCTCTGACCCCACTGAGACTTGCAATTCCTTGAACTCCTTTACCAGTCACACCCAGACCTGACTGCTTTTCCCATCCAGGTGACACTGCATGGTTTATGGCTTCAGACTCACTCTTCACCTGTGATTCTGTACACCCATCCTAATAAAACTGTCACCCTCAATCATCCATCTCTCCATTTCCTCTGTGTCCGTGCCTGGGCAGTGGGGTCCTGCTGGACATCACAGAACTATAGAAACTGATGCCTCTAAAGTCATGCTCTCTCGTCTTAACTAGATGCTTGGTGCTTCTGGCAATACTATGTTTTCCCAATGTGTTCTCTGTCTTTCTCTCTCTGGTTCTTTCCAGCAACTATCTCAAATTTTCTTTACTTTTGTCAAACCAACTATCTCTCCCCATGACCCTCTATATCTGTGTCCCCCCCCTTGAATTTTCTTCCTCACTCTAAGGATGTGATTTCGCCCTTTGCTCCCTGCTTCACAGGAAAATAGAAATCAATAGATGAGAATTCTCACAGGTTCTCGCCATTGAAATAGCACATTTTCCACGCTCATCTTTTCCCTCTGTGTAGATGGAAGAGGGGTTTCTACCTCTTCCTATGGCTGACCCCTTGAAATACGATACAGATTCCATTAGCTTCCATCTTCTCTGAGATCTGAATTAGGCATT
This sequence comes from Cynocephalus volans, assembly GCF_027409185.1. Lineage (NCBI taxonomy): Eukaryota > Metazoa > Chordata > Mammalia > Dermoptera > Cynocephalidae > Cynocephalus > Cynocephalus volans. The sequence goes on from NC_084475.1 coordinate 29,520,141, forward strand.
TTTAAATTGATCTTAATCATTTTCTTCTTTTTTGGTGTCTATCCATTAACTTATTATTATTAATTTTTTTTTTTTTTTGGAATCCTTTGACAACCTCTCCCATCCTGTCCATTAACTTTCTAAATGCTGAACTCTTTCCTGTCTTACAAAAATACCTTCTTAACTTCATGACTCCTTCCAGCTAGCATTTGCCTTTCTCCTTTTTCTTTTCTTTCTTTTTTTTTTTTTTTTTACTTTCTGAAAGAGCGGCCTGCACTTGAAGTCTTCCCCTCTTCACTGTTCGTGCACTGCTCACCTCACTGGTACATATTTCTGACCCTGCTAATCAATTGAAATGGCCTTTGTCTGTAGTCGCCACTAAAACCTTAGGTGTTACATCAAGCAGATACTTTTCAGTATTGTGCTACTTGAATGCTCAGGAGCATTTACAGTGGTGACCACCTCACACTTTTTGGAATGCTCACTTCCCTTGACTCCTGACGCTGCGCTCTCTTCATCCCCCTGGTTTGTCTGGCCATATTTTCTCAGTTTCCATTGGGGTCTCCTACACCTACACTTTCCCTTTAAATGTTGGAGCTCCACAGTTCTCAATCCTAGACACTTTCTACTTTCTCATCCTATATTCTCTTTTCCAAGATATGTTCATGGTTTTAATTCCTTTCTATTAGAAGCACTCTTCTGAGGTTTTAATGATCTAATACATTGAAAACTTCTAGATATTCTGTGTGAGACTTTTCTGTTTGAATGCTCCACAGACAACTCAAAATTAACTTGCCCAAACTGAATTAATCATCTGTTCTTTAAACCTACACATATTCCCTACACCAATACACATTACCTTTCACCAAATCTGTCTAACCAAATATCTGGGCCCTGTCTTTAGCATGTCTCCCTCCTTCTTTCTCCTCCCCCATTTAACATTTAATCACTCACCATCTCCTATTGGTTTAGGCCCTGGATATCTCTTAAGATGGTGATTCTGTCTTCACCATTGCTCTAGTTCTTGTTCACCCTTGTTACTAAAGTGGTCTTCTTCTGGTCTTGACCCCCTCTAAGCTATTATTGACTGAATTATCTTTATTTAACTTCTTGTAATAAAGAATCAGAATCTATTTTTTATGTTAGACTGCTGACAGATTTCAAGCCCTACTGCTCCCCTTCCCCTTTCTGCCCCACATCTGAAGAAAATCCCGGTGCCCCCTCCTTTGGTGCTGGTGAGAGCTTGCTCAGAACCCTTAACCAGGCCCCACCTCATAGCCACAAAAAAGCCAAGCCAGTCTGTAGTCTCTGCTCTCTCAAGACATTTCTGTCCTTCCTTGGGAAGCCTGCCCTGCTGTCCTCAGAAAGCCTTAGTATGTGAGCAACAAATCTTCAATATCCTCTTGGTGCATGTGTGGTATCATCAATCTGGACATTGAAACAAAGTTTGCTGTGTCTGGGTCATTCTACCTCCGCTTGTTGACCACACATTCCTCTAATAGGCCATGTGTTTCTTGCTTCTTGTTGCTCAGTCTGCTTGCATTGGTCTCTCCCCATAACACCTTCCAGCTGCTTTGGTCATTGCCTCTGGGAAGCCTGGTCTGTTCTCTGCTCTCGCGCCTGCCTCTGTATTGAGTAGGTCTCCCACCTCTGTTCTCTCATGGCACCCTGTAATAACTCTTACCTTGTGCTGAGGACACTGTAACATGGTCGTCACCCACTACCCCTAACCATAAGCTCTAGGACAAGAGAGGTAATCAGTTTGACTGGTTCATAATTGTTCCCATCAAAGCTCAGTAAGTATTCAAAAAGTATTTGTTAAATGAATTAATAAAAAATGAATGAAAAAATAAATTGACTTGTATCAGATTCCTGTGCTTCTTAAAGATGGGAATTTTTGTTTTGAAATGTTAAATTTCAATAAGGATTGTGAATCTACAGAGATCATGAATACCACAGGTATGCCTTTTTAAATGCCACTGAAATGAAAGCTTAAGTCAGTCAGTTTAGTCAATCAAGAGGCCAATTAACAAAAAGTGGACCTGTTTATTTGATGTATTGAAAAGGTCAATTTAGTTATAATGAAGAGATCCTGCAGTCCGACGTAAACTCAGTTTGTGTGAGGCTATAGAGGGGATTAAGGGATTAAGAAGAAGAAATGCAACTGTTGAAATAAGCATCAATATCCTTAGAGTTCTTTCTCATTGCATTTCTCCTATCAGTTTTATTTTAAAAAATGGAAATTGCTAATATCTTAGGATTCAGGTGCATTATTATTCCTTAATGTACACACATTTGAAAATGCAAAATTATTTCTTGACTATCACCTTCTCCTCTTTATATAAGAGAGTTCACTAAAGAAACTGAATATGTCTCCAATTTCTACTTTACTTTTATTTATTTTATTTTTTTTAATGATACATATTTGTGGCATACAGAGTTGATTATCAACAGTTGTGTACAATGTGTGATGGTCAAATCAGGAGAGTTAGCTTATTCATCATTACGATACATAAGCACTAATTGTGTCTGTTGACCAATTTCTCATTGACCACCTCTCCCCCTCCCACCTCTAGTAACCCCAGCTCTGTTCTCTTTTTCTAAGAGTTCAACATGTTATTGTGATTGCTGTTTCTTTCTCTCTCTCTCTCTTTTTCTTTACTGCTTATTTGTTTATTTAAGAAATGCCACATGTCCTCACTCATAAGTGGGAGCTGAATTCATAAACATAACTTCTACTTTTTTATTTCAGCAAAAAAATACCATTGGATCTTCTGCCTCTTTGAAAATATGAACAGGATTTCAGTCCTCAGGTGTCCAAAGGAATCAGCATATTTTAGTGATTTTTTTTTCTTGCAGAATAAATTTATTCATAATTTCTCTGAAAAGTTTCCATCCTAAATCATCAGTTCAAGATCAATCCAGTGGCGCACAAGATCTCCCATGGCGCACTCGGGAGAGTGCGGCGCTTGGGAGTGCAGCGGCGCTCCTGCTGCGGGTTCGGATCCTATATAGGAATGGCCTGTGCGTGGTGCAGGCGACACCAAGCCAAGGGTTGCGATCCCCTTACCGGTCACAAAAAGACAAAAAAAAAAAAAAAGATCAATCCAAAAGTTCATTTTGTTGGGAACCCTATGACTTCATTAGCGGTTATAAATCTCATGATTGATGATATCTTGAGATAACCAAAAACACATCACGTTTGTCCAAAAACTGTAAAGACCAAAAGGATTGAGATAACAGTAAAACATCTCAGTACCTAAGACTGAGTATGGAGTCAAAATACATCTAATTATCTGTAGGATAATTCTGGCATTTGCCTCAGTGGATCTGCTGTATGATTAAATTTTATGCGCATTCGTCCTTTCAATGCCCCCACAGAGCACTGCCACTATAATAACCTCTCATGTATTAATGCTAAGGGAGGGGAGGTGTGTAAATCCCTGGAGAAAAAAAGGAATTTCACAATATTTGGCAAAAATTAATCAAGCACACTTTATTCTCACTCATTCATGAGCTATGTCCCCTTCCCTTTTTCTCCCTCTGACTTCCTTTCTTAAGCCTACCCTTTTCTAGTTCAGGATGTAATAAATAGAAACAAGATGCTGTGGCAAGCTCAGTGGTGAGACGTACATCATGCATTAATGTCACTAACTCAGTGAGCCTGGCTGTGGTGGGACAAGCTGCTGCAGTCATGATGAGAGGGCAAAGCATGGGCTTTGAATATCCTGCTTTTCTTTCATTCCGTACCCCCATAGACCCACCACTCAAATATTGAAAGTCTTGAAAACTTGCCAAAATAGTCTTGTAATACAAATTTTTAAAAAGAGTGAAACTCAGATAAAGAAAGCAGGGCCTTTTACCTAGATGCTTGGGAGTAGGATTTATCACTGCATTTAGCTCTGAGCTCCCTGGCAACTAATGCAAAAAGGAAAACCCAGGGTGGCGTTATAATTCTCATTATTTACATTTTTAAAAACACCAGGTGTGTAGGAAGTATATGTTCGTGCCAGTAAATTGTGAAAAAAATATGTCAGGGATCATGGATCGTTACAAAAGGAACATTAATGACACAGTGGAAAATGCCTTCTCAAAACAATGAGCACCAAAATATTTTCTCAATTGGTCATATTTAGAACTTTTTTTTCCATTTTGAAAATTAAAAAAATATGGAGTTATATGTGCAGAATCAGAATGAGAAGAATACAGGCATCATACTTAATTCGCCTGTGCTGGCCATTTCTCTCTGCTGCACGGTGGTCCAGAACAACACAGGCGCGGATCTTAATGGAGGTTCTGAGGGTACTATCTATCACTTCAACACACTGCTTTAGTCCATAAAATTCCCAGAGAGAGAGCTATCTTTATGAGCCATCACACAGTTTTAGTAGGACATTTGAGGTTGGACTAAGTCCATGTTTGCCTGCTTATATTAAATTGTCATTCCAAATTGGGTGCATTTCAATAGAGCTGGCGTGGAACACACTCATCCTTGCCATCACCAAACCAGTGGACCCAGTCCTGTCTCTGCATTTATGGTGTCACAGCCACCCCATCGTTCACCCATGGTTAATGATGACACCAAAGCTGACTCAGTGAAAGAATGAGTACCTGAAACGTTCAGCCACTGTATTCTAAATGGAGACGTTTTATAAACCAATGTATCTTTATTCAAAAGCAGTGTTCCCCACAGAATAGTTTTGTTTAGTTTGATCTTATTTTTGTTTTCATTTTGGCTCTGTAGTTTAGGCTGGAATAGGGATAGAATTTCCAGGATGCCACGTGGAAGGCCAGGAGAAGGATGCTATGACAGCAATTAGAAAATAATTGAAACCCCAAGAGAGAGTCTTTTCAGTCATATCTCTCCTGATCTTTCAAAGGCTGATGAGCCAATCTTGACTCAAGTGAGCGATGGAGCTGTAAACCCTGCTTTACTAAGCATATTCCCAGTATTTGCTGAGGACAAGCCAGCTGCTAGACTCTGGTCTGCCAGATCCTTGCAGTAGACCCTTTTTCAATCCATCTCATGCCTCCAGATGTGTTTGCAAGTCACAAAACTTGATAGTTGTCCATCTAATTATGATCCAGCCCAGCAGAAGTCAAAGTCTATCACAGCCATTCAGGCTCTTGCTGGTATGAACTGAGTCAGCACCTTCAAAGTGGAGGTACTAGAGACATTTCATATAAACAAGTGTGTGTGACTACTACTAATCAGCTACAGTGCCTCCCCTACCCACCCTCAACTATCAGTTCTATGTATGATTCTGGAGATCCACTTATCCCTTTTCAGCTGGCTAGTAAAGAATTTTCAATGTTTTGCTGTCAGTTCTGCATCCACACAACAAAATGCAAACTCACGATCCCTCCTGGAAACCAGCTCAGCCTTCTGATACTCCCTGCACCCCCCCCACCCCACTTTTTTTTTTTTTCAAGAACCAAATCACGATCTACAGACCTGTGTGCATTCTCTCTCCACCCTGCTCTCTGTAGACAGGAGGGTGCAGAACCCTACTTCTACCTGCAATTCTGGAGTAAGATTATTCCCTTATAACACAGAAGGAAACATCTAAGCAACTTCCTATTCAGGGCAAAGATCTCTTCCATATCTTAGTCCATTTTGTGCTGCTGTAACAAAATATCAGAGACTGCGTAATTTATAAAGAACAGAAATTCATTTTTTCACAGTTCTAGAGGCTGGGAAGTCCAAGGTCAAGGCACCGGCATCTGGTGAGGGCCTTCTTGCTGTGTTATCACATACAGGAAAGGACAAAAAGGGAAAAATGCTGTGTCTTCACAGGCCAGAAGAGCTTCTGCAAACCCACTCCTGCAAGCTTTTATTATAACATCACAATTCGGTCATGAGGGGGGCCTTTGAAAGCACTCCCTTCCAACACTACCACACTGGGAATCAAGTTTCCAACACTTGAATTTTGGGGGACAGATTCAGACCACAGTACTCAGTGTCCATGGAACCAGGGAGGTACATTTAGCCTCACTGACAACTTCACGTTGTGCGTCCACTCGCATTCACCCCTATCATATAACTAAAAGTAAGAGAGCACTAACTAGTAAGAAAAAATGCTACCATGTAAGGAATCCTACAGTGTTCTGTTTTTTTCCTGTAATTACTTCTATATATTTTTTGATATTAAATTTCCACTTGTTTCCACTTTTATTTTTCTTTCCTTAGTGTTCCTCCAAATTTGCAGATGCGCTAAGAAAACATTTCCCTCTCTTTGGGGGTTTCTGGCTGGCAGTGTCAATGATTCCTTAATGGTATGTATCCACACCTGTCTGTGGTCTCTTGCCTGAATTCTGCCTTCCCTGCACAACAGCCTCTCCTTGTTTGCTGCTGTGTAGGCTGCAGGTCCGGGGTACAATTCCGTCCTATTCCAAATTCCCTGCCTTGACCATTGGTCTGGGCAGGCTGTACCTTTTCCTTCAAAGTCTGAGCCCTCCTGGCCCCTTGCTGTCTGCTGGTTCCAAGCCCTGGCCTTGCTCTGACCTGCAGTGCACAGGCTTACCTAGGTTCCAGACTGTATCTGGACGCTCACTCATTCCTGGCTATGAGCTCCTGGGCCTTTCCAGAATTCTCTGGTCCTGGATCATGTCTTTTCCTCTCGTGCTTCTTTGATCCTCTTGCTTTCTACTCTGGTTTTCATCTCTGATGACCACCACTGCCTGCTGCCTGCTGACGTCCTTACTCAAAATGTAGGAGTCACTTAATAATGTTATTCCTTGTTCAGAACCACTTGCACCATGTTCTTGGCTTCTCGTAATATCTCTAGAGATCATTGTTCTCAACTGAGACTCTTGCTATAATTAATATTGGCCTAGTCCAGGCCTCTGTTATTCCCTACTATTTTCCATACATCTGGGACATGATTAGCAGATTAATCTTCTGGAAAATCCCACTTTAATTGTAAGAACCCACAATTCAAGTACATGTCTACATTCTTTTTTGTTGACAAAATACATTCCAATCTATAAACATAGCATTTTAAAAATAGGCCCAGGCCTATTTTCCAGCTGACCTTTGCCTGTACTATTTACCTTACTCAGCTGGTCAACATACACCCCTCCAAATATACCTCATGCATCTGTACCACTCAGTTTGCTATACTGCTCTCTTTTCCTAAAATCCTTCACGTCACTCATAAGGTGTTTTAGAATAAGCTAGACAACCCATTAAGAGCTCCAGAACTTTCAATATAAGGTAAAGTTATTAATCAAGATGATTCCTAAAATCCTTTCTGGGTTATAAGGCTGTGATTCAGAGGCAGCATTCTCTCCTTATCTGTATCCTTTAAGTCCTCCAAGCTGCCATGAAGGCCCCTGTCTGCTCCAACTCACAGGCAGCACCTCTTGATCTGACTGTATTTTTTTCATTTTCCCTACTGCTCATGTGGCCCATAAACACACTTGTATTCCTGTTTAACTTGTGACATGTCTGTTTCTCTCTCTAATTTCTAAATCATGGGACCCAGGTTTCCCACCATCTCCTTATGGTAGTAAGTGTCCAATCATTATCCATTGACAAATGTTGACTGAATAAAATCATTAGTGAGAGCTGCTGGAAGAATAAATTGGAAACACAGGTACCACAAGGGGACTCGTTAAATGTACTCTCACTGGTCTAATTGTGTTTAATTAAGTCCCTTGGGGAACAACTGCCCCTCAGGCCATGTCTTCCAAGGTCAACATGACTCATTTTAATCAGAACTTCTCCTAGGGGTGATGGAGCAATTGCATAGCATTTGGACTTGCATCTATGATTTGGTTGAAGCATCATTTTAATTTTGTGTCTGAAACATCTGAATTCTAAAGTGCAGGAAGGAGACTTTGTAAATTAGGCTAAAGAACAGCTAATAAGACCTGCTAGCAAGTCATCCCAGATTTCCTCACAGCTCCTGTCTCCTTGCTCTGGGCTTTCTTCTCAGAAGCCCTGGACTCAGGTGAGATGACAGCCTGAGCCTGGGCGGACTATGTGGGAGAGGTAGCTGAAGGTTAAAATGATGTAGTGTTTTTAATAAGTATGATTTTGCTGTTTTATCTAAGAATGTAACGTAAAATAAATTATTGTTTGGTACCTTTGAGTCACCACAGTGGCACTAGCCTGTGGATATGTTAACCAAGAAAGCTTATAGATACAATAGACTGATAGTTATATTTTACTTTTTCAACACAGTTTTAATCATTGCAATTACGGGCTGTGTCTCGGATCCACAGGCATCTGCTCTTTGATGTCAAGTGTATGGATTTCCTAATCAAAGAAAGTGATTGCAGGAATTGTGGAGCAACTCTTGCCCATTTTGTCCCTTTAGTCTTGAGGAAATTTTAGGTTGATTTAAAGATTTCTCAGAGCTATGTATTATTTACTCACAAAATCTTTTTTTTATGTAGAGTAACTGAATTTTGTTGTCATTGCCTAGTTTTTGTAAAAAGACACCGGACCACGCATTGAATAACAAAATAAAAAAACGCTAAACAACAATTTTGGAAGCTAGAGATATTATTTCCTTTTATTTTGAGTAGATGTGGAGTAGGGTGTGGGGATGGTCATACATGGTTTGGGAAGATGGATCATATAGGGAGGGAAAAGCCGGGAGACTCAGGTCAGTGTCTGGGGCTCGATCTCAGTTCTGTCCTTACTGTGGTCTGTAACCTTCAGCTGATCATTGGATGTCTCTGTACCTTAATTTCTCCAACTGTAAAATGGCAATAATAACTATTCTATCTACATTTACTAGTTCTTAAAATGATTATTTGAGACAATTTTTAAAAGACAAAGAAGTTAAACTGCTATACATATTCAGCATATTAATATTAATTTTTCCTAGTTGTATTGAGACCAGACCTTTCAGCCATTTGGATAAAGCTCATCTTAATCTCATTTTTATCTGCCCAGTTTCAAAATCTAGTCATTTGCGATATAAGGATGATGACTAGCAGCTATTACGGCAGAATTGAGTCACTGGCTGGCGATTCCATGATTCCTGCTATGAAATAGATATTAATTTATAACATATTCTGGATACTTAAAAAATATATGGGATACATGGAATTCACTTGCTTTTATCAAGGGTTGTACCTAAATATAAAATGCCTTGTCAACAAGCTTTCTTGATAGTGCCCTCAAATTGTTCCTGGAATGGGAAGAATTCAATTTTTTATTCAAAGAGTCATTCTCTGTGTGCAATTGTTATCTCTAGGATATGTCAATAATACAATGGGAGAATGAAAATAGACCACAAAATGGAAATGAAGAATAAGTATTAGAGTTTTCAACCTTGGAAGAAAATCTGAAAAATATAAGGCCATAGAATAGTAAACACCAGAAGCAACTTTAGGGCCTGAATTAGTCCATGGATGGCTTTAAAGAACAACTATTGGTTTTGAATAATCATTCTGTCGTTGGACCTGGTAGTTCAGCCCAGAGTCCTGCGGAAACACAGCTACAAACCCTGTCTCTGCAGCTGGCTGGGTAATCCCGGGCAAGCCAGTTAGGCTGCGGGTGTGGGGAAAATAATGTATCTTTGGTGTGAATGGTAGAGATTTGTACTAGATGATTTCTAAGAGTCCTTTTGGGATCTGCAACTCTACGCTTTGTGAGAGGTATCGTGTAATGTATTTAATAAAGCCACATCCCTGAATAAAACCAGTCATTGCTCACCATTCCTCCTTCTATTCTGAGTTGTCCCCAACAACACTCTTCACATTATATATGCCATATATTCCCTTCAAAGCCACCTACCTGGATCTTCACATATAAAGAATTATGTAACACATATTAGATACTTAGTATGTGCTACCTCATAACATTTTTCCATCATTTAAAAAACATTTCTTTCCTATTTCTTCAGGATTTCTGGCACTTAATTTAGGGCTTTTGCATATAGAAGACATTCAATGGATAATGATCAGCATGTGATAAGTTGCAGGTTCTATACGAAATGAATTTCTCATCAATTTAGAGAGGCAGTCCCTGTGCATTGGAAGGACAAAGGCCGAGGGAGATGATGGGCAAAGAATGGTCCTTGTCAACAGACACAAATTGTTTGCCATACTGGCTTCCCTGAGTGTGCTGTGGAATCAAGGGCAAATTACTGAGTTTCTCAGAGGCTTTTTTACTCCACTTGTCTGATCTCATCGAACAACCTTTCTAGGGAAGGGGGATATTGCCAGGAAGGTAGTGATGGGGATAACAAAGGTGATTAAGTATTCGAGATACCAGCTTAGCAGTCTTCAAAAGCTAGGGAGTTTTGATCATCCTAGAACTGAGGGATTGAATGTGATATGACTATGAGCAGAAAGGATTACTAAAGTCTTTTACATCAAACTCGGAGCTGACAAGAAGATGCAGGGTTCCAAATACCACTGTACATGGCAGCACGAGAAGTTGAAAGTCTTTTCCTTCTCCCTTCTGTCTCTGCACCAGCTGCTCTCCTGACCAGGCCTCGGTCTCCGGAGGAGGAACACTGAGCCATATTTTCCTAGGTGGATTTAAGTTTTATCAATCCTAAAAGCAAGAAATTTTGGAGGCCCTATACGAGGAAAAGAATGAAAAATCTAAAACTAGGTACGCAAATAAATATGTTTTAGAATAAAGAAATAAATCACAACAAATTACAAATTTTAAACAGCTGAAAATACCACCCATCTCACAAAACCCAGAAAAACACGCTTTAAATGAAATGCCTGGCACACCTCTAAACACATCTCCTCTCCTACATTTTTTTTTTTGGTTCCATATGCTTTCATTGCCAACTCATGATTATAATTTTGCAATATATTTTTAGTAAAAGAATAGAGAGATAATTGAGTTTCTCCTAGCATAATTAATAATGCCAATTTATGTTTTTATTATTAATAGTTTAGCAAAGATTCATTCAAATTCACAACTCGTTATTGATAATTCCATGTAAAATTTCAGAATTGTCGTCAATTTGTGAAAACATCCATTGAATATCTTCTATATGTGATCAGGAAGATTTCAGGCATTTCAAATTTCTTTGTGTGTGACTAATCTTAAATACTTGTTGAGTTGTCATTATTTATTTAAGAGTTTGTTATCGATGTCTTATACTAATGGTTATCTTTGTTGTCATTATTTCATGTCAAATCAATAAGTATGATGGATTATAAAAATAACCACAAAATTTTTTCCCTTCTTTCATCCATTCCTTTTGGTAGTATCATCCCACCATAACTCTAGGATGTTCCAGAGGACTTACTTTGATAAAATATTACCAAACATAATGCAAGCTGAGGCTTAAAAAGCACTTGGATGTGGGGCTTGTCCCTGCTTGCTGTTGTTTGCAACACTGCAACTACCACCGTGAGAATAAGCCTTGACTTGTCTTCTAAATAATGACAGACTGTAGCCCAGTCACTCTGTCATCCCAGGTGACTGCCAGCCAACTGCTAGACCTGTAGGGGAAGACATGCCAGATCTCTAGCCTGCAGGTGACCTCCAACAGACAGCAGACATGTGAGTGAGACTGGCCAGGACCAGCAGAAGAGCTGCCCAACAGAGCCAAGCCCAAACCACCAGCACGTTGAATAGTGAGCTAAGTAAGTGGCTGTTTTAAGCCAGGGTCTGGCAAACTTTTTCTGTAAAAGACCAGATAATAAATATTTCAAGCTTTGTGTGGCACCTGTGGTCTCTGTTGCATTTTTCTTCCTCCTGCTCCTTTTCTTCTTTGTCTCTTTAAAAATGTAAAAACTATTCTTAGCTTGTGAGACATTCAAAAACAGGCTATGGGCCAGATTTGGCCCATAGGATGTAGTGTGATGGCACTTCAAAAGTTCTTGGAAAATGGAATTAAGAGATAATAGGAATCTTTCCATGAACTTTTTGAAGACCCCTTGTACAAGCCGTTAAATGTAGGGGAAGTTTGTTGCACAGCAAAAGATAATTCACACAGCAAGAAATTTAAATATTTTCCCAAATGAATTCATGAAATTCATTTGTCTTCATTATTGGATTCACAACAATCCCAGGGACTGATCATTTCTTCTAGTCAAAATGTATCTCTCCAACTGAAGGAATTCATGTTTTTAGTATGGTATAAAAACCGTCATCAATTTTCCTTTTTAGGATCAGAATAATTTCTTTGGATTACATTGCTAATCCTTATCTTATATTTCATATTCCATTAATTTTATAGTCCATTAATTTTACTTTAATTATCATATATTTTATAATAATATTCTCTCAATTTCTTTGATAAATAAAAGCAAAGGTGGCAAAAGAAGATACTCTTTATTTATGTCCAAACGAGAAGTCTGCAATTTCTCATTTGTTTCAGTTACATACATACTCCCAAACATCTTTCCAAACAGCAGTTAAAATGTTACCTTTAAGGCTTAGCAACTTTTTGAATAAATTATTGTAGTTTTTTTGTGTTTGCATTTTTTCCAAATCTAGAAAAATACAGAGTTCTTTAAAAACACTATAATCATGTTTTGTCTTAAATACATTTTACACAACTGTTGATTGAAAAAACGTTCCATAGACTAGTTCCTTGCTACATACATTTTAAATCTTGTTTCTCCTCTAATCAGTGTGTCAGGTATGGAAAGGCATATCAGTAATGCAATACAGCTTCTCACTGATACCTTCACATTTCCATGACACGTGACGAGGCAGAATGGGTGGTAAGACTATTTCCATAAGCCATTTCTAAGTTTGGACTGTAGCAATAACAACTATGCATGGAGTTGACTGCATCTCAGATAAATATATCTCCCTAAACCCAATAAATATCTCCCAAATTTAACTTCCGCTTAAACATAATCCAAAAATGCTCACGGCCATTCCAATACCACTCAACAAGGGGGAAGAGTGATTGAGGGAAAATCAGAGTGGTGAGAATCTTAACCAATTATAGTTAAAATATCTTCCCCCCTAAGTTTTAAAAACTGTATGAACATGTGAACACACACTAGGAGTCCTTCCAGGTCTGGAGCCCATGCAAGTGAGGGGACTTCAGATGTCAGTGTTACTAGCGTCACTATGGATCTACCCCTGTGACTTTCAGATCATTCTAATCACATTAGAGAAAGCGAGCATGAGCTCAAGTGGATGAGAGACACTTAATGTCCAATTCCTTTGAGACAGATTTTATCTATAAAAATGGCAGCCTCCCCACTGAGTTCACAAGCTGTAAACATATTTTTAGCATGAGTAAGTTGACTACGTATGCACCACAGGCTCCACATCAACCATTCTCAAGTACAGCTAAATATTTCCATTTGATTTTTTTCCACCTTTCATATCATGTGAGCCACATTTTTAACTTTAAAGCTTCTATTTTTTAAATTTGCATTTTCTAGTACATTCATCAGCTCTGTCTATCTGGTATCTGTTTGTAACATCAGTCACAGATGACACAAAGGGTTATGTCTTTGTAAAATTATTCCCACAATTTAAATGCTATTACTTACCAAAAACTCTTTATTGGTCAGTGATGTGAAAATGCTTCCCCTTGGCCAGGTTAATTTAAAATCGTGTTGTGGTTTGAGGGGAAAAAAGTAAGTTTCCATGAGATTTTCGTTATCTCTGTTTCCCATCTGGCTTGCTGTTATAAACATTTAATCCGGTGTTTGCTGCCAATGTTTCCCAGAAAGCCTTATGATTGCTTGGAATTTGTCTGAACAGTTCCAGTCTGGTGCACAATTAGGGATGCACTATAAAATTTTCATTGCTTGATTTAGTTGAAATTATAAGATGGATGGGGAACAATAATGCCCATAGTTGCAGACTATAAAAATGACTACTAGGAATTTTCAAGTAATAATAAACCAATAGATTAACATTTTGATGTGTAGTTATAAAGCCCCAAACAAAGATATCTTATACCAAACATAGACCTAAAATATTTAATGAGAGACTTTACATGTGAAAAATAAAATAATGAAGTTTAAAAATCTACAGGGTTCAGGAGGAAAGAAGGGAAGAGAACTCATTGCTGTGGGCTTTCTCAGGTAAAAAGGCTTTAGTAGAAATACTGACTCCTGTAAGAAGCAGTCTTTTTCTCTGGTCCTCCATGCCCAAGGAAACAGAGAGGTAAGTAAATAGTGACGAAAAGCGATTAGTATCAATGTCCTGCCAAGATTTGGCAGATGAATCCAATTGGCATTCTTTATATCTGAAATAAGCTAATTGTGCAAAACCTTTCTAAAGGATTTCTTCTTGTTCTGTGGACTATAATTTCCAGTGCTTCAATAGTTCTTGAGGCTCCAAATTGCGCTACCATCAGCCATGCCATTAGGGTATATCCATTAATTTAAGAGAATGGTAGTTGCTCTGTGCCCATTATTGTCTGAGTGTTTGTGTTGCCAACATCTAATTGAAAAGTGTACAGTCCCATGCTTGCACTTCAAATGTTTCAGCTCTGTGGGCATACAAAATTAAAAGAATAACACTGCTGGGCTCTTGGCCTAAAATGCTAGGTGAAATGTAGGTAATTCAAATAGAGGTAAACCAGGATTTCTGAAACCCTTTTGCTGTGGAAGGCTTGCTGTGAGAGGACCAATGTGCAGAGCAGGAAAATGCATTAGCTATTAAGAGTCTACCGGAATAGAAAAGCCAATGTCACAGCGACTCAGTACCAAATCTAGAAAGGTGATTGCTCTATCTATCACCTTATCTATTTACCCATTTCTCTATCTATGTACCTAACACATAGGGAGACATTCAGAGGTTCTATCGGCTCATGGACAGGTGAGAGGACTCAGGGGCAACAAACTAGCCTGTCAAGGGAGTAGAGGGTGAGACGACTCTGAATTTGTAATGGTATCTGGAGGAATACAGTAGCCACATTTTGGCTCAAGAAGTCATTTAAACCCCAAACTTCCAAAGCCCTGAGAACTGAGGATGCAGAAAATATTTCCAGAACTCCATAAAAAGTAAATGCTATTTACACGTCTGACACTTCTTATCCACAACTATGATTCCATCACTCAGGTTTCCATGGATATTGATGCACATCCCAAAACTTTCATACATCAAATTAGATAGTTTTATACCATCTTACTGTTGGAGCAAAAAATGGCACGTTCTAAGAAAATTCTACCCTAATTTGAATGATTATGGTCAGAATGACATGAGTTTCTCTTTTCATGAATTTTAAGCGAAAAAATTAAAAGGCACATTGTGAGCAGATTCACACAGTCCTGATGTTGCTATTTAATACCTGGTTGGTATTAAACAATTCACGGTCAACAATGTGCAATCTTGTGAACCTCAGAGTCTTCATCAGAAAATTGGGTCTAAAAGTTCTGGCCTACCATACCGATTATTCTGACATTAATCAGATAATGATTTTTCTTTACTAGTACTTTTTTTCTCTCCATATTAACTGTACAGTGGAGTATATAGCTAACAACTTGCATCTTTCTATTTTAAATTTAACCTCATGCTTTGATGTCTAATTCTGTCAGCAGTGTATTAGCTTTAACACAATGAGTCTCCTTTTCCTGTAGGGAAAATAAGGATAACAGTAATCACATTGCAGAATTGCTAGAATTATTAAACAAGATAATATGCATATATATGTGTGCATGTGTATGTGTGTGTGTGTATACACATACTTTGTATAGTGAAGCTACTTAATTATTAGTAATAATAATTTAAATCGTTATTGTTGATTTTATTAATATGTATGTAATACTGTAAACATTCAAGGTAGCAATATGTTCAAAGAGAATAGACATTTTTGAGTGGTTCAAAAAATAAAATATTTCCCATCTTTGGAAAGAAGCTTATGATTTGCCATATATTATTCAGAAGAACTTATTGTGGCTATAAAGATACATCTAAAATTGGCTCACACCAAAAGCTAAAAAACTTGGAAAATAATACCACCTACATTGCAAATTACTGAATTAGAAGTCTTGGGCTAATTTCACATCTCCCTTTCACCCTCGAAAACAGATTCAAAAAGCCTTAAACCTGTTCCTCCGCTGAAAGGCAACTGTGGCCACAGTCAGAGGTGTGGACCTCAGCTATGAGAGCAACCACACAATTCCAAACTGCCTTTCCGTTTTCTTCCTTCCTGTGAACCCACTGGACTGCCAGTCAGTGAGAAAGTTAAAGTAGGAGAAACCACAAATATTTCTCAAACTCCATAGGAAGCTCTAGGAATTGACTTGGAGATGAAGATAACCACAGATGAGAACAACGTTGTGAAGTTTCTCAAGCCCAAACTTGTCTACAGAAAGGACCGATTGTGAAGGTATTCTAAATGCTCCCTCTCAAGTTTCCTCTTTGAAGGAAAAGAAACTATATCTAGCCTGTGGCTTTAGAAAGCCCGAGTTTTCTTGAATTGTAATAAACTCCTCCAATAAGCCTTTCTGAACTGTAGATATCTATATTGCAAGGTGGTGTCTGTGACTTTAAATGAGAGGTGTATCCAGTGTTAGAATAATTTGGTCATTAATTCTGCCCCTTTTAAAATGCATGAGAAGGGTCTAAAGTAACAGCATGGTACCTGTCCCCAAGAGAAAGAATCTGCCTGTACAATTGCCTCATAGAAGTTCCCCATTAGCACTTGGGAATTCACTGCCCTGGGGAATAACATATAGAAATCCCTGAAAGGATTTTGGAGTGACACTGCCGAGGTATCCTGGGAACAATTGTTGGGTCTCTGCCAGTCTGCACTTGATCTCTGTTACGAATTTCTGACCTTGAGCAAGCAGCTTAACCTTCCTGCAATTCAGCTTTTTCAACTATAGAAGAGGCCCCATAATACTTGTAACTTAAGTCCCCAAACAGGATGTTGTAGAGATGAATGAAGTAATGTTTCCAAGATGCTTGGAGGTCTGGAGTGAAAATGTGCTGAAACGGAGCACAGAGCTAAGTCCTGACCAGCCCTGCGTACAGCTGAGCATGGTAGTCTTGGGATTTGGACCCAGGGTAGACAGCATCTCAATATCAATCTGCTCCAGCTCCTAAAGACTGTTTAGGCGGGCAAATCAGTTTCCAGTTGAACAGGGTCACTGCCACTCACCAATTCAGTGTGTGCTGTTCACTCATAGCTGAACTTACTTTAACAGTGCAGACTGCTCCGACCACCCCTGAGTGTACCTCTGCTGTATACTGTCACTTGCTTTTAAAACACCAAATACTCTTTCCCTTTTACTCTTTACTTTTGGAACCATTTCATTATCGTTGTCCCCTGATATTTAAAAAAAAAAAAAAAAGATTAAATACTGTTAAGTATATGCACCTTTTATGCCATTTAAAAATGCAAACTCAGGATGAGTTTACATGAGCAAGAATGAGGGAAATCAATGGGATTAAAAAGTATTAAAGGTCAATGCTATTTAACCCACACCATATTAGTTTGATCCTTAGAAGAAATTTTGATGACAATTACTAGATCAAGTTAGGAAGTTATTTTAATGCTAATGCATGTTTATAGGCTTTTAGGATAAAAGTATATTCGTTGCTTTCCTGTTTTAGTAACATCCTGAGACAGACCTATTTGAAATCTCCTCTTTAATCAAAAGTAATCATGGTGTCTACCTCTCTATCCTTAGCACACACCTTTGCCTCCCTCTTGCCTGCTCATGCCCCCACATAAGCCTGCGGACATGCCTATGGAAATAGTGATTAGTCAGGGACAGGTTATTAAAATTAAACAGCTAGAGGTCCATGTCAAGATGTGGCTGCCAAGGATCATTGCTGGTAGGGCCTCCTTTACTGGCCATCTCATTGTCCCTAAATTTCCCAGATATTACTTGTTCCTTTAGGTAAGAAATTGAAGATGCAAACATTTGTAAGTGTGGCAATACTAATATCTAGAAAGTCAAAGAATGATAAATAATTCAGATCCGTTTTGATAAAGGGGAACAGTAGGATCGTGTCTGTAGAACAAGATCCCCTAAGCTTAGGATGCCCGGAGGGTGCACGTGTGTAGAAGAAGAGGAGGCTTTGGGGCAATACATTAATGAGACAGCAGTGTGTATACAGAAGTGGTGGTGAAGCCCAAAGACAGATTGGAGAGTTTCACCATCATGCTAATAGGACTCAATATTGTGTCACATGTGAAAGTTAAGGGAGTACAGATGTTCTAGGTGGTAAGAAAATGACTCAGAAGAATCCTAATGACTTTATTCGATTATCTATAGGAATCCCTATCACTGGAATGCTTGAGACTGGATGACAGTTGATGTGGATGCTATAGAAGAAATAAAAGTACCAGAGATGTTGAGCTGGACCAAAAACATGGGTCCAGGCTTTTAGACTCTAATTCCACGGCTTTACAGACTTTTCGATGGCTGATTTAGTGTGTGAATACTTACATTGCAAGGCAAATGGGAAATAACATTAATTGTGTACCTTTTAAGAGCTTTGTATTTTGTGTGTTCCCTCATTTGGATGCCTTAACAATTCCATGAGGCACTTATCTTCATTGACCAGATGAAGAAACTGAGCCTTGGAGACACTGAATTAATTGACTAGGACATATACTCAGCTCATAGATGTCAGACAGACAATTTGAAACTAGGTCTTCTGGCCTCAAAGTTCATAGTCTTTTCACTTAATCATCCTCCAACCAGAGGAACTCTTCCCTAGGCTCAGGGTGCACTGACTCAGCAAATATTCATAATTTCTAAGCACTGTCTGTGTAAAGCAGCCCTGTAGGGGAGAAGGGTAAGTGAAGAAGACAGTGAGCGTGTGCCACGAGTCTTTGGGACATCCCGCCCTGTGGCAGCCTGAAGATCTTCTGTTACTGAATCTTCACAGTCACGTGCTTCTTTCAGCCACTTCATCAAAAAGCAGAAGTGCAAATGGACATTCTTCAACCTCATTCAATGTTCTTTTTTTCCTTCATTTTTTCATTTTTAATTGACAAATAATAATAGTGTGTATTTATGGGGCACAATGTGATGTTTTGATCTATGTAGACATTATAGAAAGATTCAATCATGCTAATTAACATATCCATCACTTCACTCAATGATCATTTTTTTTCTTCAACCAGGTGCTGAATAAGAATAAGAGAAACAAGGATGAGAGATAGAAATATAAGAAATATCCTAAAACCCACCATGATGGAAAGGGAAGATTGAGGGTCAACGAGATATAAATGTTTCCTCACTGGAGACAGTTTTGCCACTGTTAAATATGGGCATATTAGTCCTCAAGACATTTACTGCCATCTGTTGGAAAATTAGTATAATGAACACATCAATCTAAGATGACCACAAACATGAATGTCACCACATAGTTTTGTGCAATGTGCAATCTGCAGCATACAATGATGAGGATTAGAAGCCCTCATCAGAGATAATTACACTTGAAATAAGCCTCATAAGCAACATTATTACCATTTTTTATCAATAATAATTCATTTAGTTAAATAACATGGACTTGAGGAAATAGAAAATAAGAAAGTTATGACTAATTGAGAGAGAATTTATTTAATCTTTCACTTATACAACAAATATTTATCAAGTATCTATAATGAATCAAGCTTTATTCTGGAAACTACTTACATAGCAGCAGAGAACAGACAAAATTCTCTCCCCTTACAGAGTTTATATGGGTAAGAATAACACTAAATTTAGATAAATATATTATTTATGAGAGTAATAAGTGCTAAATAAAAAAAGTCAAGAATGAAATACAAAAGTGTGGGGTGATATGTAATTTGAGAACAATTCTAGGAATTCATATGAGGTTAGGAGTAGTTTGTGTCTTTATTAGCCATGGTGAAAGGCCTCATGATATGCAAGCATCAAATAATGTCTTCAGAAGAGTGTCGCCTTAGTACTGGGTGCTATGGTTTGGATGTGTTCTGTTCACACCAAAACTCATTGAAACTTAATTTCACACTGTAATGGTATTGAGAATTGGTGGGGCCTTAAAGAGGCAATTAGATTGATAAGATGAATTAATGTCTTTCTTCTGAGACTGAATTCATTCTAGCAGAACTGAGTTAGTTCTCTTGAGAGTGGGTTGTTACAAAGTGAGGTCATGTCTCATGTTTTGTCTTTCTCTGCATGTGCCCACTTCCTCTTCCACTTCTCTACCATGTTATGATGCAGCACAAGGCCCTCCCCAGAAGCCACCAGGTGTGGTCTCCCAGTGTTGAACTTCCTAGCATACAGAACCATAACCAAATAAACCTCTTTTCTTTATAAATTATCCAGCCTCAGGTATTCTGTTGTAGTAACATAAAATGGACTAAGACACTGAAGGTACATTAGCTCTAAACCAAAGGCTGCTCTGAACCTGCCCTAACCAAGTTCAAAACAAAGACTTGAAAGGATGCAACTGATGCCAAGTAACTTGACTTCATGCCAGAAAAAAAAAAAATCCAATATGATTTAAACAAAAACAATCAAATACAGCAAACAATGATGAAAAGTTCACAATGCCTGGCATCTAATCAAGAATAATCAGTTTTTCAAAAAAATTAAAAAAAAAGGAAAACTGATTCAAAAGCAGAATGAAAAAAATAAACAATAGAAACAGAACTTAAAAGGTCAGAGATGATGGAATTAGGAGACAAAGACATTGAAACAGCCATTGTAAATATATTTGATGTATTTAAGAAAATAGATGAATACATAAACATCATGAGAAAAGAAATAGATTTTTTTTTAAAGACTCAAATGGAAATTCTAGAGATTAAATACCTGAATGTAAAAAAACAAAACAAAAAACCACTAGATTGTATTACAAGCAGATTAGATACTGTAAAAGAAAAGATTAGTGAAGTTAAAGAACTAAAAATAAAATGAAGTACAGAGAAAAATAATGATCAGAGTATTAGTGACCTGAGAAAATATATAGTCTAACATTTGTACAATCAGTATCTCAGAAGAAAGAGAGACAGAAAAAATACTAGAAGAATAGTGGCTGAACATTTTCCAAATTTGATGAAAACTATAAGACTTACTGTACTGGGTTGAACAGTGACTTCTATCTTTATAAAAAGAGAAAAATTTGGACACAGACACAGGTAAGAAGGCCATGTGAAGAAAGAAGCAGAGATTGGAGGGATGTATTTACAATCCAAGAAACACTAAAGATGACTGGCAACCACCAGAACTTAGAAAAGGCAAGAAAGGATTCTTCCCTAGATCCTTCAAGGACAGCATGGCCCTGCCAACAACTCGATTTCAACTTTTAGGCTCTACAACTGTTAGAGAATAAATTTCTGTTGTTTTAAGCTATCTAGGTTGTGCCAATTTGTTGTGACAGCCCTAGGAAACTAAGGCACCCATAGACCCAAGAATCTCAATGAACCCCAGGAAGAATAAACAATGAAAAATCATGCTGAGGAATGTCATAACTACTAAAAAAATAAAATTATGAGTGTATGACAAAGGCATACAGGAAACAGACTGAAAGAGCTCCAAAAGGTCAGAGCTAGAATGATTTGAACAACATAAATAATGCAGTTTTAGATCATAACCAAAGTATAAATTAAATATTCACAAGTCTATACTGATATAAATAAACAATTTCATAAATAAATAGTGCAGAATGAACAGATCTCCTGTGCAGAAGAATGCTAAATTATTTACGTAGATACTGCCCTCGGCAAGTATTAACTGTCCATCTGTTAAATATTGGCTATGCATAGTGACTTGTTTCTAAAGAGTATTGAAGGGGGCAGGGAGTAAATTTATAGTAAATTTGCCTGGAGAAACCAGGCAAATACTACTTTGGCCAGGTGATCTAGGTTAACATCATTGGGGATAACTTATGTTCACAGCATGTACACTTGATATGGTGTGATAACAATAGCATATCACCCCTATGGTCTTCCTCCAAAAACCTATAACCCCAGCCTAATAAACACATCAAATAAACCCAAGTTGAGGGACATTCTATGAAAGATCCTGGCCAGTAAGTACTACATGAGGTAATTAAAAATCAGAACAGTTTATGAAATTGTTAGTTCACAGGAAGTTAAGTAGAGATGATGACAAAACATAAGCTGGAACATAAAAAACAAATTAGAAAAAAAACTAGTGAAATTTGAATAAAGTATGAAGTTTAGTTAGTAATTACGAAGCAGTATTAGCTAATTAGTTGTGACAAATATATCATGGTAATGTAAGATGCTAACAATAAAGGTAAAATAGGTGTAGGATGTATTGTAAGTCTCTGTACCATCTTTGTTAACTTTTCTGTAAGTCAAAAACTATTTTTTTTAAAGTTTTAAAAAATGTATCCAGGAAAAAACAACATAAAAAGACATCACATAAGGAAGAACAAACATAAGAATGACAGCAGACTCTCAATGAAAACTATGCAAGCCAGAGGAGAGTGGAGTGACATCTTTATGCACTGAAAGAAAAAACAATCAATGTCAAATTTTTTAATCAGTAAAAAATATCTTCAAAACTGAGGGCAAAATAAGTCTTTGTTTTAAGCAAAGTATCTTATTTGTTTCAGACACTTTTTTCAAAGCAATTTTAAAGATATTTTTACTGATTAAAGAATTCTAGATTATTTCAAGAACAAATAAGATATTTGTTTTTTAAGACAAACAAATCAGAATGAATTCATCACTATCATATCTGCACTACAAACAATGTTAAAGATAGCTCTTTAGGCAGCAGAAAATGACATCACATAGAAATTTGAATCTACATAAATATATGAAGAATGCCAAAGTGTTAAGTATGTGTGTAAGTGTAAGATATGTTTTTCTCACTTTTAATATGTTTAAAAGATAATGCTGTTTAAAGCAAAAATAATAAGAATGGATATGGGATTTAAATATATGTAGAAATGAAGTGTATAATTATAACACTACAAATGTGTGGGAGGTGCTGCAAGTTTACTATTGTAGGTTTCTGACATTACATGTGAAATAGTTTGAAGGTAGTCTATTATAAGTTAAAGAGGCAGATTTTAAACCCTAGAACAACTCATTCAAAAAAGGAGATAAAAAGTCATAAAGAACAGTTGAGAATAATAGAAGACAAATGGTAAGACAGTTGATTTATACCAAACCATATCAACAATTAAATTAAATTACATAGTTTAAAAATTTCAGTTAGAAATCCAAAACTTGGATTGGATAAAAAGCAAGATCCAATGATATGCTGTCTAAAACATAGCCACTTTAAATATAAAGACATAGATAAGTTCGAAGGGCATAAAATGATATTTCATGTTAACACTAATAAAAAGAAAGCTAAATGGCTATATTAATATCAGACAAAGTAGTCTTCAGAGAAAGTAATAGCACCAGGGATGTTGCATAATGACAAAGAGATAAATGTTTCATGAGAACCTAACAATTCTCAAAATACATGAAGCAAATGCTGGGAATTTAAAGATGTAGACAAATCCGCAATTACAGTTGAAGATTTCAATACTCCTCTTGCACAGCTGATTGAAAAAAGAGACACAAATTCAGTTTAGAAGACCTGAACAACTCTAAAACAACTTGACCTAATCAATATTTACTGAACATTCTATCAACAGCAGAATACACATGAAACATTCATCAAGGTAGACCATTTTATGAGCCATAAAATAAGTCTGAATAAATTGAAGATTACTGAAATATACAATGCATGTTATCTGTTTACAGTGAAGTTAAACTAAAATCACTGACAGAAAGAGATCTGTAAAACCCCCAAATATTTGGAAACTAAACAACCTACTTCTACTTAACATACTTCATGAGTCAGAAAAGAAATCAAAAACGAAATTTAAAAGGATTTTGAACTGAATGAAAATAAAAACACAATACATTAATTTTTTTAGGATGCAGCTATCACAGTGCTTACAGGGACTTTTATAGCATTAAATGCTTATACCAGAAAAAAAAAAGAAAGTTCTCAAATCAATAATATAAGCTTCCATCTTAAGGACATTAGAAGAAGATGAGCAAATTAAAACTAAAGTAAGCAAACAGAAAAAAATAATGAAGAGTAGAAATTGATTATATAGAATGTACCAATTGGATAATGCAGTAAATCACCCACATCTCTGCCCAGTGTGAGGATTTTCTCTCACCGTCATCTTTCAGGGCCACCTCTGAGTGGGGCTGTAGGACAGCAGCCTGACAAACCATCGTCTGAAAACCAAGCTTGACCATTTTACTCCCCCACCAACTAAATGTAAGAGCCCCTCTCCCAATGTGGTCACGGGCGTGAGATGGCAGAAAGGCAGATTTAACAAAACTGGCTTAGTAATGGGATTATGGACCACCTGCTCATAAGGCTGACTTGTGCCCTCTAGCCCTGCTCCTACCCAGTCCCAGGTATACCAATGTTGTTTCACAAAGGATTGCTGCTGGACATGTCTACTACTGTAAATTTGTGGGTCTGATAAAATTCAGTTCACGATGAACAGTTTTAGCCACACTTTCACTTGATGCCCTATGGTTAGATGCTCCATTTTTACTACAGTCCTATTTCACATTAAGAACTGTTTTTTGAATTATGTATAATTCTCTTCTGCATATGGCATGGCTTTGTTCCAGAACTCTAACTGTCTATGTTATGATTTTCCCACTGAGATTTGTCATAAGCTCCACACAGCTTATTTTTCCACCATAAATATTTCTAGTTCCACAGGAGTTGCCAAGTCTTCTGGTCTAAGAGGCAGGGCTGCTTGCACCACAGCATGGATTTGCTACAAAGCCCTTTCCTGCTCTGTGCTCTACTCAAAACTAGCAGCTTTTCATGTCACCCAGTATATGAATCAAAGCCATATTGCTAAATATAAAATACTCTGCCTCTAGAACCAGAGGAGACCTACCGGGGGTTGTGCTCTCTTATTAGTAGTAGGAAATGCAAGATGTAATAATTTATCTTTTTCAATGGAGGGAAAGTTTCACCATGCCCTCTGACAACCTGACATATCCCAAAACTTAACTGATGTGATGCTCCCCTATATCTGCATGGACTATCTCACACCCTGTGTGGTCACATGTCTTTGCTTCTTATCAAGACTCCCAATGTCTGGTGGCCAGGACAGGAAGTGGAGGGAGGTCTTAAAAGGAGGAGCACTAGACCTGAATAGGAAGGAGTAGGCCACTTCTGCAGACCTGGAGAGTTCAGAGGTATTGAAGTTTTTCCAGACCATTGAGTCAAGTTTCAATTTTTTCCAGAGCATTGAGCCAGAAGGCTCAGGGCCCCTCTCCTTTCTACCAGGGTCCTGACCTTTGTGCAGACCTCCTGCTGAGCCTGGGAATTCCACCTTCTCTGTAGCTTTCCTGCCATTACAATTAAATATGGAGCCAATCTTTATCTTTTCCACTCTCTGGCTTCTGGAGAGTCTTTTTCAAATGTTGCCCTGTAGGCCCTCTAACTTTTCACATATTTTCCTTAAATTCGTGGTTAATCACTTCAGTTTTTCATTGTCTTTCTCCCCTGCATAAATTGAATTCAGCAACAGCCATCAAATTCCATTGTCCTTTTAAATGACCATTTCCTCTGAACCTCTCAAATGCTTGAGATGTTGAGTCCACCAATACATTTCCTTATACCTGAATCCTACCTCAGTTCACTACCATGGAAGTTTGAATATTTGCACTCCTACTGCATGCCAGGGCTTCGAGGCTCCACCTGTGACAAGCAGTGGATTCTCACTCAGGCAGCCAGTAAGTGATCCATCTCCCAAGTCCTATTTTAGTATCTACTCTTTAGACCAATCCTCACACCAACTCTCTTCGTTCAGGTTCCTTGGGAAAGAGACTCTCAGATGGAGATTTGAATGCAGGAAATGCATGCTCTCAGGAACACCTGTGAGGGGATAAGAACTGGCAGAGAGAGAAGTTGAACTATCATAGAGTCATAACAGAAATGTCAACCAGTGCCGAGCGGGTTGGCCCTTCACAGAGCTCATGAAATGTGGCTTTTGTACCTCCACAGTGACCCGGCATTGAATGAGCTGTTTGCAGGGAGGAACTATAACCTTGAGTGGGGCAGCTCCTTCCACAGAGGGCAATTCCCCTGCGAGCTGTCAGCAGGCAACCAGAAACTGTCGGGATGAGCGCCTCAGTCCTGGAAGGGGGATCTGGGCAAGCCACCACCCACCACAACATCCAAACGCCTTAAGAGGCCTGAAGCACAGAACCGTAGGTGTAAGACCTTAATTCTGAAAAAAGAAAAAGGATCCTGCCCCAACCAAACCACTAAACTTAAACCCGTTAGATTGATGTAAAGCAGTGAGTCAAGCAGGGAAGTGCGAAGTAAATTGTCAAATTAACTGCGGTATGGAGTATAATTCAATCAAAATCAGAAGTGCAGATGGATGGGGGGTGGGGGGCTTGATTCACTGACCGGCACTACTCTACTGAACTAAAAGTTGTTTTCTTCAGCCCTCTGTTTAAACCTCTACCTTCTGAGTGTAACCTAAATGTCCTCTGCATCCCAGATCTCAGAGAGCAAACTGCTTTGCCTTCCTCTTCTGCCCACGGTCTCTTTTGACCAGTGAGAGCCCATTTATGGTAACTGAGAAAGAAAGAAACTCTAAGATCAATCCTGTGTCTTCTATCATTTCTCTACCTCTCTGTGGTAGGTAAAATAATGACTCCCAAAGATATCCATGTCCTAACCCCTGGACCCTGTAAATATGTTATGTTCATGGCAAGGGAGATTTAAGGTTGCTATTGAAATTACGATTCCTAATCAGCTGAGTATAAAATAGGAAGATTATCCAAGATTATCCAGATGGACCCTTAAACGTGGAAGGAGGAGGCAGAAAAATCATTGAGAAGGAGCTGTGAGGATGAAAGCAGAGGTTGGAATGAAACAATTGCTGACTTTGAATGTGGAAGGGCCATAAGCCAAGGAATGAGGGTGACCTCTAGAAGCTGGAAAAGGCAAGAAAGCAGATTCTCTCCTAGAGCCTCCAGAAGGAATACAGCCCTGCCAATACCTTGATTTTACCCATGAGACCCATTTCAGACTTCTGACCTCCAGAACTATAAGATCATAACATTGTGTTGTTTTAAGAAACTAAGTCTGTGCTAATTTGTTACAGCAGCAGTAACGCACTCTGTCTCCAGCTCTTTCCTGTTCTGTCAACAACATCCTGGCAAGTTGATTCATGCCAGTGGATTTGGTGGGCCCACCCCACAAGCCTGCCAGATGTGTTCAGACATGCTGAGGTCGCACTAATCTCAAAGGGAAATAGGTTCCCATCTTGTAACAGTTCTGTCTCTTTACCAATCTCCATCTTTTTTACTATCAGATAAAGGAAGGGAGACAGGGCCTAGAAGATGCATTTGTCAAGGTACTCCAGGTACAAAGATATGAAACAAATCTTTGGAGGTAATATTTGACGAGTTGGAGAAACTGTACAATTGCATAGATTTTTGGCATAGTATTTGTGGTATTAAAAAACAGTCCAATGATTGAATGTATATATGAGCAGAAATTCATTTCTTACAGATTATTCTATCCCATGAATCCGTGATCTATTTTTTTGCATTAGTTTTATCAAGACCAGGGGGGTTCCCTATACCAAATATTGCAGTTGACTTGCTAAGTCACTGGGTAGAGGCAAACTTCCTATGTATCAAGAAAATGGTTGTGAAAATACCTGATGACAAGATATCAAATAATTAAGAAAAAGAAACCACTATTTTGAATAATATGATACAGAAAAATAAATTTCCACTTTTTGTTTAAATGTATACAGTGCCTTAAAATAGAAGAAACACCTTTGGGAAACAGCTCTTATGTTTGTTGAATCTATTCATTAGCAAATTGTTTGAGATATTCTACTGAACCCACAAACTGTTTACATGGAGAAAAAAATCAGTAAAACATTTTGAATTGTAAAAATCACCCTTTTATTTCAGTAAATATTTGTTGATTAAATTTGACTTGCTCTTATAAGCCTATTCTATGTGCAGTTTCTGCTAAATAAATCCATGCAAATATTGTGTGAAGGCCTAAGTTTGTAAATAGCACTGGTTTCAATGTAGTTTTTTGTTCATTTCAAGTCAGATTTTCCGAACTACAATAATTCAAATACCATCTTCATGATTTTTTCCCATCTGTGTACTATCATAGTACCACTTACTAATATTTTATTTAAGGAAACTAATTTTATTTACTTAAATTTATATTGAAGGAAAAGTATCTATAACTAACAGAAAAATAAAAAAATAAATTACTTGCTGAAAGTATCATCTGACACATATAACTGTAATAAAAATAAAACAACAATAATACTTTTTGCCTGCTGGAGTTTTGAACTTGGGGACTGCTCGATTTTTGTTAAGGTGAGTAATCAGCAGTGTTAGAGAATAGATAAAGACATACAACCCTAAACTAATACTTTTTTTCTGAAGCTAATCAAAAGGATTGAAAGAAAGTTAAAAAGGAAAAATGTTATTATTATGTGATTCGATGTACTTTTTATCATTTCTGGATGCTGATGAAAACAATCTCAGGAACATCAGGATTTGGGAAATACCACTTAAAGCCATTTAATTTAGCTCTATGAATTGGTTCCTGCCATTGCTGTCTATCAATCCTACTATCTTGCATAGACTTTTACTCTATCTTAGAATAGTCTGTATCAAGCACTTGCTTTTTCCTACTTTGGAAGGTTCTTATTGCTACATTTAATTTCTAGCTCCATGCACATCATGTGATATAAGGCAACCCAAGTCCAGTTCTTCCTCTTCTGACAACACTACTAGAATACATTTAAGCTATGGCAACCATAGTATTTTAAGTATGAGGAATCACTGGATTCTATTGGCACCTGTCATCATTGTTTTATCTGATTCTTTTCTGATCTTTTTAAGTAACTCTGGCTTGCCCAGAGAGTCTCAGATGTGTCACTCAGGCATCAGTAGCCCAGGATTCACTGGGAACCACTCCTATTTGTCTTCTCTAGGTCCCTGCTATTCCAAGTGTGGTCCAGGGGCTGGCAGTATCGCACCACCTAGAAGCTTGTTAGAAATGCAGATTCTCAGTCTCCACCTCAGTCCTAATGAATCAAAATCTGCATTTTAACAAGACCCGTAAGTGATTGTTATGCATGCTGAGGGTTGAGAAGCATTGGTCAGTATTCTTCATTTCTCTCCTCTGCTTGTCCTGGTTTTTCACCTGCCTGCCTCCCCAGATCCCTTCTTGCCTTTGGACGTCTCCACCTCTTACTAAATGGTCCTCAACCCTGGCTGCACACTAGAATCACCTGGTGAGTTTTATTTGTTTTTTAATTGTGATTGCTGGCCCCACCCTGAGAGGGTTTTTCTGCTTGGCTGTTTATTTATTTATTTATTTATTTTTATTTTTAAAATTATTATTAGTTGGAAGTAATGTCTGAATATTAATTTTAGTTGCCCCACGTGATCCTAATCTGAATCCAGTATTGAAAACCACTGAAACACTTTTAATGGATGGTTGGTTTGGACTCCTGGCATTTGCCCCCTGTCTCCACAAAACCATTCTAGTGGTAAAATGGTCCTACTCAATAAAACACATTAGGCCCAGCCAAGGCTTGCTATATAAGTAATTGATTAATTTTTCTAAACAATCTATGGGAAGCAGCATTATATTTTTTCACCACTACCATCAAAACCAAACATACTTTGAAATCAATCTAAGTGTCCATCAACAGGTGAACAAAGTAAAGAAAATGTGGTATATATATACAATAGAAAACTATTCAGCCATAAAAAAATAATGAAATCCTGTCATTCCTGACAACATGGATGAGCCTGGAGGACATTATGTTAAGTGAAGTAAGTCAGGCACAGAAAGATAAATATGGCATGTTCTCACTTATATGTGAAAGCTAACAAAGTTGATCACATAGATGTAGGGGGTAGAAGAATGATTACAAAGGCTGGGAAGGGAAGAGGGTAGGGGAGAGAAAGGTTGGGTAAGGGCTACAAAATTACAGCTAGATACGAGGAATAAGATCTTTTGTTTCATAGCCCTGTAGGGTAACTATAGTAAATGATAAGTCATTGTATTTTTTCAAATAGCTAGAAGAGAGGATTTTGAATGTTACCAACACAAAGAAATCACAAAGATTTGAGGTGATGAACGTACTCACTACCCTGATTTTATCACTACACATTGTATGAATGCATTGAAGTATCATGCCGTACCTCCAAAATTGGACAATTATTATGTGTCAATTAAAAAACAAGCAAGTTTAATTTAAAAAGACCAACCATATCGGTCATTGTAAGTGTATAAGTTTCAGTGTTAACAGAGCTAAAACTTGTTTAGAGCTGCTAGCCCATTTCTGAGTTTAAAAAATAATTTTAGACACATAAATGATACAGGTTTTATAAAAACTGTAACTCAATCCAAAAGAAGACGATTTTGTCATTGTAAATTTTAGACGTAACTATAGTGTGTTCAAATAACATTAAGGGTAAAAAAAAGTATTTGGGAGCAAACAAGAAAGTTTATTTTGGAATGATTTTTCTCATGTAAATTTCGTGTCAGTGACTACTACTATCTCATCTACGTATTTGTCCCCACCAGACAGCATGGACCTGACTATGCTCTCAGATGAATTTGGTCTTCATTAGAAGCTGTTACAAAATGTGCCCCTCAGAAGGCAGTTGCTCATTACCAGTGTCATACGTGCTGCTCCCCGTCTCCCTCTGCCCCATCCCAAGTCTCTTCCTCATGCCTCTAGCTAAATCCCAACATCTGGTTGTGTACACCCTTGGCCTCATGGTTTTCATCATTTCCTGCCTAGTCCTTCTTCTAGGTTCCTCATCCTGTGCTCCATGCATTCCCAGCCTGGGCCCCTAGAATAATAACAGCAACCACTACTTGCTAGATGCTGCTAAAACAAACAAAACAAAACAAAAGACTCCCACCAAATATTACCCTATTTTCTCTTCCAAATAACCTTACCCTGATTTTCTGATTGTACAGATGAGGACCTGAGGCATAAAGAGGTTTATGTAACTTGCGTTATTAGTCAGTTTTTGGCAGGTTATGCTGTGCTAACAAACATCCCCAGATTTTGGTAGCCCGCAAGACAGGCTTGTGATAAATGTCAGCTGTAGGTCTGTGGTTTGCCTGTGACTCTTCCTGCAAGTCATCTTCATTATGGAATCCAGGCTGAAGGAGCAGATTCCATCTGCAACATGCTCTTCTCATAGCAGAGGGGAAAGAACAACAGCAATAAAATCATGCAGTGGAACTTGAATCCTTGATTTAGATGTGATTTTTATTACTTCTGCCCATATTCTATTGTCTGAGCAAGTCATATGGCCAAGCCTGATGTCAGTGGGTATAGTGGGGATCTCCTCTCACAGGGAGGGGCTCAGGGGGGATGAGATAGGAGAGAAGAGAAGCTAGTATTTTAGGCAAGTATTATAACTACAGTCACCCAAAATCTCACAGCCAAAGGGGTGGAGCTGGGGTTTGGATCCAGTTCCACTGGTCTCTCAACCACTGGGCAATGGTACTTTTGTTTTGTTCTCTCTTCTTGGCTGATCTCCAGTATTTAAACCCTAGCTTGTCAGACTCCACAGTCCATGCTGGCTCCTCCCCGATCCAGCTGTTCTCCCTGGATATAACTCTGGTCTGAGTGAATTCTATCCCTGACAAACACGTCTTCAATTTAGTTGAACTGCAGGTCCCTGCCCTCTAATGAGCTTGGTTCTCCTGCTGCCCAAGGCCAGGATAAGTCTGAGTCTATTTCTCCAGCTTTTACTCCACAGATCAAACAAAGGCGCTCTCATCCTTAGTATGATGAGTATAGACAGCTTCCTTTCTGCTGTAAGAAAATTCACAGGGACCATATTTTAGCAGCAGGGTTTTAAACTCTGAAGAACTGTATTTAAACTTGGACAAGAAACTTTTTTAGGACAAGTTCCTGCCAGATACAAATCCTTTCTTGTGCTGGTTAAACATACTCCGTTGGAAGTCTTGTTTATTACTAATCTCAGGGAAGTGAGCTAGTGAGATTCTGTCAACACACTCAGGTCATCTCAAAGTGCATTAGCCCCTCCAAAATCTACCCACTCATGTCATCTTCCACCATTCATAAAGAGGCCACAGATATAAAGCTTCCCTTCTCTTTTACCAATGTGAGGTAGCAGCAGAATCTTTTATGCTTTGTTTCCTAACAGAAAATATATTTTGCTAAGACAAGATCAAGTTTTAATCATGTATCACCCATCACTTAACCATAAACGTGGGCTGAATTCCTCTCTTGTGGCCACCAATTTGGACACTTTTATTGTATTAGCATTTGAGAAAGCCACCTTCTAACTTAAAAGTTGAGTTCATTTTTAAAAGAATGCTATAGAAAAAGAAGATAAATAGCTAGGTAGAAACTGTCTTTGTTGCAACCTCTTTGCACAGTATGACTTCACTGTACTGCTCTTTGAGCAACCGTGTTTACTTTCTCCAGTATACATGGCCAACTAGCCTCTGAGGCATCCTCTCTGTTATTAATAACATGGTAACCCTTATATCTATTATAGACAATGGAAGCAAGACAGCATTATATAAATAAAAGCAGAATTTATAGAGTTTCAAATTCAAAGTGATTATTTTTTTCCAGAAGAACATTTATTTCCATGATAACTTGTCTCCCAATAAGCTTTTGTTCATGTATTAGGATTGAGCATTTCAGAAACTATCTTTGCAATATTTTTTTTTCACTGGATGGGTGATATATGTGAAATCATGGTGAGGCATAAAAAATCTTATTTAATGTTTTACAATGTCCTTTTTTTGCCTCTTGAATCTTAAAATGTACACACACACACACACAAACACACAAACATATATATATCAGAGGCCTCAATGCTAGAATAAGACATTTTTTTAAATGTAAGAATTGTAATTAGGTGTTTTCTATATGTGTCTTTTATGAATTTTTGCTATGTATTTTTGTGTAAATAAAATAGAGAAAATGAAAATTAGAAAATGTGCTTCTGACCAAAGAATGATTCTTCTTCAATTTCCTCAAAATTTAAGGATGTGGTAATTCATTCTTACCCAACACTTAACAAGAAGCAGTGCCCATTCAGACTTGGCAATCGTGGATTGATTCCTGCTGTGGCCTTACAATTTTCTGTACAAGTAGCAATCACTGCAGTGGTTTTGATTAAATGATTACCCATAGGTTTGCTCTTGAATGAAATGACAAATGTTCTCTGGAAAAATTCAAGTAGGCAATGTAAACTTGGAAACTTTCTAGGATATGAGTATGCTCCAAATGGCATTATATATTTGTAATAGCAATGATCTATGACTCAAACATAATAATCTACTTCCTATAGAGAGGAAGAACTAGCTTCACTGACTAAAAATGACGGGGGGGAAAGAATTTCTTTTTAAATATAAGGAAAGAGCTCAGGGAAGTTCAAGACTTTCTTGAGTATCTGTGGGAAGTACAGTGGGTGAGTGCAGGCTAACAAGTGTACCTGTGCCCAAAAGGAATATCTCGGAATGAGACTTAGAAGGCCAAGGAGTTGTATCTTCCCCCTTTTCAGTCTCCACCACTCATATTTGCTGTAACAACAAAAACTTGTTTTCTTTGAACAGGAGAAAAATGATTTACATTCAGATAAAGAAAACTTCTCAAATCCTTTTTTAATTTGTATGCTCTAATTACTGAAACAATTGTATCTCTGTAAGAGTACTACTCTGTGCCCTGACTACATCTTCTTTACTTCAGTTTTTGTCCTTGCATGACAAGAGACCAGCAGGGCAGAACTCAAAGGCTCAACACATGCAGAAGCTGCAGCCTATTTACAAAAATATTCACAACTTACAAATAAATAATATTTTAACTTTTGCAATTAATAGGTTTTAAAAACAAACTATGTTTTGCTTGGAAAATAACAGAATTATTCAAATATCTAAGTATCGGGTTGTTCTAGAGACTTTATTTTTAATTGACAAATAAAAATTATATATATTTATTGTGTACAACATGATGTTTTGATATATGTATAAATTGTGGAATGACTAAATCAAGCTAATTGTTCTAGAGACTTTTGATCTTAGGAAATCCCAAAATAATGCCGATTATAGTTTAAGAGTTCAAAGGAATGTAGTGAAGAGGAATTAACTTTTGCCACTGATATTGAAACTATTTGCCTTTGAAATTTTCGGGATTTTGCAAATACAAAGATACAAAAAATAAAATGTATAGGTTACTAAAATATATTGTGTGCTACTTTATTTGCACACAGTAGAATAAACATTTACTTTCAGTTGGATATAAAGATTTTTTTTCTTTTTCAAAGCATAATCACATTGGAAACTTACGTAACAATATTTTTTTTTTTTAAGTGAACTCTACAGGTTTTAGGAGAGATGCACCTGGGGACTTGAGTTTTTGTTCTGGCTTTGCTATTAACTAGCTATCTGATTTGCTTGTTGATTTCAGGTGAAAAAACCTACATGCCTTAGTCTTCCTTTCCATCTTTAATAGAAGAGAGGACCTTAAGATCAGGACTCCGTGTGGTTCATTCTAAATCTAATTCAGATTTTATTACTCTAACCCTGTGTAGTCATAGTTGGGGATTAAATACAGGCCTAAAATCGCTATGAAAATGGAACGTGTTAAATCAGTTACTGGAGAATGAGTGGGAGATTTTCAGTACATTTCTCATAGATAATACCAGAAAGTGTTAAAGGAGCATCAGCAGGAGGATTTATTATAGCCAATAGCCTTTCTCTCTAACAGTGGTGATGATTTATTGCCTCTTGAGAATGGACAGTCTGAGTGCATGTGGCATCAGCAGAGGATGTTGAAGGACAGAGTACCAGAACTCTGTTCTTTCACGTTGACATAACCCTTGGCATGTACAAAGCGTGCTCCTGTATTTGCCTGCTGTTCCTTCCCAGCTACTTTATGGCTGAGGCAGGGGAAGGATAGGGTGGTTAAGCAGATGGGCTTTAGAGTCAGACAGTTCTGCGTTCAAATCCCAGTTTCACCCCTCTAGCCTGAGTTGACTTTGGACAGTCCATTCCTTTAACAAAATAATGTGTTGAATCTGCTATGCTATGCACTGAGAATACAGGAGACAGACAATAAATAAGTAAATGACGATTTTAGATTGTGATAAGTACTCTTAGGAAAATAAAATAGAGTAATAAAACAGAGAGGAAAAACGACTCTAAAGAAGTAACATTTGAGTGAAGACTTGGATAAGAAGCAGCAGCCAGCCATGTAAAGATCTGATAGAAAAGTGCTTCCAGCAGAAGAAACGGCATATGTAAATGCCCTGTGGCGGAAAAGAGCTCACAAAAAAGAGGTCCAGGAAAAGCAATTTGGCCAATGCCCGCAAGTGCTGTGACCAAAAGGAAACTGTGTGATAAAGTCAAAGAGGTAATTAGGGGTCAGATCAATTATAAGGACATGAGAGGACATTTAGATTAGACTTTTTTTCTCAGTGCAATTAAGCCACTGGAGCGTTTATTACAAAGGGCATGCCATTATTTATTTGGTGATTTTAAAAGATCACCATACTTTGGTTGTCTAGATAAATAGCTTTCTAGCCTCTGCTTTGTTATTTGTAAAATGGGAACAGTAATAGGAACATTAAAGGGTAGCTTAAGAATTAAATGAGAAGAAATAAATGGGCAAATACATAGTTCTAGCAAATAATACACATTCAGTAAATAGGGGTTGTCAATGTCCCTCATTTACATACAAGAAAACTGGCTCTCTTAGATATTAAATGACATGGTCAAAGCTAGACAGCCACAATCCATAGCTGGCTGGAGCTTGAATCCAAGCTGTAGAATTCCAAAACTAGTGCAAGTCTATAGTTACATGATCAGAAGAGGATGACTCAAACTTGAGCTCAACTCAACAAATGCTTCTGACACATAAAATGAATGGTCCAGGAGCTGTCCTGGAACTTGAGGATACCAAGGCCTCTCCTAAGAAGCTCAAAGTCTAGTAAGAGTGACGGATATGAACATGAACAATTTTGAACAGAAATGAAATATACAAAAATAGATATGTCACCCACGGAAAAGATTCCGCATAAGAAATGATATCTGAACTGGATTTGGAGGTGTAATAAATGTTCACGAGACAGATGGGAGGCAGCAAGAACAGCAGCACAGGAGAGGTCATGGAGTGAGAGGCAGCTTATCACGCATGGCAAACTCTGAGCGGTTTGAAATTATTGGTATACACAGTAGGTGGGGGAAGAAAGAAGAGCTGAGGTTGAGGGAAAAGGGTCAGGAGTATAATACTTACTGATAGGAGTGATCATAGGGTTGAAAGTGGAAACTTTCACCTCCATAGTTGGAAGTCAGTACAATATTTGGAATGCCGAGATAGGCAATAGGGACATGAAGTAAATCGGGGACTGGGCGATAGGAACACGATGTGGACAGCAGTACATGGAAACTAACCATACTGCCTCGCTTACACTGCCTCCCATGAGCCTGATACCACCTCTGTAAGTACTCAGAGCCTGTGGTGCACATACATGGAGACTGAAGCTTAGCTGGGTTGAGTGCCTGGTCCAATGTCACTTAGGTGCAAAACTAAAGAACCAGGAGGAGAGTCTAGATTGCCTACCCTTAGTTCAAGCTGCATCTGTCAACTACATCACTTGTCTATGTGGCCTGTGTGGTAGTGCAGAGAACTGAGAAAGAGCTAGAGGCAGAACATAGCAGGAGAGTTGGATGACATTGAGTTGGCTGGATTGGATAACAGACATTTAGGGCATGAAGGAAGATTTAAAAAGGTGGGGCAGAGAAATTAACTTCTGTCTGGATAATAGCTGAATATGGTTAACATCAGGGAATTGGAAAGAGAGTGACATAGTGCCTGGGAAACGATGGGAGCCCAGAGAGTTTTGGAAGTAAGGAAGGGAGGGAGAGAAGAAGGGTGAAAAAATAATACAAAGAGGAAGAGAGAGAAGACATGGGAAAGGAAAAGGAGAGAGAGGCAAAAGGGGAGGTGAGCTGGCAGCCAGGCTGGGGGGCGTCACGGCCAGCAGATGCGTGTGACTACGCCAGGGGAAATGTCCCTGTGAGTGGGAAAAAAGGGAAACGAAACTCTGAGTGGATATACACAAAGCTGGTGATGGTTCCAGGCAGTTGTGACAGTGGGGCTGACACGGCTTGGAGCTGGAGAAGATTAGAGAAAATTTTCCTCCCTGTTGTTTCAATATCCCTGTCCTTTCTTGACATAACCATATTTTCTGAACCTCAAATAAAGACACATAACCTGATAAAGGAATTTTCTCCCCCTTGCAAGTGGGAAAGATAACCTAAAAATGTAGTGAGTTCGCATTTTTAGGGTATTTCCACAATCATATGACTATGGTGATAGAGAATATTTTTGAAAATGGGATATCTCAGAAATTCCAGAATATGTAATAATAATAATTAATCATTTTTGAGTGCCAGGCATTGTTCTAAGAGCTTAAGTCATTTAATCCTCTATCACAACCCTATGAAGTAGATTCTTTTATTAACTCCACTTCACAGATAAGGAATCGGTGTCACTGTGGTGTTGAGTAACTTCTCAAGGTCACACAAATAGCAAAGGGCAGAGCTGGACCTGAGTTTTGTTGTCTCCAACTACTATACGAAATTCCCAAAGGGTTTCATTATGTTTCTTTTAGTTCTCTTTGATGGCAATGTTATCTTAAAGGATTTTGGAACAGAAAGGTTATGAGTTTTACCGGTTCTGCTAATTTAGTTCACCATTAAAAATGTCTATATTTGGGTAAGTAAAACATCATGAATCAGATAATTTAGGCAAAGAGCTTTGAGATCTTTATAGGAAGCTGACTTGAATGTTCTCCCTCCCTCTTTCAAAATGAAAAATATCTTGCCAAACAAAGGTGAAAAGTCCCAAGCCAAACACTAAAGTAGGTAGTATTTCTTTCTACGTTGCTTTATGAAATATTGGCAGCCAGACATATTTCTTGTCTCTAAACGACATAAATCTTTCCAAGGGAAACCAAATTTTCTTTGGTTTGGCTGCCAAACTATGACTTCAGCCCTGAATCTCATCTCAGAAAACTGTAAACACCCTTTTCCTCCCCTGTGTTTAATTTTCAGCATATCTTCCCTTCCCGAAGACCATCCTTCTACCCTTTGGGTGACTGTCTCTCACCCTGTCTTGCTCTGCGTGCCAGCCCATGTGTGCCAGCCTGCTGAGGGACGGGCAGCCAGGCCACCTCCAGCCCTCTGCACCCTCACCTCAAGCTCCCCTCTGCTCTCTCCTCTACTTTTCACCTTTTTCTTTTTACTGACAGTTCTTGGCTTTCAGTTCATATTCCGCTGAGGGTAGATGATTTTGCTCTGGAGGTTTTTTCCACGAACCTGCTGCTGCCTCCTTTATCAAGGTGATATTTGGCTTTCTGCCTTGTGCCTATGCCACAAAAGGATTCAGAGGTTTTGTTTAAAAATGGACTTAGCTCACTGTTCTGGTAACCAAAGACTAATTGAATAAGTCAACCTATAAGCAATTAGGTCTACATCAAAACGTAAACCTATCTGAATTTATAGGTGCGTCAGTATGCCTGGAAAACAGGGGAGGAATGGTGTTCACACTCTAGAAATTGAGATTGGCACCGTATCTTCTGGGCATTTGCATAATGGAGGTAGTAGCTGTAGAGGAATCAGCACTGGACTGGGAAAGAGACAGCAGGTCAGGTACTAGTGCCAGTTCTGACATACGATGAACCAGCTGTGTGACACTGGAAAGAAAGTCACACCATTACCCACTCTGGGTCTCAATTTTTTTCGTACTTAAAGCACTGAACTAAGTAGATTCTAAATCTGCATAAACCTTGGAGTCACTTGCAGAATTTTGGAGTTTCAAAAGAAAAGTAAAAATTAGGGCTTCAAACCAAACATACTTAATTAGAATGCTCACGAGCAGAGCCTTGGAATTTGAATATATGATTTAATGTAGCCACCTCAGTGTCAGGAGATCCTTTGAACGTTAAAGTATCGTGTCCTTCAGGTTTCATTAGTATTTCCCAGGCAAGGGAAATCATAGGATGGGAACCCCCACCACTACCCACCAGCATAATGCTTTAGAAGTGGCCAGGGCTGAACCAGGCAGCAGAGAGAGCTGGAAGACCTGGACTTGTGTCTTTGGACAGGTTTACCAGCCGACTGGATGCTCAGAGGTCTAGCACAATACGAAACAGAGCAACAATTCCTCCTCCTATATGATTCTTCTGTCTTTATGTACTGAAATCACAATCACTTTTGAGGCTGCTCCTAAAAGTAGGAGCAGCATTACACAGCAGTGATCTGACCAGTTCTGCTTAGACCTTAAGGTCCTTGTCACATGCCTGACATAAAGACTGTATTGTTAGCTCTTGGAGTCTTACGATGTCACGAGAGGAAATACCTAAAGCTGCAGTTCATAAAAGCCAGGTGAGAAGATGGCTTTTCTGGAAGTGGATGTTTGTTGGTCTCATTTCTGTTTTGCTACCAAGCATTATTTTTACTATAGTAACATCATGATTTATTTGGGGGTAATTTTCTCTTGATTCTTGGGTAATTACCCCAGTTTGATTGTTGGCTGCCTTTCTTAATTTGCTCCTGTATCAATTTCCATTGTCCATTGATTCTGCCATCACTCCCACGAAAAGCAGAGTGTGCTTTCTCACTATGTGATGTTGGGCTTGGCGGTATGACTTGCTTTGGCCCATGGGATATTAGTAGACATGATGCAATAAAGGCTTGCAATATGCTTGCACTCTTATGTTTTGCCATGGGAAGAGCCTCCCACGTAGCTGCTGCCCCTCTGCCTGGGTCCCAGAATGAACATGTGTGGGTGCATACCTTTGCCACCTGCCCCACATATTTAAGCAAAGCCACTCAACCAGGCTGGCCTACACCTGCTGATCCCCAACCTATCTGCAGACGGAAAATAAATGAGTATGATTTTAAGCCACTGAATTTTGGGGTGGTTTGCTACAGTATGTCAGTCAAGGCTTTCTGCCTTCCCCCAGCCAGTGTGGGTAGCATGCGACCCAATCTAGGCCATTGAGATTTCTTTCCTAGAATCAAAGCCTGATGAAGAATTGCAGCAGCCTCATCCCCAGCAATCAGCTGTTCCCTAAACATCTATGTGTCAGTTCCTGGAACACAGATCTCCTGGGCCTTTCAGGTCCCTGTCCCTTCCTGGGTGGTTCACCAAACTTCCCTCACGCTTTGTCAATTCCTCATATCCTCTTCATGGGGGTTTCTTGTATCACTCCCTTGTGCTATCCCCTATGTTTATATCCCAATGAGTTCTTTTATTTTTAAATTAAGGTCTTTTCTACTGCTTGCAACCCAAAATTCTTAATTGTTACTGAGAGGCTTAAAGGGGGAGTGAAAGATGCCAAAGGCAAACTTGACCTGATTCATGATGTGGAGAGAGGGGTTGTTACCTGTGTGCCCCTGCCCCTTTCCCACGTTAAACCTACAATTGTCAAGACGGAGAGAGAGAGAGAGACAGAGACAGAGAGATGGAGAGAGATAGAGAGATTCTGAATTTGTTCTTCTTTTTATTGTTATTAACAAGTATATCTACTGGGGTATAAATATTCTAAATTTTATATACAATGTCAATGTCCTCGTTAGAGGCAGTTATAATTACAAAAAAAAAGAAAAAAGAAGAAAGAATAAAAAAGACTTTTCTACAGTAACCCCACAGCTCAAGAGGTAGACAGGGCATGTCCTATCTTGAAAATCCTGTTGGCTGCCTGAGAAGGTCTTAGATGTCACTTGAAATTATGCTGTAGATCTGTCAATATTTGAAAACAAACAATTGCTTGTTCAATTTACATTTCCCCCTTTTTGCAACAGCCTCATGTCGAAGAAGTAACATAGGTTTCATTACAGCAAGAGAAATAAGCCAGTCAGAGAAGAACAAGTGGTGTATTAATGCACTTACATGAGGCCTGTAAAATAGCAAAGCATACAGGGAGAGAGAGTAAAACAGTAGTTACCAGGGGCAGAGGGGATGGAGACATGGGGAGCTGCTGTTGAATGGGTATGTCACTTATACAAGATGAGTAAGCTGTGGAGATCTGCAGGACAACACTGTGCCTAGGGTAACCATTCTCTATCATGCACGTAAAAATTTGTTAGGAGGCAATATCATGTTATGTGTTCTCACCACAAATCAATCAATCAATCAGTCAATCAATCAATCACACCAGTAGGGCAGAGAGTAATCTGAACCTTCCAGTACAATTCAATTTTACTTATAAGTGAGCCAGACATTAAAAGTGAATGCTGATAATTCCATGATTTCTATGTGTCACCATAGATATTACATAACTTTTTAGAATGCCAAACATATGTCATAAAAAATGTGCAGGAACATAGGCTCTGACAGATGTTGAACACCCTTTTTCATGAGAACTATGAATCTTTGTTTCCATGAATCTTGAAAAAAGATTGCCAAAGATCATTGAAATGAATATAGAATAGAAAATAAATCCATTACAAACAGAAAATGACTAAAAGGAAACAAGCTTCCAGAAGGGGAAAAAATAAAAGCAGCTGCCAGACTCCATGCCACTCCTGTAAATTGTTGTACAGCTGTTACCACCTCCAGTGATGATGTTTTGCCAAATCAAAGACCCAGGTATTCCTGGGATGATACGCCAAATTCCTCATCCAGGCATTTCTATAGATCCTACGCATTCCAAAAGTGAGGAAAATTGGTTCCTCTCCAAAGACAAGAGTTGGTGGAAACAGGGACATTTTTAGGACATGTGTCTGCTGGCAGAGCTCTAGGCAGAGGTAGTATCCCTGAACATTCCTTCCCTTCCAAACAACTCTCTGGGCTTGTGTTGACAGCTTGTCTTCAGCACACAAAGAGATTGTCCAGGAAACACAAAAACAGTGCATTAAGAACTCATCACTCTATTGAGAAAGCAGAAAATGTAACATTATGGAGGAATTTTGTTCAGAATCCCTAAAGTTTGCTTTTACGCTACAAACTATAAAAATATTTTAAATTATGTTCTCAAACAATCACCAGGACACTTCATCTGGTTTCTTGTGAACCAGTTAACTTATGATCTAGCAGATACCAAGTCCCACAATTTGAATCAAAATTATTTGATGAATATTCTTATTACCTTGTGAAGCTTGCTAATTAACTGAGATAATTAGAGAGAATTAATAGAGATAATTTCTATTTCAATTGCAAGCAAGTGTACAGGAATGGATGGATTCCCTAGTAACCCCACAAACATGGAAATCAAGCTACCTTGTTGAGCAAATCTTTATTAAACCTAATATCTGTTATGTGCCAGGCACTGTGCTAAACAACAGGGACCCTACATAAAGAGAATAGTATTCCTGCCACAAGGATCTCTCATTTCCTAGTGAGGAGGAATTCCAGAGTTTAAACCTTATAAATGGATTGCTTTCGATCTGTAGTGGAGATACAGAAAAGGCCCCTGACTCGTATACCCAAACTGCTTTCTTGGAAGTATGATGCAAGGCTTATGCCTTGAACTTGCATCTAAATTCCACCACTTACCAACTGAATGACTTGGCATGTTAGGAAGCATGTAAGGAACCTAGCACAGAGTAAAGCCAAAATAAATATGAGCTTGGATTATTACCATGTTTCAGGCACTGTGCTACACACTGGGGTACAGTTTAC
The DNA here is from genome assembly GCF_027409185.1 of Cynocephalus volans. Classification (NCBI taxonomy): domain Eukaryota; kingdom Metazoa; phylum Chordata; class Mammalia; order Dermoptera; family Cynocephalidae; genus Cynocephalus; species Cynocephalus volans. Next base: position 29,562,685 of record NC_084475.1, read on the forward strand.
TGTCACTGCCATTAAGGGTCTTGCAACAGAGTGTGACAGACACCCTCCTCTGTAGGTAGCTCCACTTACAGAGAGGCTGCCATTCACTCCTTTAGGAACACATTAAGTGTTCCTCCTTTGCCCCACCATGATCTTTGATCTAGGTAGAAGATCCTCATTTTCTTTCTTGACAAACGTCATGAAAAAACTTACTATAAACTTAGTATGTCCCAACAATCAGCTGAATTGAGACAGGAGGGGTAAGATAATAAGAACATCTAAATTTCCTCTTTGGTTGAAAAGATTCATTTGTTTACTTTAGCAGCGAAGTAGAGCATGCATACTCTAGAACACACAAATCTTGTACGTACAGCTCAGTAAGTCTTACTTACGTGCACAGCTGTTAACCACTACCCAGATCAAATTTACCAACACACAGAAGCCACTCTCACGCCCCCTCCCAGTCATTACATTCTCACCAAATGTAACCATCCTTTTGATTTCTATCACCATATATTAGTTTTGCCTCTTTTAGAACTTTATGTAAGTGGAATCAAATTTTATCCTCTATTTTGCCTCTGCTCTATCATTCAGCATTATGCCTGTGATATTCATCCATGACGGAGGACTTTGTTCTTGATCGTTGTTAGTATTTCACTGTATAAATCCAACACGATCTATTCATTTTATTGTTATTGAACATGTAGGTTGTTCCTCATTTTTTACTATGTTGGGTAATACTGCTATGATCATTGTTCTTCACGTCTTTTGCTACATATACATGTTCTTTTCCTTTGTTACCTGGGAGTAGAAGTGCTGGGCCACATGGTCATGTGTTCACACACACTGCTAAATGGACTTCCTAAGTAATTCTAGCAGTTTGTGCACCCATCAGCAATGAATGAGTCTCTGTTGCTTTGCATTCTCACCTACACTTGGTTTTGCTTTAAAAAAAAAAAAAAGTATGCCACTCTACTGAGCACGTAGTGATATCCCATTGTAGTTGTAATTTGCATTATCCAGGTGACAATGATATTGACCACCCTTTTATATGTTTATTACTTCTTGGTGAAATGTCAGTTCAAGTCTCTTGTCCTTTTTATTTTTTTATTTTATTTTTTAATGCATTTATGTAAATTTATTTTTTATTTATTTTATTTATTTTTTTTTGAGATAACCAGAAAAATTTTAATATGCTCTGGGTATATTAAATGAAAATGGCATTGTAGTTATGTTTTTTAAAAAAGTTCTTCTCTGACAGGGGTACTTACTGAAATATTTATAGATGAAATAAAATGATGCCTGGAATTTGCTTTAAAAATTTCAGCAAAAAACAAAGAAAGATTGTGTGTGGTGGGGTATAGAGGAAGCAGACTGGGTGATCCATAAAGGGGTTCATTATAATTTTTTCTCCACTTTTATGCATGGTTGAACATTTTGCATAAAAATGTTTTTAAAAGGTGATTATTTTATCTTCCTATGTTCTATTTTTTTTTAAAATTTTATTTTGTCGATATACATTGTAGCTGATTATTGCTCCCCATCACCAAAACCTCCCTCCCTTCTCCCTCCCCCCCCAACAATGTCCTTTCTGTTTGCTTGTCATATCAACTTCAAATAATTGTGGTTGTTATATCTTCTTCCCCCCCCCCCCGGTTTGTGTGTGTGTGTGTGTGTGTGTGTGTGTGTGTGTGTGTGTGTGTGTGTGTGTGTGTGGTGTGTGTGTGTGTGTGAATTTATATATTAATTTTTAGCTCCCACCAATAAGTGAGAACATGTGGTATTTCTCTTTCTGTGCCTGACTTGTTTCACTTAATATAATTCTCTCGAGGTCCATCCATGTTGTTGCAAATGGCAGTATTTCATTCGTTTTTATAGCTGAGTAGTATTCCATTGTGTAGATGTACCACATTTTCTGTATCCACTCATCTGATGATGGGCATTTGGGCTGGTTCCAACTCTTGGCTATTGTAAAGAGTGCTGCGATAAACATTGGGGAACAGGTATACCTTCGACTTGATGATTTCCATTCCTCTGGGTATATTCCCAACAGTGGGATAGCTGGGTCGTATGGTAGATCTATCTGCAATTGTTTGAGGAACCTCCATACCATTTTCCATAGAGGCTGCACCATTTTGCAGTCCCACCAACAATGTATGAGAGTTCCTTTTTCTCCACAGCCTCGCCAGCATTTATCGTTCATAGTCTTTTGGATTTTAGCCATCTTAACTGGGGTTAGATGGTATCTCAATGTGGTTTTGATTTGCATTTCCCGGATGCTGAGTGATGTTGAACATTTTTTCATATGTCTGTTGGCCATTTGTATATCTTCCTTAGAGAAATGCCTACTTAGCTCTTTTGCCCATTTTTTAATTGGGTTGCTTGTTTTCTTCTTGTAAAGTTTTTGAGTTCCTTATATATTCTGGATATTAATCCTTTGTCAGATGTATATTTTGCAAATATTTTCTCCCACTCTGTTGGTTGTCTTTTAACTCTTTTAATTGTTTCTTTTGCTGTGCAGAAGCTTTTTAGTTTGATATAATCCCATTTGTTTATTTTTCCTTTGGTTGCCCGTGCTTTTGGGGACTTGTCCTTTTTAAATTAAGTTTTCTATTAAAAAAATAATAATTTGGAGGATTTCCTTATTGTTGGCTATATTATTGTGAGCATATTCCATTCTGTAACTTGCATTTTCACTGTTAGTGGTATCTGTTAATGAACAAAAGTTCTTATGTTTAACAAAAAATAAATTATCAATCTTTTCTACTACAGTGTTTTCTGTGTCCTATGTAAAAACATTTTTTGCATAACTGAAGGTCATGAGGATACTTGCTTATATTACCTTTTGAATCTTTACTGTTTTGTATTTCACATTTAAGTCTTTGATGTACTGGGAAATGGTTTTGTGTATAGTGTGAAGCATGAAGTAAAGATTCTTTTTAAAAATCTCTACAGATAATCACTTGATTCAGCACCATTTACTAAAAAGAACATTCTTTTCCCATTGCATTGCAATGATGTTTCAGGTGACTATAAATATGCGGTTCTCCCTCTGCTTTCTCTGTTGTTTTCTTTGTTTATTTGTCTATTCTTATACTTTAAATTTATAATAAGCCTTGATATTTCGGAATATAAGAACTTCCACTCTGTTCACATTTTTCAAGAATTGTTCGTAAAACAGTATATCAATTATCATAACTTCTTCCATTGAGGTTGTTTGCATATTAATTGTAATTTATTGAGTCTATAAAATCAGTATTCTTCAATTTTGAGTCTTCCAATCCATGAACATGGTATTGGTTTCATTTACTTAAGCTTCTTCAATTTCTTGTAGCAATGTTTTCTAGCTTTTTTTTCTTTTTTGAGGTCTTTTACAACTTTCCTTATTTTTTTATCCTTAAATAATTTGTTTTGCTACTAGTGTAAATGATGCAATTAAAAAATTTTATTTTTTAAAAATCTTTTTTTCCTATTAGTATTTAGGAACATAATTGATTTTTATCTATTGACCTTGTAGCCAGTTACCTTACTAAATGTATTTATTAATTTGAGAGCTTTGTAGATTATTTTGATAATTTTTATGAGCACAATCATGTTACCTACAAAATAATGACAACTGTTTTTCTCTCTACATTTCTGATCCTTACATATTCTTGTTTCTTTTTCTTCTCTTATTATACTGGATAAAACCATTAGTATAATGTCTGGTAGAAGATGTAAACACAGGACATGCTTATTTTATTTCCAGTTGTAGGAGAAAAGCTTTACTTATTTTGCCATTAAATATTATTTTTGTGTAGAAATTTTTCATACACACTTTTTGCCAGATTAAGGACACTAAGTGTTTTTATTCTGAAGGATTTTTTTGTGTTTTTTTAAAAAAACTGTTTATTAATATTATTTTTTACATTCTAAGATGTTGTTTCGGAGCAGTTGGGGGGAGGGGGAGAGGGGAAGGAGACTGAAGGGTAACAATCCTTACAAATGCTTTTTAAAAATCTGTCGTTATGATCATAATGGACTTTTTTCTTTGCTTATAGTGTGGTGAATAACATTTATTTCTTTTTCTATTGTTACCTGATCATAATATATTACTCATTTTTGTATTCCTGGGTAGAATTTACTAATATTTTATTTAGAAAATTTGCACCTATTTTAATGAGAGATGTTGGCCATTACAACCAAGAAATTCTTATAATGTCCTCCGGTGTTAAGTTTATGCTGGCCTAATAAAATAAACTATGGCAGTTCTTAGAGGGACATTTATAGGTCACAATGCACATATTAGAAAAGGATAAAGCCTGAAAATCAAACATGTAAGCAAACATATAAAGAAACTATAAAATAAACGGCAATTTAAAGTCAAAGAAAGAAATAGAAGAAATAAATTATTTAAAAGATGTAATCAATGAAATAAAAAACAAAATGCAGTAAAGAAAAATAAATTTCAAAGGTTATTCTTCAGAAATATTAATTAAATTGATAACCCCCTAGAAAGAGTGATAGAAAAAATAGAATTACCAATAGCATTCAAATGAAAGAGGATATTCCTACAAAGTACACTTAAAAAAAAATAAGAGTATATGATTTGAAACATTACCCCAATAATTTTAAAATTTAGAAGAAACAAACTCTTTTTAAAAAAATTAACTAAGAAAATCTAAGGAATGATTGAAAGAAAGAAAGGAAAAAACCACAACAATAAGTTGAACTTTCAGAAGGAGAGAACAAACCTAAGGATACTAGAGATGGGGGGAGGGAGGAAGGGGGGCTGGGAAGTGAGAGGTCGGGTAAAGGGCATAAAGAAATATCACTATACGTAAGAGTGAATATACTAATAATAAATAAAAAGGTTTTTAAAAAGTAAAAAAAAAGAAAATCTAATTTTTCTTATGCCTAATGGATTGAATATAAACCTAAAACTTTCTCACAGAGAATATTTCATGCCTATAGATCATCTGGTGAGTTCTCACAAACACGTAAGAAAGAAATCACACTATTTAAAAATCAATATCACTTTAACGTTGTTCCTTTGAAGGTAACATGTCTTTTTTTCTATACATACTTTGAGGATTTGCTCTTTGTTTTTGGCTTTCAGCAGTTTTCCTACGATGTGTCTAAATGTGATGTTCTTTGATTTTGTCCTGCTTTTGATCCCTAGATATTCTTGAATCAGTGGGCTTTTCAACAACTTTGGATAATTCTAGGCTGTGATCTCAAAAAATCTTTTCTCTCATTCTGTCTCACTTCTTTCTAGACTCCAATTACAGAAAAGTTCAATCTTTACATTGTGTCTCTTATATCTCCTATGATTTTTAAAAGAATATTTCTCTCTTTCTCTCTCTCTCTCTCCACTCCAATCTAGATTACTTTTTACTAACCTATCTTCTCATTTATTAAACCTTTTTGTATTGTTCTAATTTTCTGATAAATGCATTAATGATAAAGATTTCTAATTCATTATCTTTATATATTTTTTTAATTTGCTATGAAATTGTCCACTTTTTCCTTCTATATTTTTTAGCACATTAATCATAATTATTTCAATGTTCATATCTGTTAGTTCTAACAGCTGGATCATTTATGGATCTGTTTTTATTTTCTATCGATTTTTGTAGATTTGTTCTTTTTCCTGGCTTCCCTGGCAATTTTTGTTTTATTTTGTTTTGTTTTTTAAGTTTACAAAAATTTATTTCTATTTATCTTCACAATTAGTTTTTGAAGCAACATATAAGATGTCATGGTGGGAAAACCTTTTCTTAAAATTCACACATCGTTTCCTTTTTGATAAGGAGAAAGTTGAAAGTGCTTTGGCTGGAGAAATAACAGTTTTCATTTTTCAAAACTTTTATTGGAGTACAAGCAGTGTTTCTTATCAAAGACCATTTCAGAATGAAAATGAGCTTTATGACCACTTACATCTTTTAGGAATTCCCCTTTTTGGTTATGGCCATGGTCTATATGAATTAATCTGTATGTGGGATCAAGTTTGTGCAGTGAAGCTTCTTTATGGAAAAATGTAGATCCAGCTAAATCTATGATTCTAGAATATGTGGGTGTAAAAGACTTTTAAAGGTAATCCCCAATGTCTTCATACCTTGTCTACTATTCCTAGGTTTAGTAAAATCTTTTTATTTATTTGTTTATTTATTTATACTTAAAATTTTACTTCTCAATATACATGGTAGTTGATTTTCATGCCCTTTTACCCGTTCCTCTCCAACCCCTCCCCTCCCCACCCCCACAACATATCTATTCACTTGACTTAAATAATTCAAGAAAATTTTGTGGTTATTCTGTCTTTCCTCCCTCCCCACCATTTATTTGTTTGTGTGTTTATTTATTTATTTATTTATTTTTAGCTCCCACAAATAAGTGAGAACATTTGGTATTTTCCTTTCTGTTCCTGACTTGTTTCACTTAGTATAATTCTAAGTCCATCCATATTGTTGCAAATGATATAAAAAATCTTTTTATATCAGATTAGTATTTCATTGTGTAGATATACCACAGATTCCTTATCCACTCATCAGATGATGGACATTTGGGCTGGTTCCAAATCTTGGTTATTGTACATAAAGCTGCGATAAACATTCGAGAACAGGTATCTCTTCGACGTGATGATTTCCATTCCTCTTGGTATGTTCCCAGTAGTGAAATAGCTGGGTCATGTGGTAGATCGATCTACCTAATTGTTTGAGGAACCTCCATACCATTTTCCATAGAGGCTGCACCATTTTGCAGCCCAACTAACAGTGTATGAGAGCTCCTTTTTCTCCGCAACCTCGTCAGCACTTATCATTCTCAGTCTTATGATATTAGCCATCCTAACCAGAGTGAGATGGTACCTCAAAGTGGTCTTGATTTGCATTTGCTGGATGCTGAGTGATGTTGAGCATTTTTTCATGTGTCTGTTGGCCATTCATATATCTTCCTTTGAGAAATGCCTATTCAGCTCCTTTGCCCATTTTTTAATTGGGTTATCTGTTTTTTTGCTGTAAAGTTGTTTGATTTCCTTGTATATTATGCATATTAATCCTTTGTCATATGTATATTTAGCAAATATTTTCTGCCACTCTGTTGGTTGTCTTTTTACTCTGTTGATTGTTTCTTTTGCTGTGCAGAAGCGTTTTAGTTTGATATAATCCTATTTGTTTATTTTTCCTTTATTTGCCTGTGCTTTTGGGGTCCTACTCATGAAGTCTGTACCTACTCCTACTTCCTGGAGTGTTTCCCCTAATTTTTCTTTAAGGAGTTGTATTCTTTCAGGATGTAGATTTAATTCTTTAATCCATTTTGAGTTAATTTTGGTACATGGTGAAAGGTACGGGTCTAGTTTCATTCTCCTACATCTGAGTATCCAGTTTTCCCAGCATCACTTGTTGAAAAGGCAGTCTCTTCCCCAGAATGTAGATTTGCTGCCTTTGTCAAAGATCAGATGGCTGTAGGCTTATGGATTGATTTTTGGGTTCTCTATTCTATTCCATTGATCCATGTGTCTATTTTTATTCCAGTACCATGCTGTTTTGGTTATTATAGCTTTGTAATATTGTTTAAAGCCAGGTAGGGTTATTTCTCCAGCTTTATTATTATTTTTTTTGCTCAGTATTGCTTTGGCTATGCGTAGTCTTTTGTTGTTCCATATAAATGTCTGGGTCGCTTTTTCCATCAAAGAGAAAAATGTCATTGGAATTTTGATGGTGATTGCATTGAATCTGTAGATCACTTTGGGTAATATGTACATTTTCTCAATGTTAATTCTTCCAATCCAAGAACATGGGATATCTTTCCATTTTCTTGTGTCCTCTTTAATTCCTCTCAACAGCGGTTTGTCGTTCTCTTCATAGAGATTTTTCACATCCTTGGTCAGCTTTATTCCTAAGTATTTTATTTTTTTGGTGGCTATTGTAAATGGGCTAGCTTTCTTGATTTCTTTTTCTTCATGTTCACTGTTGGAGTATAGAAATGCTACTGATTTTTGTGTGTTGATTTTGTATCTTGCAACTCTGCTAAAATCATGTATCAACTCTAGGAGTTTTTTTATAGAGGCTTTAGGCTGTTCAATATGTAGGATCATATCATCTGCAAAAAGAGACAGCTTGACTTCATACTTTCCAATCTGGATGCCCTGTATTTCCTTCTCTTCTCTGATTGCTCCAGCTAGTAATTCCAACACTATGTTGAATAGGAGTGGTGAGAGTGGGCATCCTTGTCTAGTTCCTGTTCTTAAGGGAAAAGCTTTCAGCTTTTCCCCATTAAGGATGATATTGGCAGTGGGCTTATCATATATGAATTTAATTATGTTGAGATACTTTCTGTCTATACCTAACTTGTAGAGAGTCTCTGTCATGAAAGACTGTTGAATTTTGTCAAATGCTTTTCAGCATCTATAGAGATGATCATATGGTTTTTATCTTTGCTTTTCTTGATGTGGTGTATCGCATTTATTGATTTGTGTATGTTGAACCAACCTTGCATCCCTGTGATGAATCCCACTTGATCATGGTGTATAATTTTGTGTATGTGTTGCTGTATTCTGTTATCTTTTATTGAGGATTTTTGCATCTATATTCATCAAGGATATTGGCCTGTAGTTTTCTATTTTTGATGCATCTTTGTCTGGTTTTGGTATCAGGGTGATGTTTGCCTCATAGAATGAGTTTGGGAGAATGGCCTCTGTTTCAATCTTTTGGAACAGTATGTAGAGAATTGGTATCAGTTCCTCTCTGAAAGTTTGGTAGAACTCTGCAGTGAACCCATCTGGTCCTGGACTTTTCTCTGTTGGGAGCCTTCCGTTAACAGCTTCAATCTCTTTTATTTTTATTGGTCTATTCAGATTTTCTATATCTTCTTAGCTTAGTTTCGGTAGTTCGTATGCATCCAGAAATGTATCCATTTCCTCCAGCTTTTCAAATTTGTTGACATATAGTTGTTTATAGTAGTCACTGATGATTCCTTGTATTTCTGAGGTATCAGTTGTAATATCACTTTTTCATTTCTAAATTTTGTTATTTGCGTCTTCTCTCTTCTTTTTTTAGTTAATCTTGCTAAAGGTTTGTTGATTTTATTTATCTTTTCAAAAAACCAAACTTCTGTTTCATTGACCTTTTGTATTGTTTTGGGGGATTCTATTTCATTTAGTTCTGCTCTGATCTTAATTATTTCTTTCCATCCACTAACTTTAGGTTTGGATTGTTCTTGTTTTTCTAGATCTTTATAGTTAAGTGTTAGGTTGTTTATCTGCCATCTTTCCATTTTTCTGAAGTAAGCATTTAATGTAATAAATTTCCCCCTTAGTACTGTATTGCAGTATCCCACAGGTTTAGGTATGAGGTGTCATTATTTTCATTATTTTCAAGAAATATTTTGATTTCCTGTTTAATTTCTTCTTGGACCCATATGTCATTGAGTAAAATGTTCTTTAATTTCCATGTGTTTGTATAGTTTTCAGAGTTTTGTTTATTATTGATTTCTAACTTTAATCCATTGTGATTGGAAAAAATACATGGAATAATTCCAATTCTTTTGAATTTGTTAAGACTTGCTTTGTGACCTAACATATAGTCTATCTTGGAGAATGTTCCATGTACTGATGAAAAGAATGAATAGTCTGAGGTTGTTGGATGAAATGTTCTGTAGCTATATGGCAAGTCCAACTGGTCTAAAGTATTGTTTAGATCTTGTGTTTCTCTGCTGATTTTTTGCCTAGATGATCTGTCCAATGATAAGAGTGGGGTGTTCAGGCCCCCTGCTATTATGGTGTTAGTGTTGATCTCTTTCTTAGATCTAATAGTGTTTGCTTTGTAAATCTGGCTTCTCTGACATTGGGTGCATATATATTTATGATTGGTATGTCTTCTTGATGCATTGATCCTTTTATCATTGTATAGTGGCCTTCTTTATCTCTTTTTATGGTTTTTGGTTTAAAGTCTATTTTATCTGATACAAGAATAGCTACTCCAGCTTGTTTTTCATTTCTATTTGCATGGTATATCTTTTTCCATCCTTTCACTCTTAGTCTATGTGTGTCTTTGCAAGTCAATTGAGTCTTTTGAAAACAGCATATTGTTGGGTCCATCTTTTTAATCCAGTCAGTCAGTTTGTGTCTTTTGAATCGGGAATTTAGTCCCTTTACATTTCGAGTTATTATTGAAAGGTGTTGATTTACTCCCAGCATTTTACTGATTTTTGTTTAAATGTTTTAAGTACCTTTTCTTCCTTACTTTCTAATTTTCTGTTTGTCTTATGCATTTGTTGGTTTCTTGGGGTAATAGATAAAGTATTTTTTTTTCTCTTTTGTTAGCATTTTTGTTTTGCTGGTAGATATTGTTCTTTATTGAGTATTCATGGCAGTGATTGTTGTTTTTGTGGTATCAGACCCAGTGCTTCCTTGAGAATTTCCTGTAAGGCTGATCATGTGGTAGTGAACTCCCACAATTTTTGTGTGTCTGAGAAATATACTATTTGTTCTTCATTTCAGAAGGATAGCCTTGCTGGGTAGAGTATTGTTGGCTGGCAATTTTTGTCCTTTAGTGTTTTGAATATATCATCCCATGCTTTTCCGGCTTTTAGGGTTTCTGATGAAAAGTCTGATGTTATTCTGATTGAGGCTCCCTTATAGGTGACTTGCTGCTTCTCTCTTGCAGCTTTTTTATTTATTTATTTATTTATTTATTTATTTTTTAATTAAAAAAAAATTTTTTTTAATTTTTATTTATTTATTTATTATTATTTTTTTTAAATTTTATTTTGTCGATATACATTGTGGCTGATTATTGCTCCCCATCACCAAAACCTCCCTCCCTTCTCCCTCCCCCCTCCCCCCCAACAATGTCCTTTCTGTTTGCTTGTCGTATCAACTTCAAGTAATTGTGGTTGTTATATCTTCTCCCTCCGCCCCCGGTTTTGTGCGTGTGTGTGTGTGTGTGTGTGTGAATTTATATATTAATTTTTAGCTCCCACCAATAAGTGAGAACATGTGGTATTTCTCTTTCTGTGCCTGACTTGTTTCACTTAATATAATTCTCTCAAGGTCTCTTGCAGCTTTTAAGATTCTCTCTTTGTCTTTGAGCTTTGTCAGTTTGATTATCACATGTCTTGGAGAGGACCTTTTTGGGTTGAATGTGTTTGGGGATCTTTGGGCTTCCTGAATCTGGAGATCTGTGACTTTCCCTATACCTGGGAAGTTTTCTGCTATTATTTCATCGAATATGTTTTCAATGCCATTTCCTTTTTCCTTCCCTTCTGGAATACCCATGATTTAGATATTTGAGCATGTAAGGTTTTCTTCTGTCTCTCTTAGATTTTCTTCAATTTTTTTGATTCTTTTTGCTTTTGTTTGGTCTGCCTGTGTTAATTCAAACAGCCTGTCTTCAAGATCAGAAATTCTCTCTTCTGCTTGTTCAAGTCTTCTGGTTAAACTCTGTGTTGTGTTTTTTATTTCAATGAATGAATCCTTCAGCTCCACAAGCTCAGCTACATTCTTTTTCAAGGCCTGGATTTCATTGTGCATTTCTTATTTCAGATCCATTATATTTTTTCTCATTTCATTGTGTTGTCTGTGTTTCTTGTATCTCATTTAGTTTCCTTAGAATTGTTACTCTAAATTCCTTGTCTGTCATTGCAAAGGCTTCCTGTTCTATAGGATCTAGCACTTGAGAGTTATTATTTTCCTTTGGTGGTGATGTACTTTCTTGATTTTTCATATTTCTGGTATCTTTCTTTTGGTGTTTTGTCATTGTGGCTGGGAGTATCACAGTCCACTCATTTCACCCTGATGTCTGGCTTGGATCCTGAAGGGACTGCCACTTCTGGTCATCAGGAATTAGCCTGGGCTGGGGGTCCCACTGTGCCTGCCTGTTCTGGGACAGCTGGCTCAGGGTGTGGGGGTCCCGAGGCTCTTAAGTCTCTCCCAGCAGCAAGGATTGGCCTGGGCTGGAGGTCAAGCCCTACCTGCCTTCTCCAGCCCAGCAGGCTTGGGGCATGTGGGCTCAGAAGCTCTAAAGTCTCTCCATACAGTGGGGATCAACCTGAGCTGGGGTCCCACAGTACATGGCTCCTGCCTGGTCCAGCACAGATCTTGGGTCCTCCATCGCTGCTCCTCAATAGCTGCAAATTGGTCACTCTGTGGGGGAGAGTGACACCAGGAACCAACTACTCTACCATCTTAACTGGAACTCCCCCTGGCAATTTTTGAATGAATGCTAATAATGTGTATAAATAATCCCAGTCATGCTGGGTAATGTTATCTCCTCCAAAGAGGATTTAGTTTTTATCTGTGAGGCATTTGAGAGTAGCCTACCTCTGGTTTGCTATTACTTCTAGAGTAGAGGCTTTCAGGGTTCTCCACTAAGATCCCAGAGTGTTTACTAGGGTCTTCAGTAAATCCTGAAGCTGTGATAATCTCTGCTTCGCTTCTTAGCAGTTGCTTTACACTTATGTCCTGAGAATCTTGCCCTGTTCAGGTATCGATTAGAGGTCACAAAATGTCTTGAGGGGAAGTTGTCTACAGAATGTAGATCTCACTTTTCTATGGTTCTCTTTTCTCTAGAATCTTGGTCCCTCATGTTTTGGCTGTTTAGGTTGGTCTCCAGTGGCTTCCAAAATACGGTTTTTTTGGCTGTGTTTTTCTTGATGTTTTTACATGGTGTTCAGCTTTCAAAGTTCTTTTTATAGAACAGTTAGTCTGATACCAGCTATTCCACCATAACTAGAAGCAGAGTGATCTTTAAAATAATTTTTCATATTATCTTATTTAGACAAAGCATGAGGAAATCAGGGCAGCTGTCATAAGATCCATTTTCCAGATGAAGAAATAGAAATTCAGAAGTATTAATGATTCCTCCAGATGGTCAGTAAGCTGCAGTGCCAGGTTAGCTCTAGAATCCTACTTACTGGCACTTTCTACCATACCAGTGTTTATCAAGTTTTTGTCATTGGTTTACCACTTCACGGTCTTTTGGAGTCATTGTGATTATTATTTTTTCTGAAAAATTATCATAATAATTTAAAAAGCAAAAATAAAGCATAGTATAAAACATAATTTTTATTACTATCATTTTTTACCAACCTAATGGAATCTTACAAACGTATTATTTATTGAAAAAAAATTTTTTTTAAATGATGAATTTATGTAAAATTTAAAACCAGTTGATATTAGCCATTTCATTTTGGGCTACATATAAAAGCCAGAAAAATACAAAGAATATCAAGGAAGAAATTACCACACATATTAAGATAGTGTTTTAATCTATTTTTTTTTTTTTTTTGTCTTTTTCATGACTGGCACTCAGGCAGTGAGTGCACCGGCCATTCCCATACAGGATCCGAACCCGCGGCAGGAGCGCCGTCGTGCTCCCAGCGCCACACTCTCCCGAGTGCGCCAAGGGCTCGGCCCAGATGGTGTTTTAATCTAAGAGGAATAAAAGGAAGGGATGCTCAGGGGCAGGTAGATGCTTCCACAGTATAGACAATTTATTGTCTATTTCCTTACTTGGGTGGTGGCTTAAAGGGTGTTCACATTCTGGTTATTCATTATATTGTACATTTATGTGCTATGCACTTTTCCATGTGTGTACATTGTATTTTACCACTTAAAAAGTTATAAAAATTTCCTCTTGGGAGCCAGCATACTTCAGTATGGAAAAGAAGAAACTCATTTCCCAGCATATGTTGAAAAGATACATACCACCATCTGATTATATCCACAAATTTCTATCTTTCCTTCAACACCAAAGCAAGATTAGGAGACACGTTGCTCATCACCATCGTTCTCTGTTAATAGCAAAGTGTGAAGACTGGTAGTCCGTCATGAAGTCTTTTATTGTGTGGCAATGCTGTTTCTTGCTGGACACAGGCCTAATGCTCTGCTAGTAACAGTACCAATACTTTTTCCCACAATCTACATTATGCTTCAGAAAAACACCAATGACAGGGTGAAAATCTCCGCTAGCATGGATTTTGAATGACTAACAGGAAAAAAATCATCAAGCACTTCTCCTCAATGTACATACTAGCCAATGTTCATATTAGCCAAGATCTGATTCATACCCTACATACCAGTGGTTTTGCCAAATACCTCCTAGAACACACACATTATATACCATTAATGTTCCATGATATACAACTGTTGTATGATGGGAAGTTTTATCATTATTCACTATGCTTTCACTTCGAGCTCATTATTTGTTTTAACTTTGAAGCTAGTTTTACCAGCTACCTAGAAAAAGTATGATTTGCACCTATAATAGTTTTTGTTACGAGAAATGTAACTTTTGTCTCTGTAGTTTGGATACTCCCACTTTCTTTAGCAATAAAATCCAGCAATATAATACTGGAAAAAATTTCCATAGGAAAAAATAATATCTTAGGCCTGAGAAGTACATAGTACTTGCATGCAAAGTTTTATGGCTTCATGCCACTATTTAAATAGTTAAAACTTGGTTAACCAAGTTTTATAAAAGGCAATTTACTACACACCAGGGTCGAAATGATTGCTAGCCTTATTAAATAAAATTTTCCTTTGTTTATCTTTGGATTTCCCATTTTCACTTTTTATATCCACCTTGTATCAGAACATATGTAATCACGTTCTATATTCACTCTAGAACTTGGTCACTAAAGATGATTATGGTGGTGGTATATTTCTGTCAATACTTTTATGAATATCTTTATTTCTTTGTAAACTACTTTTGTGTGATTGCTCTTTTAATACAATTAAAAATAGAATAACAAATCCCAATAGTGACGATGGAAAAAAGGGCAAATGTAACAATCACAAAGATTAACATGTTAATAATGTAAAAATAAATTAACTTAAATGCACTGCATCCAATCAATTGAATGGAAGCCGAGACCTGGTCTGCACAGTCCTTGTAGCATGTGGGTCCCCTTTGGGAAACTAAGGATCATTGAGAACATAGCAGACCTCAGTGAGAATTATATTTAATGTGACATTTTAAATGTGTTAAATATTTGTGAACAAAGGTTTTTTATTTCTTTTTTCTCTGAAATTTCTCAACTCTGCTGCAAAACCACCAGAGGACACAAGTGATTTATTGAGAAACACTGCTTTATGTCATGCTGTGATCTTCAAAACCTAAACCAAAACTTTCAAAACCAAAATAGCCAAGTTTAGGACCTATGTAAATCGAATTCCTGGCAATTCAGTTAAAAGGGCCTCATTTCTCAGCTTGCTCTGTGACAAATTAAAAATAAAAGTGTCATGCTTCTATTCACACAAAACAACTATGAAGGTTATGGCTAGCATTTTCTAAAATTTAATTTTAGGTCTCAGACTCCACCTTACTTTCTGCTACAGCCAGTCTTGGGCTTACAATCACCCCATGTACTAATAATAACAGCCAGCCAAAGGAAGTTATGAAGGGAAATAGCTTCACTTAAGGATCCCTGATTACTGGAGTTCTGGGATCCCTTCTTCACAATGCAGAGGTTGTAAAGAGGGAATCATGTGTGAAATGTCAGAACACTTACTTCGAGAGCAAAGCCACAAGCTGGGCAGGCCTGCCTGTGAGTTGGGACCCAGACACCAAATCATGATCTCCCCAAATTTAAAAATTTTTCAATTTTATCACATTGCCTGAAATAAACAAATCAAAGATTCTTTGGGGTTGATTTATATGCTACTTTAAAATGCAAACAGCCTGAGATGATTAAAAGGTTATTCAAATCTCATTGCAAATTATTTTGATCATTAGGCATTCCTTCTGATGACACTGGGGTATTTTGACTAAGATGAGTAGAGGGCTGTACATAATTGGCCCCACACTTGAGACAACAAGAAAGGGAGGCTTCATAATAAAAAAGTTTAGGGAAACATGAAGCTACAAGGACCTATGAGAAAGTGAGAGAAAAATTATAGATGAGTTTCTGGAAGAGGGTGCCAAACCAACTTGTCTCTTCCAAAGTGCTGCTTGGGGTAAGCCTAACAGTAATGCGGGAAGAAAGTCTTTTTTTCCTTCTTTTTCCTACTCTTGTGTCTCATAACTTTAGACTCCCATATAAATGGGAGACAAGTTTGCATCTTATGACAAAAAGCCTTTTTATACAATACTTTAAAAACATTATGGGTTACATTATGGGTTAAAAAGTCTTGTGGGAACCCATTTCCCATTTATCATTCCTCCTAACAAGAAAGCACGAACTGAATTCCAAACAACTGGATTATAAATACACATGTGAAAAACTACCCACCTTTAAATAAAATAGTTTCTGCTTGCCAGAGGGACCAGCATCTCATTGCCTCTCTTGCCTACCCCCACTTTCCTGAGAAACCCCGAGGGTCTGCGGAAACAGGATAGTCATCCATTGCTGGTAGGAGGGGACATATAATGAAAAAAAGATTGCCAGAAGAACGAAACTGTTTATTTTTTCTAATTGAAAAACCCAAGTGACCTAATTCCCTAGGGACATCTTTAGAGAACGATGAACATATTTTGAAACCATATCCCAGCTGGGGAAAAAGAGCAGCCACAACCGTGGAGTGAGCGAGGATATAGTTTCAAGATTTCACAAGAAACAATAGCGTCAAATCAACAGTAAAAACTCTCATTGTGAGAAGACTACCTCAGTTAAGGAGGCTGGAATGAACCAGCCGGGGGGACTCGCTTGTTCATCATTAGCTCACAGGGAGTCTCTGTTACTCTGCTTTCTTTTTCTCTAGTTTCAGCTACGACTTCAGCATATGACTATTTCAAGGTGTCTCTGCTTGCTCCAGGGGTGCTGTATGGGAATCACGGGAAGCTGGGCACAGTGGGTTTGTGCTTATGACTGAGACCAGTTAAAACAGTGAAGGTAATGTCTTGCTTCTTTTTTTTTTTTTTTTTTTTGCACAGTACATTTTTTTATAGGTTATAAATATTCATGAGATACAAAGCTGATTGTCACCACTTGTGCCCAAGATGTGATGGCCACATTCATACTGGCAGCATACCCTTTACTACAAATTGCAATTATACCCCGTGTCCCCCACCCAATTATCCCCGACCCTCCTCCCTACCCCCTTTTCCCCCACTCCACGTTGTATCCCGAGGTCTGCTCTCTCCCTTTGCAAGTCCAATGCTCCACTGTGGTCTTTCTTTCCTTCCTTCGTCCTCTCTTGCTTCTAATTTGTTACTTCCTGAAAGGTGTAATACACAATGGGCCTCTCCCCTCCGACCCCTTACTGCTAGAAAGAGGACTGGGGAAAAAAAGATAAAGAAAAAAATTTCATAAGTTTTTCAGTTTCTTGGAAACGTGTGTGTGTGTGTGTGTGTGTGTGTGTGTGTGTGTGTGTGTGTGTGTGTTTTGCTTAGCCTTGGTTATTGATTTGAAGTTTTATTGTTTATTATAAAATCTTTGTTAAAAGTACGTGAAAAGACACAGGTGGGTAGAACTGACCTCTCAATTTAGCTCAACGAATTCCTACTGAATGTGCTTGTATTCTCCTGGGCAGCTGGCTCTGCTAGGAAATGAGCTCCGTTGCCAACAGCTTGAACAATAACCTGGCATAACATCATGTGTCTGTTGGACGAGCTGGGATCCAAGTGACACAAAGGAGACGAGGCTGAAGTATGGGGCTTGCTATACAAAAATAAATTCTGTCGAAGGAAAACAAAAAGGAAACATGAAGACCTTCCGAACAGCCAGTTTTTCTATGGGGACAGGGTAAAATTCTCAACTAATAAGTCAAGAGATTTTTTTTTCCCTGACAGAAAGGAAATGGCCTGCTGTCCCCTCATGGAAGGCAGACAGTGAAGTGAATGGAAAAAGCATGGGATCTCCTGGTCATGAATTAAACTAAGCAACCTCAATCTAATTAGGAAACCACAAATGAGAGGAATTAACTCATAAGTGAGAGGGCCACCCCTTTATGTAAAGGACTGATGTCTCACCTAAGGGCTTGGCTTGGAAGGCTCATGCAAACAGAAAGCATAGCCCACCCTGTGGGTCCTGTTTTGACTGATTGAAATGCAGTCATAGAAGCATAATGTCATAACTTCCCCTCTAGACAAACAGGTTCTTTATGCCACTGTGTCAGTCCAGAGAGTCAAATAATACCTTTTTTACTGCAGTATTTTTAGACATTGGATACATCTGGAAAAATATTCAAGCAGATAATTAGATTGCATTAGCAATGTGTCTGTTGTGGTTTCCCTGATCCCAGAGAAGGCAGCCCTTTATGAAGCTCTTGGCCACAGTATCCACGAAATCTACTGTGTAAATTGGCCCACACTAAAGCATGTGGAAAACATTTTTTGGCTGAAACTCGAAACCATTCATGTGGCTTTGAGACTGGGAAGCTCAGGCTGCCAACATCAATAGAACTTTGTACTACAAACCCAAACGGTCATTTAGACATGTGTACTTCTATGCTCACAAATGCACTGAGGTCAAATATTTTTTAATCTTGGGAATTTTTCCTCTTTCTACAGCCTCATATTTCATGCAGGAAATGAGACTGAGTACAACAAACACAAATCATGGAGACTGACAGAGCATATTGGGTTCAAAACCCAAGCCTGGACTCTAATTGCTCTCCAAAGGCCCCTGGCTCAAGGTAACTGTTGATTTAGTTCAGCTGTTTTCAATCAGCACCGTAAGGTCTCGCTAAGACAAACTGGTGAGGCCGCGTTACATTTGTACCCAGGGATCCCTTGGGTGTAAGTATAACACAGTTAGCCCTTTAAAAGACTGCGTTTGTTTGTACGCTGCAGGCAGTAATTACAAGCAGGCAAATCTTTTGTGAAAGATGGTGTGACCTCCCTTCTGCTGAAAGAGTGATGAAGGCTTCTAGTGGAGGAAAAATAATGTTTCCATTCAGAGTTCAGAGAGGAGGCCGCCTCTTCTCAAATGGTTGCCAAACTTGACAGCCAGTTTGTTGTTGTGTTTTGGTGAATATCAAAGTAATTTATTGCTGGAGGGGGCCAATTTCTTGGTATTACTTAACTGTTGAAGGATTTTGAAAAGCATACTATTTAGAACTTATGGAGACGTGATTGCTAAACTGCACTGAAACACACTTCATCAGGTGTCCTTAGTTTTTCTATGCAGACTGCAAGTAGCAGTAAAAAGTTTAAAGGTCTGAACATGTATATTTCTGCGTGCAATAATGTTCTCAATCTGTGTCTGACTTTAAATTTGCAGAGTGGACTTTAAAATGAATAAAATGAATTGGATTATTTGGCTATGGGTTTGAATTTGCATACAGGAGTTGAGTGTAAATGTCTAGTCTAGACTAAGAGACTGAGTAAGATGAAGGACAGACAATGCTGTTAATAGTGCCTAGGAGAGCTTAATTCCATGCATGGTTAATACCGTCCCAAGGACAGACAGACTACTGGAAGACCAAAGACTTTTTGTTTCAATAAGTTTCTAGTTACAAATTCATACTTTTATTCTCATTCTCTCTATTTACACATACTCGTGTGTATGTACACACGTGAGATCTCCAGCACCTAGAAGAGCTAGGCACACAGTAGGTGCTAAATAAATATTCGTGACCAACTGACATTGATGAAACAAATGCTATATATATATATTTTTTTATATATATATAAATATATATATATATTTTTAAATACAGTGTCTTGCTTTGAGAAGACTGGACATATACTTTTGTTTTGAAAATCATATAAATTGCCCAAGGAATCTTAACTTTTCAAAATGAAGTTATTCAATTAAGCATTGGCTCATCAAGTTACTTAAAATCAATTTAAATAAAAATTAAATTTACATTCAGTTTTTCAGGACTATTCTTTGGAGAAAGAAGCACGTGCATGTGCATGGGTATACATATGAGCACGTGTTTATGCCTGTGATAATGTGTGAATGTGTTTATCTAGAGGTATTTTTATATTCACTACCTTTTTTGAAGTTCAACTGTTTTCTCCAAGTGCATATGTGTATGTGGGTATGTGTATAATCTACATATGTGTAGATAAATATACACAAACACACCTATGTTTATGTATGTGTATGATGACGTAGTCACTTACCAGCAATCACTTTCTGTGACTATTACGTCTTCTGTGTTTATTAAGTTTTCCAGAATTCTGTTACTCAATGATACAAATACTCCCCGTAGTTAAGCTATCCCTCAGTTATAAGCAGAAAACATTTAGGAAGTTACATTTAACTCCTTTAACCATAAGAGTAATAAATATCATCTTCAATTAAATTATTTTGCCCAAAAATATTTATCGCAGTTTCCAAATGTACATAAACCGAGAAGAATATTGCACGTTGAGAGAAGCTGGTGCAGTGAAATATATTTATATCTTTTCTAGGTAAAAAATAATAAAATCCTTCATGTATGATGACTCGAACAGCATCAGTGTTGGATTCCAAAGTAAACTGGCTTGAAATCACATAAGTAACTTGGCTCTGAAGGAAAGCTCTGAAAGGGGTGGTTACTAGGTAAATTGCAGAAGCTGTTATCATTTTCTCTAATGCATCCAAAATGTCTGAGGGTGATTGCAGAACTCTTACCTATATTGCTTTCAGGAGTAGCAATTATGGAAACCACATCTAAAAACATTCTTTCAAGTGTGGAGTCATGGGATTTTGTCTTTGGAGAAAAAATTAGGAATGGAGGCTTTCTACTCTCTAAACACTGAGTTAACACTTTTGCTGTCACTAACCAGTTATATACCCTTGAACAAGTTATCTCTATCTCTAGGATCATTATGACTCTTAAGTGAGATAATATGCAAAGGCCTGGAATTATGTGAAGCACTCAATATGCCACATTTTCCATATTCTATGGTACTCATTTTTCTCATTTTAATATTTCTGAAAGCAGAAGGTATCTTACAATTGACATACTTTATTTTATTCTTTTTTTTCCTTGAAAAATTATGAAGTTGATATGTCCTAAATTGTGGAAGTATGTTCTATTTGGTTCTATCCCCTTCCTTCTTTTCACACCTCCTCCCCATCCCTGCCCCCGAGCTGTCATTTTTGGTTCCCAATGGACAGCACAGCACAGTGGTCAAGAGTTCAGGCTTTAGAACAACCAATCTCTGTTTGATTCCCAGTTCCACCCCCTACTACCTGTTGACCTTGGACAATTTATTTAACCTTTTAAAGTCTCAGATTTCTCATCAGCAAAAAGTGGCTTGTCATATGAAACTCATGATGTTGTCATATGATCGTAAAGGGCTAGCACTGTATGTGGCACGTAAGAAACGTGCAGTACATGTTTGTGAGCAGTTTTTATTCTCAGGCCTGGCTTGTAAGGACAACAGATGACAATGTCTGGCAGTGTATTTAGAATACTTGCTTGATTCCTGGATCATCTCATAAAGATATTTGCCAGTAAGAGCAAAAACTTCACTGATTTGAATCTAATTGACATTATTTACAATTTCTCTGCGTCCCCACCTGCATATTGCCCACCAGTTCTTTCTGAGAGTTCCCATGGTCATGAGCCAGGTTCCTCGTGTCCTTTGGCTCGTGCCCTCTATGTCCACTGCCATTGTCCCCTGGTAAGAGGACCATCCCTTTGCTGGACGTGGTCATCCTTCAGGAGTGTCTGCTCCTGCTACCACTCCTCTGTCTGTAAAGGGGAACACTGACCCCTCCATTTGTCTTCATTATCCCATGCAGGAGGGAAGTTCTTTCCTTAATTCTCCACAATATCTTTGCTCTGGTTTTCATATTTGTCCCCTCTAAAGCTCATATTGAAATTTAATTCCCAATGTAACAGTATCAAGAGGTTGGGCATTTAAGAGGTGATTGAATCATGAGGTCTCTGCCTCGTGACTATTCATTAACAGAGTAATGGCTGTCACAGGAGTGGGTTACTCATCATGAGAGTAGGTCTGTGATAAAAGCCAGTTTGGCAGGCTCTTGCCCCTCTTGCCATATGGCATATACCTACCATGTTATGACACAGCACGGAGGCCCTTCAGATTCTGGGCAGAGGCTGGTGCCTTGACCTTGGACTTCCCAGCCTCCAGAACTGTAAGAAACAATTTCTTTTCTTTATAAATTACTCAGAATCAGATATTCAATTATACTAACAGAAAACAAACCAAGACCATTTTTAAGACTAGATTGTAAAATTTTAAATGACTTAATTGAATAGCAAGGATGATGGAAAGGAAATGTTCTGGAAAATACACAGGGTGATAGAGTTTGGATGTTACTGTCCCCCCAAAACTCATGTGGAAATCTGATCCCCAATGTGGCAGAGTTGGGAGCTGTTTTAGTCATAGGGGTGGATCCCTCATGAATGGCTTAATGCTCTCCCTGGGGGAGGGGGGATTAATGAGTGAGTTCTCGCTCTGTTAGTTCCCAGGAGAGCTGATTGTTTAAAAAACACTGGCACCTCCCCTCTCTCTCTCTTGCTTCCTCTCGCCATGTGATCTGCTTGTACCCGCCGGCTGCCTGCTGTTTTCTGCCTGAATAGAAGCAGCCTGAAGCCCGTGCCAGATGCAGCTGTCCCAGAATTGTGAGCCAAATAAACCTCTTTTCTTTATAAATTACCTAGTTTCAGGTATTCTGTTATAGCAACACAAAAATGGACTAATATACAGGGTCACTCCCATTCTACCTCTGACTTCGTCCCACCTATTAGAGATCAGCTCACTCTCTTCATCAAGAGTATTTTGAGGACCGAGGCTTTGAAGTCCTAGACAAATTATTGCAGAACCCAGAAAGAGAAATATAAATGGCCTCTGACTTACAATGGCTTGACTTACAATTGTTCAATTTTACAAAGGTGTGAAAGCAGTAAGCATTTGGTATGTTCCTCAACTTATGATGGGTTGCATGCAGGTAAACCCATCATAAAGTGAAAAATCATAATTCGTAAGTGCATTTTCAATGTTTATTGGGATATAACCCCATTGTAAGTCAAGGAACATCTGTATCTTTCTTTCTCAAGCCTAAAGATTTATTCCAGGCCATATTCCTGTCCCAGAAATGATCTACACTCAGTTGATTGACAGTGGAATAACCATCCCCATAATGCAACAACCCACCTGTATCAACTGGGATGTGATCTTCCTTTACAGTTCTAGTAGGACATTTACATAAACCAATGCAATTCAACATCAATATGTTCTGGATTATCTGATCTTAAATATCATAGGATACTTAGCAGCCCAATTCAGATTGCAAAAAGCCAAGACCTTTAAACAGTCTGTCCTCCAAGCAGAACATAAAAACCACATCAACAGCATCTTCCTCCAGTGTCTACTTAACTCATTTCCTATAATTACCTGCTCAGTCAAGAACAAAACCAACTCCACAAAAACTCGAACTACAAATTTATGAGCACAGAGAGATATTTCTACACACTAGCCAGTCTTTATCCCATCTCCTTCCTTCCCTTTCCCTCTCAATCCTCCCCCTACCCCAAAAAACAGCAATGGCACTTTATAGTCTTGACTCTAGCTCAGCCATACCAAACAATTTCCATTCCATATGAAGCACATGGCTTCGCGGCCTAACACTTCATGCATCCTGTTAGAAATGGAAACCGGCTTGGCTCTACTTGTGCCTCATTTGCAAACATGGCTCTGTTGGGGTGGTATCCCCATGCTACAGGACAGAGAAAAAGGCTGAATTGAGACATGTGGTCATTTTCCAATCCCCTTTGACCCACAAAGACACTTCAGGGTTGTTGACAGTCCACAGAATGGCATGCTATTGCTTTTTTTCCCTTTTCTTTTTTGGCTGCCAAGTAATTATTCTGTTTCCTTAGATCCAAAATCATGACTTTTGCCCTCTTGGTTTATTCTCTGTCTTCAGCTTGAGGAACTATTATTTATAGTCTGTGAACTCCAATGTACGTGAGTTAAATAAACATGTTTTTTCCTATCAATGGAAAGAATGAATGCCTTCTCTATTTTCATGGTTGCTACTTGTCATTTTATTAAAAATGTGGTTTGTTCCATAACTAGACATCATGACACCAAAATAGGACATGGAATCTGGGGATCTGAGTTTTAGGAAGCATTAGATAACAAACAGTGGGAACTTGGTGAGTCATTTAAACTAGTTTCAGTTTCTTCCTCCATAAAATGGGCTGGATACCCTTTGTTGTGCAAATATTTTCTGACTAGTGCCTGAAGTTCTCTTACCTGTAGAAGAGAAACTTGCTTTTCCCTCAAGTCTTTAATATTTGCTGTTCCCTGTGAGATACTTGCTTTACAACCTGAAATTCATGAAGCAAAAGTGAGGGTTCTGGAAAGCATGGGGCTGCCCAGGTTAAGAGGAGATGTCAGGTGAGCCTCGCTTACTCTTCCAGAGGCCAGCCACCATTGCAGGAGAAGTCAGCCAGTTCAGGACTCTTTAAACTGCAGTGTCAAAGGTCAATAGATTTCTTTATAGTCACCCTAAAGTAAATTGGTAGAAGACTGAAAGATTTTGCCTTGTTGATTTTAGGAATGCTGACTGACGTCATGGCATCGTGTTCCGTGTTTCTCTTGATCTGCACTATGCCTCCAGGGCCTATAGGCTATCTATAGGAAACACGGGGGACAAGCTAGAGACCCAAAAGCTGTCTTACCCCAGCTCCTTGAATTTCCCTTTTCTTTTGTATTCTCTATCTAAAGCAGTTGTTCTCAATCCTGAAAAACTATTCAACTATCACCCTGCAGAAATTCTGATTCAATGGTTCTGGGGTGCATCTCAAGCTTTGGTAATTTTTAGAAAAGCTCTACAGGTAATTACAATTGCAGCTGTGGCTCAGAACTGCTACTCTGAAGCCTCCTCCTTCTCTTCCTTCCTGCCCTGTGTGCCATTCCTTACCCATATGCAGTCCCATGTGAAGGTGACATTGTATACACCATCTCATTAGGGACTAGAATACTGGAGGTACACAATGAAGCTTACAAATGGAATAAATGAGGGAAGAAAGTGTGAAAAGGAATACACAGTAGAAAGAAGAAAAGGGACTGAGGACAAGAGGATGGGCAGGAAGGAGTGATAAATGACAACTGTTTCCTGCAAATTTAGACCTGCAATTCTTTCCACCCTTACATTTTTTCCATGACAGAGCGTCAGAGTTATCTTGCCACTACTTAAAAAAAAAATACTGCTTTCACTCTGGAATTCCCACCTAAATGGGTCCAATCTAGTTTTTCAGATGTTGCCATGGGGAATAATATTTTTCTTCTTCTGAAAGCCTGAAAGGGGAAGACAATGACCAAACAAGAGAATGAAAGGCTGCACAACTGGGTGGCTTTTTTATTGTACTAGGACCTCATATATTCATGCCCTGAGTGCAATGCAAAGCCCTGCTCTTTGAAAAGACACATTTGACTGTGTTAGAAAGAATAGCTCAGCAATAGAATCAGTGGTATATTTCTCCAAATTGTATATTTTAAATTGATAACCCTCCTCTGAGAGTAATTTCTATTATGTCAAATGTACCCAGAGTAAGGACATTTTCGTATATGACCTGTGATTGGCTAGACATGTTCTCATTAAATTGGATTGCATTTAGTATATGTGAGAAAGGCAGGTCTAAGTGATAAAAGGTGCTTTTCACCATGAAAGAACATATTTTACAGGACCAGAGTTGCTGGTGACTATGAAAATTTGCTCCCAGAAAGACATCATTGAAGGGAAGAATAATCTCGAAGATCAACAAAATGGTGAACATTCACAACAAGCAGCTTTCTGTCTCCTGCTATGCATGATAGGGACAGGATCAGAGAAAGTTCTAGGTTGCAGTGCATTTGAACAAGGGCCCGGAATCACATTCACTAGGTGGCCGGGGTGGCGGCTTGCTTAGGCTGGCCCAGGGAGGAGGCAGAAGCAGGTCACATGGATGGCTAAGAGCAGAGTTAGAGGTCAAGCACTCCTGTGTTAGAATTCTCTTAGTAGTTAAGTCTCCATCCATCTAAAGGGTGTGTGAGAGAGAGAGACAGAGACAGACAGAGAGAGAGACAGACAGAGAGAGAGAGACTCTGCTCTGAGATGGGCTTGAGCTTCCTCCTTAACAGCAGTAGGTCCAATATCATGTTCAGAAGTGCTCTTCGTATCACAGGCAAATTTCTGTGATTATTATAAAATTTCTCATTATTACTGAGAACTATGTGGAAAGTAAGTTATAGTTCATAAGATGCTGACTGTTTATCCAGTAATCAAAATATATATTCTGCTGAGAAAAACACTCAGCGAATCATATTTAGCAACAGCAGATGCTCCCCACAGCAGTAAGTTTCTGTAAATTTATCTGACCATGCAAGAGTCATATAGCAGCATAATCACAAGAATATTGTTTAATAAAATCACAGGTCTTCACTGCTTTACTGTAGTAAATCTCATCCTTATTTGTAGAACACCTTCCTCATCAATTTGTGCACAACACTCAAAAGAAATTTTGGAATAGAATGACATGAGATTAGATAGACATGGATTAGAAATGCCTATGGCAGAGCTGATGTTGGAAACTCAGACTATATGTTCTTCGACTTGGAGTTAGGGTTCCGGGAAGTAGAAAGAGAATTGGATTAGATGGGTTTGAAGGAGACTTTTTTAAGCCCCAAGAGTCTTTCTGATTTGTCATAGGATTTTCACTTTCAGAAGTTATATGAACGTTTGTTTTTCCAAGAAAATATCACAATGACCTACAAGAATTTGCAAGGCTCATGGGTGAACAATCACATTAACAGAATGTCAGGTGATTGTTAACCTTGTCTAGACGTAATTACGAAGTCAGAGTTCATAATTGTCAGAGAATTTGTGAAGCTGAAAATCCTAAGTTTAAGCTTCATACACTGTTTCATAACAGATGGCAAGTTAAGGTTATATCATAATCAGAAACCATTCACCTTTGAAGGAACTAATATAGTAGAGAATTATTGCTGACATAACCCAGAAACGTGATAGCTCATTCTTTAAGGTTTTTCCCCCAACTATTTCTGGTTAACATTTAAAAAATGAGCATACTTTTAAATGCAAAGATGTATTCTATTAAATATTCAACCACCATTTACCAGTAATCAAATCTTCATGCTCAAATAATCTTTATTAAGAAGCAATGTGTATACCATGGTATGTTAGACACTATATAAAGCATAAAAAAAAAAAAGACCCAAAACCATGAACGCAGATGTTCATATAAATAGACAGATGAGTTTCATAAAATTTTTCAATGAAAAGAAATGTGGCAATATCAGGCAAGAACCCAAGCTAATAAATGAATAAAAAATCTAGTAAAAATGCTTAATAAGTTCCTACTTGTAAAGCTTTCTTGCATGACACATATATGTTTTCAGGTTATATATATGGACATGTTTTACCACTTCTGTTTTAGGATGCTCTCCCTGTGAAGAATTTTTATCAGCTGCTTTTTACTAAAGACCTTGAGAGGGTTTTACCGCTCTTTCATTACACGTAAGCTTTAGTGCTCAGATATTTATGGTGTTGGGTGTGTAAGTAACTCTTTGGGAATATGGTCATCTAAACTCTCTTTGAAAAAGAACTACTGACTGATTTTTGTACTCTTCCTCTCTCATAACTATTTTGAACTCCTTTAATGAATAATTACATTTATGTATTCATGCATTAACTCATTCATGAATTCTTACATTTATTCAACAAGCAATCCCTGTCCTAATTGCCAAAGGTCCTTCTCAGAAGATGCTTGCTCTTTGCTTTCAAGCAGCTCCCAGTCTGGGAGGCCTGGGCAGGCAGAAGACATATTTCTGAAGAGGCAGTATCATGTGAACCATGCCCTACTATTGGTACGAACAGGGTGCCATTAGACCAAAGAGGAAGGTTACCTAAATAACACCGATAGTCTTACCAAACAACTCAAATGAACTGTGTATTAAACCAACAAAATATGTTCTCTCACAGTAGGTCCAAAATAGAACCAACTAAGTGGAGCAAAACCAGCAGAGTTCTATGGACAGTTCATATTTTCTCAAAACTGTTGTTTTTCTACCATACTGTCCCAGGTTTTACTCAGCTGATGGCAGAGACCTTATCAGTTCAATATAGGGTCAACACTATGCTACATATTAAAGGAACACCAGGAATTGGCTGCTGTCAGAATCACCTGGAGTGTACTTGTTAAAAAGTGCAAATCTGCAACCTTTCCTGCTAGAAATTCTGATATAGGAGGTCTGGGGTGAGGCTTGGGAATCCATATTTTTAATATGAGTCCCAGGTAATCTTGATTATTAGCTAGATTTGAGGAAACAGCCTTAAATAAGTTCAGAATTTATAGCAACATACATAGCACTAAGCAGTGCCAGCAAGGGGGGGTGGGTTGGGTGGGGAGATATATCATCCCTGCTCTAACACAATACAACTTCAGTTTTCCAAAAACCCAAAGGCCTTAAGTTATGGGAAAATAACCTTTAAACACTATGGAAGAGAGGAGAAGACATGTTTCTTTGTTCTGTATTTTTCATGTTGTTTCCTGTCCAAAGTGTCTCCTCTCTCCTAACTTAGGTTTCTTACTTTGAATAATTCCGCTGTGAGCCTTTAACCTATTTACATGGCTAATTAAATGTTAGATGAAATAATTTATTTGAGGAAGACATTAATGCCTATCAAGATATGTGCCTTTGCTTCATAATGTACTTGCAGATATCTTGATGCCTTTCACCTCTTAGCCTCTGGCCTAATGTGCCAATTCTCAGCAAGCCCATTACCCCATCATATCTGATGCATTAGCACAAGCCCCTCATTGTAGAGCTGGTCAGTGGAGGTATACCTGAGGCCAATGGGCTGGAGCTTCCTGCCCTTGCTCGGTCAGACAGAGGCTAATGGGGTGGTTCTCTAGTGAATAGACCTGCAATAAAACTAAAGCATGTTTTAGAATCTCTTCAACTTTGTGAACTCCCTTAAACAGTCGTAGGAACAAGGGTATGCAGTGACCCATGAATCAAGTCTAAAAAAAGAACTGACAGCCAGACCTTTGTGTCTCATGTGGTTTCAGAGGCCATTCTGCCATAGAGGGGACTTGACACAAGCTCTCTCATCTTCTCTTTCTTCCACTGCAAATGTCGCCTTTCCTCTGACCCTTGACCAAGGCCTCAGTGAGATTCCACACTATCACACCACTCTCAGTGATGAAGAGTTTGATGAGGAGTCTGACTCCACCTGTGGATGTCTGACTGTGGACAGCCTTTAAGCCTCGCCCTTGCCCTCTCCTGTGCCCTGCATCTGGGTAAGCTGATAGGAAAGCCTCGTGCTTCACCTTTTGGCACCAGGGAAGGAAAACTCAAATCATGCAAACCGCTGCTTAAGCACATGCAGCAAACTCTCACCTGGTCCCACCCCCTCACCCCAACAGAAGCCCAGGCAAGTCTCCTTTCCTGGCTCTCTCAAGCCATTTGGCCCTGCTTGAGAGGCCTGTCTTGCTCTGCTCAGAAACCTCAATCATGTAAGTAAGTAATAAACCTTTTCAGATCCTGTTGTTATGTGTATGTATGTGACATTGTCCCTTGACAACACAGCCACATTTCAGGTGAGGATCCATGTGCCTCGGCACGTGACCATAACAAGTGTCCGGTCTAGTCCAAGTTAAATCCCCACTCTCATATCTAACTGAAAGTGTTCCTTTCCTCTTTGCCAACTATGGAAACTAAAGTGGATGTGCACATGTATGCTGGTTTGCCCCTTCCCCCCTTCCCCATTATGGGATTAGGATTGGCTGGGGAATAGTTTTATGCTGGGATCATTTGTTCTATTCCTTTATAAAACCTAACTCCACTCATGTCAAGTGCTGGAAGAAGGAAGAAAAAAGCAAAGGACAAAGGCCAGTTAGTGAATTGGGCATGTGGTTGCTGTTATTTCCTGCAATTTCTCACTGCTTCTCTGCTAGACTGCCTGGCCTCAAAGCTATCTGCATGGTAGGTGTTCAAGGGCCAGCTCTAGCATGAGGCACATCTGTTAGCTTGTTGGAGGTCCTCTCCATTGCAGGATTCTATTTTCACTCCTTTTAGCTCCCACTCCTAATATATAGAATTATTGCTTCTGGGGCCCCATGTCTGGTGGACACTCCTTCTGACATGATTATAGGAATAAGGCTCAAGCTGAGCTACTTACTGCAGTGCCACAGGAAACACATGCATCTTTGCCATGCCCGAAGGTTGGGAGTGCAGACTCCTCCACTGCTCGCCTGTCTGCTGGTTAATACCGTGGCAGAGGAAATAATGCTCATCAAATATTCCATGTGCTTCTCTGTATTTCCCAGTTCCTTCTGCAGTTAAGGGAGGACCACGCAACTAGATTGGACCAATGGTCTGTGAGTGGAAATTCCATGGGCCGTGTCTGTTCAGAGGCAAATAAAGTATGAGTTCCCCATACTCTCTCTCTTCTCTCTTTTTTCCTTTATTGACCACCCAGAAAGGCACACGTTGAAATGATGGCATCACAAGAGGGCTCATCCTGGAACTCTGAGGAACTAGGTAGGAGAAGCCCTTCACCAATCACATTAGACACAAAGTGTGAACAAAAAGTACCTCCTTATTATTTAAGCCATTGACATTTGGAGGCTACTTGTCACAGTGAAACCTACCTTCCTGTCTGTTTATCTGTGTACCTATTTATCTATCTAGGCAGATATTTATATATAATTATTCTACTTATAGATGTTTATCATCATAATTTATATAAATGTATACATATTATCTTTAGTTATATGTTGAATATATGGCAGAAAATATATTATTATCTGTATTATGCATAATTATTTTATTTTATATATGTTATATAAATAATAAATGAATGTTTTATAAAATATATAATATATTCTATATAGTTTAAAATATAATTGATGTAATGTACTGGTATAATTAATATAATTGTTTTTATTAAAAAAGTAAAATAACTTGAAATAATTACTCTGAAGAAATCAGGGGCATAATCATTGTAGAAAATAAGCAAATTAATAATTAGTACAAGATGTTCATACCTGTTGAAAAACAGCCATCAAAGCATACACAGAAAAGTGATTTATTCTCTGATTAATTAATAAATGATATACAAGTCAATTTTTTAACTTGGAAAAGAGAGATGGGTAAAAAATGAAGAAGATGAAATATCACATCTACCACATTTATCTCTAAGACACAGCCCAAGGTGTAAAAGTCTCAGAGCACTGCCGAGCAGTATAGTGGTTGCATAGAACTGTTCACTATGCAAGAAAGGCCACCCTCTTCCTCATGTTAGAATGGGAACTAGAGCTACGTGTAAAATTCAGCTTCCTCATCCAAATCCATGGGTCTGCATATTATAGGTAGCAAGAGAACAGGACTGCATCCTGCTGACATGGCCCCAGCACCTTAAAAGGAGACAGCAGAGTCGTCAGTTCAAAATGCATCTGAACAGTGGCAAGAGCACAGCTTTAGTGTGACACAGTGAATTATGTTTGTGATGAGAATCTTGCATCCTGCAGAAAGCTGGAATCATGTTTAATAATTTGTGTTTTAGAAGGCATCAAATTAGAGAACATATTGTATTTAAATGTACCTGCAAATAGTTACTCCGAAAAAATCAGCACCAAAGGAGACATATCGACACTTCACTTTCGTCCTCACGGCTCTGACTCCACTCTTCCTCTGAGTCTGGGGCATATGGCCAGGTTTGTCAACAACTGGACTGCAGGGAACATCACCCCTTCCTAGCCCTTCCTCACTCTCTGCTACATTTTGGAGAAGTGGATAAGCATCCACCAGCAACACCTTTGGAATAGCACCCATTTCAACATGGCTTTCCTGGGAAAGTTGCCATCAAGAACTGTGAAGGGTCTGAGATTTTACTGCCCCCAAGCTAAGAAGTTGTCCTGCCTCATTTTCATGGATCACAGCAGAAGACAGAAGACTCCTGGGTTGTAGATGAAGGATAGTTTATGATTCACAGCAATAACAGTAGCCCAAGTATCAGCATTTTTGCAGTAGTTCCATGAACCCCAATTCCCACAGGGTGACATGAAGAAAGCCAGATGACACCAGTACATACAGGGTGGTATTACAAAAGAGAACCCCTGTGCTTAGGGAATTGAATCTTTTATAACGAACGGTACTCATGCTTGCCCTTGGCTGCAGAGGGAAACACTACCCCTGTCTACTAAGGGTCTTTTGTGTATAAACATCCTTGAAAAGACAGCCTGAAACAAAGGGCAGTGAATGCCTTGCTTGTAAGCTGTACAGAAACACAAGAGCCCTGTGGAGAGTTTTCTCCCAAAAATTGCTTAGAAAAATATAAAATCTAAAAATTCTTTGGAAGCAAAATATATAGAGATGCATGTGGGTTATACTCCATATAGTATCCCAAGCCGTGATCAAACCAAATGATAGTATTTGAGGCCTTTTAAATACTGGCTTGCCATAGTACTCAAAAGTAGATAGAGATCAAGAAAAAATGTTAATGTCTACCTCCACTACCCAAATACATGCACACAAGCATTAAAATATACATTTCTAAAGAACTGTGCATCCCCGAGTTCCTAACACAGTGCCCAGCATATACTAGGTGTTTGGTAAATATTTACTGCCTTGGATTGAGTGTCACTGTGACACTCACTGTGACAGTGTTAAGAGGGTGGGAAATCCTATCATGGTAATTGAAGGGTGGGGCCCTGAAGAGGTGATTAGATTGAAGGACCATGCTGTAGTGAATGGATTAAAAATGGTGGTCAGGGGTGGTCTGAGGGCTTAAAAAGAATGAATGAGGTCAGTCTCTCTCTCTGTGCTCCACCATTTTTGCAGTGTTATACTCTGCCATCACTGTCACCACCACCAAGGCCTCACCAGAGGTGTTCACTGAACTTTGGACATCCCAACTTCTGAAACTGTAAATGATAAATTTCATTGTCTTTATAAAATACCCAGTTCCATGTATTTATTTATTTATAAGCAACAGAAATGGACAAATACATTTACCGATGAATGACTGAGGGTGGCCTTACTTGCAAGTGTACTGGCAGTCACACAACGTTTTTTCCAATTATATCATTACAGCGGTAAGGTTCTCTGATTAATTCATGAAGTATATGAAATACCGTTTAAGAGTGCCATCTTTCTGTATAGCTCTTCAGAGTTTAAAAAGAGTGCTTTCTTTGATGATATATATATATATATATATATGTGTACATAGAGTCAAAGAAAGCATTCTTTATCTAAAGTTACGTACATGCATATATAATTTTCCTTTAAAAAGTATGTATTTCACATTCTTTAATACAAATATTTGCAAGCTCTCCATGTATGTGCTTTGATTCTAAACAGATGGAACTAAGAGGGAAAAGAAGTTAAAGAGGAAGGGGATGAGAAAAACTATGTGCCCAGTCTTGCCCATGGAAGAATGAAGCAGTGAGCTGTTGAGGGTACAGGAAGGTAGAGAAGCTTTGTTACACACAACCTCGCTAAAGAAATAAAGGAGATGGCAGGGGAGAAAGCCAACAGTAGAGAAGGGACAGTGCCCTGAACTGCCATCGGGTGGTACCATCAGTCCTGTGCAGCTCCAGTGCCCTTCAGAATGGCTGAGGTTGGCACTTCAGGAGAGGGAGAAAAACTCAACTCACTTGTAGGCAGAGTTTACTCTCTGATACTCTCACCGCAGATAAGTCCCTTATGGCTACTTAAGAGACATAGACTTGCTGCCAAAATCAGTAAATACCAACTCAGGATTTCCTGTTTGAGATTTACTAGTTTACCAGGAGCCAAACTGTAAAAATATTGTGCGACAGCACACCAACTAAATTAAGAGCAAATGAAATAGGAAAAAAAATCCTTAAAATCAATACTGAGGTTTTTCTCTACTCCTTGTTGTTTTGTTTGCTTTGGATTAATGACCGATTTATCTAAGATAATAAGACAAGCAGTTTAAGGGGTGTCTTCCATAGTTGTAGGCAGAAAACGCTGCTGCATTTAAGCCGTGTTCAGTCTCAAGTCCTGATATTTATATTGATTTAATATCATGAAGATTAGCTTTAGGTAGGTATGTAGTTTATTTGAGCAATAAAATCAAAAGAGATCCAAAGGGGTTAGGGAGAAATCGGTAAAGGGCCACAAAAAATGTTTACACTATAAAATAAACTAATAAAAACTAAAAATTTAAAAAAATCAAAATGAACCCTACATACCTATTTCACACACACCCATAGACAGCTAAACACAGAAAGGCACACGAACATGCACAGTGATAGATGCCCGGTTTTCTTTTCCGAAAAGATTAATAAGACACTGTTAATAGTGGCTTCTATTAGGGATCGATACTCAAAGGAGGGGGAGGCTTTTCCTTTTTATCATCTGCCTTTCTTTATTCTTTAAATTTTTTTAACTTTGCTTTTTACAGTTGCTTTTCAAACACGTCTTACTTTTTTATTGTGGTAAAATACACAGAATATAAAATTTGCCATTTTGACCATTTTTGAGCGTACAGTTCAGGGGTATTAAATGTATTCATAATGTTGTGCAACAATTGCCATCGTCCATCTCCATGCTCTCTTCATCCTGTAAAACTGAAACTCCGTACGCATTAAGTAATAACTTCCCATCCATCTTCCCGCCACCCCCGGCTCCTGGCAACCACTATTCTACTTTCTGTCTCTATGACTTTAACTATCTATCTACCTCATAGCAGTAGAATCATACGGTATTTGTCTTTTTTGTCCCTGGCCTATTCCACGTGGCATAATGTCCTCAAGGTTCAACCATGTTGTAGCATATGTCAGAATTTTCTTCCTTTTTAAGGCTGAATGATATTTCATTGTATGCATACACCCTAGTTTCTCTCTAGATATCTTTCGAATAATGTTGCTATGAACGTGAGTGTACGAATATCTCTTGGACCTCCTGCTTTCAATTTTTTGGGTTATATACCCAGAAGTGGAATGGCTGCATCATAGGGTAATTCTATTTTTAATTTTTTGAGAAACCACCACACTGTTTTCCATAGTGGCTGTACTGTTTTATGTTCTCACCCACAGTGCACAAGGGTTTCAATTTCACCACATTTTTGTCAACACTTGTTATTTTCTGTCTTTTCTTTCTTTTTTTTTTTGATAGTAGCCATCCTAGTGGGTGTGAGGTGGTATCTCATTATAGTTTTGATTTGCATTTTCTTTCTTTTTTTCTTTTTTTTTTTTTTTTGTCCTTTTTTGTGACCGTGCTCAGCCAGTGAGCGAACCGGCCATCCCTATATAGGATCCCAACCCGTGGCGGGAGCGCTGCTGCGCTCCCAGCACCACACTCTCCCGAGTGAGCCACAGGGTCGGCCCTAATTTGCATTTTCTAATGATTAGTGATGCTGAACACCTTTTCATGCACTTATTGGCCATTTGTATATTTTACTTGGAGAAATGTCTAAGTCTTTGCTCAGTTTTGAATAGGACTGTTTAGTTTTGATTGTGGATTTTATGAGTTCTCTATACGTTTTGGATATTAATCTCTTTTCAGATATATGATTTGCAAATATTTTCTCTTTCTGTGGGTTGTCTTCTTACTCTGTTGATAATTTCCTTTGATAGAAACATTTTAAAAAATTTTTATGAAGTCCAGTTTGTCTATTTTTTCTTTTGTAGGCTGTGCCTTTGGGGTCATATCCAAGAAATCACTGCCAAATCCAATGTTGTAAATCATTTTCCCTGTTTTAGTCTAAGAGTTTTATAGTTTGAGGTGTTACATTTAGGTCTCTAATCTATTTTGAGTTAATTCTTGCACATGATGTTAGTAAGGATCTAATTTTATTATTTTGCATGTGAATACCAGTTTTTCAGCATTATTTGTTCAAAAGACTATCCTTTTTCCACTGAATGGTCTTGATATCCTTGCCAAAAAAATCATTTGATCATACATGTGAGGGTTTGTTTCTGATCTATATGTCTGTTTTTATGCCAGTATCACCCTATTTTGCTAATTGTATAGCTTTGTAGTAAGCTCTAAAATGAGGAAGTGTGAGTCCTCCAGTTTTGTTATTCTTCAAGATTGTTTTGGTTATTTGGGTCCCCTTGAGATTCCACATGAATTTTAGGATGCACTTTTTTATTTCTGCAAAAAACATCATTAAGATTTAGATAGGAATTGCATAGAATCTTTCAATCTTTAAACATGGATGTGTTTTTATTTATTTATGTCTTTAATTTCTTTCAGTAATGTTTTATAGTTTGCATTGTACAATTCATTCATCTGCTTAGTTAATTCCTAAGTGTTTTATTCTTTTATGCTATTTTAAATAGAATTGTTTTCTTAATTTCCTTTTCAGATTGCTCACTAACATCAAAGAAATGCAACTGAATTTTGTGAGTTGACTTTGTATTCTGCTACTTTTTTGAATTCATTTATTAGTTCTGACAGTTGTTTTTCTGGAGTCTTTAGGTTTTCTACATGTAAGATCATATCTTCTCTGAACAGAGATCATTTTACTCCTTCCTTTCTAATTTGGATGCCTTTTATTTCTTTTTCTGGCCTAACTGCTCTGGCAAAGATTTCCAGTACTATGTTGTATAGAAGTGGTGAAAGTGGGCATCCTTGTCTTGTTCCTAATCTTAGAGAAAAAGTTTTCAACTTTTCACCACTGAGTATGATTTTCTTTTAGTTTTTCATATATGGCATTTATTATATTTAGGTAGTTTCCTTCTATTTCTGATTTGTTGAATGTTTTATCAAGAAAGTGTTTTGAATTTTGTCAAATGCTTTTTCTGCATTAATTGAAATGATCATCTGTTTTTTCCCCCTTCAATCTATTCATGTGGTGTATTAAATTGATTGATTTTTGAATGTTGGATCATCCTTGCATTACAGGAATAAATCCTATTTAGTCGTGGTGCATATAATTGTTAATATGCTGCTGAATTCAGTTTGCTAATATTTTATTAAGAATTTTTACATCAATGTTCCTAAGGTAAATTGGTCTGTAATTTTCTTACAGTGTCTTTGGCTTTGGTATTGAGATAATGGTGGCCTCATAGAATAAGTCAGAAAGTTTTCCCTCCTCTTCAATATTTTGGAAAAGTTTGAGAACAATCGGTGTTATTTCTGCTTTGAATGTTCAGTAGAATTCACCAGTGAAACCATCAGATATAGGACTTTTCTTTCTTAGGAAATTTTTGATTACTGATCCAATCTTTTTTTCTAGTTAGGTCCATTCAGATTTTCTATTTCTTCGTAATAAAATTTTGGTATGTTTTCTGCTTCTAGGAATTTGTTCATTTCATCTAGACTGTCCAATTTGTTGGCATACAATTGTTCATAGTACTCTCTTATAATTCTTTTGTTTCTATAGCATTGGTAGTAATGTCCCCATTTTCATTTCTGATTTTAGTGATTTGAGTCCTCTGTCTTTTTTCATAGTCCCTCTAGCTAAAGGTTGTCAATTTTACTCATCTTTTCAAGGAACCAACTTTTGGTTTCATTGATTTTCTGTGTTATTTTTCTATTCTCTATTCTGTTGATCTCTGCTCTAATCTTTATTTCCTTCCTTCTGCTAGCTTTGGATTAGTTAACTCTTCTTCTAGTTCATTGTGTTAGATAGCTAGGTTGTTGGTTTGAGACTATTCTTGTCTTTTAATGTAAGTGTTGATAGCTATAAATTTCCCCCTTAGCACTACTTTTGCTGCATCGCATAAGTTTGGGTATGTTGTGTTTTTGTTTTCACTTGCCATTATGTGTTTTCTAATTTCTCTTTTGATTTCTTCTTTGGTCCATAGGTTGTTTAAGAGTGTGTTGTTTAATTTCCACAAATTTGTGAATTTTTCAGTTTTACTTCTGTTATTTATTTCTAACTTATTCTTGTGGTGGTCAGAAAAGATACTTTGAATAAAATCTACCTTTTTAATTCTGTTGATGCTTAATGTGTGACCTAAATTATGGTCTATCCTGGAAGATGTCCCATGTGCACTTTAGAAGAATTTGTATGCTGTTTGTTGTTGAATAAAGCATTCTGTGTATGTCTGTTAGGTCTAGATGATTTATTATGTTATTTAAATCCTC
Organism: Cynocephalus volans; assembly: GCF_027409185.1. Lineage (NCBI taxonomy): Eukaryota > Metazoa > Chordata > Mammalia > Dermoptera > Cynocephalidae > Cynocephalus > Cynocephalus volans. The sequence goes on from NC_084475.1 coordinate 29,600,571, forward strand.
TATTCCATTACTTATTTTCTGTGGAGTTGTTTTATCCATTTTTGAGAGGTGGGCATTAAAGTCTCCAACGATTATAGTAGAACAGTATATTTCTCCAATTCTGTCAGTATTTGCTTCATATATTTTGATAGTCTGTCATTAAATGCTTAAAGGTTTATAATTGTCATATCTTCTTGCTGTATTGAACCTTTAATTAATATATAATGCCCTGTTTGTCTCTTGTATAATTGCTTTTTAAAATTCTTCGTCTTTTTTTGCTAGTAGATCTTTCTGGGTAGAGAAACTAAAGGCTGTTTTTTTCTTATATTTTTATATTTAAAGAAATTAATAGATTTTATGAAAATTCAAACTAGCCCAAAGCACTGGAAAAAAAGACAACACTTTCCAAATGCACTTTCCTAGAAAAATGTCTCTTTCTTATTATTTTGTACAATAAGTTATTTCTCTATAATCCTGTCCTTCCAATTTTAGATACATTTAGGAGCACCAGCCATGCTTGTGGCTGGTTCTAGTTCTGTTGTTTCTCTGTGTTCCATTTCCTTCACTGTGTGTTGAAATCATCACTATTCTACTACTGGACCCTCAGTCAGAATATTATATTCTTAGAGTCAAATCCAATCCACTGCAAATAAAATATCAAATTTACCAATAAAGACCCTTTTCTGTCATCTAAAAAAAGGAAGAGTTGAATGATAACATGCTCTTCGACATGGGCATGGTTGCTGAAGATATCAAATTGATATATCTAGGCACTGCGGCATGCAGTAGGAAAGATTTTTTGTTCCTATTCAAGTTATCCAAAGAAAGTAGCCCCCAAATGTCCTACCTGAGTCAGGAAATTTCTGCCATTTTTAAAACACATTGCACTTTATTGTAAGTCAGAAGGAATTACATTTGAAACTGACTGTAAGTTTGTGTTAGGCAGGTACATTATAGTTTTTTCCCCTAGAATGAAACATGAAAAGAAAATAGCTCTGGAAATGCACCTATCACAAGGTAGATTCTCTGAAAGTAGATGATGAAATGGGATATGCCAGATATTGATTAGGGATCCATATCTGTAGAAGTGAGGAGGAGAAAGCAGTATTGGTCAAAGAGAGAAGCTGAACTGTGATGCAGTCCCACAAAGCCTTTGCCAAATCCATGAGAAGATCTGGCATGTATACAGTGTAAAAGTGTCCCAGAGTGGACTGAATAGCTGGGACATCATATTCTTGCTGCAATCAGTCATCAGATTTGAGCTGTCCCAGGAAGGGTTTACTCTTGGGTGATGCAGCTTTCAGCAGCTGGTGCAATTCAGAAGGGGCTGAAAGCTGAAGGCTGACTGCTAACAGCACTCCTAGAAGCAGGTCAACAATTCCTTTCTAAAATAGAGGTCTGGGCAGTGTTTCTCCATGTCCACCCCAACATCCTATGTAAAACCAACTTTCCTTTGTTTCTGGCAGCTGGCAGGTAAGCAGAACCATAACTTTCTGCAGAAGATTCACAAGTACTCCTGTGAGTTACTGACCTGGAAAGTCAACCCAGATTTCGAGACAGAGACTTTCATTTCACTCTACTTCTTTAGTGGCCCACACAGGTCAAATGACCATCATGAGTGTGATAGGGTTAAGAAGGTATATAAGAATGACAGGCATTTATATAACACATTGCCATTTATAAAGTGTAATTCACAAGTATCAGCCCTTTGACTCTAATGACCAAGTTAACTTTTTTTATTGTCCATTTTTAGAAATGAGAAGCCTGAGGTTCAAAGTTCAAGTGATTTGCTGAGTTTGAACATAGATAATTATAGGCTGAACTATGATCCGTTGACTCCAGATTCTGCCATCATGGAGGAAATATATCATGCATAAAGGCCTTGTGATTTGGACTGAGACAATTCTGATTCAATCCCAGCATTTCCCTTGTCAGCTGTCAGAACTTGGGCAATTTTGCTTAAACTCTGTGAGGTTCAATTACTCACACGTAAGTCATGATAATAACAATAATAGCCTACTTCTTCCTTTTGTATGTTAACTTACCCTGAGTATGTAAATATTCTGGTACAGTGCATGGCATGTAACAGGCATTTAATCGATTCAAGTTCTTTCTTAGCTCAATTGAAGTCATGTTTCATTTCTGTTTATGAAGTGGCTGAGAACCAACCACCAGCATTACCACCAGAAAAGGCTCACTGGTAAAGGTCTAACCTCGAGCCATCCAGAGATGGGTGGCAAAAACATAAAACTGTGTTTTTTTGTTCTAATTATAGTAAATCATAAGGCTAAGTTAGTATCTACTTCATACAATGATACCATTGATTTTTAAAGTATTCTTGATACTAGAGGAGTCTTCAGCAAATGAATCTTTGGCCATATACATCTACTTATAGAGTTTTATTTTTAAGCTTTGATAATAAATCCAATTAGTATAAACTGACACGTTAGGAAATAATATTGAATCCTGTTGCACCACTAAGACTCCCCTAAGGAGAATGGTTATTAAATTTCAGGGTACCCTGCTTAGAAGTTTTGTCCAATGGAAGTGTACACAGTACATCATAGAAGCAGCTGAATCATAGGACTGAAGCGAAACTCTCGATTTAGGAAATATGGGAATTCTACAGTCATCTTGAATTAAAAGTCATGAAATCTTGCACAAGTTATATGTTCTTTCCTGGCCTCATTGTCCTTTTAAAAATAAATATTTAGTAGTATGAACTAGAAATTCTATGATTATACCCAGATCCAAAATTCTTAGTGCTCTCACATAAGTGAAGCAAGAAAGGAAATAATATGGGTCAACCACTGAGGCCTAGGAAAGTATGTGATTCTCTGAAACAATGCTTTCTATACAAAGCCTCTGGAATTTATAATTATTTTTTGCATGACTACTGAATGATCGTGTGTGAACCTGCCCACAAGCATCTTCTGTCAAGCCTTGTCAGCATTTGAACCTATGAGTGCTGAGCATTGTCCTGTTGTGGGACAGATTAAGCCTGTATACCTAACTACCAAGTTACAAGAAATACCAAGTAGAGATATATGTCAAATGACAAAGAGATTCAGTCAGCAAAACTCACATTATGGAAAACTGTATGGAAGTTTCTACAGCCATTAAAAAGAAAAGAGAGAGAGAGAGACATGGAGAAATTGAGATATGAGAAAGGGAAAGCTTTTAGATTAAAAGTATTTAAGAGACATATTGTCCAATTGCAACTGGAAACATTATTTCAATCCTGATTAGAGCAAATGAACTTTAAAAAATAAGCATGTATAAGACAATCGTGGAAACTTGAACAGTGACTAGATATTTAATATTTAGAAATTATTGCTAATTTCTAAGTTTTATGGTTACATTTTGAAAAAGAATCCTTATCTTTAGAGATAATATGCTGAAATATTTATGGATTAAATGTGATATCACAGATTTGCTTCAGAATCATCAGGGGTGGGGAAGAATGGATATACTATAGATGAGACAAAACTGGACATTAGTGAATAATTAGTCAAACTGAGTGATGTTATACTCTCTGCTTTTGTGTTTGAAATTTTCCATCATAAAAATTAGAACACACACACACACACACACACAAACACACGCACACACTGAAATTCTGCTTAAGGGGAGAAAAAAAATTCTGCTGATAGGACAAACAAAGCCAGAACTCTCTTTCCTTGGAAATCTCTTGCTGACACTATGAGCTAAATATGGGTAATTCCTATTAGTGACAAAGTTCCCATGAAATGGGGTAGAAATGATTTTAAAACCTTCTATGGAAAACACCTAGAGAGTATTACCGGGAACCCATGGCATGAAAACAAAAGTTTGACATAATTCCAGCAGGAGTTTCTGCAAAAACTACTCTGTCTCATCAAAACTTTGTTATGAAAAAACTTGTACTAATTTTCTTGTCATTGTGTTGGTCCTGGGTCTTTGGGTAGGGCAGGGAAATTCAAAACCATTTGTGGCATTTGTATTTAGGAAGGGATGTTTTATATAGGCTAAAAGTTATGAAAGCTTTATATCTGAAAACACTTCTGTTCTTTTTTTTTTTTGTGACTGGTAAGGGGATTGCAACCCTTGGCTTGGTGTCGTCCGCACTGCGCTCAGCCAGTGAGCGCACCGGCCATCCCTATATAGGATCCGAACCCACGGCGGAGCACAACGGCGCTCCCAGCACTGCACTCTCCCGAGTGAGCCACGGGGTCGGCCCAAAACACTTCTGTTCTGATGAAGCAAGTCTATTGCTCAGATGAGTCACTGTCTGCACAGAGGTAGCAATTCCTGGAGAGGGAGCAGGGAAAGGAGAAATTTAGCCACAATTAAGTTTAAAAAAAAAATCATGTCTATGCTTATACAAGGTCCTCAAATTGTCCCAATGATGGCAGTAATCAAAAATAGAGAATAGAAATATACCATGCCGACACATATGTGTGCACATCACACACACACACACACACACACACACACACACACACACACACACACACACACACACACACACACACACAATGCCAGAGTGATAGCTGGTGGTCTATGATGGTTCTTTCCAGCCCCAATTATGATTGATAGCATTCCATTACCTTTATGTTTATTTTAAAATCCCTTGACACAGATTGATTAAAGGTATAGACCTCTACGAACCTATGAAAAATTTATGGATTTTGGAAGAGCTTTAACATGTACCGTTTGAGCACAAATCATTTCCTGGCTGTCACTCTTTTTCCCACAATCTCTCTTATGTTGGTAATATATGTTTAATAATCAAAAACCGATGCTAGGAATTAAAGCATCAAGATGTTACAGAATAAAGCAACAACAACAAAAAGAAGAAATCAGATTTGTATGATTTTAACTATTCTTTAATCTGCTTCTGGGCAACAAAAGTGATTTGTGTCAGCTGTTATTGCATTAAACTTTAATTTTCTTCCATCGGCACAGGATTATATAAAGGAGTATTGGATTGCACTCAGCATGGATTAGCTGAGCACTGTCTCTGCTGCCAAGGAGCAAATGGATTTCCTTCTTTCTTTGATTTATATTTTTATTGCTGTTTTTCCCCTCCTTCTAATTCCCATTACCCTTCTGTTTGCCAGCACTGAGATACCCTGTAGGAGCAGCAGAAAGGCAGGCAGAATGATTGGCTTATTGCATATATTTACGTTCCAGGGCTTCTCAGTTAGCTCCGTAGGAGGAATAAAGTAGCCTCCAGCCACAGAGACTGCATGCCATTTTAAACTATACAATTAAAACTTGTTTTAAAGTAAAAAGTCACCCTTTACCTTCTTAAAATCAGCAAAACGAGCTGGGTGTTGCCCCACTTCAGACACCCTGGCTGTATCTCACAGCAGTTGGAGAAAACCACTGTGAAATAGATACCAAATAAAGATCCCAGTACTCCCTTTTGTGCACAGGAGAGTATACGCAGCAGAGCCCTTGAGATTCAGGAGGGAAAAGAGGGTCTCTGGCCTTTACCTTTAGTGTCTTTGAGATACAAACTTGTTTCTGGAAACAAGAGCAAATAAACTCTCTGCTTGAGGAATAGAGGGCCGGTGGCTGGCGCTGTGCATGGAACCCAGAGGGGGCACTGAGGGTGGGCTCTGAGGCTGCGATGGAGAGAATAGTTGACTTGAGCTGAACCAGTGGACCAAGCTGACCAAGCCCCGGTGCAAGGCAAGTAAACAAGAACAGTGATGTGCTCTGTTTGGTCTGCAGAGGTCTCTGGATTTCTGAAAAGGAAATAGTCTGACAGATTTCAGCTTTGATATTAGTTCTCACAGACTTCTTGAGAACAGAATAATGAATTCCTGGGTCTCAGAAGAGTGGCTATTAAGGAGCAGCTCGACAGCAGATGCCACTTAGCAAGACTTGGGAAGACTCCAAGTGGCCAAACCAGGGCCTGACTCTTCTGACAATGAGTAGCCCTGCACTGGGGGCTGGAATTTATCCCCCAAAGGAGCCACAGTGGTTTGGCCCAGGCCAAATAAGCATGTATGAGATTAAGAGAACCATTTCAAAGAGCAGAATAAAGACTAAGAAAACCACTGTCAGGCCATTAAAACAAAAGACTGAGACTTCATTAATGTAGCAAAGAGGTTTCCATAGAATTCAAAGAGCAGAAAACATTGCTCATGAATTCATCCTGAAGTATCTTTTGTATATGCAACACATTCAAAATTTGGAACTACAGAAGTGTGGTTAGATGTGAACCATATTCATTTAGATCTTTTAGTACATCTATTTATGGACTAAGTAAAATAGGATGTGTTTCCTAAACCAAGTCTCACTTATTACTTGTCACTAATCCTTATATTTCAGTGTATTTTCACATCAGACACAATGTTATCCCATAAAAACAAATGAAATATTCAGAAGCCTCCCTCCAAAGGTATACAGTATCTGGCTCAGATATTTACCAATTGTTTGTTACACTCTCTTTCAGCCCCGTAAGTCTATTAAGACATACCACCATCACTTGGGTAAAGCCACTTTTTTAATAGGCCATTTTGATTCTTCATTAATTATAATGCCTTAAATAGGGTTCATGCCACACCAAATTTACAGCAAATTCCATTCTATTTTGAACAGACTTATTTTGAGATACTTTTTGGAAAGACTAAGTTTGACTCCATCATTTTTGTTTCTTCTAATGGATTTCTGGACAGTCAGTAGAATTTTTTATTCTTTATTTCTGCTGAGAACGCTGACTTTAAAGGAGCTTCTTGTGTATAGACAACTCTCTGGAACTTTTTATCATAAGGGATTCTCTAGGCCATGCCATAGCAAAGTGTACCTGAGTTTGGATAATCAGCTCAGTGTCCTCTTGCAGTTAGGATCTTTCTCAGGCCAAACCTCTATTGTGCTTTACTTTGGGGACTAGCAGTTACCTATGAAAATGTCTCTAAGATTCTATGAGAACTTAACAATATCTCAGAAAAGTAGATCTCACAGGGAGAACAATTCTTAAAAAATACAAAAGCTAAATAAAATGAGTGTGATTTTCTACTAAATATATTACAGTGGGACAGGTTCCATATAAAACATCATGGCTTATGCCTTAAGCATAAATTAGAAGTAAGGTTTGTTTTCTTTCTACCAACTTATTTCTCTACTCAGGAAGTTTTGCCTGGTTTGATATGTAGTGTTCTCATGGCTCTTTTATTCTCTTAAAGAAACAAAAGCTTTTAACAGACTCTTATAAGTTTAGTCACTCTAAGATATAAATGACAAAAATAGTTTTAAGTATTACTTCATTATCCCTATGCAACATTGATGAATGTTGATTGTGTTAATGAGGTAAAACTTCTTGGAAATGCCTATAAGTTTGCCTTTTTTGACTAAGCATCCAGCTAGCCTTGCATAAACCAGTGTACATCAAGATTGCATTAAAAACACTGGGAATTTATGCCTAAGTTTACAGTTAGTTAATCAAATGTTTTACTTTAATATGTAGTTTTCTTTTGAAATTCTTTGTGAAAAATAGTTTTTTATATTTGTCAGTTTTATGTCACAATAATGCTATGTCACAAACATTCTTAAAACTCAGTGTGTGTTCTTTTATCTTCTGATACCAAATCCATGCCATTTTCCTACACAGATTCTCTGACACCAACTAGGTGTCCAACAATACAGTTCAATTTCAACACTAATTTCCAGAGTTAACGCAGACCCCATAGGTTAAGGTTTGGTCTTACAAGACTGCCCAGCTGTGAATGGGGTACTCAGGCTACACCCACATCTGCCCTGCAGACTAAAAATTCAGGGGTTCCCATGACCCCCTGCTTGGGTTTTATAATTTGCTACAACTACTCACAGAAAAACGGAAAGTACATTATTTATGATTACCAGTTTATTATAAAGGATACAACTCAGGAACAGCCAAGTGGAAGAGATACACAGGGCAAGGTCCTGGGGGGACATGTAGCGACTCTGTGCCCCCTCTGGACTGATCACCCTCCCGGCACATCAATGTGTTCACCAACCCAGAAGCTCTCAAAATCTCATAGTTCGAGAGTTTTTATGGAGGTGTCATTATGAAGTCACAATTGGTTAAATTATTGGCCACTGATGATTGAACTCAATTTTTAGCCCCTCTCCCTCCCCAGAGGCTGGGATGTGGGGCTGAAAGTTCTAACCCTCTAATCACATGGTTGGTTTTTCTGGTGACCAGACCCCATCCTGAAGCTATCTAGGTCCCTCCTCCATGAGACATATCATTAGTATACAAAAGACATTAAATTCTAAGGGTCTTAGGAGCCTCTGCACCAGGAGCTGATGACAAAGACCAAATATTTATTTTTTATTATACCACAGAGTGGCTTACACGAACATTCTTTTTTCTGTCATGGATCTTTCTGCAGGAGGGTTAGGTCTCTGCTGTGGTTCAGGGTGCAATATACTTCTTGTATTTTCTCATCTTGGACCCAGCAATTACCCAGCGTGTATTTGTCATAGTGAGTGGCTGAAGCAAAAGAGGGGTGAACAGAAACGTGCCATGCCTCATAAGGCTCCATGTTACAGCTGGCACACTATCTCTCCCACCCACGTGCAACTGGGTGAAGCAAGTCACACGATCAAACCCAAAGACAATGGGTCAGGAAAGTGAACCCTGCCCACATGGCATTACTTGGGTGGGGAGGGGGAATAGAGAATCTTTGACAAGCCATACAATACACCAGAGGTCTGCAAACTTTTTCTTAAAGGGTCAGATAGTAAAGAGCATAAAAAGAGGCAAGGCTATGTTCCAGCCAATCCATGGGCTGTAGTTTGCTGACCCCTGCAATATAAAACAGTCTGCCCTATTGTCAATTTTCTCTCTCAGATGCAAATTAATGATACCCCAGCAGTCATAATCAATCAGGATCAAAGTTCAGGATCTCATGACCAAAACGTGGCAACTGATGATCCAGAGACTTGTAAATTGAAATGGCAAGTCATCTGCTCTATATATACACAAAGTGATGAAAGGAAATAGGTTAATTGCAATTAACATCCCCATTTGGAAAAGAATTGGAGGCATGTAAGAGTCACCAAATTTCCACTGAGGGAAATAAATATGCCCTGATTAGGCCCCATAACCAATTTCTAGGAATAACTCCCTAGTCCATTATTCAATATACCTCTTAGATGCACCCTTGTGACATGTTCTGTTTCATCATCCTTTCTTTGCCACATCTGTAAAGACCATCAGAGATACCACCTTTCTTAGAACCTGACTAGCTTTCTCAGCCTATTTCCTGTCCATGTAAAGTTGGAATCCCAATCTCTCTTTCATTGCTTATTCTTAAACCCAGGCTGAAGTACTGTTGCCATTTTTTTTCTATTTTTAGCTGTGGGTTTGATCCAGTCAGCCCTATATGCCAAAAGCCCATAACTCCTTTTGAGGCATGTCTCTCTCTCAACCTCATTGCAGGTCCTTTGGCCATATCCTCCTTCATGGAATTACTCCTTAGTCCTTTATAGGAGTCCTCTTGTCTGACTAAAATGATCTGCTGAGCCCCGTCTTAAGCCAGTTAGAGTTCTTGTCTAAAGATATAACATCTACATCCATATTTTGATCTTTGCTCTAAGGCTGTATCTTTAAAGTGAGCCCCTTATTTGGTTTTTACCACAAAGCTGAGTCTTAGAGAGCCTTTTAAACTCAAAATGTTTTAAAATTTTATCTTCAGCTGATAAAAAGATGAGATTAGAGTTTTGTTTCTCAACCTTGAAAATCTAGAATTTCTGAACATTCTATATTCCCTTTCAATTTTGATTAATTTTTCTGTGCTTCTCTCTTTTTTAAGGCACCACATCAAATAAAACTAGTAACAATCAGTTTGTCCTATTAATAATCTGCTTCTAAACTTCTATGCTCAATGCCACAAGTTCATGAGGTTTCAGTTTTACCAAATGTTTCACCCCAATAACATGGGTTGCCATTTACTTACAACAGCGTCCTCACTACCCACTGTCTTATATCCAAAGCCAATGCCACATATTTTAGGTTGTTGTCATGGCTGCATTTCATTCTTACTACCAATTTTTGCATAAGGTTTTGTTTTAACAATGCTGCTTAACAAAGATTCCTAAAACTTAGTGGTTTACGGCAACATACATTTATTTCTTGCTGAATATATAAAGCTGATGAAGTTTATACTAGTAGACCTGTCCTACAAAAAAAAAATGCTGAAAGGAGCCGTTCAGGTTGACATGTTAGGGCATTAGACAGCAATGTGAAGCTATATGAAGAAATAAAAACCCCAGGAAAAGTAAGTTTATAGGTATATATAAAAGCCAGTAATATATTTTTGATTTGTAACTCTTCTTTTTGTTTTGTATATGATTTAAAAGAAAAATGCATGAAATGATAATTATAAATCTATGTTAATGAACACATAGATATAAAGATACAATTCGTGATAATAACAACATAAAGGGTGGGAAAATGGAGCTGTATAGGAGTTTTTATATACTATTGAAACAAAGTTGGTATCAATTCAAACTAGATTGTATAGACTTAGGATATTAATTTTAATCCCTATGGTAACCACTAATAAAATAAATAGTAGATATACAGAAAAGGAAATGAGGGAATCAAAATGGTACACTAGAAATAATTTATTAAACACAAAAGAAGGCAGTATTGGAGGGTTTGAAGACCACAAAAAGATGTAAGACATATAAAAACAAACAGCAAAATGGCAGAAGTAAGTCCTTCCTTATCAGTAATCACTTCAAATGTAAATAGATTAAACTTACCAGTTAAAAGACAGAAGCTGAAAGAATGGATTTAAAAAAATGATTCAACTATACATTGTCTACAAAAGACTTACTTTCAATACAAAGACAAAAATAGGATGAATGTGAACGATGGGGAAAAAAATGTAAGTAGTAACCAAACAAAAGCTATGGTGTCTATACTAATATCAGGCAAAGCTGATTTTAAGTCAAAAATTGTTACAGGAGATTTAGAAAGTCATTATTTATTAATAAAAGTGTCAATGCATGAAAACCAAATAAAAATTATAAACAGATACATACCAACAATAGAGTTCCAAAATTGATGAAGAAAACATCTACAGAATGCAAACCAAAGCCACATGAGATACTACTCCACCCTGACTAGGAGGATTATAATTTTTTAAAAGAAGAAAACTAACAAGTGTTGGCAAAGATGGGGAGAAACTGAAATCCTATTATACTGGTGGTTGAAATGTAAAATGGTCCAGCTGCTGTGGAAAACACTTTCAGGGTTCCTCAAAAAGTTAAACATAGAATTGCTGTATGACCCAGCATTTACACTTTTAGTATACTAAAAAGAATTGAAAACAGATACTCAAATACTGAACATGAATGTTCATAGTAGCATAATTCACAATATCTAAAAGATGGAAATAATCCAAATGTCCATCATTGAATGAATCGATAAACGAATTGTGGTACACACATACAATGGAATATTATTCAGCCATGAAAAGGAATGGAATACTGATACATCCACAACGTGGATGAGCCTTGAAAGCATTGTGGTAAGTGAAAGGAGCCAGATGCAAATGATTACATATCAAATGATTCTATTTGCATGAAATAGCCACATTAGGTAAATTCACAGAGACAGAAAGCAGATTGGTGGTTGCTGGGGCTCTGGTAGAGGTTCTAAGAAGGAAATGATTAAAGGTATGGGGTTTTTCTCGGGGTGATAAAAATATTTTGGAACAGGAGGGAGTTTGTGGTTGCATGGCACTGTGAATGTACTCAGTACTGCTGAATTGTTCACTTTAGAATGGTTAGTTTTGTGTTATGTGAGTTTCGCTTCACTTTTTAAAAATCCTCAAAATCAAAAAGAAAAAAAAAAAAAGACATTTGATGCAACCCAGCAAGTGCACTCCTAGTTATTTACCAAAAGGAACTGAAAAAAAGAAAAAAAGGAAAAAATATATATAGTCGCTAATACTTGCATATGAATGTTCATAGCAGCATTACTCGTTATAGCAAAATACTGGAAACAACCCAAATGTGCATCAACTGGTGCATGTATAACTAAACTGTTGTACATATATACAATGGGAAATTACTCAGCAATAAAAAGAGGCCAACTACTGATACACACAACATGGATAAATCTCAAAAACATTTTATTTTATAAAGGAAGGCAGATTCAAAAGACTTCATATGATATGACTTCATTTACATAATATTCTACAAAAGGCAAAACTATAGTGACAGAAAGCAATTCACAGGTTATTAAAGGTTAAGGTACTGGGAGGGGATTGACTGCAAAGGGAATGAGAGAACTTCTTGGAATAATAAAACTGTTTCATCTCTTGTCTTTATTGTTGGTTACATGACTGTCTACATTTGTCAAAATTCACTGAAATTGACATACATAAAATTAGTGAATTTATTTTACTAATAAATGTAGAAAGTAATCCTCAATAAAGTTAGTTTTTAAAAGAAAAAAAAGTCTTTGTACTAGACTTTTTTTGCAGTTGGCTTTTTAAAATGCCTAACTCAATTATTTATTTAGATGTGGAATGGTAAAGTTCTTCCAGTGATGGCCACAGAGATTTCCTAGAATCAAAGGAAATTTTTTACCCTCTTTATTCAGGTGCTAAAGGGGAATATTAAGACGAATATGCCTTCTGTGCCAATGGAAGATTGAACCAAACAATGTATTCAACCATATGCTCTCATCTCAGCCTGACCATCTGCTGGCTGTGCACTTAAATACATCATCTAGTTCACTGATTCCTATTTGAAGGAAAACGACAGGGTAAAAAAAGACATATCCTGTAAAATAGTTAATTAGCTAATAGCTATGTTGAAAGAACCTAGGTACACTATCTTCTAAGAATAAACTGTGCACCCTGGGAAAAATAAATTTATTCAAGGTGTTAATGTAACTCTGAGTTTGGAGGAAAAAATACTTCTATATCTATTAAAAACAAAAACCGGAGTTGTGTCTCAAAACTTGACCTAAGATAATCAAAGGGGCAGCTCTATTTGTTTTATACTTATAGATTGCCTTTGAGGAAAATTAGATACCAATGAGTGTTCTGGCTATCTTTCCATTGCCACTCCGATGTCCGTGGTTCTGTTCTTCTGAGAATTTTTGTTATTGAGGTAAATATAAATAGTCCCTGTATATGTGTTTCTTACAATTGTGTAAAACTCCATTGTTATACTCTGTTGGTATGAGCCATGATTTTCACTGAGCAGCTGGTAAAAAAATCTTGACCTGATTTTCCTACTTCTCCAAAGACAGAATCAGATAGTTTTGGGGTTTTTTTTAAACAGGTGGTAAATAATTACTCTCTGTTTGCCAACATACTAAACATGTGTTAGCCCCATTGTCAAATCCCCAAAGTTCATATCTGTGAGAGTGTGTTAGTTCTTCACTAAAACTACACATTTGAATTCAGTTTCTTCATTCATTCAAAAACATTATCATCAAGGTAGGTTTTGACATTTGCAAAGTTAAATACAAGACTGCTTTTTGAGAGATTTTCCTAATTTCAATCTCTCACATATTCCATCTTGGCAGCTCCTCAGGACTCCCTTCTTCCCCTTGCCATTGGCAAATGGAGCCCTTCAGACATTATCCTTTTCCAGATTCAGCACGTAGGATGTTGCAGCCACTGTCAGAAAAGCAGCTTGTCAAAGACTAAATCAGAAAGGATGGACCCTGCTGTTTCCTTCACATCAGAGAGAGAATCCCCTGGGGTAACTTTAAGACACATTGTTCACCTGTCATTTCTAGCTCATCTGCAGAATCCACTTGGGGTGCTTTTCACATTGTCGGGTAGTCACATTTCTTTCCTTGTGCCTTTTATTTATGAAAAAAGAAACACTCCACAGAAGGCCAAACCAGGATTCATTTTAAAAAGGAAATTCATCAAGGTACAGCCAGCAAATGAATAATCTGCTTGCACTGCACTGCTTTCAAGCAGGCTTAAAACAAAGCAGTTCATAAGGCCCACTGGAATGATAGAATACCAGACTCAAAATCCCTCTTTAAACCCAGTGTTCAACCTAAGGGAAAATTCCAGAAGGGCTGCATGTTGAGCTAACTCAGAGTACCTGAAATGCTCACAAAAGAGGACATTTTCAGTACCTCCTTCCACATCCTCTCACTACCTGCTAGGTGCTTTAGCTTATTATTATCCAGGGAACCTCACATCTGAGAATGCTTGCTGGACACAAGGTTTAAGGAGGGTATATCTTAAACTGAGGTTGAAGATTTAAATTATTTTCCAGAATTGCACTCAAATCTGCCTAGCGCAACTGAACATAATTCTTTAAGCTTGTGATTGCCTAACCTGCTAAGTGCTCACTCTAGCCCTCGGAGTTCCTTTCAGATGGGCTAAGTGCTTTCTGCATGCAAATTTCATGATTAGAGATAGGCATTTAATGGAACAATTCTGTAGCTCTATGATGCATAAAAACACTGGAGAAGAGAGAACTACCTTCTTACAACCTGGGCCTGTTGAAAGGTTGCCAACCTCTTTTAGCGAGGAAAAGGTTGATAGAAAGTCTGTTCAAAATTCCAAAAGAATCACCCCTACTACTGGTCACCTGCCTGATTGGACCAAGGTCTCCCTTTTAGTTTCAAAGCCCCCCTCCCAAACTAGGCCTTCTTAGTTTAGAACTCCTCATTAGCTATCCCGCTCTTTGGAGCTCTCCATTCCATGCACCCTGCACACCACTGCAAGATGAACCTTTGCAAAGTACCACTTTTTGTTAAGATGCTCTCATCCCTAAGAATTTGCCTGTCAGATCTAGCCCTGCCTCTTTATTATTCTTTCATTTATTCATTCGAGAAATATTGAGTGCCTACTACCAGGCACTCAATAAATAAGTCAATAAGTCTTTGCTGTCATGGGAGTTACATTTTAGGGGGAGGAGACAGATAATAAACAGACAAATCAGGAAATAACATAAAGCACGGTAAGAGAGCAGGGCTTTGGAAGGATGCTATTTCAGACAGGATGGTCAGAAAAGGGGTAATTAGGGGATACTTGTGCAGTAATGTTTTAGTCCGTTTTGTGTTGCTATAGCACAAATACCTGAGACTGGGTAATTTATAAAGGAAAGAGGTTTATTTGGCTTACGATTCTGGGACAGCTGCATCTGGCACGGGCCTCAGGCTGCTTCTACTCATGGTGGAAAGTGGCAGGCAGCCGGTGGGCACAAGCAGTGATCACGAGAGAGAGAGAGAGAGAGAGAGAGAGAGAGAGAGAGAGAGAGAGCTTCAGGGTCTTTTTAAGCAACGAGTTCTCACGGGAACTAATGGAATGAGAATTCACTCATTAATCCCTCCTCCCCCAGGGAGAGCATTAATCCATTCATGAGGGATCCACCCCCATGACTCAATCAGTTTCCAATGCTGTCACATTGGAGATCAAACTTCCACATGAGTTTTGGAGGGGACAACACATCCCAACTCCATCAAGTACTGAATGAAGTGAGGGTATAAGTCATGCAGATATCTGGGAGAAAAGCATTCTAGGCAGAAAAACCAGAACTGTAGAAGCCCTGAGTGGGGATTATGGCTGGTGAGTTCTAGAAACATCTAGAAGGCCATTGTGGCTGGAATGGAGTGGGCACCAGGTAGAATGGCAGGAGTTGAGTTTAGAGATGGAGCTGGATCACCATCCTCTACATCCTTGCAGTCAACAGTACGACTTTTCTGTTTTACTCTGCACGATGTGGGAAGTAGGCTTTGAATTCATAAAGTTTAAAACCTACATTTTTACCTCATCACAAGTCTTTGTTTTTGTCTCCCATTCATTATTCAATCTTTCATTCAGTCATAAAGTATTGACTACCTACCTTATGACAGATACTAATCCAGGTACTGGGCATACAAATGTGAAGAACTCAAGTCAACAAAGAGAATATGGCATGTAAACCTAGAAACATATACATAATGCTATGGAAACACCCAGGAATGTCATCCAACGGGGAGGATGGGGAACTTGGGCAAGGAGGAGGTCAAAGAAGTCTTCACAAGGGTGATTAAGTGATACCGTTCTTTTGGCAGGCGTTTTCATGCCACTTCCCACTTGAACAGCTTTTCCTTCTCCTGTCTGCTTATTCAGATGCTATCGTACATCAATACCCCACTTAGTGCCATGCAGCCTCCCCTGAACTACTCACACTTCACTGGTTGTACTTGGAATTCCAGGGTCTTTCTCCTTGGCATTTTCTAATGTCTCATTTTTAATTGCTTTGCCATGTAAGGTTTGCTTTCCTGACACATTCTAAATATCTTGAAGACTGAGCACAATCATGATTTAGACTTTTTCCCCAGCCCCCCCAAGTTACCAAGCATAATGCTGATGAATAGCTAAAAGGAATGAGCGTGAATGTGTAAATGGTAGAGGCCCAAGGGAAGTGGGCAGCCTCAGGATAAAGCCTCTGGTCTCCACAAAAAACATAGGAGATGTGCAATGAAAGAGAAAACAGCTGAAAGGGAAGTAAGTCATCTTCTAAGAAACATTCATTCATGCATCCACCAAAAAGTTAATGAGTATGTGCATTGAGCTGGAGTCACCTAATACAACAGGAAAATAAATAATGTCCCAATTCCAAGAGCTGTAAGTATTTCTGGCAATTGAAGGCATTCATAAGCCACTTTCCCTTTGCTCTTCTATTTTACGTGGATCCTGAAGAACAAAACTAGCAACAGCAACAGAAATGCAGTTGCATGGGTTCGTTTTTAGGCTCTTTCTTCTGTTCCATTGGTCGGTTTGTCTGTTTTTATGCCAGTACCATGCTGTTTTGGTTACTATAGCTTTACAGTATATTTTGAAGTCAGGAAGTGTAATGCCTCCAACTTCATTCTTTTTGTTCAAGATTGCTTTATACAGGGTCTTTTGTGGTTCCATACAAATTTTAAGATCATTTTTTTCTATTTTTGTGAAGAATGTCACTGGTATTTTGATAGGGGTTGCATTGAATGTGTACATTGCTTCAGGTAATATGGACATTTTGATGATGTTAATTCTTCCAATCCATGTACATGGGATATAATTTCCATTTATTTGTGTCCTCTTCAATTTTTTTCACAATGTTTTACAGTTTTCATCATAGAGGTCTTTCACCTCCTTGGTTAAATTTATTCCTAGATATTTCATTTTTTGGTGGCTATTATGAATAGGGTTACTTTCTTGATTTCTTCTTCAGCTATTTTGTTATCAGTCTATAGGAAGGCTACTGGTTTTTGTGTGCTGATTTTGTACAGCCAACTGGTTTTTTACGAAGGTGCCAGGAATATACAGTGGGGAAAGGACAGCCTCTTCAATAAATAGTGCTAGGAAAACTGGATGTCCACAAACGGGAGACTGAAACTAGACCCCTATCTGTCACCATACACAAAAATCAACTCAAAATGGGTTAAAGACCTTAATTTTAGACCCAAAACTATGAAACTACTAAAAGAAAGCATAGGGAAAATGCTACACAAAATGAGAGCAGGCAGTGCTTTTTTGAACAAGACCACAAAGGCACAGTCAAGTGAAGCAAAAATATTCAAATGGGACTACATCAAACTAAAAACTTTCTGCACAGCAAGTAGTGCTATCAACAAAGTTAATGGACAACCTACAAAATGGAAGAAAGTGTCTGTAAACTACACATCAGACAAGGGGCTAATATCCAGAATATATAAGGAACTCAAACAACTCAACAGCAAAAAACAAATAACCTAATTTAAAAATGGGCAAAGGACCTGAATAGACATTTCTCAAAAGAAGGCATACAAATGGCCAACAGGTGCATGAAAAAATGCTCAACATCATTAATTATCAGGGAAACACGAATTAAAACCACAATGAGATATCATCTCACCCCAGTTAGACTGACTATTATCAACAAAATGGAAAAAAACATACTGGCAAGGATGCAGAGAAAAGGAAACCCTCCTATATAAGTTGGTGGGAATGTAAATTGGTACAGCCATTGTGGAAAGCAGTTTGGAGGTTCCTCAGAGAACTAAAAATAGATCTACCTTATGATCCAGCTATCCCACTACTGGATATATACCCAAAGGAAATGAAATCAATATATCAAAAAGACACCTGCACTCCCATGTTCATCACAACACTATTCATAATAGCCAAGAGATGGAGTCAACCTAAATGCCCATCAATGGATGAATGGATTAAAAAAAAACAACCCCCCCCCCCGCCCAGTAACTCTGTTATATATACACAATGGAATACTAATCAGCTATTGAAAAAAAGATATCATTTGGAGCAACATGGATGGAACTGGAAACTATCAGGTTAAGTGAAGTAAGTCAGACACAGAAAGACAAATATCAGAGGCTGTGAGGGGAGGAGGAGTGAGGACAGGAGGGAGGGGTTGGATTAATGGGTACAAAACTATGCTCTACCCTAAGTGATTCATTGTGCAGTATATGCACGTATTGAGATAACACACTATACCTTACAAAAATAAATATAAATTAATAAACAATAATAGCAAAAGAAATGTAGTTGTAAAGTTTGGTATAAGAGAGGCAGAAAGCACTTTGCTCTGAGCAGTTGCTCACAGAGAGAGTAAGCATCTCAACTCTGCTGATGGCACTTTGGAATGTTGTTCAGTGTGTGACACAAGAGCAGGTAAAGTGATTAAAAGCCAAGCCATGCAGAGGTAGGACTCCTCAAGAAGTGGGTTCAGACCAGGTCCTGGGATGGGCACCAGGACCACACAGGCTTTCAGTACACGGTGTCTTACCTTCCCCAGCTCCCTAAGATGAAGAATTCTTATGAACCACGTTGTGTATAATCTGAACTTTAAGGCCAATATTTATCTGTCAGTTTCCTGTTAGTAAACGAGTCCCATATCATTTCATAAATGTGGGCTTCAGTCTCAATGTTGCCTTTTGCTCCTCTTCTAAATTTTCAAATGTAAAAAAATACCCACATTGTTAAGGTGGATACACTACCTGCATTTGGGTGGTGTTCTGTTTATCATTTTGTCTACTGTTTTAATGTCCTGATTGCTACAAGGTACAAAAGACTTAAACAATGAAAACAGAGGTCTGTTTTGATCTACTGTACGATTACCCATGGCTCACATTCTATGGATGCCCAGTAAATAATTGGTTAATTAGAATGTCGGGTGTGGTGCCTGATTGGATTGACAAGTTATTGAAGTGGAATATCAATTACGTACTCCAGGTAAACAAAACTTCAGTTAAGACTCTGACACTCCTTCAACAGTGGAGTGGTGAACAGGACTTACAGCTAAGACTCCAGCAAGCTTAATATTTTCTGCTATTTACCCTGCAATTCAGTCAAACCCATCCATTGTCCCTGTGTAGAGAGCACTTTGATCACCAATATAATTAATCTGCTATGGCAAGGGCTGCCTAAAGCCAGCTTTCAATGAGATCTGTAAATGTCTTTGTTATGCCCTCCACTGAGTGTCTGCCCGTGAAGTTTACGTAAACAATGGGCATGTGAAAGTGTAGCCTATATCGGCAAATACGTTCCTCCCACTCGTGAACTGGTCTTCCTGTGACAAGGCAAAATTGCAATGGGGCCTGACCGTTTATTCTCTGAGTTTGTGCTGCCTTTACACAAACAGTTATTAAGTGACCTGTTCACTCCACTTTAGCACCTGCACAATGATAGCACAGCACAAAGAGGACTTCAGGGATTTTGAAAAAAAAAAAAAAAGTGGTTGTATTGCTTGTTCTCTGCAATAGACTGGGATGAAAAAAGACAGACAGTGCTTTGTGGCTTGCTGTACAGATCCATACCCAGGAGACAGATGCAGTCTCTCAAAGCGGTCTGCACAGCTCAAGAATATTGCTCCAGTTTATGAACAGCTGAACCTCTCTACACACACTGGGAAAGTGGGCACAGGATGTTAAATGTGGGGCTCTCTCTTTTGGACCACTCTGTCAAAAAAAAAAAAAAAAAAAGTCATCAGGAGCAAATTTCAAATCATCCCTGGAAATCAGTGCTTGGATGAGCCATTTGGAAGTGGGGAACACGATAAAAAGCAAGAGCAACATTCACTCTGGTGACCGGCATTGTGATCCACTCTGCAGATTTCAGGCTGAACTGCTGGCATTTTATTGGGCTACACAGACATTTTGCAAGAGTGAGAGTCCAGGCAGACACATGTGAAAAGCCAGGTACTGTTCTGACCTTTTGAAAGTCCTCCAGGGACGCCAATCTAGTCATTTTCTACTTAGTAAGCTCACAGCACTAGATCAGCTTCCTGCGGGATTTTAAAAAAGAAATGCCAGTTTAAGTTGTTATTTTTTCTGTTCATTGACTTACTGCTTAAACTTTATTTTTCTTCTTATAGAAATACTAAATTAAGAATGGCATCATGTTACCGTAAAACAAGCCGTTTATTAAAATCTTCTTTTTAAAACCATATATATATATATATACACACACATACTCATATACACACACACACGTACACACAGAGATACACTGTATGTACACAAGGGCACTTCAAAAGGTTTGTGGAAAATAAAATGAAAAGATAATACAAATCTTTCCATGAATTTTTTAAAGTACCCTCATATATGTATGTGTACATGTACATATGTATATGTATGCAGGTCTACACACGCACATATTTTCAAATGTACATTTTTCACACAGAAAGATTACAGTTATGTACATCTCATTTCCCTTTGACCTGGCTCATTGCAAAACTCCATAAACCTGGCAGATGATGGTGACAAATTTTCACCTGTGATGAGACTAATGTGTTTATATTTTAATAGAGCAGTTTTTATTTTTTAAAACCAAATAAGCTAAAATGAATGATCCTACTCTGATCAAGAATATTAGTTTCATAAACCAAAAATACAGAAAGACACAGAAAAAAATACAGATGCAATATTCTCAAAATATAAAAAGTGACAAGCTATTTAAATAATTGTCTCATATATTCAGAGTACAGAAACTGTATTTGTCTTGTTTGTTTACAGAGCACTGAATCATATGCTCTTTCCATGTAAAAAAAGTAGATTGATTCCTAGCCACTAAGTCCTTGACCCATTTTAGTAGATCCTCCTTCTGCAAAATGGCCCCTTTGTGACTCTGAGGATGAAAACTAATATCAAGAGACAAGAGATTGAAAATTCACTATATGTTAGAACATGTGTACAGTGGAGCTTGCTTTGGATTGAATGCTGTCAACACGGGGATTCTTCAGATTAAATGTGTCATTTTATCAACACCTTAAACTCTCAGCAATATTTTCTGTCCTTTTTTTCCCCCCACTTTTTTAGAGGGGCCCTTCTAATGCAGATGTTCTAAAACTAATTACACACGAAAATTCAAATAATTCACCACATTTGAGATTCAGTGCATTTCAATGATTTCCTGATACCATTTGCTACACTTCTAATTAAATTTTTATTTTTAGCAGAGTAATATATGTGCATTATTTACATAATCAAACAATGCTACAAAGTTCATAAAAATAGTTTCCCGGACCCACTCATTCTCACCCCTCATTCTTGTTTTCCAGAGGCAAATATTTTCAGCATTTTCACCTGAAATTGACCTCCATATTTCTGAATAACATTCTACCGCCCTTTTCTTGATTTTTTTTTTTTCTGTTTTAGACATTATCTTCCAATTTCCTACTGTGGAAGATAAGGATTTCAGTTTTCTTATAGATCCGCCCCACAAGACACACCCAC
Organism: Cynocephalus volans; assembly: GCF_027409185.1. Lineage (NCBI taxonomy): Eukaryota > Metazoa > Chordata > Mammalia > Dermoptera > Cynocephalidae > Cynocephalus > Cynocephalus volans. The sequence continues at coordinate 29,622,226 of NC_084475.1, forward strand.
ACACCACATTTTCATTAAATTTGTCACAATTTTCAGTTAGACTAATATCCATAGTTAGTACCTTTCCTGTTCAACCTTTCATTTCCTCTAGAGTAAATAATGGTCTTGACTTGTTTCTTGATTTTTCATATATCTACCATTCATACATTCCCAAGTATAAAACTTTTTCACAATAGAATATACAGGGAGAGGAACATTTTTTCTATAGAGGGCCAGAGAATAAACAGTTTAGGCATTCTATGCCACATGATCTCTGTTGCAAAATACTCAGCTATAAATAGTGGGCATGTCTGTGGTCCAATAAAACTATATATATACATAAAAATAAGTAAGGGGTCCCCTTCCTGCAGAAGGCAGGAACTTGTATTAGATCTTAGGCAGGAAATGAGGGCAGCCCCTACTGCCCAGCAGAGAGCCAGAGCATGCCAGAAACACCACTTCCATGCAGGTGGCCTACTACAGACACTTCTAAGGCCATGGCTGCCACAAAACTGGCTCACTGCCACAGTAGCAACTATAGCCACCATGTAGGTTGCCTGCCATCCACTTGACTTCATTGAAAAGGAGAGTCACCAGTGGTAAGTGGAAAAAAGAAGAGGAAGTCTCTCTCCTTAAAGCCCACTCCAGAGTAACAGAAGAAGCAACTGCTCTACCATGTGACCAGAAACCAATGTAGGGATACAAAAAATATGAAAATCCAAGAAACTATGACACCACCAAAATATACAGTAATTCTCAAATACCAGAACCTATAGAGCAGGAAACCACTGAAATGACTTGAAAGGAATTCCAAACAACAATTTTAGGGAAACTCAATGAGAAAATAGGAGACTCAGTTAGATAACATAATGAAATGAGAAAAAAAAATCCAGGATATGAAGGGTGAAATTTACAAAGAGATTAATACCTTAAAAAAAGAATGTAGCCAAACTCGTGGAACTGAAACACTCATTCAACCAAATAAAAACAACAGAGAGCTTAAGCAGAAGGCTAGAACAAGCAGAAGAAAGACTTTCTAATCTTGAGGAGAGTCTTTTCAAAATAACCAAGGCAGACAAAAAAGAAGGAATAAAATTTTTTAAAAATTGAGAAAAATCTAAGAGAGCTAGCAGACAACCTTAAGTCCACAAACATTCAAATCACAGGTGCTCCAAATGGGAGGAGAAAGGAAAAGGCACTGAAAACCTATTCAACAAAATAATAATGGAAAACTTCCCAGGTATAGGGAGAGATATGGACCTTCAGATCCAGGAGGGTCAAAGATCCTCAAACAGATTCAATCCAAAAAGATCCTTTCTGAGACAGAATATACATTCTTTCCAACAGCACTTGGAACAATCTTTGAGATAGATCACATGTTAGGTCACAGATCAAGTCTCAGCAAATACAAAAAAAAATAATGAAATCATTTTGAATATCTTTTCAGACCCGAACAGATTGAGACTAGAAATAAATAACAAGCAAAGCTCAGGAAACTCGTGGAAATAAAAACTCACACAAATGCATGGAGATTAAACAATGTGCTCCTGAATGACCTATGTGTCCATGAAGAAATTAAACAGGAAATCAAAAAATTTCTTAAAATTAACAAAAACAAAGACACATCATACCAAACTTGTGGGATACAGCAAAAGCAGTACTAAGAGGGAAGTGTCTTGCAATAAATGCTTACATCAAAAGAATAGGAAGATTTCAAATAAACAACCTAACATTATACCTCAAAGAACTAGAAAACAAGAGCAATCCAATCTCAAAATTAGTAGACAGAAGGAAATAATTAAAATTAGAGAAGAACTAAATGAAATAGAGACCACAAAATGATACAAAAGATCAATGAAACAAAAAGTTGGTTTGTTGAGAATATCAACGAAATAGGCCACTAGCTAGGCTAACTAAAAAAAGAAGAGAGAAGTCCCAAATAACAAAAATCAGAAATGACAAAGGAGGCATTACAACCAATAACACAGAAATACAAAGAATCATTACAGACTATTATAAACAACTATACACCAACAAATTTGAAAACATGGAGGAAATGAACAAATTTTTGGACACATACGGGCTATCAAGACTGAACCAAGAAGAAATAGAAAACATGAACAGACCAACAATAAGCAATGTGATTGAAGCAGTAATCAGCAGTCTGCCAAAAAAGAAAAGCCCAGGACTGGATGGCTTTACTGTTGAATTAATTCCTTTAAAGAGGAATTAATACCAATTCTCTTCATCACCCTGATACCAAAACCAGACAAAGACACAACAAAAAAGAAAAATAATAAGCCAATATCTCTGATGAACATAGATGCAAAAACTCTCAACAAAATATTAGTAATCCAAATGCAGCAACACATCAAAAAAAATTGTATACCATGATCAAGTGAGATTCATCCCAGGGAGGCAAGGATGGTTCAACATATGCAAGTCAATAAATGTGATACACCACATCAACAAAATCAAGGACAAAAACCATATGATTATCTCACTAGATTCAGAAAAAGCATTTGACAAAATTTAACATCCTTCATGACAAAGACTCTCAGCAAATTAGGTATAGGAGGAAAGTGTGTAAGCACAATAAAAGCTATGTATGACAAACCACCACCAATACCAGCCTGAATGGGGAAAAGCTGAAAGCTTTTCTCTTAAGAATGGGAACAGGACAAGGATTCCCATTCTCACCACTCCTATTTAACAGTACTGGAAGTACTAGCCAGAGCAACCAAGCAAGAGAAAGAAATGAAAGGCATCCAGGCTGGAATAGACAAAGTCAAATTGTCCCTGTTTGTCCCTGTTTGAAGATGACATGGTTCTATATAGAGAAACCTAAAGATTCTACCAAAAACTCTACAGCTGATAAACAATTTTAGTGAAGTTGCAGGATATAAAATCAACATGCACAAATTAGTAGCTTGTTAATACTCTAATAACAAACTACTAAAAAAAGAATTCAAGAAAGCAAGCCCATTTACAGTAGTCACCAACAGGATAAAATACATAGGAATCAATTTGGGTGAAAGATCCCTACAATGAAAATGACAAAACACTGCTGAAAGAAATTAAAGAAGACACAAGCAGATGGAAAGACATTTCATGCTCTCGGATTGGAAGAATTAACATTGTGAAAATATTCATATTACCCAAAGTGATCTACAGATTCAATGCAATTCCCATCAAAATACCAATAACATTCTTCACAGAAATAGAAAAAACAATCCTAACTTTTATATGGAACAACAAAAGACCTTAAATATCGAAAGCAATCCTGAGCAAAAATAAATAAGTAAATAAAGTCAGAAGCATTACAATACCTGAGTTCAAATTATACTACTAAGTTATAGTAACCAAAACAGCATGGTACTGGCATTAAAAACAGACACTCAGACCAACGGAACAGAATAAAGAACCCAGAAGTCAACCCACCTACTTGCAGCCTACAGATATTTGACAAGAGCAACAGAAGCATACACTGGGGAAAGGACTGCCTCTTTAATAACTGGTGCTGAGAAAATTGGACATCCATATGTAGAAGAATGAAACTAGACCTGTACCTCTTACCATATACCAAAACCAACTCAAAATGGATTAAAGACTTATGTATAAGACCCCAAAATATAAAACTACTAAGAGAAAACAGGGAAAACACTTCAGGAAGTAAGACTGGGCAAAGACTTTATGAATAAGACCCCAAAAGCACAGGTAACAAAAGAAAAATAGACAAATTAGATTATATCAAACAAAAAGCTTCTGCACAGCAAAAGAAACAGTTAACAGAGTGAAAAGACAACTTACGGAATGGGAGAGAATACTCACAAACTATGCATATGACAAGGGATTAACAGCCAGGATATAGAAGGAACACAAACAATTTAATAGTAAAAAAACAAGTAACCAGGTTAAAAAATGGGCAAAGGAGCCGTGTATTAGTCCATTTCTGTTGCTTATATCAAAATACCTGAAACTGGGTGATTTAGAAAGAAAACAAATTTATTGCTTACAGTGTCAGAGGCCAGGACATACAAAGTCCAGAGAACACACCTGGTGAGGGTTTTGGTGGTGACTTTAGTGATGCAGGGTTTCACATTGTAAAATGGCAGAGCAGAGGGAGAGACAGACTTTCCTCTCTCTTCTTTTAAAGCCCTCAGAATCATGCCCTGACCACCATTTTTAATCCACTCGCTACAGCACGTCCTTACAATCTACCACCTTTTCAAGGCTCCACCTTTCAATTACCATAATAGGATTTCCGGCCCTCTCAACAGTCACAGTTGGGGCTAAGTTTCTAATACATAAAACTTGGGGGACACAATTCAAGCTTTAATGAATTTGGGGGGGCATAATTCAATCCACTATATTCTGCCCCTGGTCTCCCCAAATTTATGTCCTTTTCACATGCAAATACATTCATTTCATCCCCAAAGTTTTAACTTGTTTCAACTCAAGAGTTCTAAGTTCAAAGACCTATCTGTGAAGTCAAAACAAGTTATCTACTTCCAAGATACAATGGTGGGACAAGCATAGGGTAAATTTTCCCATTCAAAAAGGGATAAATAGGCCCAAAGAAAGGGGTAACAGGTCTCAAACAAGTCTGAATCTCAGCAAGGCAGGCATTAAATCTCAAAGCTGGAGAATTAGGTACCTTAACTACATGTTTGACCTCTTCTACATGCTGGTGTGGGAGTTGGGTCCCCCAAATACTTGGGCAGCTCTGCTCCTATGGCTTTCCTGGTCTCAGGCCACCCTTCAGCTCTCCCAGGCTGGGGTTCCACTCTGGTAGCTCCACCAGTCTGGGGTCTCCACAGCAGTGCCACTCTCATGGCTCCACTAATCATGGCACTGATGGGGTTTCTCTGCTGCAACTCTGACCCCACATTTCCACTTCGCATTGCCCTAGCAAAGCATGTCATGACTCCATGCTGAATAGGCATTTCTGAAAGGAAGACATACAAATGGCCAATAGACACATGAAAAAATGCTCAACATCACTAAGCAACAGGGAAATACGAATGAAACCATACTGAGATGTCATCTCATGCCAGTTGGACTGGCCAGTATCACAAAGACAGAGAATGGTGATTTGCCATTTTTTCAGTGTGATACTCTGTGTCACTGAAGTCACCACCAAAGAAAGCCTTCATGAGATGTGTTTCCTGGACTTTGGACTTCTTAGCCTCTGAAACTGCATGATTCAGCAGCCTGGCCCAGTGTGCATGGAGCAGGGAGACGTCCAGCAGGGGAGGTAGAAGCTCAGCAGAGACCACACACCCTGCGGTGCCACTGTGTGACCCAGCAGCCCAGCCGAGTGCATGCTGACCAAAGAGGTGGCTCCCTGGAGAGGCCCAAGACCCAAGGCAACCACACATGCAAGGCACTAGTGGCCAACTGAGCAGACACTGAGGTAGCCATATCAAATTGGCAACCCCAGCAAAATCCTAGCCAGACAAGTGTCAAACCTGTGGACTGTGAAAACCCCTGCCACAATGACTAAACATTAAAGGAAAGATACCAGAAATATGAAAAATCAAGAAAGAAACCACCAAAGGGTAATAACTCTCAAGCTCTAGATCCTATAGAACAAGAAGCCATTGAAATGTCTGACAAGGAATTTCGAGTGATAATTCTAAGGAAACTGAATGAGATACAAGAAAACTCAGCTAGACAACATGATGAAATGGAGAAAAGTATACAGGACCTGAAAGAAGAAATGTACAAGGAAATCAATGCCCTGAAAAAGAATGTAGAAGAGCTTGCCAAACTGAAGAATTCATTCAATGAAATAAAAACACAACAGAGAGTTTAACCTGCAGGCTTGTGGAAGTAGAAGACAGAACTTCTGACCTTGAATATGGGCTGTTTGAAATAACACAGGCAGAGAAAAAAAAAGAAAAAAGAATTAAAGTCATTGAGGAAAATCTGAGAGAGATATCAGACAACCTTAAGCGCTCAAATATCTAAGTCATGGGTATTCCAGAAGTGGAGGAAAATGGAGATTGCATTGAAAACATATTCAACAAAATAGTGGCAGAAAACTTCCCTGTTATTGGAAAAGATACAGATCTTCAGATTCAGGAAGCTCAAAGATACCCAAACATATTCAACCCAAAAAGGTCTTCTCCAATATATGTTATAGTCAAATTGGCAAAACTCAGAGACAACGAGAGAAACTTAAAGGTGCAAGAGAGAAGCATCAAATCACCTAGAAGGGAGCGCCAATCAGATTAACATCAGACTTTTCATCACATACCCTAAAATCCAGAAAGGAATGGGATGATATATTCAAAATACTAAAAGAAAGAGATTGCCAGCCAAGAATACTCTACACCGCAAGGTATCATTCCAAAATGAAGGGCAAATAGTATATTTCTCAGACAAACAAAAGCTGCAGGAGTTCACTACCACATGACCACCCTTACAAGAAATTCTCAAGGGAGTACTGGGTTTGGTACGTGGAAAATAACTACCACTGACATAAAAACCCAAGAAAAACCAAAACCCACTAGTATAATAAAAATGGCATTCATGAAGAGAAAACAAACAAACAAAAAGGCTATCTACAACCCAAGGAAGCAACAAATACAGAAAACAAGCAGTAAATCAGAAAGAAAGGAACAAAAGATACCTAAGAGTTCCAAACAATAATCAATAAAATGCTAGGAATAAATCAACACTTTTCAATAACAACTCTTAATGTAAAAGGTTTAAATTCCCCAATTAAAAGACACAGACTGTCTGGCTGGATTAAAAAGGAGGACCCAACTATATTCTGCCTTCAAGAGACCCACCTCTCCCATAAAGACTCACATAGACTAAGAGTGAAAGGATGGAAAAAGATTTAAAATGCAAACAGAAATAAAAAACGGGCTGGAGTAGCTAGTCTTATATCTGATAAAATAGACTTTGATCTAAAAACCATAAAAAGAGATAATGAGGGAAAATACATAATGATAAAAGGATTGATCCATCAACAAGACATAACAATCATAAATATATACACACCCAATGTCGGAGCAGCCAGGTTTATAAAACAAAGTCTATTAGACCTAAAGAAGGAAATAGACACTAATACCATAATAGCAGGGGACTGAACACCCCACTGTCAATATTGGACAGATCATCTAGGCAAAGAATCAGCAGAGAAACACAAGATCTAAACAACATACTAGACCAATTGGACTTGGCAGATATCTACAGAACATTCCATCCAACAACCTCAGAATATTCATTCTTCTTATCAACACATGGATCATTCTCCAAGATAGATCACATATTAGGTCACAAATCAAGTCTCAACAAATTCAAAAAAAATTGGAATTATACCATGTATTTTCTCTGACCACAATGAATTAAAATTAGAAATCAATAACAAACGAAACTCTGGTAACTATACAAACACATGGAAATTAAACATCATTCTACTTAATGACATTTGGGCCAAGAAGAAATCAAACAGGAAATCAAAAAATTTATTGAAACTAATGAAAATAATGATACATCATACCAAAACCTGTGGGATACTGTAAAAGCAGTATTAAGGGGAAAATTTATCACATTAAATGCTTGCTTCAGAAGAATGGAAAGATGGCAAGTGAACAACCTAACACTTCACCTTAAAGAGATCGAAAAACAAGAACAGTACAAATGCAAATTTAGCAGACGGAAAGAAATCATTAAGATCAGAGCAGAACTTAATGAAATTGAAACCCAAAAAACAATACAAAAGATCAACGAATTAAAAAGTTGGTTTATTGAAAAGATAAATAAAATTGACAAACCATTAGCATGGCTAACTAAAAAAAGAAGAAAGAAGATCCAAATAACACAAATTAGAAATGAAAAAGGATATTACAACTGATACATCTGAAATACAAGGAATCATTCAAGACTACTATAAACAACTATACACCAACAAATTTGAAAATCTGGAGGAAATGGATAAATTTCTGGACACACACAAGCTCCCAAAACTGAGCCATGAAGACATAGAAAATCTGAACAGACCAATAACAATAAAGGGGATTGAAGCTGTTATCAGAAGGCTCCCACAAAGAAAAGTCCAGGACCAGATGGATTCACAGCAGAATTTTACCAAACATTCAAAGAAGAATTGACACCAATTCTTTAAAAACTATTCCAAAAGATTGAAACAGATGCGAATCTCCCAAACTCATTCTATGAAGCAAATGTCATCCTGATACCAAAACCAGGTAAAGATACAACCAAAAAAGAAAACTACAGGCCGATATCCTTGATGAATATAGATGCAAAAATCCTCACTAAAATACTAGCAAACAGAATACAGCAACACATATGTAAAATTATTCACCACGATCAAGTGGGATTCATCCTAGGGATGCAAGGTTGTTTCAACATACGCAAATCAATAAATGTGATACACCATATTAATAAAGTCAAACACAAGGAACATATGGTCATCCCTATAGATGATGAAAAAGCATTTGATAAAATTCAGCACTCATTCATGACAAAGACCCTCTATAAGTAAGGTATAGAGGGAAAGTATCTCAACATAATTAAAGCCATATATGACAAACCCACTGCCAATATCATCCTTCAAAGGGAAAAGCTGAAAGCTTTTCCCTTAAGAACAGGAACTAGACCAGGATACCCACTCTCACCACTCCTATTCAACATAGTTTTGGAAGTACTAGCCAGAGCAATCAGAGAAGAGAAGCAAATAAAGGACATCCAGATTGGAAAAGATGAAGTCAAACTGTCCCTGTTTGCACATGACATGATCCTATATATCGAACAGCCTAAAGCCTCTTCAAAAAAACTCTTGGAGTTGATACGCGATTTCAGCAAAGTTGCAGGATACAAAATCGACCCACAAAAATCAGTAGCATTTCTATTCTCCAATAGTGAACATGCAGAAAGAGAAATCAAGAAAGCTTGCCCATTTACAATAGCCACCAAAAAAATAAAATACTTAGGAATTGAGTTAACCAAGGAGGTGAAAAATCTCTATAATGAGAACTACAAACCACTGCTGAGAGAAATTAAAGAGGACACAAGAAGATGAAAAGATATTCCATGCTCTTGGATTGGAAGAATCAACATAGTGAAAATGTCCATACAACCTAAAGTGATATACAAATTCGATGCAATCCCCATCAAAATTCCAATGACATTTTTCTCTGAAATGAAAAAAACTATCCAGACATTTATGTGGAATAACAGAAGACCACACATAGCCAAAGCAATTCTGAGCAAAAAAAATAAAGCTGGAGGCATAACACTACCTGACTTTAAGCTATACTACAAAGCTATAATAACCAAAACAGTATGGTACTGGCATAAAAACAGACACACTGATCAATGGAATAGAATGGAGGATCCAGAAATCAACCCACACACCTACAGCCATCTGATCTTTGACAAAGGCATCAAGTCTATACACTGGGAAAGAGACTGCCTCTTCAGCAAATGGTGATGGAAGAACTGGATATCAATACACAGGAGAATGAAACTAGACTCCTACCTTTCACCATATACTAAAATCAACTCAAAATGGATTAAAGAATTAAATATACACCCTGAAACAATAAAACTTCTTAAAGAAAACATAGGAGAAACACTTCAGGAAGTGGGACTGGACACAGACTTCATGAATAGGACCCCAAAAGCACGGGCAACCAAAGGAAAAAAAAAATGCGATTACATCAAACTAAAAAGCTTCTGCACAGCAAAAGAAACAATAACAGAGTTAAAAGACAACCAACAGAGTGGGAGAAAATATTTGCCAAATATACATCTGACAAAGAATTAATACCCAGAATATACAAGGAACTCAAACAACTTTACAAGGAAAAAACAAGCAACCAATTAAAAAATGGGCAAAAGAGTTAAATAGGCATCTCAAAGGAAGATATACGAATGACCAACAGACATATGAAAAAATGCTCAATATCACTCAGCATTCAGGAAATGCAAATCAAAACCACACTGAGATACCATCTCACCCAAGTTAGGATGGATAATATCCAAAGGACTGTGAACAATAAATGCTGGTGAGGTTGCAGAGAAAAAGGAACTCTCATACACCATTGGTGGTGCTGCAAAAATGGTGCAGCCTCTATGGAAAATGGTATGGAAGGTCCTGAAACAATTGCAGATAGATCTACCATATGACCCAGCTATCCCACTGCTGGGAATATACCCAGAGGAATGGAAATCATCATACTGAAAGGATACCTGTACTCCAATGTTTATTGCAGCACTATTTACAATAGCCTAGAGTTGGAACCACCCCAATTGTCCATCATCAGATGAGTGCATATGGAAACTGTGGTATATCTACACAATGGAATACTACTCAGCTATAAAAAAGAATGAAATACTGCCATCTGCAATGACATGTATGGACCTTGAGAGAATTATATTAAGTGAAACAAGTCAGGCACAGAAAGAGAAATATCACATGTTCTCACTTATTTGTGGGGGCTAAAAATAAATAAATAAATACACACAAAAAAAACGGGGGGTGGGGTGGGGAGGGAAGAAACAATTACAATTCCTTGAAGTTGATACGACAAGCAAACAGAAAGGACATTCTTGGCAGGGAGGGGGGAGAAGGAGGAGGGAGGGAAATTTCAGTAATGGACCACAATAATCAACCACATTGTATATTGATAAAATAAAATAAAATTTGGAAGAAAAAAAAAAGACAGAACAACAAATGCTGGTGAGGATGTGGAGAAAGGTGAACTCTCCTACACTGTTGGTGGACTGTAAATTAACACAACTGTTACAGAAAACAGTATAGAGTTTCCTCAAACAACTACAGATAGAACTGCCATATGATCTAGCAATCTTGCTGCTGGATGCAAACCCAAAGGAATGGACATCAGCTTGTTGATGGAATACTTGCACTCCCCTATTTATTGCAGCGCTATTTACAATAGCTAAGAGTTGGAACCAGCCTTAATGTTCATGGTTGGATGTCTGGATAAGGAAAACATGCCATAAAAAGGAATGAACTTTTGTCATTTGCAGCAACATGGATGAACTTAGGGAAAATTATGTTAAGTGAAATAAGTCAGGTACAGAAAGAGAAACACTGCATATCCTCACTCATAGGTGGGAGCTGAGAAAACACACACACACACACACACACACACACACACACAATGAAAGAAAGAAAGATACAACAATCACAATAATCCCTTGAAGTCTTGAAAGAAGATAATGGAACTGAGGACACCAGAGGTGGGAAAGGAGGAGCAGCAGGGTGTTAGGGGAAAATTGGTAAAGGGTCACAAAAAATGTTTACATCGTATAATAATAAAATAAAAAATAAAAATGATTTTAAAAGAAATAAACAGAGGGTCTGCATTTGGCCTGGGCCATAGTTTTCTGACCCTTGGTCTTACATCAGGAGAGCAATCACATCCTCTTGACTTCTTGAAAATATTCCTCCTGTACATTTTTAACCTCTTGCTTCAATCAGGACTTGATGCTGTCTAGACCTGCCGCACAGCATTGCCTTGACACCTCCCCATACCTCTCCCCTAGGTCTCTCCTTTCCTTTCTGGCTCCCAAGCCTTTTTTGCTTTATGTCATACTTTCAATAGCTTGCCAAGAAAAAGTGCATTGAAGGTAAATTTTTTAAATTTATTTTTTATTTTTTTATTTTTTTAATTTTTGAAGTTACATTTTTTGGAGACCATATTAGATCCTGAAATGACTTTATTCTACCCACACTCACATCTTTGATACTTTTACTGGGTATAGAATTCTTTGTTAAAAATAATTTTCCCCTCAGAATTTTGTGCCATATCTTCATTTTCTTTGAACTTTTAATTGTAATTGAGAAATATGACTTTATTCTGAATCTTGATCTTTCCTAGGTGACTTGTTTATTCTTACTGGCAATCTTTAAGATTTTTCTCTTTTCCTCTAATATTTGGAAATTTCATGATGATGCATCTGATTTTTCTTGTTATTCTTGTTTCCATCAATACATTGGATACTTAATGGATACTTTCAATGTAGAAATATATATCCATCATTTGTAGGAAATTTTTGGATAATTATCTTGGATATAGTTTTCCTTTCTGGAATTCCTATTAGTCAGGACCTCCATACTTCATCTTATCTTGTCTTCCCTTTCCCCATCTCTGAGCATTGTGGTTCTATTATTGAGGACAGCCTTTCAACTGTATTTTCTAAATTCCAACCAGCATGGATGTTGTGACAGATGATGATGTAATGGATGAAAATATACAAAAAAATCTCAATTAGAGGATGTAAATGTTATTTGATGGCAAAGTATCTGGAAACTTACAGAACAGTTTGCACAAAGCAGCCATAACACGATATTGACATAGAAAGAGGTATGTTTCCTGGGAACCTTCCCAGGACCTCTCCACAGGGGAGTGCAGTCCTGGAGGACAACTATTACATATACGAGGATTCCTATAGAAAGCTTCTCTGATATTACTGGATGAAATATATAGAGATGAATTTTTTTAAATCAGAATTTTCTTCATCAGCTTGTATTTCTTCTGAGTTGCTTTGTTCTATTTTGTTTTGGTCTCTCTTTGTAGATCCTTTCCCCAAATGTTTGGTGTCCCTTGATTGTTCATATTTATGAATGATGGAACAAAAAACTTACTGGAATAAATCATGTATTAGTTTATTATCTACACAACTCACTCCCCAGATATGCAAGCCTAGAAAAAATGTAAACTTCAGCAAGTAAACTTTTCTCATCTATAATTTGTGGATACTAAATCTCCCTTGCATGGTAGTTTTGAATATCTAATGAGATCACATGTTAAGGACTTACCAAAAGCCAGGCCCTTAAAATTTGTAATTGCTCTTAAAATTGGCAATTTCTTCTCTTCCTGATTATTAGCATATGGGAGGAAGTTATTTATTGCAAGTCAGTACAATGAATCAGGCAGACATTAGGCTTAAGAATCAGATAATCTGAAAGATGCTTTCAAACAATTTTATAATTTAATTCATTGACTCATTAAAAATAATTATGAAATACCATCTGCCTCTTTCTAGTTGAGTTAACTTTGGGTAAATTACTAATGTTCCTGAGCTTTAGTTTATTCATCTATAAAACTGAAATAATAATACCTACATAGTAAGGTGGTTATAAAAACAGAATGAAACACAAAACTTGCTGCACATTATGAGTGGTGAGTTTATTATCATGCTAGATGATTAGTTTAAGAAATGAATTAGTCAGTGGCCACTTAGCATTTTTTTTTTTAAGCTTAGTTTTCTTGGAGTGTAAACTAGAATAATGATGTTAAAATAATCATAAATAAACTCTTATCTAAATATTCTTGTACTGGAGATAAAATATGCCATCTATTGGATGTATGTGTACAACATCATGTAACTACTAAAACTAGGACTCTGTGGACCTTTCAAGTTCACATCTTCTATGACTGTAGATTTAAATTTATCAATCCTTGGGTCACAGCAACCAAAGTAAGAAGTCATAGGTGAGGTATTTGCAAGAGCAGTATGCCAGGAAAGAGAAGCTGTACTAGCTTGAATTCTGCATATGAAAGTCAGCTTGTTTAGCAAGGGTATTTCCCAGTTTTAGCTGTTTTCCCTCCTGATGTGATTTACCATTGAAAAAAATTGACTTCTGAGGTCTCTGACCTATTTTAAGTCTGTCTTATCTCAGAAGGCTTCTCTTTAGTGACTTTAAGAATGAGGCTGAGAGATGGGCATTGAATTTCTGCCATATGGTGCAACATATGTACAGTTGGTATACATGCCTTGAATGAATAGCAACATAAGATACATTTTATATACAGTGTATCATCACACATAAATCTTTAAAAGAAGTCCAGAATATGTATGTGCATGCATATAGTTATAGGAATACATATGCATGAATGTGCATATGTATGCATATGTAGATACTCAGATATATGCACATACAACCAATAGTTCTTTTCATGGGGGATTGAAATATTGGGAGATGCCCACCTTGCCAGTTTTACAAACTCAATTTGGAATTAATTAATTTATTGAAAAATATTCATGGAATATCCATGGTATTATGTCATAAGGAACTCAGTATTGAATGGCATCACAGGCATTGCAGAGGAAATGATGTTTGTAACAAAGAGAATGCGTCACCTTCTGTAGAAGATTTTCAGGAAGACATGGCTCAACAATATTTTCCAAATTCTCGGTAAGAGTCTGCTTTGGCAAATGTTAGTTCCATGGTTAAGGATTGCTAATGGAAAACAAGTATCTCTTCTTGTTTACAAATTTTTATGTAACAGCAAAAAGGATGAAAAAACTACTAATTTATTTATAACTTCAAGGGAGACCTTTCTGAGCACTCTTTGTGCTCAGTTAAACTTTAAAGAATTACACAATCACACACACACACACACACACACACACACACACACACACACACACACACACACACACACTAAATAAGAGATGATGAAGTTGGAAAGGGAATGCTGCTCTCAGAACTGACAGGATCTGCAGAGTGTCCTCAGCATCCCCAGAACCCATCTGGTCTGTCCTGGAGGTAACAGGGACCTGCGCTCAACCTCTTGGCTATTCGGTTGCCCCTTCCTCACACCTCCCTTTACATTTCCATAGCCCTTCTTTCTCCCATTGCTGCCCTTCCCCACCTTTTTCTTTTATTCTGGTCTTTTTCTTATCTGATAACCCCTCTGCTTTATTCTACCAAATATCCATTTTCTCTCTAGCCCCTAAAAAAATCTTCATACAAAGGCACTCTACAATACAACCAATAAATACATAAAACCTTGAGGGATGATGACAGAAGGAAGATGTTAATATGAAGACAGCGCATTCAGAATTTGAAAAATAGCCCCTAATCTGAATGCTCAGAAATCTATGTTGCCCTAATCATCTTATCTGCTGAAAACACCTCCACTCTTCACAGGCCATTGTGACAGGGCACCTGTAGAATTGCAACATGGATTCTAGTAGTTTACGTCGGTTTACCAGTAGTTTACTAGTTTACTCTTAAATATATGGAAACATACATATGTATAATGGAATAAAAAATGCGAACATATCTGTGTTGAAAAATAACAAAAGTCAACTAGCAAGACAAAAATGTAGTATATGTAACACATTTCAAATAACAAATGATAGCGATATGTTTTAATAGAGCAATATTTTTAAATCAAAGAAAAACTTTAAAGTCTATTACATTTTTAAAAAGTGAAGTCAAATCCAGTTACTTTTCAAGTGATTTTAAGTGCTATCTTTGTGTCTCATTGGCCACGACAAGATATTTAGTACTACATTGTTATTGTCATTTATGATGCACACAATGCAGTGAGTGCTTTGTCTCTCCAAATGTGTTTGTATAGAATAGGTACTCAATATACATTAATTTGATCCGTCTTCTCCTATCATCAGTCCAAGCAAGTGGTGTCTTATGTCTCTCCAACACCACATGGTCTTCAGTTCTTCACTTAGAATTGTCACTGCCAAGGATTGACATCTGAGGCCATGAATGCAACACTAAGGAGCACTCCCATGTTGTTCCTCGAGTCCAAGAACAGAGTAGAATTTCCATGCAAACCAACTTATCTGCCAAAATGTCTTTCAAATCACTGCAACCGGTGGCTTTGGTTTTTGCTGAATGTCCGTGATAGTCAAAGGAGCTATGTGGTTAAGATTTTTTCTCAAGCAGCATTTGAAATCTCCCCAGGCTGAACAGCAAGAGTTAAATGGCAGCCGTAGTAGAATAACAGCTATGTTTATGGAGCACAACTGTGTGCCTGGCAATGTGTTCTATGGACTGTGAAACAGATTCACTGTGCACTGGTTGCCAACTTGTCTGAGACCTGTGAGACAGAACACCCATGCACACAAGTTACGTGAAGTGCATTTATTACTTACAAAAGGCAGCAAGGGACAACAGAAGCCTGAGATTCATGACAAGCTAGTGCTCAAAGTCTCAGGAAAGCTGCCCAGGGTGGATGGAGTCTTGTCTGGGCATGTCCCACTTGCACCCTGTGGCAAAGTAACTTGCTGGGGTACAGCACTGAAGGACTCCTATCTGTAGGACTGACTGAAACAGAATCAGGATGTTCCAGCCAATTCTTCCCTATCTTAGGATGTTTGCATTCCCAGCACATTATACAGTTATTCTTGAGAACTACAAGCAAGAAGGGGAAGAACTGGGTCAATCCAAGACTACCCAGAGAACTGCCCTTGATGGACAGGATCAGATTTTATTTCCTCAGTTACCCATGAGGGAGATGCTATTATTGCTATTTTATTAAGAAGGAAATAGTCTCGTGGAACTAAAGAAACTTACGCAAACCATATGATGGAGTTTGGGTGTGCTGTCCCCTCCAAAACTCATGTGGAAATTCGATCCCCAATGTGGCAATGTTGGAAACTGATTGAGTCATGGGGCAGATCCTTCATGAATGGATTAATGGTCTCCCTGGGGGAGGGGGGATTAATGAGTGAGTTCTCCCTCTATTAGTTCCCATGAGAGCTGGCTGTTTAAAAAGACCCTGGCACCTCCTTTCTCTCTCTCTCTCTTGCTTCCTCTCACCCTGTGATCTGCTTGTACCTGCCAGCTGCCTGCCCCTTTCCACCATGAGTAGAAGCAGCCTGAGGCCCGTGCCAGATGCAGCTGTCCCAGAATCGTAAGCCAAATAAACCCCTGTTCTTTATAAATTACCCAGTCTCGGGTGTTCTGTTATAGCAGCGTAAAACGGACTAAGACACTGTATGAATAATAAATTGAGAAGTTGGGATTTGAATCGAGGTTCAAATATCCTTCCAATTGTATGTCCTTAGACAAAAGGATATATAGTTTTTTCCTGCTAAACAGTTTTTGCTGGCTCCATCCTAATCATTCTCCAGAAAAAGCAGTCAAAGTCTTGAATTCTCATTTTATTCTTTCCCTCCTCCTCACCATAGGCAATTTGCTGACAAATGTTTGCCAATCCTACCTTTAAATATTCAGTACAGCTGTTGCTTCTTGGCTATTTTTACTTCCACTGACCTGCTGAGATCATCTTTCCTCTCAGCTGGACCCTTCCCACCCTGTCCTGACCCTTGCTTTCCCTTTCCAGTTCCTCCTTCCTTCCATCTCAGGGTTCCTCAACCTCAGCTTTACTGCCATTTGTGGCTGGACACTTCTTTGTTGCAGGAGGCATAGCAGGACATGCAGCAGCATCCTGGACGCTGCTCACTGCATTCTGTTCCCACCCCCTACCCACTAGTGATGACCAAAAGTGCCTTCAGACCTTACCAAATGTCCTGGCGGGTGGGGGGACAGGAATCACTTCTAGGTGAGAACCACTGATCCATCCTAGTCACCACCAATAGTGAAGCATCCACATGCATAGCTTCAAGAGTGTAACTCCCTGGCTCAGCATGTTCATGACCAGTGTTCCAAATTCATCTTTCATATATCATCTCTTCTGTGTGCATCCTTGCTCCAGCAAAATTATCCCAATTGTTATTACCTAAATACACCCTGTCCTCATGCTCTTGCCCATCTTATTTCTTCTATGCACACTCTTACCAGTTTCTCCTCCTCAAATTCCATCCATCCCCCAAAATCTCTCTCAAAAGCTGCTTTTCCTAGAGCCTTCTGTGACACTCCCAGCCACAAGGTACAATTCTCTTTTCTATACTGCCTCCACTAGGGGATTGTCTCTTAGAGGGCAGAACGGACGGCAATCTTCCCACGAGGAAGGGGGCTCCAGAGAGCTGCCTATCATACCATGAGATGAGACGTGGCCTTGTCTGTGGAGGCTAGTTGTTGGCCAAGACATCCTTTTGGATAGGCCTTTCTCTGTCTCACCAAGCCAAGTGTATAGATGAATGGAAATTTTCCTGTTTTGACATGAATCCCAGTTGCTAAGATCTCATAAAAATCCACTCAAAAAATGATGGAACACATAAGCAGTCATTCTTTATCTCTCCCAGGCCTATGATATAAATACTGTGGATGGGGAGGAGGAAACAGGGAGTCTAAAAATTTCTTTAAGGGCCCAAACACTTCGGCAGGTGCTAATTTAAGGGCTGTTTTACAGAGCTGGTACATAGGGCATTTGCTAAATCAGACAGGCTTATGGTGTAGAATGGCATGCAAGAGACAACTGGTAAACATGTGAATCCATTGCCCTTTCAGTGTTTAAATAGAAAAGTGGCATTTCACAATGTGCTGCACAATTTGACCAGATTGGCTATAAACCAACCCAAAACACACCCAGCACTTCATCCCAGGAGGTCTTCATGAGCAGTAACACACATTTAATACACTTTCCATAAAATGTCTACCCTGAATGTGGTTGTTGGCTCAACATGCCCTGTACCAGCCTGGCAGGCAACTGCAGGGCTCCGTGCTTTCCAGACTCCTCTCAGGATTGGGAATGCAGCTACCCCGATCCCTCTTCACATTAATTATGGGTTTGGGTTGTTATAAGATTGAAATCACCGAAGGCAAGGTGGAAGGGGGACAGCAGATCTAATTCAGGGTTCTTGCATTTTAAATTGCATTTTGAATGAATGTAATGCACACCAATAATTGCAGAGCAGAATATTGCTTCGCTGAGCCAAGTTTCCAAGAAGAGAATACTGCTTATTTCCATTCTCGTCCTACGCTTCTGCTCCCTCACCCCCCTTCTTTCCACCCCCCATGTTCTTTTGTGACAGTTGCATTTCCTTTAAAGCACATTTTCTATCCATATTGTATGTTGTTCCAGCTCTTTTATTCGGGATTTTTCACACATCCTTCACATCTTCTTTGCAGCTCCAGTCAATAAGCGCTAAGACCCAAACACACCTTTGCACTCCATGGCTATTCCCTTATCACATGCATTTTCTGTTGCCTTGAGGAAGACCTGCAAGATTTCTGTTATTGAAATCTGAATTTTCTCCCTCCCAAGCAGATGGAGGATGTGTAAATGTGTCTAAAGACTTAGAATAGTATTAAATGTTTTTTTTTTTTCTTCCTACAAAGCCCTGGGAGTCCGAGCATTGCTCAGGCACCCCTTAAAACCAAGAGGGGAGAAGAGCAGCAACAATTCCACATCCCAGAGAAAACTGCAGAATATATTACCACACCCCACTCTCCACACAGACCTTAGTTTGTCTGGGTCGCAATCCCCCTCTTTGGCGAGACAGTATGATTTCTGAGTCATCCATGGATGGAATTACATTGTTCCTTTTTATATTGACTGAAAGATGTGAAGCTATTATGGTTGCTATTCGTCAGGGCCCCTTGCCAAGAGATGTGTGGGAAATAATGCTGCACAGGGAGCCCCAGCTTACCCCCTGTGACACTCACAAGCTCCTTCATAAATTGACTGGGTGGATATTACAATGCACCTCGCAGACAAATAAGGCTGTATCCTGATGGTTAGGCTCCCCGACTAGCCAATAAAAGCTCAATGAACCTTTAAAAGGATACTGCTGTAGTTTTACTTTATACTCCTAATACATGAAGCTGGTCTATGTTCACGTGATACACCTATGCACACATAATTCAAATACACCCCTTGCTACTTTATACTTCCAAGGTTATGGTCATTCTATTCTCATTGACGTGAACATCCTTCCCTTCTCTCTTCATGTGAGTAACTCTTCTACATCATTTCTGATTGAGCTAATGCATTATCTCTTACAGGAAGCTTTCTCTGATTCCTTCCTAGCCCACCCACCTTTCAACTGAGTGACATAGGCTCTCTGGGTTCCTATCATAACCTAGGCATACACAGTGCCATGTCACAGTGCTTACAACCTTGGACTAAAATATTCTTATTTTCCCTCCTTTCTTCTACTAGACATAAGTTCCTTGAGGGCTGGATCCCCTTTGCATCCAAGAAATAATAGTCCAATAAATGTTCTTAAACAGCAACTTAATTGCAGTCACACAAGTCCTGCCTCCAAGAGTCCCATGCAGCACACTACCTCCCTGTCTTCGGGCCCAACACAAACAGGAAGGTTCTGTAAGAGCTTCAAATTCACTTCTGGAGGTCTGAATCATTATCAGCAAAGAAGTCTTTGAGCTGTCCAGGTAGCTTTGGGAAATCTAGGGTCATGTGAGATGGAAGGCAAAGAGGGGATATTAAGACAAATCTAGAAGCAGCAAAGCACATACTGTGGCAGGAATGGTAGTGACCCTTGGTTTCCTAAGGTGGATACAAAAGTCTCTGCAGAGACAAGTCGGGGACATCTGGTATCACATACACGTTAACCACCATAGGTAAGTCAGGTTCTATAGCTGAATTGCTCTGCTTTAACTTGGGAAGATTTACTTGTTCACCCTCTTAATGATGTCCTAATCCAACACATGAAATAAAAATTCCCCATGGACCATCTATTCTATGTAGCTTTCCCTTATCAAAGCAATCTCTTCTTCCTTAGAAATTGCACAGCTCTTGCTGGTTTTGTTGCTAGTTAATCAACGTTCCCTCCAGGTTTCCATGGTACTTAGATGCCACTCCCTTACAGCATCCAAGAGAGCATAGAGTCATGGAATCTCGACATAGGACACAATCTCTGAGCAGATCTAATTCATCCCTCTCATTATACACCTAGGGAAACTGACATCCAAAGAAGCAACATGTCTTGCTTGGGTCCTCACAATTGACTAGAAGCAGCACAGGATTGAGAATCTATGTAACCTAACTTCAAGTGTACTATTCTCATGTATGTTACACTGCGTCTTCCTTAATTCTGTTTGTCATACTCATGTTGAAACATGCCTTATTCTCTCCTTAAAGGCTAGATATTTGTCTTACCCATCTTTTGATGAGTTCAAATTCAGGCAGGAAAGACATAGCGCATTAAAATTGGGTAACTGTACGGAATTTTATAAAGAGACAATCTGCAAAACCATGGGCAGGATTTATGTTTTCCTTAAGCAACAGAAGATAGTGCAGTACTCTAAGATCAGCAATTGCAGGGGATCGTTACTGGGCCTGCCTAGCAGGGCAGCAAGCATCTACTAGAACCTAAAAAGGGTGGCTCTTGAGTAAAGCAGCCCCTGGGATGATCCACAAGAAGGGAGCCAGGAGAATAACCACTACAGCTTCATTCTCTTCCCATCTCCATTCTCATGCCAGTGTCTCCAGTAGCTAAACCCAAGAAGCCAGAAGGCAAGGGATCCTGGATGGTTGTAGTCTATGCAGACCCACCATGCAGAGGTGAGAGCAAGTGGGAGAAGAGAGGATAATGAATCTGCAGAAAAGCAGCAGACACCCAGAGAAATGCTTAGCACCCTGCCTTGCATAGAGTAGAGGCTGAAGAAATATTTTCAAAAAATTAATCAATGTATTTAATGGCAAAAAGCTTTATATCATTATTTTATATTCCATATATGATGTCCTGACTCTCTAACTCAATTATAAATCCTCTGAGGTTTTCTTTGCACTGCACAGGCAATGCTTTGCCCAGAGTGAGCATTAAATAAACATTTGGAAAAGAAAGATTAACTAGCCCAGACAAACAAAAAGGCAAATAATTTTTTTCTGGGAAAAAATGAGGCAGCCTCTTCCCAAACATGCATGAAAGCCAAGGTCAGTTAGTGAAATAGATTCAACATTTCCAGACACTGTCAAACATGAAACTCTCCTGTTGCTAAACAGTCTTTGGGATTTTCCTGCAAATCATTTCCATTAACTCTGGTCTCTGAGTTGTACTTGAGCTGCAGGGGAGACTCAAGCTACACACTCTTCACAACATTTATTACCTGATTAGATGGAGACCCTTTCATAACTCACAATACTGTCTACTGTACAACCAGTTCCATTGTTCTTCAATTGCACCAGGTATTAAATGCCTCTAGGACATTTAATGTGAATACCACATGTATATACACACACTGGGGTGACTGTTTGTATAACAGCTTCTTTAGGAACCCTGTATATGTAGCCAAAAAATACTGAAAAGGCTATGAAACCTGAGAAAAATTGGGAAAGAAAAGATTATTTTTCTCTGGGAGAATAAATATTTATAGAGGATTCAGAGCCTACTTCAGCATAACCTCATGCTTAAAGTGTTTTCTAATTCTTCTAAAATATTAGCCACCTAATCATATTTCTCCTCCCACTAAGCACATGGCCGAGAGTTGAACACTATGAAAGATGACCAAGGTAGCTCATGGCCACGAAGTTTTCCAGCAGCTTGAAGAGGACAGAGAAGTCAAGGCTGGTTCGTGTCTCAGACACATGATAGTTCTTTAGAAATGCAAAGTGTTCTCTTGAGTTCATGCCATTTTTCCTTATTTGCTAACTAGTGAAGAACAGAGAAGCTTTAGAGTGAGAAAGTGCACATGCAGCCATCTCCTGAGAGGTTATCAGAAGCAACAGTGAGGGGTCTTGCGTACACATCTCACTGGAAGAAGACTTCGTGGAGCCCTCACATTGACACAGCAGGCTTCCCAAGACCTTCTGTCCTACTCCCCTATCCTGCAAAAGATGCATGAGTCTCACTGAAGCCAGAGGGATTTATCCAAACTTCTTCAAGGGTAGAATCCAACCTCTATGTTCCAAGAGTCAGAAAAACTATAAAGAAATGAATTTTGTCTTTGCACACTCAGGAATGCTCCCTCCCCACCCTTCATGCACCCATGTCCTCACCTTTTTCTCTCTTCCCTGTGGACATGTGCTCTCAGGAAGGCTAACCTGAGTTGAGACGTAAGTGAAGAAACAAGATTTAATGTGTGGCTACCTAGAAAAGAAGGAACATACATAAGAGAGAGGCAGGTTGCTGTTCAATATAAGGAACAGCTTTTGAGAACGGGGCAGGTCAACTCAGCTTTGTATCTTTTGTTCATTGTCCAGTGCTTGGCTGTTTCGGTCAGGATTTGTCAAGAAAAGAGAAACCAGTCTAGGTATTCTAAGCAGCAATGAATTTAATACAGAGAATGAGAAGGTTACACAACCATTGGGCAGCCAACCATGCTGAGGCCAGGGAGGCTGCTGCTGGCTTTGAGCAACTGTAGAAATACCAGAAATGCAGAGATGCTGCTACTGGAAATCTCAGTGGCTTGTGCCAGAGGTGATCCTCAGGAGAATGCTGGTGAAACCTGGTGCTTCTGCTGTCTGCCAGCGCCCATACACTTTCCCATGGCTTCCTCTTCTCTCCTGCCTTCCAAAGCTCACAGAAATGCTTCTTGATGGGAGAATCTAAACAGAAGTAAGAGGGCGCGTTCTTACTGAGAGACAAAAGAAAATATCTGGCACACAGGCAGAACAGAGGGATACAAAATATATTTACTAAGTTACTGAATAAATAATTGAATGGAGAGATGGTGTTTTAGTCCGTTTTGTGTTGCTATAACAGAAATACCTGAGACTGGGTAATTTATAAGGAAAAGTAGTTTATTTGGCTTATGATTCTGGGACAGCTGCATCTGGCACGGGCCTCAGGCTACTTTTCTACTCATGGTGGAAAGTGGCAGGCAGCTGGCGGGTACAAGCATATCACATGGTGAGACAAAGCAAGAGAGAGAGAGAGAAAGGAGGTGCCAGGGTCTTTTTAAGCAATGAGCTCTTGCAGGAACTAACAGAGCGAGAACTCACTCATAAATTCCCCCTCCCCCAGGGAGAGCATTGATCCATTCAAGAGGGATCCGCCCCCATGACTCAATCAATTTCCAACACTGCCACATTGGAGATCAAATTTCCACATGAGTTTTGGAGGGGACAACACATGCAAACTCCATCAGATGGAGAGATGAAGGGATGGATAATGAATGTTTTCTCACAGAACAGGCAGAGATTATACAGGGAAGCTAGCAAGGCCCTTTGCACACTCAGGTCTGTGATTTTCATGCATGGACTGATGGAACTCCACCAGGCACAGAGCTCTCTTTTGCTTAGTTCAGATAACTGAATCTCTAATTTTAGAATTTTAGGCGCTTTCTGATCTGTGGTGATAAGTTTTGAGGAGACAATCCGGGGACCTTCCAGGATCCCTAAACCTTGCCATGAACGTTGTCACCTTATTCTACCTCCTAATAAGGAGCATGTGCACAGCTCCTCTCCATATACACTTTGTGCAGAGATTAGTCCTCAGTTCTAAAGCCACATAAGAAATGCAAGAACTTCAGACACAGTTTTACCTTGGTTAGGTATAATCACACACCATGGTTAATAGGCCTGTGTGGACACAGCGTAATGGGTAGAATAGGGCCTCAGCGGCTGGAGACGTGGGTCTCAAATACCAATTATTACAATGATATCCTGAGCGTCAATATGTAAGTCTTTCCAACTCTTAGATCCTTGGTTTCTTAGTTTGAAAGCTGAGGGCTTTAAAATGCATAATCTTGATGTTGCTTCAAGGTCTAAAGAACTCTGGTTTTATAATTTGTCATCTTATCAAAAACATGACTTCTCTTCATGAGTGACATTATGACCCCCTGAGTGTTGTTTTCATGACTTTTTTCCTGACCACTCATTCTACCATGTTGGCATTTTGAGGTTGGATTATAACCTAAGGTTGCCACAGCTGATTTAAGCCCTTAGACAATGTTCTTGGCCTCTAAGGGTTTCTTGACAGGAAAACATTTTGCTTTGTCACTAAAGGGACCTTACTGAAAGATCACAAATGTAATTTCCGTCTGCACTCTCTTCTCATCACTGGACCTGGGATGACCTTACGTATTATTAGAATGGTATTAATATGACGTTTGGCCAGAGATTAGCAGTACATGAATATAGCAGTACATGAATATTGCTTTGGCTCAGGGCTTTCGCCTGTCGACAAGTTTTCTAAGGGAAATATATGCATGAAGAAGTTAAACAAAGTAACAATTCATTATTTAGAGGGCTTTGCCCCCAGACATCAGTGAGTTGGACCATGTGGAAGGCTCCTTTCACTGAAGTTAAATGGGCCTTTGAAACAAAGTACTCCTAGATGATTGTTTCATCTATTTCACCCCTAACAAGTAAACCCTGATCTCAGATCTTATCATTATGCCATTTTGGCTAATCAAAAATTCACCTGCCAGAGCTGGAAAACTGTAACTAGAGGGTGAAAACAGTGCCCGGGGAAGAAGAGAAAAGGATCCCTGAGATGCTTCCCCCAGGGCCTCGGGGAGGGAAGGCAGAGATGCCCCGCCTTTGTGTGCTGGACTTCTAATCACTTTGACAGTTCCAACCCTGGAAAACTGCAGCCTAAGGATGGCTACATGATTTATGGGGCCCAGTGCAATGAAAATGTAGGGCCCAAGCCATAGTGGAAAAGTCAATGTCTCCTTCCCAAGTCAGGTTTCTCCAACTCATGACAGACAGGTAACCCCTGAGGGTACCAGGGTCTCTCAGTACCTGGATCCCTGGGTGGAGAGTGACAGAGGGAGGGGAGGCTTGGCAGGGCCTGGGGTGACAGGGGATAGCAAGCAGGCAGCAGACAACCCATCCCCCAGAGGCAGGAGGAGGCAGGAGGGGGACTGTGTAGGAGGCAATGCTCCAAGACCTGGGTGCATGCTCCCTGTCCCAGCAGACTTCCCTTACACAACATAAATTGAAAGATAAATTGTCAAGAATTTCAGACACAATGGCAGAGCCTTAGATCGTAAGCACAGAGGAAATCTGAGTGAGGGGATGTGTGACTGCACTGTGCATGGCCGTGAAGCTGGCCCATCAAACTTCCCAGGCCAGGGTAACTCTCCTCTCCTCCAGAGATGTGTCATCTGTCTGTCAAGAGCTGGAGAAGACGGTCTAGGGAAGCCTCATGCTCTCTGTAGGCCACAAATGGGATGGGCTGCAGAGCTCCAAGCAGGAAAATTCCACCAGTCTGGCGCTCTTACCTGCTTCTCCCAGTGTAAGGCTCTGGAAAACTAATGACTTTGCAAAACCCTGCATTGGTTCCTGTTGGCAAGTCCCATCTACCCAGGTGAGGCTCTTGAGAGCCACAAAAGGAGCTTGGACTTTGGAGCCAGGAAGGCCTGAGTTCAAATGTGACCCTGGTTCAAATGGCTACAAACTCTTTGAGCTCTTTGAGCCTCAGCTGCCTCAGGTACTCAGTGTAGATGGTAGTGGTTCCCCTAGGGCTTAAATAACAAAGTGCCTGACAGAGTCCAGTAGTGTGGTTATCTCGGCTGATGGGTAATGCCATCAGCAGGGATTCTGCCCACAGGCTTTCAGCATCACTTCCTGCAGCTGACGTCCCCTGATCCTATCCAAAATGTCTCTCCAGGGCTTTTAGCAGCTACAGCACCAGCGGGGCCCAGCACCTCTCCTGCCCGGTGGCTTCTCAAGTGCCTCAGTGTTTCCTGCTTCTCTGGAGAGATCCTGGGCAGATGGAAAACTGAAGGTTATTTTCGTAGCAGCCGTCTGCTTCTCGCTGAGCCCTGGAAGAACAGTGACAAGGTGGTATCACCCTTAAGAAACTGGTGAGAAGCCCCACAGTGGCATTAAGAGGGAGGAAGTGTCTTTCCCCAGTGGTACCTCACATCTGTCTCCTTAGTCTGCTTGGCTGGGCTTTGAGCGGGACCTGGGTCTCCTGAGCCTCATGGCTGAGGGAAATTTCAGTCTCAGTTAGACTCCTCTCCCAGAGGATGGGCATCAGTTGTGCCCCTCTGACAGTATCTGAACTCTGGATTTCAGAAGATGGGAATTTGGTAAAAGTTCCAAATCCCTCTTTGCATAAAGCTCCAAAGGATTCAGGAACATTTGTGCAAATAGGACTCCCCCAAATCTTGTTCTTTACCAAGATAGATTTGCGAACTTAAGTTTAATCATGCCCCTGGGTTATATTCCTGAGTGCATGAATATATTTTTTTCTCTGCTTATCTCATCTTTACAGTCAGATCCCAAACCCCTGGAGTGAGGGGCCCACTCTGGTCAGCCAGCCTGCAGCGGGTGCCTTGCCCTGGCAGGCCCTCAGCACGCTTGCTGATCTAGCTTGGGCAGCACAAGGCTGTCAAGTGCTCCCTAGCCCTGGAGGGTCAGGCTAGCACTTGACAGTCACTCACTGTGTCTGTTATGGGTTTGCCACTGGGCATTTGGACCCAGACCTTTTAATGTGCGTAGGAATCACTTGAGGTTCCTATTAAAATGTAGATTCTCACTCAGTAATTCTAGGGTGGGGCCTGAGATTCTGCTTTTCCAACGGGCTGTCAGATGATGCAAATACTGTTAGTCTGAGGATCACAATTCCAGTAGCAAGAATTTAGACAACACCCATTTTACAGAATAAAAAAATAGAGGCACTAAGAGGTGTTGAGCACAAGGGAGAGGCCCTACTTCCAACTCCTTGGCTCTCATTATGTTAGCTGAGCTGTAGGGTCCCTTAGATGAGGTTTTTGGCCTCTTTCTCTCCTCACTTTCTAACTCAGGCTCTGTTTTTTTTGGCTCCAAATCCTACTTTGGAGCTGGAGACTCGGAGCCAAAGTCGACATTCTCATGACCGTCCTGCTGGAGCCCCACCAGGGTTCAGGGTGAGGTTAAATGTGCTCTGGCTGGGCTGCTGACAATCGCTTTTGGGTGCCCAAACTCTCAGACTTGAAGATGGAAATATAATATCTCCCCGAGGAAGTGCTTTTATTGAGTCTATGAATAAGAGAGCATGCAGCTTGTTGCTTCTAATTCCAGATCCACTCTCCCCATGTGGCATGCCTGCGAGACAGAGGTGCTCATGGCTCGGTGATATCAGAAATGTAGCAGAAATTAGAAAAAAATTGGAACATGTGTAAAAGCAGAGAGGCTATTTAAAGCAACATAAATGGCTACACTGAGCCTGTGCTGCTTTTAATCTAGGATTTAAAGTTATGACATTACTTGTTTTAGCCAAGAGTCTCCCTTTCCCCTTTCTACGCCCACCCCCATTAAAAAACATACTTATTTACAAAATGATAGCACTGTCAAAAGGCAAAATTACAACAAAAGTTTAGTTTAAAGATCTAATTGGCTTTTATCTTCTATTCTAGAATCAGGCAGCACTTCGTTCTATAAAATATAATGACTGTTCTGATGAGCTGAGCAGAGGAGTTTGGCTTTATAGGCAGAAAGGGACTAAGAAAGCAGAAATAGGGAACAAAAAGTACACTGGTCATTTCAAAGTTACTTTCCTTACAGAGTTAAAACACGAGGACTTCCTTATTACTCTGACTCAGGTTGACTGAAGTCTCCTGTTTTTTGGAGAAACTGGCCCCTTTCAAAGCTAGTTTGATTAAGTGAGTGACTCTATTCTGGTTTGATCTGGTCTGCTGGGGCCTAGTGCGGGAGGCTTGTCCAAAACAATGGCCTCGTATAAAATTTGTTTAACAGCACAGAAAGGAAGCAGAAGTATACATCTGCTTGGTTTTAAAATGTATTCTGAATTTTGGCGTTTTTCAAGATGGCGGTGGCTGCGGCGGTTGGGGCGGAGTAGCGGAGGTGGAAAAGGCGGCCACTGGGCCTCAGGCAGCCGGGAAACTTGTGGACCTTCCTCTTGCCATCTCTTAAGGGAGGACTGCTGCTGGTGGCTGGTCGTGGGGGGTGACCGCCACTTTACCCTTGGCAGGAGAGGCTGCCTCATTTACAGGCAACAGCTTTGAAGTGTGGAGCAGGAAAATAACTGTTTCTTAGCTGCAAAAGCGAGTCTCAAAACAGGGAACACGGCGCCAGGGCTGCTGTGGATGCAGACAGGATCCCGGAGGCCGGGGCCGTGCTGAAGGCGGCCAGCTGCCCTATTCAGGATTTGAGGTTTCAGGCCGGCATTAAAGAAGATTCCTGGGAGCGCCTGAGCCGCGCCGTGACTGAACAGCCTGAGGCGGCAGCGGCCGAGAACGGGGAAGGCAGCAAACCAGAGGCAAAGAGTGAACACCCGACCTGGCACAACCCTGTTAGTGACCCCTGGACCAGCCCTGTTTGGGGGACTGACGCCCACACGGCTCCCGCCTGCATCACCAGGCCACTCACTGCCCTGGGGCTGCCTCCATTTTCCCAGGTGCTGGCAGCTCCGCCCGGCTCGGCCCTCACTGAGCCTTCCCACTTGCTTGGCCCGGCGCGGGGCTTTCCGGGGCCTGCGGGCCGGCCTCCCCTCCCACTCCCTCCGCGGTTCTCTGGCAGGTTGGTGGTGTGGGGAGTCCCCGGCCAGTGTCAGGAGGGCAAGGAAGTACGGGCAGGCCGACTGTCACTCCACCACACCCTGAACTCCGCCCCCGGTAAACTTCCTGTTACTGGGAGGCAGTTACCATCTCTGCGGCCACCAGTTCGGAAAAAAGCCTAACCAATTTCTGGTTGGGAATAGTGTGGTAGGAGAGTTCCCAGGTCCGCTTGAACCTGCTGGAAAGCTGACTGCACGCGGGCGCTAGACTCGGTTTATACCGGGGGGATACAAAGGTGAACAAGTCCTGAGAAAGATCTACACAGTGCTACAAAGGCACCCAGAGCGACCGGTCATCTGTGCCTAGCAGAAACCTGGTAGACTTCCTGGGCAAGGCGGTGCCGAGCAGGGTCTTGAAGGCCCAGCTGATAGACGAGGGTTGCAGAAGAAACGCCCCAGCCCAGCACAGTGGGCACAGAGTGGGGAGACGTGCGACCTGGGAGACGGAGACTCGACAGAAACCACACACCCTGTGGGGTCGCCACTGCATGATCCAACAGCCTGGGCCAGAGCACACGGAACAGGGAGAAGTCCTGCACAGGAAGTGAAAGCTCAACAGCGATCACACACCCTGTGGTACGTGATCCACCAGCCCAGCAGAGTCCAAGCTGACCAGAAAGGTGGCTCCCCGGAGAAGCCCAAGACCCGAGGCAACCACACACACAAAGCACTAGAGGCCAACTGAGCAGCCACGGAGGTAGCCATACGAAATTGGCAACCACAGCAACATCCTAGTTATTCATTAGTCCCATACCAGTGGACTGTGAAACCCCCTGCCACAATGAATAAACATCAAAAAAAAGATACCAGAAATACAAAAAATCACCAAAAGTTAATAAATCTCAAACTCTAGATGCTATAGAACAAGAAGCCCTTGAAATGACTGACAAAGAATTTCGAGTGATAATTCTAAGGAAACTGAATGAGATACAAGAAAACACAGCTAGACATCATGATGAAATGAGGAAAAGTATACAGGATCTGAAAGAGGAAATGTACAAAGAAATCAATGTCCTGAAAAAAAATGTAGCAGAACTTGCTGAACTGAAGAAGTTATTCAGCAAAATAAAAAACACAACGGAGAGTTTAACCAGCAGGCTTGTCGAAGTTGAAGAGAGAACCTCTGAACTTGAAGATGGGCTGTTTAAAATAACACAAGCAGACAAAAAGAAAGAAAAAAGAATCAAGGACATTGAAGAAAATCTGAGAGAGATATCAGACAACCTTAAGTGCTCAAATATCCGAGTCATGGGTATTCCAGACGGGGAGGAAAATGGAGATTCCATTGAAAACATATTCAACAAAATAGTGGCAAAAAACTTCCCAGGTATAGGAAAAGTCACAGATCTTCAGATCCAGAAAGCTCAACGATCTCCAAACGTATTAAATCCAAAAAGGCCTTCTCCAAGACATGTCATAGTCAAATTGGCAAAACTCAGAGACAAAGAGAGAATCTTAAAAGCTGCAAGAGAGAAGCGTCAAATCACCTATAAGGGAGCCCCAATCAGGCTAACATCAGACTTTTCATCACAAACCCTAAAAGCTAGAAAGGAATGGGTTGATATTTTCAAAATACTGAAAGACAAAGATTGCCAGCCAAGAATACTCTACCCTGCAAGGCTATCCTTCCGAAATGAAGGGCAAATAGTATATTTCTCAGACAAACAAAAACTGCGGGAGTTCACCACCACACGACCACCCTTACAAGAAATTCTCAAGGGAGTACTGGGTTTGGTTCCTGAAAAATAACTACCACTGCCATAAAAACCCAAGAAAAATCAAAACCCACTAGTATAATAAAAATGGCATTCAGGAAGAGAAAACAAACAAAAACGCTATCTACAACCTAAGGAACCAACAAACACAGAAACCAAACAGTAAATCAGAAAGCAAGGAACAAAAGACACCTAAGACAACCAAACAACCAATAAAATGCTAGGAATAAATCAACACCTTTCAATAACAACTCTTAATGTAAAAGGCTTAAATTCCCCAATCAAAAGACACAGACTGGCTGACTGGATCAAAAAGGAGGACCCAACTATATGCTGCCTACAAGAGACCCACCTCACCCATAAAGATTCACACAGACTAAGAGTGAAAGGATGGAAAAAGATTTACCATGCAAACAGAAAAGAAAAACGAGCTGGAGTAGCTATTCTTATATCTGACAAAAAAGACTTTAAACTAAAAACCATAAAAAGAGACAATGAGGGACACTACTTAACGATAAAAGGACTGATCCATCAAGAAGACATAACAATCATAAATATGTACGCACCCAATGTTGGAGCAGCCAGATTTATAAAACAAACTCTATTAGACCTAAAGAAGGAAATAGACACTAATACCATAATAGCAGGGGACCTGAACACCCCACTGTCAATATTAGACAGATCATCTAGGCAAAGAACCAGTAGAGAAACACAAGATCTAAACAAGACTCCAGACCAATTGGAATTGGCAGATATCTACAGAACATTCCACCCAACAACCTCAGAATATTCATTCTTCTCAGCAGCACATGGATCATTCTCCAGGATAGATCACATATTAGGTCACAAATCAAGTCTCAATAAATTCAAAAAAATTGGAATTATCCCATGTATCTTCTCAGACCACAATGGATTAAAACTAGAAATTAATAACAAACGAAACTCTGGAAACTATACAAACACATGGAAATTAAACAGCATTCTACTTAATGACATATGGGTCCAAGAAGAAATCAAGCAGGAAATCAAAAAATTTATTGAAACTAATGAAAACAATGATACATCATACCAAAACCTGTGGGATACTGCAAAAGCAGTATTGAGGGGGAAATTTATTGCATTAAACGCTCACTTCAGAAGAATGGAAAGATGGCAAGTGAATAACCTAACACTTCACCTTAAAGAACTAGAAAAACAAGAACAATCCAAACCTAAAGTTAGCAGACGGAAAGAAATCATTAAGATCAGAGCAGAACTGAATGAAATTGAAAACCGAAAAACAATTCAAAAGATCAACGAATCAAAGAGTTGGTTTTTTTGAAAAGATAAATAAAATTGACAAACCATTAGCATGGCTAACAAAAAAAAGAAGAGAGAAGACTCAAATAACAAAAATTAGAAATGAATAAGGCGATATTACAACTGATTCATCTGAAATACAAGGAATCATTCGAGACTACTATAAACAACTATACGCCAACAAGTTGGAAAATCTGGAGGAAATGGATAAATTTCTGGACACACACAAGCTCCCAAAACTGAACCATGAAGACGTAGAAAATTTGAACAGACCAATAACAATAAAGGAGATTGAAGCTGTTATCAGAAGGCTCCCAACAAGGAAAAGCCCAGGACCAGATGGATTCACAGCAGAATTTTACCAAACATTCAAAGAGGAATTGACACCGATTCTTTACAAACTATTCCAAAAGATTGAAACGGACGCAAATCTCCCAAACTCATTCTATGAAGCAAACATCATCCTGATACCAAAACCAGGTAAAGATATAACCAAAAAAGAAAACTACAGGCCGATATCCTTGATGAATATAGATGCAAAAATCCTCACTAAAATACAGCAAACAGAATACAGCAACACATATGAAAAATTATTCATCACGATCAAGTGGGATTCATCCCAGGGATGCAAGGTTGGTTCAACATATGCAAATCAATAAATGTGACACACCATATTAATAAACTCAAACACAAGGACCATATGATCATCTCTATAGATGCTGAAAAAGCATTTGATAAAGTTCAGCACTCATTCATGACAAAGACCCTCTATAAGTTAGGTATAGAGGGAAAGTATCTCAACATAATTAAAGCCATATATGACAAACCCACTGCCAATATCATCCTGAATGGGGAAAAGCTGAAAGCTTTTCCTTTAAGAACAGGAACTAGACAAGGATGCCCACTCTCACCACTCCTATTGAACATAGTGTTGGAAGTACTAGCCAGAGCAATCAGAGAAGAGAAGGAAATAAAGGGCATCCAGAATGGAAAAGATGAAGTCAAACGTCCCTGTTTGCAGATGACATGATCCTATATATCGAACACTCTAAAACCTCTACAAAAAAACTGCTGGAATTGATAAATGATTTCAGCACAGTAGCAGGATACAAAATCAACACACAAAAATCAGTAGCATTTCTTTTCTCCAATAGTGAACATGCAGAACGAGAAATCAAGAAAGCCTGCCCATTTACAATAGCCACCAAAAAAATAAAATACTTAGGAATTGACTTAACCAAGGAGGTGAAAAATCTCTATAATGAGAACTACAAACCACTGCTGAGAGAAATTAGAGAGCATACAAGAAGATGGAAAGATATCCCGTGCTCTTGGATTGGAAGAATCAACATAGTCAAAATGTCCATACAACCCAAAGTGATATACAAATTCAATGCAATCCCCATCAAAATTCCAAAGACATTTTTCTCAGAAATGGAAAAAACTATCCAGTCATTTATATGGAACAATAAAAGACCATGCATAGCCAAAGCAATGCTGAGCAAAAAAAATAAAGCTGGAGGCATAACACTACCTGACTTTAAGCTATACTACAAAGCTATAATAACCAAAACAGTATGGTTCTGGCATAAAAACAGACACACTGACCAATGGAATAGAATAGAGAATCCAGAAATCAACCCACACACTTACTGCCATCTGATCTTTGACAAAGGCACCAAGCCTATTCACTGGGGAAGGGACTGCCTCTTCAGCAAATGGTGCTGGGATAACTGGATATCCTTATGCAGGAGAATGAAACTAGATCCATACCTCTCACCGTATACTAAAATCAACTCAAAATGGATTAAGGATTTAAATATACACCCTGAAACAATAAAACTTCTTAAAGAAAACATAGGAGAAACACTTCAGGAAATAGGACTAGACACAGACTTCATGAATACGACCCCAAAAGCACGGGCAACCAAAGGAAAAATAAACAAATGGGATTATATCAAACTAAAAAGCTTCTGCACAGCAAAAGAAACAATTAACAGAGTTAAAAGACAACCAACAGATTGGGAAAAATATTTGCAAAATATACATCTGACAAAGGATTAATATCCAGAATATATAAGGAACTCAAACAACTTTACAAGAAGAAAACAAGCAACCCAATTAAAAAATGGGCAAAAGAGCTAAGTAGGCATTTCTCTAAGGAAGATATACAAATGGCCAACAGACATATGAAAAAATGCTCAACATCACTCAGCATCCGGGAAATGCAAATCAAAACCACACTGAGATACCATCTAACCCCAGTTAGGATGGCTAAAATCCAAAAGACTCTGAACGATAAATGCTGGTGAGGTTGCGGAGAAAAAGGAACTCTCATACATTGTTGGTGGGACTGCAAAATGGTGCAGCCTCTATGGAAAATGGTATGGAGGTTCCTCAAACAATTGCAGATAGATCTACCATACGACCCAGCTATCCCACTGTTGGGAATATACCCAGAGGAATGGAAATCATCAAGTCGAAGGTATACCTGTTCCCCAATGTTTATCGCAGCACTCTTTACAATAGCCAAGAGTTGGAACCAGCCCAAATGTCCATCATCAGATGAGTGGATACGGAAAATGTGGTATATCTACACAATGGAATACTACTCAGCTATAAAAACGAATGAAATACTGCTATTTGCAACAACATGGATCGACCTCAAGAGAATTATATTAAGTGAAACAAGTCAGGCACAGAAAGAGAAATACCACATGTTCTCACTTATTGGTGGGAGCTAAAAATTAATATATAAATTCACACACACACACACACACACACACACACACAAAACCGGGGGGGGGGGAGAAGATATAACAACCACAATTACTTGAAGTTGATACGACAAGCAAACAGTAAGGACATTGTTGGGGGGGAGGGGGGGAGGGAGAAGGGAGAGAGGTTTTGGTGATGGGGAGCAATAATCAGCCACAATGTATATCGACAAAATAAAATTTAAAAAATAAAATAAAATAAAATAAAATAAAAAAATACTCAGTGAAAATAAATAAATAAATCAATAAATAATTTTTAAAAATAAAAATAAATAAAATGTATTCTGATGTTCATTATATACAAACCATATACATAGCAATAATGCAGGTGATGTTATCTAACAAGTCAACGCAATCGAAGATATTTCTCTAGTATTGTTTTAATAGAAGTCTGTACTATTATTCTTTTTGCTGGAGGAAATTTCCTCCCATCAGGAGCAAAAATTATTGGTCTTGTATGTTTTATAGAGTCTGTGGAGATTTTACCTCCGGGGAGCCCCGGGAAGGAGCACCTTTCAAAAAGTGCATCCAAAGCAGTTTGCAAATATGCCAAGATTCAACACTGAATTAAAAATAGAGTCATTCGAAATATTCTATGTAAATAAACATAGGTATAAGAAATGTTAATGCTTAACTATTCCACCATTTAACTCAGGGGTTTTAATTTCAATCTATGCTATAGCCTAGATTTAAAGTATACTTACGTACTCAAGTAAGTAAGTAAATAAGGTATGGCAAAGGGATAGAAGAGGGTTAGATTGAATCATTCATGTTTGAAATGTATCCTCTCTCTCATTACCACACACACGAAGTGATGTCTGATTCTTATATTACCAAGTAGTTATAATTATTTGCCTTCTCTCTCTTCTTAGCTCACTTACCAACTGATTTTCACCAACATGACCACAGGAGAGAGCTTCCTTTCCGGTGTGGAATAAATCTTTAAAAAAATAAATAAAAGGAAGACTTATATTTTCACAGTACCCTAAAAGGTACTTTGGGTTTCATACATCTTTCCTAGTTTGGACCCTCTGAGTGGTGGTTTTTTTCCAACAATAATTTCTAATCAATGTACACTTTACTGGAACAGAAAACAAAATTACATTGACCAGACAACCACAAAAAAAAAATTATATGGTGTGTTTGCTACCTGTGAGTAAATAAATATGCTTTTGGCATTCCTGGATATCTGATCCATTATGTAGGCCAAAACAACCATTCATCCTGCTTTTTTTTTTTATGCTTTAGATGAATTCTAGAAACCTATTACAGCACTCAAGGATGAGTGCTTCTGTGGTTTAAGCTGCAGGAATGTTATTGTGTAGCATGAAGTACAGCAAATGAGATGTCAGGAGACAGGGGTTCCTGTGCTCATCTGCAATGATAAGTGGTGTGACCTTATGCAAGTCCCTTG
The DNA here is from genome assembly GCF_027409185.1 of Cynocephalus volans. Classification (NCBI taxonomy): domain Eukaryota; kingdom Metazoa; phylum Chordata; class Mammalia; order Dermoptera; family Cynocephalidae; genus Cynocephalus; species Cynocephalus volans. The sequence goes on from NC_084475.1 coordinate 29,658,492, forward strand.
GCCTTTACCAACTTCAGCTCTGTCATCTGCAAAGAAAGACATTTCATTCATTCATTCATTTATGTATTCAACAAATATGTATGGAGCTCCTATTGCACAAAGCACATTCAATGTTCTGGAGACATTTCAGTGAACAGAAAAAGCAAGGACCCTGTTCCATGTTTGTTCAGATTCCAGATTCTGGAACCCATGGTCTAAATAATCTATAACATTTTCCCAGAGCTGAGACAATGTTTTATTATCTCCAGAGCTTACCAAGAATTGAGAGCTTGGGCCAGCGATTAAGGAGGCAAAAGTTCTGAGGTTTGTTGCTTTTTTCTTGCTTTTGCAATTGACAGTGCACGAGCATGGGAATGTCTAAACATGAGTAGTCAGTAGGATACCAAAAGGCACTGAAAGTCTTTTCTTTTTTGTATCTCTGATGAGCCATTTTCCACCAAAATTCCTACCTACATCCCTAACCCACCAATGGAGGGCTCATAAGATCCTTGAGACTTTGCTATTCTTAAGACTTGCCTCTTCTAAACTGGACAATGGATAAGAATTGCTGTTTAGCACTTGTAAAAAGAGGGGGATTTATTTCAAGATGAGATAAAGAAGATTTAAGAAAAAGTTTCCAGTGTCACCAGAAGTCTTTTTCTTTCAGACTGCCTTATTTCTCCTCCACACCAATCAGCATAACAAATAAACCTGACTTTTCATTAAAAAAAAAAAATGAAACAGCACATGGAAATAATTTAGGCACCTTAAACTCATGCCAACAAGCTTTGGGAAGGAAGAGGTCCTATTTCAATTCAATCCAATAATTATCCTGTACATATTTGTGATGCCAGGCTCAGGGCTCACATGCAAACAAGAAGTTGACCAAAGTCCTACCCCTTGTAAATTCTCTAACTGCAGGCGGAAAGACGTGGAAGAAGTCAGAATATAACTTGACATTTGAAAGTAGAAAAATGTGAAGGGTGCTATAATACAAGAGGAAACAGTGATTCATCCTGAGAATCAGAGAATGTATGACGGTTAAATTTACTGATGAACTGGATGCCTGTGTCACGTCCCCAGTGGCTAATGGGATGAGTTACACTTCGTGGAACATCAGTCCAGGCCTGAACTTGACTGGCCCCCCTGAGGCAAAAGCCCAGTGAGCAGCAGAGACCAGCGTGTGAGTCCCAGCTCCTGGGCCCACTGCTGTCACTCACAGGGGGCCTGCGAGCCCACGCCCAGATGCCATCTGAGGAAGCACGGTACGAGGCAGTGATCCCTGAAAGACTGAGTGTGCCTCAAAGAGACTGAACAAAATAAAAGGTGCTAATTCAACCAGAGAGAAACTGAAATGCATCCATCATCAAGCTAAAGCCCGCCAGCACTCCACTCACAGGTGAGGGGAGGAATTTACGAGGAAGATAAAATCAAGTATAGAAAATAAAGAAGCCAGACATTTTTCATTTTTCTCAGATATCTGAATTACATACGTTACATTTTAAAACCTGTTATATCTCCTGCCACATCATAAAGGCATGAAAATTCAGCATGCTTGAGACAGAAACCACGGAAATGTCCGATCCACCAACCAGGCCTTTTCCGTTATATTCTATTCCAGTGGCACCGTCATCCACCCAGGTCTAAATCCAACACCTGTGATTTGCTTTGCCTTTAGTATTAAACCCATAGCCAAGTGACATTGTTTACTTACTAAGTACCTCTTAAATCTTTCCACTTTCTCTCTCTCTCAAGTACTACCTTATTCTCTCTTGCATTTTTCTTCCATTTTGCATCCAGAAATAGCACTGAAAGTGCAAATGTGATCTTAGACCATGCATTTGTCGTAGAGTAGGGATTAGATCTGTAGTGGGGTCTATAAGGCCCACTGCGGTCTGTTTCACGCCTCCCTTTCCACAGCTGCTTCCCACCGGCAGTCTTTAGTGGGGTTCTGCTCCCTTACTTTACATTCTAGGTCTCATGTGGGACGTCCTTCCCACTCTACGCCTTGTCCTTGATTAATTCTTACCCTTCCTTGAGATCCCAGCTTCCTCAGAGGGGCTTGCTTGGTCTCCTGGCCAGCTCAGATCCCCTTCCATATGCACAGTGGACCTTCCTTTCACAGCGCTCGTTTCAGTCTGTAATCACTCAGCCCCCACTAGGATAGGCAGGGGCTGCTGACAAAGATTCTCTCCCCACCAAACTCCAGTCAGGCTCTTCTGAAGCTTTTTCCCAATTAGCCAGCAACTTTGGGGCTTCCACGTTTGTCTCTGCATTGTCCAATTTTAGCAAGAATCCTGCAAAGTCAGTTTAACCAAAATCCCCCACCCTCTCTATCTAATCACCTTCAATATCTGATCAGGTACCTCACCGACTACCATCCCCCAGTGACATCTGATTACACTGGCCTGTGCTTAGCAAAAATTCTGTTAGGTCAGTTTAGCCAGAATCCCCTTTTGCCCCTCATGTTTCCTCTTAGAAATTTTCTATCCACTGACGACCACACTGCTCCTTGGCTATAAACTCCCAGTTTTCCTGTTGCATTTGGAGTTGAGCCCAACCTTTCTCCCCCATTGCAAAACCCTATTACAATTGTCCTTATACTCATCTTCTTGATCCTCAATAAAGTCTTTAAAAGATATCACACGTAAATTTTTTCTTTAACAGTTTGTCTGACTTCACATTCCTGCACATAGGCAGAGATGTACAAATGAACCCCTAGCCCACGATAGGCACTCAAATATAGAATTAATGAATGGATCTATTCTTTTTGTAGTAGATGGACTTTTCCTGGAGTTATCTCCTTCACCTTTCTGGTAAAGATTGGTTTTGGAAAATTCTAGCAATATCCTTTTTTACCTCCCTTTCCAATTTAATTCATAAGGTAAATAGGGACCACAATAGAAAAAAAAAAAATCATGAATATACTATTGTCTTATTCTTTCCATAAAGCCTAGAGGATAACTTTTAAAAAACTGACTTCTTCCTTTGTTAATAACTTGACAATAAAAGATACAATAATTTTGAAAGGAATTTATGTCTGTCTGCAAAATTGTCAAGGAGGCTGACTGAGGCTGAAATTATAGCAGAAGTGTTTCAAATCTCACTCCCCCATGCTAATGTAATGTTTTCTTCCTTCTAGCAGCCCTATCTTAATTGCTTTCTTCTAAAGTTTCAGTAAGTTTCTCTTGCATTACCCAGCTCTTGTACTAAATGTTCAAATAAATATAATACTTATTCTAACCTTGGTGAGTAATGTTTAGGTGATTGTTTCAAGTTCTCAACATTAAGTTTTAGGTTGGTTTGGGAGAATCACATGGTTGGGTAAGTACAATATCACCAACTGTGGTAGCTAACTGGAAACTTACATTTCTGTTTTGACTAGACTCTGATTTATATTTATATAAATGAGTTATATACCCAACTTTAGTTTTTAAGTTGTAGTCTTACAGGCATATAATCGCTGGAGGCTTGAGTCCTGGTCTCACCCACAAAGGATTTAATTTCAAGTGATGGGAGGCAATGACAGCCCTATTCCAACTGCACACACCTCATTTACTTTATTTCTATGAGAGAAGGTGTTCCATGCTCCGGCAATGAATACTAAGATGGGTAAGTCCTGCACTTCTCATTGAGGTTAGCTGTTCTAGTCACAACAGCAACAGGAGATAAGCAAGGGGACTGTCCCTGGCTTTAGTCTCTGCAACTACTTTAAGTCTTTGCAGCTCTCCACCTCCAGTGAACTGCTGCCACTACAGAGTACACTCTCTAGATGCTTCGGATCAAGACTATAGACAGAGGCAGATGTCCCAGGCCAGACTTGCTGCAACGTTCCTGATTGAATGCTTATGTGTAGAAATATCTGTGCCCTGAATTCAGAGACAAGCATGCCCATGTACAAGCCATGGAATTCTTTTAAACAACAGACTTTCTTAAAATCAGTTTCACCACTTCCAATGACAAGTAATGTGAGATATTCAGAGGGCACTAGTGGTAACCGTTTGTAATGGTCATTGATATTCATTCCCTCACCATGAGCTCATCCTCCATAAGTTCCTTCAGACACTACAGCAGAGATACCAAGTGTCTTGCTCTGCCCACCAAAAGTTTTGCAATTATGAATAAGCTTAAGTCAGCTTGCTTCAATAAAGCTACGGCCAAAAGATGACATGCAAAGACTGAGAATCACTTACTTGGGCGCTTCATAGAAGGAAGACTTCAAAGTCATGCTGATTAGAGGTATTTCCGCTTCAAGATAAAAGCCTTCTGGTGGGTGAATGTTACGGACATGGAGCACTTCAGTGTCAAATCCATTCCCACTCAGAGGCTGCATGTATCTGCTTCTATATAACCACCTCTTTTATACTGAAGAGTTTGTTCTGACTACCAACCAAAGCAGTTTTATTAGGAAAAAGTAAAAGTGAGAGAGAAAGGACTTGGTAAATCTAGACACAGTATTTCCTTTCAGGAAACAGAAAAAGTTAGACGCAAACAGCCCAAGCAAAGAAAATTACAATGGGTAGAAGTCATTCACTCTGTCCCCTCTTCAAGCATTTACTGATGTGCTATTCTGTAGAAGGTGTCACAGGTACCAGCATGAGCTGCTTGTTCCCCAGGAAGCACGGGTGGAGCAGGTACAGGCACGGCTGTGCAGGAGGAGCCACAGAGAGGCACCGAGAAAAGAGAGGAACCTGGGCGGTATGAGCTGGAGGGGTCAGGGCTGAGGATGTGAAAGTCCCCCCCAGCGCACCCCACTTCATGGAGCCTGAGGAAGAGCTCGGCCAGAGGGAAGTGTGAGAGGAGAAACTGTCTGTCAAACCACAACCTGGAAACGGTGCAAGGACAGATAGAAAGCAAGCAAGAGCTAGAGCAATGTGGAGATAGACTGACATTATTAAGGGGAAACCTGTTTCCAGATGGTATCAAGAAAATTTTAAATATCATAAGACCAAAAAAAAAAAAAAAAAAATCCTGTTTTCGGATATGCATCTCAGACCACATGTTAAATTGTATGAAAATAGAAACCTATGTCCTTTTTGAACAGTGATTCTTGAAGCTAATTCCAGGTCTTGGGCTGGGAGAACTCAGGGACCCTAGAGTGAAATCTGGACAAGAGGCAATCCCTCTGGAATGTAATTAGAAGATCATTTGGGGTTTAATTCTCAATTCATAACTTATTTGAGAAATTTTAGCGCTATAAATTTCTAAGGGGGAAAAAATAGCCCTGCTGAAAAGGTAGCATATGGGGAAAGAATTTTGATTATGCTTTTTTCAAATATGAAAGTGTTTCAGCTGCAACATTCTGGACTCTTGAAAATGTAGTTGATTCTTGTAATGTCATGAAAAAAACTGCAACAGATGAAGCAAGACAAGTTTTAGCCTTGTTTGAGGACTTAAAGTTCAAGGTATTCTAAAAAGCAGTTTTAACTAAATCCCAAAATACAAAAGACAGGGAGGTGAACAAGAAAATGATATTTAAAGTACATTTGGAATGTATTTATCTATAAACTTGCTCTTACCTGTGTGTTTCTTGTTGTTACTTTTCTGGTTTATGAAGTCTTAGCTGGTTTTGATTGTTGCTCTGAGGTTATAAAGACATTTCCCACTGTTCTCACTCTGGGGAGGAATTAACATGGATAGGGAGGGACAGAGACAGAGGCGTGATAGGAAGCGTAGGTGAGACGTAAGAGAACAGTTGCAACAGCTTATGATCTGCTTGGGGTTTAATCTTGGTCTTAAGTTAAAGCCCACCTCAAAAAGTAAAGATTTACTGAAGACAAAACATTTTAATAAAGAAAAAAATGCACGTGAGATTCATTTGTTACCTGCGCTTGCTCAGCTCTAGGAGTCTGTATATAGCATAAAGCATTTTGGGAATAGGGTGCAATTATTACATGATACCTGCACTCAAGGAGGTTGCATTTTAGCATGAAGGCAGCCAGGAAAGAGAAAAATCTAATACAGTATGATGATGATGATGATGATGATGATGAAGAAGGGCAGAGCTGTATATAAAATGCTTTGGAGCACAAGGCAGGGATGGTCTACATCACCTAGGGAAGGCAGGGAGGATTTCGCAAAGCAGGTGTCATTTGAGTTGCATTTAGAAAGAAGATTAGGTGTTTCCCAGTCGAGAAAGGTGATGAGGAAGTCATTCCAGGCAAAAGGCATAACACAGCAAATACTCAAAGGTCAATAAGGGACAGAAAACTCAGAGAATTATAAATGTTTAAATACAGAAGTTTAGGGGGAATGCGATGACAAGAGATCCAGGTAAAAAACAGATGCATGGACCCAAGATTATGAAAATAATGTTATGGAGTTTAGGTTTTATCCTATAGGGGACAGAAAGATATGGAATGTTTTTAGGAGAGGAATGGCAAGTCCAAATATTCAGCTTTGCAATACTTTTTAGCAGTGAGTTTGTCAAAGCCAATAGTTCTCCCATAATGTTAATTAGCCAGAACAAGATTTCTCATACGTGAGACTTTCAGCTTGCCTTCAATATGTCAAATGTTTCAAGCTTTTCTTAGAAGTTTCTGAATGCAACCGAATAACTTCCTGACCTTTAATCTTGCCCTGTAGAAAATTTCTAGCCCTGCTCTTTTTAGGTCGGTAAATGTAAACACACGTTGATCTCCAGAGGAACAGAAATTGACTACTGGGGAAAACATATTTATTTTTATGTTCTTACCTGCTGGTAGAAAGGGACCACTCATAGGCTCTTTTGTTTTACTGATGACACTGTTAGGAGTACTCAGGGTGTCAATGCATGAGTTATAGGAGATCTAGCCTAGGTGTTATTTAATGAAGAGGAGGGAGGGAGCCTTTTGCATCAGTTGTCACGAACAACTCATCTTTATAGCAATCATCTTACCAGCAAGTCCCTCAAATGTGTTCTTGTATGAAGTTGCTGTAACTGGGCCAGCATAAAGAGGTTAAATTAAGAATGTCAACTGTTCTTCAATGAGATTTTCAGGTCAGTGAGACTCCCAGGACCAAGGACAATATTCTTGAAGCTGTGAGAAGTATCATAGTACTGCCCTGTGCTTCTCAACCACAAGTTACGTCGTGGAACTAGAGCTGCCCTGCTCAGGACTTGTCAGAGTGGGAAGCAAAGTGATCTGAGGATTACAAAAGAAAGCCATTCTGCTCATGAGAGGATGGAATTGAGTGTGGCAGCCAGATATAAGTATTCTTAGAAATAGGCTCCCATGATTTGTAGAAGTTATGAAGAGCTGTTAGCGAAGTCTAGTGTTTTTCAGTATCTCGAGGTTAAATGTAAAAACTTCCTCAGCTCTCTGATGGGTGAAAGTCTTCCTGTATTAGATCTGAGTTAATTTAGGGATAGCACATCTTCTTCCAGAGAAATATAAGATTGCCTTTGTCTTTATAGGCTTAATAGCTCTTGAGCTTGTTGGGTCCAAAAGTGGCAAAGTGAAAAAATCATCAGTTTTGGGATCAGAAAACCAATTTCAGTCCTGTTTATGCCACCCACAAGTGGTCTTGTGGGGCCACTGGGTCTCAATTGAACCTTGGGATTTTGATTTTTAAAACTGGGATATTGCTCACCACTCCTATTAGATTGCTTCTGCTAGACAATGCTGTGTGGATCCAGGACAATGTTCAAGCATCAACCTAATATTTTAATAAAGCTATACAAATATAAGCATCAGTACTAGTGATGGCCAAAGATAGCCCTTTTAAGACGATATCTGTTTAGGTGAGGAAATGAGGTCATGAAGTTGATATTAATAATTTTTGAGGGCTTAGGTGAATGGTAGAAGAAATGAGAAATTGTTAAGTCTGAATTTTTCTCTTAAGAACTGAGATTTGGCAGGAGACGGTTGTCAGGCTTTCCAACTTAATGAAAGTACAACTTTGATGTGGTAACAGAAGCTAATTTTATAGATTGGTCTTGAATTTTAATGATTCACAAAAGGACACTGAAGACACTTCAGCTAAGAAGCTAATGTCTGAAGCCCCACAGCAGACTGAGCATTGCTTCCTCCTTTCTGGTGATCAGCATCTGGCCGGCCCAGGTGACACCGATTGTAACTGTCCCCTAATGTCTAGAGCCAGAATATCAGCACGAAGACATCGCGCTGGGTGAGAAGGTCCATGCAGGTTGTTTAGGGAGAGAAACCACACAATTTAAGGCCCACTGAATTTGCCATATACAAATCAGAACATATTATCTCCTTGCCAACACAAGCTTGCTCTCCTAAATTTTCTTCTAGGCATATAAATGTGCAATTATTTCTGACCCGTATATCTCTCTCCCTTACTCCATCAACCAAACAGTCATCAAAACCTAGATATTTTTGTTGCAGATCCTTTTTTTCATTTTTTCTCACAAATAGAGAGGACCCAAAGCTCCTGCAAGGACTCACAATACTATCAACAGTGATCCAGACTTGAGCTCCAGACACAGAGAGCATCTGCAAGTCTGGCTCCCGTTGGACTGTGAGGAGTTCAATAGGCCCATGAATTGCATGTGGAGACTACTCCAAAATTCCTGTTTCCATTGGGAGCCTCTTGTCCTCCTGGCATTCACTGCCTTGCAGTGACTTTTTCACACCCTCCCTCTTCTCCTACCTCATAAGAAGATGCTCTTCTGTTTCCGTCAACTCCCTACTTGCCTCTTGACTTAAAGAACTCGGACTCTTCATCCACAGAATCAATTCTTAACACCTGCCTTTTGAATTTCTCCCCAAGAGCTGTGGCAGTTTTGCCCACAGAAGTGGCTCTGTCAACAACTCTAGCTGTCATTCTTGCTTCAAAGACCTGGGAGAAGGTCAGCTGGATTGTTTTCTACTCTCACTATGTAGTGCTTGGTCTCACTCTAGTTTTCTGGCTTCCTCTTCTTTCCCTTCCCTTGGCCCATTATCAAATGACATGCCTGGTTTTCTCTGCAGAAAAACTTAGGGTGGAATAAAGGTAATACCAATAGTATAACTGTTATAAGTGTTTTCTCAGCATTTGAATTGTTAAAAATCAAGCTATGTGGTTTCCAACTGCAAAAACAACCAAACCCAAATCTAAATTGCTGGCTCTAAACTCTGTCTTGTAATCAGCATACCCTGGTCTTTCCTCAAGCTCCTTCTGTCCTGGGGAAGTACTTAAAACATTTATTATCCTCTCCTGATCAGTTGGCCACACTACCTCTGTGGACACTGTAGAGAAAACATCTAAGTTTCCAGCCCCTGCCCTGTGGCCACCTTAGCCTGTGATACCAGTGCTACAACCACTGTGTGCCCAGGGCCCTTTCACTCCAGGTCTTCCTTCCCTGTTCCTGCTGAGTCCATGTGCTGGAGGCCATTCCCCAGAAAGAGGCTGGAGCTCAAGTCTTATGGCAATCAAAGCCAAGCTGCAGGCTCGGGGCCACAGTCCCAAAGCTGCTTCCCCTCCTTACCAACTTTAGCTGTCCCACCTGTAAAATGAATAAAATGAACAAAACCATGCCCATCTTATGGCGTTGTTAGGAGGATTTATTGAGATAATGAATGAAAGGCTTTAACACAGAGCATGGCACATAGCAGTGGTTCATCAGGGGAGGCAACAGAGAGCAGAGTTTATATGAGCACAGCCTTTGAAGCCAGATACTCCAAGCTTGAATCCTCGCTCTGCACCCTATTAGCTGTGTGACCTTGGGCAAGTTACTTAACCTTTCTGTGCCTCTTTCCTCATGTGGAAAAGGGGGGTGATGATGATCATGGAACTCATCTCCTTAGGTTGTTATGGGATTAAGAGAGCAAATGTAAATAAAGTGCTTAAAAGATGCCTGACACATACATAATAAGCAGTGTATATGTTAGCTTTTATTGTTGTTATCTCAAGAGATGAAAGAGGAGTCAGCTACTGCTCTTACCAAGAATGTGAACATGTGTTCTGCTCTGAAACAGATTTTCTCCATTCTGCATCTCTCCATCCTGTCCTTCTAATCCCCTTTACCACCAAGCCCGCCCCCCCACCAGTACAGAATAATTCAGCAAACCTCAAAGCATCCATATTTCCACTCCTACAAAAGTACAACACCCAAGGACAAGAGCAGATATTCTCTACCCACACCTGAACTCATCTCAACCCTAAACACAGGGCCGCCCCTCCGTGGGCACTGACGTAGGAAGCCACAGCGTTGACTGAGAATTTCTCCCTCCAGTACAGAGCCTCATTGCTCAAAGACGAGGGTCTCCTTCATTCCATGGTTTGCTTCTGTTTCCTCCGTGCCAGGTGACCACAGCTCCAGCCCTTCCTGTTCAGCGTTTTTTTTGTTTTGTTTTGTTTTTTTCCTATATAAGGTCACACACACACAAAAGAATGGGGCTCAAGCTTCTCATATAATAATGTTAAGCTTTGCACATTTTCCATTTTTGACAAGTAATGTAATAATTAAAAAAAAAAAAAACTTTAGCAGGCCACTGAAATCCACAGTGGCCACAGCACCACCAGAATGGATTCCAATTGCATTGCTGGTCTTCCTTTCACAGGAATTAGGTAATTCCTGTTTAAAGCTTTGATGTTGCACAGACAGAGCTTCTGTAACATGTAATGTACACGAAAAGCAAGGCCATTTCAACAGGGCATTAAACTTAAATGCGTAAATGCTAAAGGGCTGGAAATTCAAACTAATTAAAATGGCTGAATGCAGAGTCACAATTAAACAGTGAGAGAATTATGGAAAAGTAAATATTTACACACACATTGTACGCTTATTAGGATTTACAAAGAAATGCTTCTCATCTGCACAGCTTTCCTTTGTAATGATATTGTTATGAGGCAATAAATGTGGTTACAGTTAATAACAGATGTTAAATGGCATAATTCATCCAGAAACTTCACTAATTACTGCAGAAGTGTGAGACAAACGCACAGCATCATATGGGAGGTATTTCTTATCTGTTAGTTTGTAAATGGAAAAATACTGAAAGGTCACTTGTAGAAAAAGAAATACTTAAAAGTAATGCCTTATATATTGAAATGAAAAATCTAAATACTTTAAAATTATAATGGGCTTCCTCTTCCAGAGAGTTCACGCTTCACTCAGAGAAAACAGATTGGCCTCAGTCTGAGTTAATGTGGCCACACTAGTGGTAATCGCTTTCTAAGTGAGTTTAGGGAGAATGTTCCATATTTTAAACTGCGTCTTCAGAATGATGCTTCCCATCAAACATTTGACTTTCCTTACAGCCAGTCCAATCCTTCTCTCCTTACAAGGGCATTGACACAAGTAAAGGGGAGGGGATGGAGGGTCCAGTGTCACCTAAAGTAATTTCATTTTACATAGGTCACATAAAGAAGTGGGAAATACAAATGCTTAAAATAATTTGTCATAAGTTTGAGAAGGCTGATTGGAAAAAATTAAGATCTAGAGGCATCTTTTGTCTTCGCAAAAGCTCAAAACCCAGATGGTCTTCGCAAAACTCCCTGCCTTCTTGACATAGTCACGTTTCATTTTACTCCGTAATGGTCAGTTGTTCCCTCCACCTCCAAGTCGTCTGAATAGGGGTGCCCTTCGGAATGCTGGTGGTTGCTTTGCAGCATATTTCACAAAGCTTTCCTTCTTGGATTTAATTTCTATCGGCCTTCAAATCAAAGAGCTTGCTTTATACCTTCATTCAAATCAAGTCGGGTTGCTGACGTTAAAACAGCAAAAATTTCCAAGGCTTTTGGTTCTACACACACACATCTGTGCTGTGTGCATGCACATGTACACAGGAAAAGAGAGAGAGAAAGAAAGAGAGAGAGAGAGAAATGAAGAAAGGGGGGCAGAGAGATAGCAACACAGATAGGACAAAAATAGAAAGAGAGACAAACACTATGTTTAGTGTTCTGTGAAATAGAAACGATTATACCAGAGCTCTGTTTCTTCATGATGTTAGATTGTCCCTTTTCATTGTGGAAAGCCTGGTAACCAGGTGATTTTTTTTTTTTTTACTGCCTTTGAGTGAGACCACCTTGAGTCTCCTTTTTTGATTCTCTGGAGAATGTTTCCCAATCAAATAGAAACTTGACAATAAAAATCAATGTATACTCATCAAAATAATCACTGGAGTCAAGGGAGAATTTTTTCCTTCTGTATTATCTTTTGGAACAATATGAAATGAAATCTGCTTAGGAAAAAGGGGGGGGGGTGTTTATTCTAGGGATAGAGAGAATGGACTAGACCAGTGCTTCTCAACCCTCAGTATACATATGCATCAGCTGGGGGGTCTTTCTAAAGGACAGCCTCTGACTCAGGAGGCTTGCAGTGGACCTACAATCCTGCACATCTAATAACCTCCTGGATGATGTTACAGCTGCTGCCCATGGACCACACTGAGAGCAGCAAGGGCCCAGAAGACATGCTGGTGGTCTCCTGTAAATCTGTTGTCCTTACACAATAGTGCTCAAGGTGTCAGTTGCAGAGTTCTGAAAAAGGAAGCCAAGTGAAAGTTCGTATTGAGCCTTAAATTAGAGAGCTGGAAGGGTACTTAAGGGGAATGCTGATTTATGCCCCATCACATGACGTTCTATAGTATCACCGAGAAACCATTCCAGATGGCTGGAAGAGTATTCGTATGTGTTTGTAACAGTCTCCTTTGAGGATAGCCTACAACATTGGTTGGTAGTTAATTCAGTTCTTAACAACCTCCATCACATTTTGCAAAAGCTCCCTTTGCTGTATCATCAGCTAATTATTTATGTCCATACCCCGATAAGGCAGAAAATTCCTCTAAATGATACCCCGTTATAAACTCAAAAACTATTCATTAATATATAATCTCTTAGTTTCCATTCTTTTTTTTTTTTTTTTTTAAAGATGACCGGTAAGGGGATCTTAACCCTTGACTTGGTGTTGTCAGCACCACGCTCAGCCAGTGAGCTAACCGGCCACCCCTATATGGGATCCGAACCCGTGGCCTTGGTGTTATCAGCACCGCGCTCTCCCGAGTGAGCCACGGGCCGGCCCCTTAGTTTCCATTCTTTACATCTGGATGGTTTAGACTTTTCAATGGGACATTTTCCAACCCTTTAATCATCTTGGTAATCTTATCCAAGTGATGTCATTCCCACTAGAGAGTAATTTATTCTATCCTTAGTTAAAACAAACAAACAAACAAAAAAACCCATCCTCTTCTTTGTTTTCATTCTTTCAATCCCTAATGCCCACTACTTTTCAAGAATTTTTTTATCATCATTATGGGTCATTATCATCTTCTTAAACTCTTTTGGTGAGTAACCTCCAAAATCTGTGTGTTAAAGTCATTGACTTGCCAAAGGAAGAGACCACAGTTAGTATACAAATTATCACCATGTCGCACTGCTGATGTTCATTCATTTTGGTGTTTGCCTCTGAAATAATCCATGTTTTAAGTGGTTCCTAAACTATCCACATATATATGCACATGAACGAAGCCAAAATACTCACATATGGACTTTGAAAACAATTATGTCTTATCTTGCCTTTGTCATACACATAAAATCTCACATTTAATGAGTGTTCAGTGAGTAAATAAATGCATATCAGACACAAGCAGGTACGGTTAAAATGTACCCCAAAGACAAAAAAGACTCATTGGGGTTAAAAGAGACATTCAAAACAGAACCACATGGCCACGGGGAGGGAAAGGGCAGACACATATTTCAGTTGCAAGTACGCACCTTACTGTAATGAAGTTTTCTTTTCTGTAACTAAGCAAAGCGAATTCTCACAAGATAAGGCCAAATCAGCTATAGCTGGGAATTCTGCACTGACCTTCAACAAGGACACCAGATGCCAGCCACCAATCCCCTCCTTCTCAATCCTGGGGACCCACAGCATCTCCAATTAGACAGAAAACAGACTCCAAGGACATTCCTCTTCCTCTACCCTGATGAGAGAGGCCACATCAAAACCAGCCCTGGCCAGCCTGTAGGACCGGGGCAGTAACACACCTTGTGGGACATTCATTCACCGCACATGTATAACCTGCCCATAAATATTCACGGTATTCCTGTAAGCTCACTAAATATTCATGAAACCTGATACTGGAAGGCATAAATCCTAGCCTTCCTCCTGTATTCACTGGAGTGCTTATCTTCTGTCCCACCAGGGCCTGGGCTCCCCAGTCTGCAGTCTTTTTAATGGAAAATAAAGTTTCCCTTTTCTCTTCCCGTTCCTCTTTTTGTTAACAATACTAATCCCTATTCTATCCCTTACTAGTTCTGTAAATTTAGGCAAGTTATTTTACTGAGTAAGAGTTTCCCTATTTTTAAAGCAGGGATAATAATATCTGCCTTACGGAGATTCATACAAATTAAGTTAGATAATGTATATAACATGCCTAGCACATATTAGTCATTCAATAAACAATAACTTCACTCTTCTCCAAGTAATAAAACTTATCAGATCATTCCTGATACTTAGGATAGTATTTTTCATGTAGCAAGAATTCCATAAATGTTTTGAATGAGTTAATCAAGATACAGTCATGATCAGGCTGAGAGTTTAGACAAAGAAAAATCACTGGATTTGGTTAAGTACCACTTTCATTATATTGATCAACTCACATCAATTCCTCAGACTTATCTTTTAAAGGTTTCATTCCCAAGGTTAAATGATATTAAAAAATCCACATACCAGGTTTAGATGAGACTAATGTCCATCTAACTCATTAGAATCATATTGGTATAAAAAGTCATATAAGAAGTGCTTAGAGTTTTTAGTGGAAAAATTATATTGTGTTTATATAAAGATTATATTAATTTGTTGAAAACCCTTATTTAGACAGGCAAGCCTGTAACTATAGGGAACCCCGTTCAAAACAATATGAAATGTCATAGTTAACTGACACTTAAGGGTCAAGACTCAGGAAGGGGGTAATGAGCAAAGTTGACCTCTCTGTGCCGTGCAGACTTCTACCCCTGGACGAAAGGCCATGTCTTTGCAGAGCCACTGATTAGTGGGGCAAATTTGTATGTTTTAGGCTGCCTAAAGCTTAATTTTTTTTATTTATAAGAATGAAAATCACATTATCTCAAAAGTTGTATGTATATTAAATAACATCATGCTTTATTAAAACCCTTTTCACAGTATCTGATAAATTTTGTTTTTCACAGATACTCATTGTTTATTCAATATGTACATAGCCTCCTTTGTAAAGAAGAAATTAGAACTCTACATCTACAATGATACATACATCTCATTATACCTACATCTAAAATGTCAGAAAATTTATTGTAGTTGAAGCTTCAGGTTGAGTGGCATTTATTTCTATTCAAATTTATGGCATTTACTTTTGTATAATAATGCTATTATTTCTAGGTTTCTATAACAACAAATCTAAATGATTACTTGATTATCTGTTAGCACTTCCAGTTATAATTGATATAAAAATACTTTTCCTTATGAAGTGGCATAACTTCGTTATTAATCAAGTAATAGTATGGGTGAAAAAATACATTATTTAAACTACTGAAGTATAACTTAAAACAAAGCACGATAATGTAAAAACAACGACAATGTTTATGGCTAATGAAAACAGTTTTAGGATTTTAAAACGAATTTGAAACAGTCTTTGTCATGAATTTGGCATTAGCAGAATTGTTGGTATAAGTCCTTTAAGTTAATTTTTTTAAGATGTTAAGTGCACATGGTTTGAAGGCAAGTAGCTGGTTCCACATTAGGAAAAACAGCAAGTCCTCCAGCCAGCCCTCTTCCCCAAATTCCCACTCTCCAGAAACACTTTTTCAGCTTATTCTTCTGCTATTTATCTTCATATCTTTAAGTAATCAGCATATCTTACTATTCCAGATTTTTCTATTTTGGGCTTTATTTACTGACTTCCTACTTGTGAGGCAGCTTTATTTCTCCCCACACACATTACACGTGTGTTTGCTTCCTCAGCCCCTTCATCCCACTAGAGTAGTGTCATCATTTTTGCTAGATCAGTGTCCACTGCTTACGGTATCCTGACTATGTGAACATGATGCACAGTTGGGCCAAGTAGTATAATTACTTTTACATTTTTCACACCTTGGTTTTTTTTGTTTTTTATTTTTTGTTTCTTTGATCCTTTGTTTTTTCTGAAGATAATAGTTATTTCATTTCATTTGCTCAGATTTCTAAACAAATCACTAGTTCACATCCGAACTCTCCTCCAGCTGAAATAAACCTCTCAGTCCGAGGTATTTGATCAATGACATCTGTTTGAGTGAATCTCTCCAGTTTGGACTGGTTGCTTTCTAGATTTTCTTTACAGTTCTCACCTCGGGAGTTTATTTCATCATTTTGGGGGATCGCACCTGTTCACCTCTTACGTTAAATCACATTGGATCTCGTGTGCTTGATGTCTGGGGTTTCTTCACTTGTTTTGTAGAACACATATGTCCCTAACTTCAATAACTTTTTGGAAGGTAAATTTTTGAGAGCTTATCTGTCACAAAATGAATTTATTCTGCCTTTGCAGTTAATGGAGAGTTCGCTAGATATAGAACTCTGTAGGGAAAGTGAAAATAAATGGTCAGGATCCCTCAGGGGTTCGGAATCTTGCTGAGCCTTTGATGTAAATGATAACTGTGCATGTCCACCCAGGTGTTCCTTGGTTTTCATCTGTAATTGCACATGTGCATCTAGATGTTCCTGGGTTGTCTGACTTGCACCCAGGTGTCCTTGGTTATAGGACTTAAGTATAAAGGATGAATGGCTCTGATCCACAGTGCCCCCGCCCCTAGGACACCCCAGGGGGGCTGCAGGGAGGCTGCTACTGATGCTGGAGGCTGTTGACGTAAGCTGTTGCTGCCAGTGTCCCTGGAATGTAGGATACCACTGCGGCTGCTGGAGGCTGCTGAAAGCTCCTGTTGCAGAGACTGAGCAGCCAGGCATGTGAGGGGTCTGGTGACCCCGCCTGATACATGAGAGGTCTGTGACCCAGTCTATATATGAGGGGTCTGTGACCTAGTCTGTACAATGGGTTTGAAGGGGGTGTGAGTTTTAGTTTTAACCCCACCAATACAATTGGCGTAATTGCCAGGATTCCAGGCAGGTAAAAGAGCCCAGCAAGTGGTGTCATGGGTAGGATGCCAAGCAGGGAAAGGAGACATTAGTCCCTTGGGAAGGGGAGGAAATGTGGCTACCCTTGGGTATGTGGTGCCCAGTGGCCGCTTTCCTGTTGACCGGGGTCTGGCTGTTGCTCACTGTACTGCAAGCCAGCGTGGGCCAGAAACCCCATGAAGTGGCACAGCTTCGATATTTGCAGCAGAAAGCAGACAGGTGGAAATGTGCGTACATGTCCTAGAGGCTGAAGTACAGCAACAGGTCACTCCTGCTTCTGACACCAGGGATGAGGACAAACCCAGCAGTGAGCTGGTGGAGACTGTGCATTTTCTGACATGACCTGCTGTTCATCAGAAAGTGAAGCACGAGCAGCCTATGGGCCCAGACAGACCGGGAGGCAACCCACAGGTGACCCGATTCACTACCTATGTCCCATATACCCAGGTCAAATTAGTTGGCTTGGGGACCAGTTTTGTCAGAAACAGGGAGAGCCCCTGGCTGCTGCAGCTATGGGACGTAGGGGAGGATGGTGTGATGTGCTCTGGAGATGATGCAGTAAATGCATGTCACGTTTGTCCGACATGTAGATGGCTCGCTGGGTGCCACTTAAACCCGAGAAGTCTTGCCAGGTGCCACATAAACCTGAGAAAAGAGTGCCACATGCAGGTGGGCAGCTGACCCAAGGATAGGTGCCCCTGAAGAATTTCAAGTATGTTTTCACCTGGTGAAAAGGTGGAAAGGTTAGCCTCCATTACCGTGCAGCAGCGGTTACAGGATAGCTGCAGATATACACAAGGGCAGGACAGCCACTCCGTGATGGGGTGGGCAAATGCAACTGTTTGAACTGTGTGGGCGAACACTGGAGAACTGCCTGAGACTGTGACTGCATGGCAGGCATATGCCGGACTGATCCAAGTAATTCAAGAGCCAGTGATGGGGCAGCTAGATGCTAATTGCCAAGACAATGGGAGAAAGGCCCTGAAGGCATTTCAGAAGTTTGGAGGAGCACCTTTCCCATCACAGATCTGGAGGCCAAGGAGAACTGAGTTTTTCCAGAGAACAGACCTGGGCGTTGTTGTCCTTGGCAAACTGCTCCCTGCATTCTGGACGCTCTGGCTAGAGCAACCCTGCCTCACCAGCTCTGGAGAGCACAAGCTGGAAACCTTGGTGGCCTTCATGTTATGTTAAGTTTGCAGGCCAGGCCAGCAGAACATGAGAGCAGTGGAGGTGTGGCAGCCTCCACCCAGACTTCAGAAGATGTATAGAAGGTAAAGACCTGCTGTAGGGGGTGGAGCTGCTGCAGAGGTCTACAGAGCAATGTGGAGAAAAGTGGGGTTGGAGACCCCATACAGAACCCCCACTGGGAAATGTCTAGTGCAGCCAGGATGGTGGGACTGCTGCCAGGAGCCCAGAACTGTGGAGCTGTTGGCAGCATGCAGCACCAGCTTGGAAAAGCTACAGGCATCAGAGCAGCTTAAGGGGCTGCACCTGGCAGAGCTGTAGGAGTGAGTGTGTCCAATGCTTTGGGGGCCCAGATGCCGCAGTGTGATTAATGTTTGCCTGTTTGGGTTTTATATTTGTTTGGGGCTATTTTTCCTCTTTTCTGGTCTATTCATCCCTTTTGGAATGGGAATATGCACCCAATGTCTGTCCCACCACTGTATCTTGGGAGCAGGTAAATTTGTTTTTGACTCTTTACAGGTTCATAGCTGAAAGGGGTTTTGCCTGTAGACTGAGACGAGACTTTGTGTAGAGGATTCATAAAGCAAATGTACTTCATAGGGCCTGGTGTTCCAAAGCTTTGCAGTATCAAATATTGACCTTGCAAAAGACAGGAAATTTTCCCCAGGCTATTGAGTCTCTGTTGCAAGATAAGAATTGTAATACAGCAAGGCTGCTGGTTCAAAGACAGACAGATTACTAATTGATATGTAAAGTTACTAAAAAGCTTCTAGAGGGAGAAGGAATGTTTGCTAAATCAAGCCTTTGTTAGTGGATCACTTAATTGTCTAATAGAATGTCACCTGGCTTGTTTTTACTGAATGTTACCAGTTTCTACTGTAAAAACTTGTTAAACTGTACTTAGCAAAACCCCACCTATGTCTCTTCCTGTAACTTCTTGGTCTGGAGAATAAATGCAGGAAGAGAACTCCAATTCATGGTTAATTTCCCAGATGGAAGAAATGCCTCGCACTTGAGGGAGTTCTGGGATATTAACCTCTTTCTGGGGCTTCTCACTGCTCAAAAGACATGGGCTTTGAGTAATCTTTGGTGGCTCTGTCACCCAGGGGAAAAGAGGTGACAAATCCATGGTAGGCAAAGCAACACTTTGGACTTTAGACTTTTGAGTTGATGCTGGAACAAGCTAAAGACGTTTGAGACTGTTGGGATGGCATGTGTTATATGGATGCAAGCATCAGTTATCCTTGCTAATGGAACATTGCCAAAGATTTGGAACATGTAGATTGTATAGAAAGGGACCCTGAAGGGGTTGGATTGTAGCGAAAGTGAAGGAAAATGGTCAGGGCCCCTCAGATGTTCAGAAAATTGCTGAGCACTTGATGTAAATATGGATGTGTTCCCAGGTGTTCCTTGGCTATTGTCTGATGTAGATGCATGTGGGCACCTAGGTGTTCCTGGGTTGCCTGACTCACACCCAGGTGTCCTGGGTTATTGCACTTGAGTATAAAGGATGAACAGCTCTGATACACAGTGCCCTGACCCCTGGGATGCCCCCGGGGGGGCCACAGGGAGGCTGCTACTGCTGTTGAAGGCTGCTGTAAGCTGCTGCTGCTGCTAAGGAAGCTGAGGACTGAGCTTATGTCATCTTCCCATGGCTTCCAGGATCTTTCCCAATTACCTAGCTTGTGGACCTGTATGTGAGGGGTCTGGTGACCCCGCCTGGCACATAAGAGGTCTGTGACCCAATCTGTACAATGGGTTTGAAAGGGGTGTCCACCCTAGTTTTAACCCCACCCAGATACTTTCTTTTTCTCTTACTTACTTTTCATCTTCTTTTTCTCTGTTTTCTAGGAGATACCTCATTTTGTCTTCCCAATCTTTTGAGTTTTTGATTTCTTCTACTTTTAATCTCCATATGTTGGTTTTTGTCCTCTGAATTTTCCTTAAAATATAGCCTTTCATTCCAATTCTACAGCTTCTCTAATGTCTGTAACGATATTAATAATAGATTTTTTTGTTGGTTTTAATGTCATTCTCCCTGCATTTTCTGTTTCCTCCATTATTGCTTTAGTTAGCTTGTTTTGATTTCTGCCATGTATATCAGATACTCTCATCAAGTATTTGGTGATTGTACAGAGTCTGCTCCTATACAGAGTAGGGCACTAAGATGCTGAACGGAAGCTCTGTGTTCATGGGTAAGGCTCCTTGTTGACTGTGGATTGAACTATAGAGTATTGCGGTTAAGTCATTTTGTTAAACAAACTCCAGTGTCAGTAACATTTACTTAATTCCCCTCTGAAATATAAAACTCTACCCTTAACTGTACCTGGTGTTTCCCAGCCCAGAGAGCCTCTGTTTTACTCCTCCAGGGAATAAGCCTCTAGTCCACAGCCCATGTGAAGGAAGGGAATCTCAGGGTTTACTGCATCTTAAATATTCTTTCAACTAATCCTCTCTCTCTCTCTCTCTCTCTTTTTTTTTTTTTTTTTAGCTTCACTTGCATTTCTCACACCCACAGTTACTTGGCATCAACAATGCCTGAGAATACTAGGGATTCTTTAGAGTAAATCAGGTGTTTTTTTTTCCTTCCCCACCAACAGCTTAGGATTTCACTTTTCCAGGTCTGCTGCATGAAGAACACTTAATCTATCTGCATTTTGTCTTTAAAAAATTGTTGCTGTTGTCTCTTCTCTTTTTGCTTTATCCTTGTGGGTTGATGTTTTTAAAGATATGTATCTTTAGTGATGTTTTAGTATAGAGTTAGGAAGGAGTGAAAGTTGATGCATATGTTCAACCCACCACCTTTAACTGGAAGTCTCTATCTGGTAACTGTACTGAAATAAGATTTTATTGAACCTCCCCTGCTAAAGTTCTACAGTCTAGAAGGATCAAACACTTTTTTGTTTGTTTTTTGTTTTTGTTTTCTTATATTGTAATACACATCTTCTAGTGTTGTTCTCCTATCGGGGAAGAAAATCTGTGCTAATGGCTACCATACTGTCCAATAAAGTTTCTGTACTTTCAAAGCTTATTAAATTGCCCCTCAATAAAGAGTTAACATATACCTCTTGAGATTTTGAACTCTCTTAAACCCAGACTTTCTATTATACAAACAATCATGGGGAAACTGAACTGGTCCTTCCTAGTCACTGTGATGAGACTTAGTTGGTTTTTAACTACCAAGAACTGTGCTAGTATGGAAAATTCTTTGATTTATAAAGTCAGAACAGCCCTAGAAAATCAACAATATTCCAACTTCTTAGAGAAGACCATGAGACAGATCCTTATTTAAGAAGAAAAATACTTTGACAAATGCTTTCATCCTGCCTGCTTGGTTCCTCTGAATGGCTTCCTTGGGCCCGTGCATTTTTGAAGAGTGAATACTGAGGAGATCCTCTTTTCTCTTGAAGTGTCACTGTTTATGACTTTCCAGTGGCATTAGATCCTATTATAGCTTGCTGACAGGTCCACAGATAAACATTAAAAAAAAAAAAAGAAAGAAAAGAAAGGAAGTGGATTGACTTTCTGCTGGATTGCAATTCATGAAGCATCTCGAAGTGGATGATTTCCAGGCTCATGCTGCAGGGTATTTTTAATGTTTTCAGTACTGCTTGTTTTCCTCCCGATCCATACTCTATATATCTATTTTGTTTACTAACATCTCAAGTGTGGTTTCACAGATCCGTCAAATTTTACAGTAAATTAGAAAGGTAATGTTTCCAAGAAGATTTAAAATTACTGGTAGTAAAATAATGACCACAACTCAGATTGGACCCTCTGGAGAAGGCTGAGGTTTGCTTTTCCTGAAATGGTCAATTTTAGATTGCAATTGAGGCAGCTTCCTGAGTGATGGGTGAGTTAGGAGAGTGAGTTTAACGAGTCCATATGTTTCAAGTTCTGTAACCTCACCCTCCTGGTATAGATCCATCATGTTTTCTGCAAAGCTATTTTTATGTCTTCTTTTCCCTAAGCACCATAAAATATAAAACAAAACAAAACAAAACACTGTAGTGGCTGTTTTGTTGTTATTCACAATTAAACATTTGTTAAAGCTGCTGTCTTGTGAAGGCAATTTAAGAAAATGTCTGACATGACAGTTTTAGAGGTTTAATGATCTCGGTGTTATAGACATAAACACCTTTCCCAAATCCTCTCCATTTTTTTTTAAAACTACACTATCTCTCCATTCTCAACATATAGCCAAAGCAGGGTCACACACTGCTTTCAGTTAAAAAGGCAGCAGGCTCAAGTGATGTCAATTTTTTGTTAATTTATAGTGAGGCAGAGAGAAGAAATCAAGGTTGGGGTAAGGACTGTAGTCCAAATTTGCCAGTTTCCCAGGTGAGTGCTCTATTTGAATTAAAATATTGGTTTTGCAAGCTCAAGTCAATAGAGACTTCTTTCCCCACAATTCCATACAGTATATAAAGAACAAACCTTAAAGCAGTTCAGTGGGCACATATTTGATGGTTGAAGCACTCTAACTTGCAAGGCACATTAAAAGAGAAATAAAACCCTTACTGCATTCAGACAAGGCTCCTTCCCGGCTGAATATAATATGGCCACAACAAGGAGTACAGAACTAGTTACAGGTGAACCTCAAAAGTCGTGATGTTAGGTCAGCACAAACTCATTTAACTAATCTGTCTCCATGATTTGTGGAAGAACTGAATTGACTCTTCCATAAACAAGGCAGAGCACCAAATAAATGTGAAATTCCCCTTGAAATTAAGCTGCACTCCACCCCACCCAATTTTGAAGTCAAATTAATAATTTAGTTTTCCTTATAATAAAACTCATTTATGCCATTTTAAACTTTAATATAGGAGGGAATGCACATCCTGAACTTCACCATACCCTTCTCATAAATACTGATACCCGACAACAATTTTCATGTACAAAATTGCTGATAAGGTTATTTGTTTCTAAACATTTGATGCAAGATTTGCCCTAGTGAGTGTATTGCTAGGGCTAAGTGACTATGCCAATTGTTAGGTTACAGCAATTCATAACTAAAGCCAAAACGTTTCATTATTTTAGTTATACTAAGTTTCCATTTATATTGTCAGGGCTAGGGCTCAGACCCTTCAAACCCACTGTATAGACTGGGTCACCAGGCCCCTCACATGCCCAGGCTGGGTCACCAGGCCCCTCACATGCCCAGGCTGGGTCCAGACTCCTTACATGCCTGGGCTGGGTCACCAGACCCCTCACATGCCTGACTGGGTCACCAAACCCCTTACATACCTGGCTGGGTCACCAGACCCCTCACATGCCTGGCTGGGTCACCAGACCCCTTACATTCAGGCCCACACTAGGTAATTGGGAAAGATCCTGGGAGCCATTGGCAGACAACACAAGCTCAGTCCTCAGTGCTCAGCTTCCTCAGCAGCAGTAGTGGCAGCAGTGGCAGTGGCCATGGCCGCTTACAGCAGATCCAGCAGCAGCCGCAGCAACGGCCTCCCCATGGCCACTCTGGGGGCATCCCCACTGGTGGGGGCCACTGTGGATCAGAGCCACTTGTCCTTTATGCTTAAGTCCATAACCCAGGACACGTGGGTGCACATGCACAATTACATTAGACAATAGCCAAGGAACACGTGGGCACACGTGCATATTTACATCAAATGCTCAGCAAGATTCTGAACATCTGAGGGGTCCTGACCATTTTTCTATATTTTCCCTACAGTGAGGATTCAAAACATTGATCAAAATTTTCTCCTATTCATTCTAGAAGAAAAAACTCCAGACATAAATTATGAGTAGAATTTCAGCTTAATTAGATGCATATGTCCAGCTTTGTTCTCTTTTCTAAATCCCATGAGTTTTTCCAGTTTTGGATTTACAGAATTATTACATTTACAAACACAAAATGCAAACTTAGACTTGCTTTAATATTGGAGTGGCATAGAACAGCTTGACTGAGTAGACATGAAGATTTTCTCCAAATGTTTCCAGACCACCAGTTTCTCACATATGCCCACTGGGTGGGAGGCAGGCCTAAGACACAGAAGGGATGGCCCCTAGACATGGTTTTCAATCCCTCAACGCCAAACAGGAAGCTATTTTCAGTTCTTTTGGGGTCTGTCTCTGGAAAAGCACATGAATAACACATGCTCTTTTATTTATTTATTTATTTATTTTTCTTTTCTCCTGCCAGTAGATATAGTCAGTTGAGATCAGCATCAGAAGAAAAACTCAGTTGAGGCCTTTAAACCTATGAGAATGAGAAATAGTTATGCACAAATTCTGCCCTCAGATCTTCCAACAATGCTTTATGAGACCAGTTATGTACAGTACTAACCTTCAAGGAAGTCAAGGCAAAGCATATAAGAATGCTGAAAAGGTCAGACCTTCCACCTTAATTACTACCAAAAATTCAGAGGACACTTTCACTGTTAAAATTTCCCAATTATTCACACTTAGAAAAATACCTAATAGCATGAAAAAGGGGAAAGATTTCTTTCCCGTTTTTAGTTAATCGGGCAATGCTAGTCACACTTGTTAGTAAATAAACAGAATACACTTATTTTTTTTCTTTTTCTGCCATGAATTCTAAGTACAGCTGTGGCAAGAAGTGTTATATTTGGTTTGAGTACTATAAAAGCCTACACATCTCTTCGAGGACATAAAAACAGAAATCTAAGTCAAAAGCTCTGGAGACCACCTGGATTTTCTATCCAGATATATTCATTCACAGTGTTTGGAGCCATGTGGCTTGAAGTGGTTTTGATTTAATGAACTTGTCCCATTTTTATATTTAGAAGACCTCTCATTTTACAAAACTCCCTGATATCAGTTTAAATTCTCTTCCTTCTCTCTGCGACACTGACAGGAAACTGGACTTGCTTATGCACAGCATTGTAAAACTGTGCCCAAGGTTTAATATTAGATTGCATTTTCCACACACCCAAGACACAAGTGCTGGGGACACAGTTTATATCACTAATATCCAAGTAAATTTGTGCGATTTCTTGGATCCTTGTGGGCCATGGTATATTTTAAAGTAGGAGAAGTTTAGATCAGGGTTGTATAATTACCAAGACTGGCGAGGTAATTTGGGCTTTTCCAATGGTGGGAAGGGCAAGCAGGGAAAAAATATGTATTTCTATTACAATTTAAAGGACAGCTAGACTTTACATGAAGATAAAGCGTTCTATTTCTGCAAATCTGCCTTGTAAACATTCTCAGTTACTGGAATTACTGGGATGGTCCAGTAAGTCATTGATTTAGTCATCTTTCTAAATTTCTTCTGTCCATGGCATTCTGTACAGTAATACAAGATATAAATAAGTGTGTGTGTATATATATATACACACACACATTTCTTTCTTTGAAGGCAAATATTATTATTTATACACACATATATCTCTATATGTATATACATTTGAAGGCAAATATCATATACCCATTGGAGAAGATAGATACCCATAGTACTCTGTCATGTAAGACAAAACAAAAACACCTACCATGATACAGTTATACAAACAAGTATGAGAGGAGCCTGGGGCATGTATAGAAAAATTCCATTTAGGACATTCAGGGGGGCTTCCTAAAAGAGGTGAGATTTTGGCTGAATAGGATTTTGAAAGGTGGAAGTGGGGTGGAAGGAGATAATTATCTGAAACCTGCAATTAAATACAAAGGCCACACTTCCCAGAGGAGGGTGCCTCTGTATGTCCCTTGCAATGGTCACCAACTGGACTCATGAAATGCTACCATGGTTGACACTTCTCAGAAACATTACTGTTCCTGTCTGCAAAGGTAAGAAAGCAGAATTACAGTACTTGCTATTTATAAAATACAAGCACAATTCTTATCAGATTGGTGCTACAAGAAGAAAAATTTAATATTCGTAATGTTTATATAGAGGTTTATCTCTGAGACGCTCCTCTCATACACATTATTTCCTGGTATAATCTAATATTTGCTAGGAATCTTCCTCATGTTCAATACTTTTTAGAACTGTAATAAATAATCCAATTCAATTTGAAAAATAATAATGTTTTCCTCCAAATTCTAATAATCCTGTGATACAATCTGT
The DNA here is from genome assembly GCF_027409185.1 of Cynocephalus volans. Taxonomy (NCBI): domain Eukaryota; kingdom Metazoa; phylum Chordata; class Mammalia; order Dermoptera; family Cynocephalidae; genus Cynocephalus; species Cynocephalus volans. The sequence goes on from NC_084475.1 coordinate 29,684,714, forward strand.
CCCCAGTTGTGGATACATGTAGTAATTTCCCTTCCTTTTCAATTTCTTTGTCAAGTTCTTTTCTTTGTCCCATTAATTTTTTTATATGTGGTCTTTTGAGTCAAAGAGGTCACAGGAGGTTGGTCGGGTTCTTTAGAATTCATGGTTTCATGATATCTTTTCAATTTATTTATTGAATGTTCCAGATATTACTCTTCTGAAATATTACATAAAACAACTAATGGACATCGTTGCTGACCGGGTCAGATGTTTCACTTGTACATTTAATCTTAACTGTAATAAATCTTATGTGAGTCTATTTTACTTTCTTGATAGCAGAGGGTTAGGTAAGGGGGAGGCAATGCTGTGCATATATATTAAAGCTCTTTCTAACAGGAAACCTCTTTTCTGGAGTAAATTTCCCTTCTGAGCAGATGAGTTCATCTCTTGAAATAAGTATTTAATTGCTGTGAGCATTTGCATTTATGATTTTAGGGTAGGCTTTATTAGTGATCATATCTGGATTTTACTGTCAATTTTTGCAAGTCTGGGTAAAAAATATTTGTATGTCCAATTTAATAAGAGGTTTATATTTTTTCTTGCTCATGAACATACAAGTACACCATTCTTCAAGTCCCCCTTCCCAAAAGCACCCTAATTGCCTTATAAGGAGTTGGCCCTCTGCCACTTCATATATGGTCTTGGGAGATAGGTATTGGCCAGACCAACCTCCCACTCTAGCCTCTCTCTCCTGACAATTACAGCCAGAGAATGAACACATGACCTAAACATGGATGGTTAGACTGAGGTCTAGAATCTTGGGTGTGTGATGCAAGGACTTGGGGGAGTGGGTGGCCAAATCCCTGCCGTGACAGTGGCAGTGATGGTGGTGGTGGTGGTGGCAGCATCAATGAGAACAGTGGTGCCAGTGACCATATGTCACCTGATGCACCTGTAGCATGAACTTAGCTGTGGCTCTGGTTGCATGGCTGTCCGTGTTTCCTGCATATTTTTAAATTTTCGTTCCCTGTCTTTTTACTGATTCTGTGAATCCTAATATACTCGTATAAGAGGGAACTTCATAAAGCTCCTGGAAAGATTTATATTATCTTTTAATTCTATTTTACCATGAACTTTTTGAAGTATCCTCATATATTTTCTATATTTCATTTTAAATTTTTATTATTTACTAAATATAGCCAAAGACAGTTTGGGTGGCTTGCAACCAAGAACCTTGATGGTTATAAGGAGTATCATTATGAGAGCAAATCCACAGGAAACAGGAATGACATCAAGGTCTTGCTGAGTGGTTGAGAGGATTAAAAATCTACCCATGCTGGAAGCAAATATAAACCACCACCCACTTTTAATAATTTGATTTAAAACAAAAAGATTATTAAAGGCTATAGAATACACAATAGTTTTATATCTGTGTTATTTTCCTGGTTTTTATAATTATGCTGTGGTATGTAAAAATTCTCCTTGTTTCTAGGAAACGTACAGTCAAGTATTCAGGAGTAAAAGGCATTATGTTTGCAACTTACTCTTAAAGTTAAAAAAAAAAGTATAGATAGATGAGACAGAACAAATGTAGTAAAATGTTAATATATTTGGAGACATGGGGTGATGGGTGTCAGTATCTGAGATTTCTTTGCATTATTTTTGTAACTTTTCTATTGAGTTGGATATATTATAAAGAAAATATTTTTAGAAGCTTTAAAGTTGTGATTCTTTACAGGTGCATCTAATGCACCCTCCCTTTCTCTCACAACTGAGGAAACATCTCTGGGAAGCAATTTACTCAACATCGCAGTGACATTGATGTTGACAGTGGTGAAGGCTCTCTCCAAGAAGAGTGTAAAAACAGTGTAGAGACAGTGGAGTAGAGGGTCTCTCCGATGCTGCAGTGGACGAGAGAAGAGGAGTCAGGTCCCTTTCATAATGGAAAGGTAGAAAAAGTTGGATTGAGGAAGGATCCGTTATGGAGAGACGGAGTCTTTAGAGTTCTACAAGAAGAGTTGGTAGAAAGGGGTCGGGGGGGAGGAGTGTGTCACAGAGAGAAGTACAGTGCAGAAGGTTCCCAATACACACAGTATTTGTAATGTGAGAATTTACTTGTCCTTGCAAACTGGCTCATTAGTTGCGCTGTATCCTGGGTGGAAGCTGCACAGGGCTATGTCACGACATTGACAGACACAAGGAGTGGTTAACATAGATCTGATAGGTTCGGACAAGTTACTTCTCTTCTCTGATCTTAGTTTCCTCATCCGTAAACTAGGGATTTTCATGAAGATTAAATGAGTAATTACAGGTAAAGTGCTTAGAATAATGACTGGCACATACTAAGTGCACAATACACATTAACCATCGCTAATTAGCTATTAGCTCTCAGTGGGAATAGATATATATGTCTTTCTTGATTACTCTTTTTTAATTTTTATTATTATAAGCATATTCATTATTATAAATCGTGAAATCATACATTTGTATCTCTCTAGCCAAAGGGTTCCAGAAAAGGTATAAACTATGTCTGACTTGTAACAATTGATTAGTTTTAATGGGCACATACAATGACCAGTGTGTTGCAAGCAGATGAATTGACCAAAGACTCATGAAGAACATTGAATGTGCATGGCTCAATCTCTCATATCCAGGGATAGGCTGGCTCTGAATGATTGCATTAATTGTAACAGGATGGTCATGAGGCATTTTGGAATAAAGGAACTGTTGTGGAAGAGCCTGTGTTCTGACCAGGTTCTAGCTTCTGGGTATTCAGTGGTGAACAAGAACATTCTAGCTAGAGAGGCAGATAATAAGTAAACACATAATGTGGTTATAATGTATCACTATGTCAGGCAGCAATAAGTTCTGTTAGGGACGACATAACAGGGAAAAGGAATCAAAGGCGATGGAAGGGTAGATTTTGTAGACAGAAGCAGTAGAGAAGGCCTCTCTGAAGATGTGACATTTGAGCAGATCTGAGACAAGTGAGGGGTGAGCCATGTGAATTTCTATTGAACAAATACTTTTGAGAGCAGAAACAGAAAGTGGGAATAATGTTGGTGTGTTTGCAGAGGACAAAAATAGTGTCTTCAGTGTGATAAGAAAAAGGAAGGGCTCAGAAAGTAGGTTGGGAGCAATGGGCAGGGAAAAAATGATATAAATTCTTGTGGGGCCTGCTAAGGAGTTTGGTTTTTATTCTTATTGAACACCAGAGAAACAGGACCCAATTCATGTTTTAAAAGATTGCTGTGGATGGTGTGTGAATACCTGACTGTGGGAAGGCAAGATGGAAAGCAGGCCAGGTGAAGACTGTGTAACGGGGGCTCGGACAAGGTGGCTAAGGAAATGGTAAAAGGGATCAGAACCTGGAAAACTTTGAAGGTACAGCTGATGGATCGAATGTGGAGTCTGAATAAAGAAATGGAATAAAAAACAATCTTCGATTTTTAGCCTGAGCAAAATAGTTGAACAATGATCCCCTTTTCTGAGATAGAGAACACTGAAAGAGAAGACGGAAGGTTTGATGCTCAAAATGAAGGCTTTTGTTCTGGTCATGTTTTTGATATGCTTCCTAAACATCTAGGTGAGGATTGTGAAGAATAGCTAGGAGAGAAGAGTCTAGAAAGCACAGAAGCAGCCAGGACTGCTCTAAAGGAGACGGGTCTCTAACTGTGCTCTCTAATGCTGCTAAATAGATCAAAAAGATGGAACCTGAGAATTGATCACTAGCATCAGAAAAATAATGAGCCTGTTTGGAATAATAAAAATCCTTATTGATGGAGTAATGGAGACAAAAGCCTGATTGGAGTAGCTTAGAAGAGAGTGGGGAAAAAGGGATGGAGATAGTGTATACAGACACCTCTTTCCAGTAGTTCTGCTAAAAAAAGAACAGAGCCATGGGACAGTAGCTGGAAAGAAATTTGAAGTATGATTTTTTTTAAAGATGTGAGATATTAAAACATGTTTATGAGGTAATGGTAAATGCTCAGTAGAGAGAAAAAAAATAATGATGCAGGCAAAAGACAGGATAATTGTAGAAGCAAAGTCCTTGAGAAAAAGCGAAGAGATCAAACCTGGCTCTTAGAAAGCAGGGCAATTCATCTATTTTAACAAGAAGAAAGAGTAAATGTTCATATAGTGGAATAGCATACAGCAGTGAATGTGCATGAATTCAGTGTCCTGGATGAATCTCACAATGTTGAGCAAAAGAAGAAATTTTTACATGTGATATAATCACTCAAATCAAGGAAAACAAATAATACATACACAATCTTAAGTGAAAAACTACTTTTTTGAAAGCCAGGAAATGACAAACACAAAATGTAAGATAATGGTGATGGATCAAGGCAGAGCATAGAAGCAGATTCAATTCTACTAGTAACGTTCCTTTTATAAGTTGGAGGTAGAATCATAGATCTTCATTTTTGTTTCTTAACTTATTTTGTTTGTATTATATAATACATAAAGATTTAAAAGTGTTTCACTAGGATTTTCAAAGTGCATAGTGTTGGAGGCATTCCATGTGACTCAGTGACATACAGTTAGTGACTCCATTAACTTCAGGAAAAAGAATATCCATGAAAACTCTGGGCTTGGAGTAATCACTTAAGCCCATAGATCCTCTCTACATCCATGCTGGAAAATTTTTCAATACATTTAGCTTTGGTGATAACTGATCTATCCTAGAATCTTTAAGCCAAATCACATTTGTGTGGAAAGATGATTTTCCAGTCCCCCCACACAGAGCCAGCTGTCTTGCCTAGTTAAAACTGAGACAATATGGTAATAACTATGAACCACACTTTACTCCCACTTTAAAGCTCTTGCTCCTATTTTAACTAATATATCCTGGCCAAGACTCAGTAACATAATGTGGAGTCTGTTTATATAAAATAAGGCAATAAATGCTCCTCCTACTGTTAACCTGCCTCTAACTCCAGGACCTACACTCTATACCTCTGTGTTCATCAGGTTTTTATTGGATCAATAATATTTCATTGTCTTTTATTTCTCTCCTATGCAATATAGTAATCATCACCCTAAACACACTCATATCTCTTGCCACTTTTTTCGTCCTTCCTCCTGGCCTGAAAAAAGCCAACCCTTAAACCCAGCTCTTGGTCTACTCCCTGGCTGTAGCTGACCATGACTGGTGAAAACTATGCAAATGAGCACTACTTGATTGTCCTGTTTTGGTTATTTCACTCTATTTACCTCTAAGAGCATTTCATGATCTATTTTCTATGTTCAAATATCACACTTTACTAAGAGAAGCAATCAGAAGAATCTGCTTCCTACCATCAAATTTACCCACCTAAATGGACTAGCTGCATGACAGAAGATAAAACACGACTTTGTGTTTTACCTCCTATCATCTAGCTAATTCTTCCCTTAGTTTGTTTCACCTTCATAGAGGTGAACTTATAGGAAATGGTTTAATCACAATTTCTATAGGTTCCTTAGCACTATTTTTTCTAGTAGTGTTCTTTACATACAGATGACATTTACTACTTTTTTCCATTTTGTTTATATAAATTTTTTTTCCCTTACAAAAGTATCTTTTTCTTGACACTGTGCCGATACCTTTTTCTTACTCATTAAATAAGTTAGCTTCTCCTGTTAGGAGAAGAAAAAGGCCCAGGTTTCCTTCTACACTTGAAAACCCTTTATTGTTTAGACAAACTGCTTCCTTCCAATATGGCTACTTTATATGACCATTTGTATAGCCGTACTTTCTATGTTTTTTTGATACAAACTATCCAGCAAGTCTTCTGCCTCTGAGCTGTAGTCAAACAATTTCCACCTCCATATTTAAGAAAAAAAAATGGTAAGGAAAAGATTTTTTTCTTCAAAGAGACTCTCAACCTTCCATAAGTATATTATTTGTTAACTTTTAGAGATTTACTGTCACCGGAACCTCACCAATCTATACGCTCTTTCCTTCCCTATGTGGTTTCTGCACAATTTCATCAGATTTTTGATGATTTTTATTGTATGAATTATGTTTTCTACTTTTAAAGAAAATGTTTTAAAAGAATTTTTTGTGCAGAAGAATGGGAATTGGAGTTCTCTACGTTACTTTTGTTTGATTTCCAGGAGGGAAAATGGAAAGATGTTGACAGTTATGTTCATCTAAAATTGTGTTGCTATTCTTTGTTATTTCTTAATTGTATGCTAATTGTATTAATTCATAGCCATTCTTTTCTACTAATATAAGCATTTGGCACTATATGTATCTAAATATTTCTTAACCTGCGTCCTTCAAGTTTTGAATCACATTTTTATTATCATTCAGTTAGAAGTGTTTAAAATGTTTCTATATGATTTCTTTTTGTCTCATGCATTATTTAGAGGTGTGTTTTACAATTTCAAAACATGTTTTATTGTTTAATTATTGATTTCCAACTTAATTACACTGTGATCATAGAACATAGTCTGTATGATTTCATTCTTTAGAAATATTGAGACATTCTATGGCTAGTAAATGGTGAAATTTGGTGAAAGTTCTATGTGTGGTTGAGAAAAAAGAAAACACATAATCCTGCTAGGTGCAGGACTCCATATATGGCTATTAAATTAAGCTTAGGAATTGTTCAACTCTTCTGCATCTTTACCTGTTTTTCACTGCTTGACCTATGAATGGTTAAGAAAGACTTGTTAAAACTTTACCAGAAATGGTGGTGAATTTTTCTCCGTGTTTCTATAAAATTTTTTTTCTGTATTTTGAAACTATGTTATTAGTTGCATGTATATTTACAATTATTTATTCTCCTAGAAATTGAACTCATTATTATGTAGTGATCCCTTTTGTCCCCATGCATTTTGTTCTAGAATCTATTCATATGAAAAAGTATAACTGATGCAACTTTTTGTGTTCTCTTTTATTTCATTTTTAATGAGTATCCTTTTACTTTCAACATGTTCCATGTTCTTATGTTTTAGGTGTTTCTTATTTTCCAGTGAGACAATCTCTGTCTTTCAATGCATGGATTTAGTCTATTAACACTTCTATGGCTATTGATATAGTATAGCTTGCTTCTACCATCTTATGTTATGCTAATTCTCTGCTTTTTCCACATTTTTGTTCTTGCCCATTTTTTTGGATTAATTACTTTTTTGTTGTTTCCCCATTTTTTTCCTTCCACTGGTTTAGAAATTACACACTTTATTTCTAATATTTCTCTTGTTACCCTGGAAATAAATAAATATGTATATAGATGTTTATCTTTCTACATATGTGTAAATATGTGTACATATGCTACATATGTGATATATAGAGATATATAACTGATATATATTTATATATACCATATTTCCAATGAATTCTAAAGTAAATGTCTTGATCGATCTCCTAAAAACTACATATTTATCACACATATAAATTCACATGATTTTTGTTTAATATTTTAGTTCTATTCTTCTAGTCTCATAAATATGAAAATACTTATTTATATTTACCCATTTATTGACTTCTTTGCAATGTCTTTTTTTTATTGCATCTGGGAGATTTTTTTCTGATGTTATTATTGTTTTTAAAGTTCCTTTAGAAAAGATTTGTTGGTGGTAAAGTTTTTTATTTTTAGTTTCTCTGAAAAAAATTTAGTCTTTTCTCAGTTTTAAAAAATATTTTTGCTGTGTACATTTTAATTTAACAGTTATTCCTTTGTATCCTTTTGAAATATTATTCCACTGTTTTCAAGATTTTACTGTGCTATTAAGATGTCTGTTATGCCTGATTGTTATAACTTTCTAGGTAATTGGTTGTTATTGAGACTTTTTTGTCTTTCCACACTTTCTGTGAGAGTTTCTTTTTATATATAAATCTAAGTGAGGGAGATATATATCTATATATCTTTATATAGAGATATATATATCTTACTTGATATTCATTGCATTTCCTGTAACTATAGGGTTATCTTACATCAATTATGATAACTTTTGCACAGAAGTAGACTTAAAATGAAGCCAATGAGGCTTGAATTTTAGGGTTTTGTACTTACATGGGTGATTTCCAAAGCCTTGGAAGAGGACCCAGTATTGTGTTCAAATGCTCATATGTGTTGTAAATTTTCAAAATAAGATATTTTATCACAGCTGGTTGAAATTATTGTCTCCAACTTTCTTTCCTATATACTTCCTCAGTGTTGGATAACACTGGAGAAGCTGCAGGCATTTTAGAGATATGGCTTAGGGTAAGTTGACACTTAATTTGAGTTCAATGGGATAAATTTATGTAGTGTGGAAGCACTCCTATGCATAGGTAATTTATTACTAGCTATCGAGCTATCTCAGTGTAGTCACAGTTTCCAGAAAATGTCCTATTGCCTGCCATGTCTACTCAGTTGGCACCATGACATGAAGGTGCAGTATCCAACTAAAGCCTGTAATATGCCACTACAATGAGGACACTATTGAGAAACATTATGCGGGTCATCAGTTTAAAGAAAATTTAAAATACTCTGAAATCTTATATCTCATAAGTAGGCTTCAGGTCTCAAATCTGAATATGCTCCTTGGCTCTTATATGTTACCTCTTACAAAATTGTCTCTGGTCTCTCACTGTGAGGCTCCAATTACATATTCATTAGGACTTCACATATAATCCATCATGTCCTTTAACCTCTCTTTCATATTTTATTTTTTATCTCTCTGTGCTATGGTATATCTCCAGATCTTCCAATTAACAAATTTTCTTTTTACCTGTCTCTAACCTGTTGCTTAACCTATCTGTTGGGTTTTTTATTTCAATCTTTAAAAGTTCTTATTTATGAAAGGTGTATTTATTTTAATTTTCCTGGTAATCCTTACAGAGTCTTATTACTTGTTCATTTTTATTATTCCATTTTATTTGTTTAAACATCTCATGCATAGTTACATCTTACTCTGTATTCGATCATTTCAATATTTAAAGTCCTGAGGTGTCTATATCTGGCATGTTTCTGCTGACTATCCCTTCAGGGTGCCTTTTATCTTGCATGTTTGATGATATTTGATTGTGAGTTCACATTTGGTTGATTTAGAGAGTGAGACTCATGAGGGCTTAACTTGGAGTATTTTCTTCCAAAGAGGATTTGCCTTTTTTCCTACAGGATTCAAGAGTACCATCAATCAGAGATTTATTTCTTCAGCTTCCTCCAAAGATGCTAGTTTAACATCAGAGTAGCAGATTAGCATTTGCATTAATCTATGTTCCCTTTGGGATTTCAGCTTTAATTTTTTCTTCGGTATATTTTGGGGTTATTGGCCCTTGGAATTTTATTTAGTTCCTGCATGACTAAGAATACATTATGACATCTGTTTTAATCCAGGCTCTGATTGTATTATAATAGGAGGGCCCTCCAGAATATACACCACAGGACATCATGCTAAAAGTCTTCCAGAAGAATGCTCTTTGCATTGTTTTAAGTGGTTTCTCAACATTAAGCACAGTATATTTCTTGTGATCTGGAGGTTATTTATTAATAAGTTATACAAATATGTAATCAAAGACTGATGAAACTAAAAAGGAACATAGAAGTAATTTGTTCAATACTCCTAATGCTTTAGTCCTTTAACAACCTGATATAACCTGTTTGACCACAAATTTATCAAAGTGTCATTAAGTTAAACTAGCTTTACCAAAAAATACTCATTCTGTCAGAAAAAAGGAACTTGATATATAATGCTATACTTGAAAAAATATCTCAAATGCTTAACAATTTGGGCATTTTTTCTAGAAAACTATTTTATGTAAGCATTATTCATCTCTTGAGCCAGCCTGTGCTTTGTATTGAACTTTAAGTATGTTTTTCTTGCTTTTGTGTTAGACTCAATGTCTGTACTGAACTTACTTTTGTGTTAGACTTGGTGTGGGCCCTGCTCAGTCTCTGAAGCCATGCCACACTCATTCCATGGAACCTGTATTTCTTCTCTGTTACATTAAACTTATTCTCACTGTCTACTGTGACTCTGCCCTTGAATTCTTTCCTGCCAGTATGAATCTGGCCCTCACATCACGGGCCCAAGGGGTGACAGTCAGCTTTGTATCTCATGAATATTCATAACCAATAAAATAAATAAATAAATAAATAAATAAAAGAAACTGGTAAGAAGACAGGGTGGGTTGAGGCTGACTATTGGGCCCCTGGACACTACCTCCAACATCAGTCTTACAGCTGCTCTCAGAAACAATACATAGTAGATCAAGGACAGGCTCCTCAGAAGAAGCCTGGCTGTTTGCATATACAGATGTAAATTTCTTTCCACAAGGAAATAGCCTTCGAGCTAATCTTCTTTTTCCAGTCTCCCTGAATTATGTCAAAGAAATATATTTGGGGACTGAAATATTTTGCTTTCCTATGAGACAGAGTAAGGTTAGGCCTGTGAGCCAAACTGACTCTATTTTCCAAGCAAAGAACGATTTGTTACTTTTCTCTACTCCTCAATGATGAGACGTCCACCCCCCCTACCCCCCACCCCCGGGCAAATGATTACTCCATGGCCCACCCTGATAAAATAGACTGAGATAAGAGGGGAACAGATATTCACTGAGTTGCAAAAACCCTCCCCAAGGCTTGTTTACTGTAACTGTAAAAATTAAGTTACAGATTAACCTTAAGACCCATTTTGGAATTCTTACATGTTCACAAAGCTTCAAGGTGACCACTACAATGACCCTCCTGGGGTGACAGCGATGAACACTAACACCATCTTAGACCTACTGAGCAGGCACAAGGACCAAAGCCCTAACTGAGCATGCACCCATGATGCAACCAGGAAGAACAGAATGAACCGCCTCCAGCGATGCTGGCCTGTACCCGTTAACTCCATTCCCTATAAAAGACCCTGAACAGCTCCCGTCTGGGAACTAGCTTTACTGTAGCTATCCCCCTTATGCATAAGTCTGTCTCCTCTTTTAACAAAGCATTGCTTGCTTTACTGTTGGGTACATCATTCATTTCTATGACTCTGGGACCCAAGAGCCTAATTCAGTAACACCTGCACTCAGAAGGGTTTGTAGCAACCCCACCTTTATTAGAAGTTGCTTTGCATCAAAAACTTTTGAAAGACAGTCTATATGTGAAGCACTAAAAAAATTAACATAAATGTGTTATAACTGAATTATGAAACATGAGAATGTTTTAGTGTTTTCAAATACACTGTCAGAACTTAATATCAAGAAAGAATGAGTTGGGTTGCTTGGGACATAAAGTTGCCTATTAAAAGACCTTCCCTTTTCCCTTCAACCAACATGATTTTGGATACCAGATGTCACAGGAAAGATATCTCCAAGTAGAAAATTATAATATTAAGTCTTCCTTCTCAATGTGCCAATTCATTTTGAGGACTGCACTAAATTATAATTGGTATTTCTTTTAAAACCTGAACCTCTATGGTAAATGTAGAAAATATTCAACTAGAAAATCTAATCTTAAAAAGGCAGTCTATGGGAAAGATTATTTGTAATGGCAATATTCAATTTTAATGAGAAAATGGCCTAGACTATGCTCAATGCTATGAAGTGTATTTGTTGGCACAAATATTTTGAAAAATAATGTGCTTTATGTTCTCAAAGCATCAAAAATGTGCATGTCCCTTTGACAAATAAACATGTCTAGAACAGTGGCATTATTTTTAAGTAATAAGATTAATCATGCTTTTAATTTTTTATGTATATCTTTGCAAAATTTTCCAATTTTTCTCTGGTTACCATAAATTATTTTTTAATAAGTTATACATTCATTCATCAAATCCATCCTTGAGGAGATTGAGAGACATATGTGAACAGAGCACCCATATCAACCTTACAGTTTACCTTCGGTATGCTGATAGGATAGGGTAACACAGATGATTTCCCAAACAGTGTCATCGATACTTTCAATAAACTTGCAATTCTTTATGTTAGCTGTTTACGGCAGAAATAACATGGGCATGTGATAGAGGACTGAGCTGGCTGGTCTCCAAGGTACCTTCTAATTTTAAAAATGATTCTTACTTTTTTGAATTTTTTTCCATAAATTACCAAGACTGCTTTGTGAGTAGATCAGCCCACTAAAGTTAGAACAATCAACATTTTCATATCTGATAGATAAAAATTTACCAGACTTACACCAACACTTATGTCAGATAATTCTGATGAGCTTAATATGTAAAAATCAGATGAAAGTTTGTGAGGCATGATGAAGTAAAAGGGGAGCAGGAAAAGCACAAAAATATTCCAAAGTACAGCCCGTATAAGCAACACAAATGAACGTTTAGGTGATATGCAAATAAAGCAAATATTGTGAAAGTGGTAGATGAATGACTGAAATTGGGAAAACTAACCATTGTATCTGTGGTTTTTGGTGTGTTATGTGTATTTTATGTGTGGTGTGTAATGTATTATATGTGTGTATGTTTTGTGAAATGTGGTATCTATGTAGTGACCACACATTTTGCGTATGTGGTATGATCGCTGAATATGTATATTGGATATGTTTGTGTTACATGTGATTTTTTTAAAAAAATTAAATTGAAACATAATTGATTATACATATTTATGGGGTACAGAGTTGATTATCAATACTTGTGTGCAATATTTGATGATCAAACCAGGGTAATTAGCAAATTCATCATTACAAAATGTAATCATTCTTTCTGTCCATTAACAAATTTCTCACTGAACCCACTTCCCCTTTCATACCTCTACTAGCCATGTGTTTTTTCTTGTGTGTATTGTGTGTGTTCTGTGTGAGTTTTGCTTGCAATTCGCATATGTGCTGTATTGTGTATGTTGTAGCTGTGCATGTATGTCTGTGAGGATCTGAGGGGAGCTGGATCAAATAGTGACAGCAGAACCAAAAAAAAGGAGGAGAAGGTGATACTAACACTATGGTCACATTTCAAACATTTAAGTTGCATGTACATCATGGAGACTGTAAATAGCTTTAATTAGATTGAGCAGGAAGAACAATGAGATTTTCAATGCACTATGCATCTGTGAGGAAAATACAATAGTTTAGTCAGGCCCCCTTGCCTCAGGTCTGGCTGGGTGTGGTGCAGCATATCCTTTGTAAACAAGTTGTGTGGGAGTAGAGTTAGTGTGCATGCATGCCTGTGCATCTTTTGGCTTATTGCTATTTTGGTGTGTTCTTCGGTGTGTGATGCAGTGGCTCTGAACTGCTAGTCAGCAGAGCTCACGTCTAAACATAAAGCCTGTTATTTCTTCACCCATGGCTCAAAGGACTTTTTCCTGTTACCTAGCTTGTAGATCTTCTTGTGATGGTTTTGTGACCCAGTCTGGACAATGGACTCAAGGGGTCTGTGAGCTCCAGACCTAGCCCTAGCTCTACAATTGGTGTAGTCTGCGACAGGATTCTGATCAGGTACAGGAGCCAAAAGCCCTTGAGAGAAAGAGGAAATGTGGCTACTCTTGAATATGTTGTGCCCTGTGGCCACTTTCCTGTTGACCGGGATCTGGTTGCTGCTCATTATACTGCAAGTCAGTATAGACCAGGCACTGCAGCAGAGAGCCCGTTGGGATGGGGGAGGAAATGTGGCTGTCCTTGAGTATGTGGTGTCTGGTGGCCACTTTTCTGCTGACTGGAGCCTGGCTACTGCTTACTATACTGCAAACCGATCAAGATTTGAAGCACAAAGCAGAGTTGTTGGAAGTGCACATAAATGTCCTGGAGGACGGCATGCAGTGACTGGCCACTCCTGCTTCTCACACCAGGGAGGACAACAAAACCAGTGGTGAGTTGGGGGAGATGGTGTGTCTCCAGGCATGACCTGTCATGCATCAGAAAATGAAACACAAGCAACCTATGGGACCAGGCAGACAACTGGTGGGTGATCTACAGGTGACCCAATTCACTACCTATGTCCTGTATACCCAGGTTGAATTAGTTGACTTGGGGAGAAAGTTCTGGCAGAAACAGGGGGAGCCCCTGGCTGCTTGGCTGCTGTAGTTATAGGACATAGGGGTGGATAGTGTGATATGCTCTGGTGAGGAGATGGAGAAATTGGCCTCCATTACCATACATCCATCCCTGAGGCAGCGGCTACAGAATAGCTGCAGATATGCACAAGGGCCAGGTAATCACTCCTTAATGGAATGGGTGAATGCAGCTGCCTGAACCATGTGGGCGAATGCTGGAGAACTGCTCAAGATTGTTAGTAAATGGCAAACATATGCTGAGTTAGTACAAATAATTCAGGAGCTGGGGATGCAGCAGTCCATGTTTAATTTGAACACTCATGGCTAAGGTGATGAAAATTTTACAGGCAGCATGAGAAACACAGTGCTGCAAAATGCCCCATCAGCATCCTTTGGGTCACTGATGGCCATACTCGCCCATACATTGGTCATCCAGATAATGACCATGATAGCCAGCTGGGTAAAGTGGAGGACAGGAGACAAGAAAAAGGGGTCTGAAAGGTGGCTAAGACCAAATCCCCAAGAAATGCTCGGGATTTCATCTCGAGGAGACCAAGCAAGACTAGCTTTCAGCAGATGTGGCTTGACTTGCTTGCAGTAGGGGTTGATAGCAAGAAAACTGACTGGCGGCCAAATGCGGTCCTGTTTGCCTTGTGACAACAATTGCAGCCTGAACAGTATTTCACTAAATGTCTGGCAAGTAGCAAGGTAAACTCAGTGGATTTAAAGGATTTTTTGGTTGCTCCCAAGGAGGCAGATGAAATGTTCCATTTTTGTTAGGGAGCAGGCCAAGGTGCTCGTCTTTTGGGGGCAGGTGAGGACCAGAGGCCTCATGCTGAATTGGAAATACATTGGTTGAGGATAAATGTGCAGCATGTTTTGGCATTGGTAGATAAAGGTGCAGAATGTAGCCTGATATATGGCGATCCAGATAAGTTTCTAGGGGCCACTGTTCATACAGATGGCTATAGATGACATACAATTGAATTCAAAGCTGTATCATTGCCATTGGGCATATGACAATTACCTCCTCATGCGTATACTGTATATATATCCCCAGTAGCTGAATACATGTTGGGTATGGATGTACTTTATGGTTTGCACCTGCAAATAACAGTTGGAGAGTTTCAGCTGTGCATACAGACAGTAAAGCCTGTGTTATGAGGATATGCTAAATATGACCTACAGGTGTTACCCAAGCCAAGACATGTAGTTAATATAAAGTAGTATTGCCTACCAGGAAGACATGCAGAGATAAGTGCCACTATATTGGAGTGAGAGGAAGTTGGCATTATTCATCTGGCTCATAGCCCATTTAATACTCCAGTATGGCCAGTGAAAAAAACTTGATGGTACATGGAAAATGACTGTAGATTTGAAAACTAAACAAAGTGGTGCCTCCTTTGCATATAGCCGTGCCTTCAGTTCACAACTTGATGGATCAGCTGATGACTCAGCTGGGAACTTATCATTATGTACTGGACCTTGCAAATGCTTTTTTCTCTATTCCAATCTCAGCTGATAGCCAAGATCAGTTTGCCTTCACCTGGAAAGGAAGGCAGTGGACCTTTCCAGTATTGCCTCAAGGTTATCTGCATAGCCCAACCATCTGTCATGGTCTGGTGGCTGGGGACTTAGCCAAGTGGACTAGGCCCAGCACAGTTACAGTGTTTCTCTACATTGATGATGTGTTACTAACCTCTGATTCTCTTGCAGATTTAACCCAGGCAGCTCCAACACTGCTAAGTCATTTGGAACAAGGTGGGTGGGCCATGAACACAGCCAAAGTGCAAGGACCTGGGCTGTCAGTCAAATTCCTAGGAGTGGTCTGGTCAGGTAAGACAAGAGTCATCCCAGAGACTATTGTAGACAAGATACAGGCATACACTTGACCCACAATTGTAGCTCAGCTACAGACATATTTGGGATTTCTGGGGTATTGGAGAACTTTTATACTCCATACAGCCCAAATGGCATGCCCACTGTATGCATTAACAAAGAAAGGAACCCTCTGGGATCAGGCTGAGGAAGTACAACAGGCTTATTGAGGCAATACAGCAAGTGCAGGCTTTACAAGTGGCCAATCCCACTAAGCCTTTTGAATTAGATGTACATATAACCCAAGAGGGGTTAGGATGGGGTTTGTGGTAGAGACAAGACAGATTCCAAACACCTGTAGGATTATGGTCTCAACTCTGGAAGGGCACTGAAGTGCATTATTCTCTAATAGAAAAATAGTTAGTGGCTGTGTATTCTGCCTTGATGGCGATGGAAACTATCACAGGAACTGCCAAAGTCCTAGTAAGGATGATATACCCCATAGTAGCTTGGCTGCACACGTGCGCAACCAACCCTAAAATGGGCGTAGCTCAGACTCCCACTCTGTCCAAATGGGGAGCATATATAGAACAAAGGAGCACTATGTCAATGAATCCTCTTTCCAAAGAGTTGCAAATGGCACTAGGCCCAGTAGAGGTTGTGGAGGAAACTTTGACACAACATTTACCCATGGAGGTGGAGGCTACACCTTTCCATGAGGGACAGGGACCTATCACAGAGCAAGCTTGGTATACAGATGGCTCTAGCATGGGACCCTCAGCATTATGGACAGCTGTTGCTGTCCAGCCCTTAACAGATACCATGTGGTATGAAAATGGCCAGGGCAAAACAGTCAATGGGTTGAATTGAGAACAGTATGGATGGTGATAAAAAATGAGCCCGGACCATTAACCATCTGTACTGACAGCTGGGCTGTGGACAAGGGTTTAACCCTTTGGATTTCTTCTTGGAAGTATCAATGGTGGATGGTAGGCCACCATCCCCTGTGGGGACAAGCCATGTGGCAAGAGTTATGGGAATTGAGACATGAGAAAGAAGTAACTCTTTTCAATGTCATAGGACAATTCCCCTTAGCCAATCCAGGAAATGATGAAGCTGATGCCTTGGCTAAGTTAAGATGGTGGGAGAGAGCCCCAGCTACTGATGTAGCCCAGTGGTTACATCAATGAACGCAACATGCTGGCAGAAAAACCATGTGGATGGCGGCTCAAAGATGGGTCCTGCCTATAAAATGGGAAGATGTGGTGAATGCCTGTTGTGCTTGTCCAGTATGTGCTCAAGAGTGTCCACACCCCTGGTGGATGCCCCATTCAGATGGGCAAATAACTTGAATGGTGCCCCTGACTTGATGGCAAGTGGACTTTATCGGACCACTGCCAAGGTCAGGGAATTTCAGATATATCTTCACTGCTGTTGATACGGCTACTGGTCTTCTGTTTGCCTTGTAAGGCCCCAGACCAGATAAACACTGAATGCATTGAATAGCCTTATGGCCATTTATGGCCAGCCTGTAGTCATTGAGAGTGATAATGGAACCCACTTTACTGGACATGGGGTTCAGAGGTGGGCCTCCCAGTTGTCCATTCAGTGGAAGTTATATGTGCCATATCATCCCCAGGCAGTGGGAATGTTTGAATGGTACAATGGTCTTTTTAAAAAGGGACTAAGGCTATCTGCCCAACCCCCACCCCTGAAGGGTGGACACAGTAGTTATGGCTGACAGTCAGGATTGTAAATGAGAGACTCCACAAGGGTGGGCCCTCTCCAGTGGAAGCTCTGTGGCATAGGGCTGCAGCACTTGTACAGCTGCAAGTCACTACTAAAGATAAGTTTTTTGAAGCCAGGATATGGCAAGAATGGAAATATTCTTTTACTGGCCCCAACCTATTTACAACAGGGACAGATAGGACAATGGGAATGGCCTTGAAGAATAGAAGCCCCCCATATATGCTGGGTAGGCTTAATAGGGCCTTGGGGGAAAGGATTAGAGGAAGGCTTGCAGGTTTTACCTTGGGAGACAAGTACCTGGCCTCCTCAAGTAAAGGTAACATGGCCTGGAACAGATAAGTGCTCTACTCCAAAGGGCACATTTGTTTTATCATTATGGCCAATTGTGAGCTCCCCTATACTGCTACATGAAGAACGTAGAACCTACAGATCCAACAGTGTTAGTGGATAAAGTATGGTATCATAAATCAGGTAAGATACCTATACCTGCAACCATACTTTCTCAGGATGGCAAACTGGCATGTATCTTACCAGAGGGATGAGAACTTCCCCTATTGGTACCAATAACCCTTCTCTTTTTGCCCATAGTGTTCTGGCTGCAGGCACTGCACCAGAGTTGCATGATCAATGTGTCAGCCTATGGAATATGCCCATCACTATGACTACAGGATTCCCATGGAAAATCACACCAATGATGACTACTAACCAGACATGTGCAGCTAATAGTTGAAAGGACAGAACTACAGGACAAGCCTTAAAGACAAGCCTTAAGGCATAATGGGTAGACAATACGTTTTATAAATGTAAGGGTCATTTATCCTTGCTAAGGGAACATTGCAGAAGATTCTGAATGTGTAGATTGTATGGTGAAGGACTCTGAAGGTGTGGATTGTGAGGAAAATAGAGTAGTTTAGTCAGGCCCCCTCACCTCAGGTCTGGCTGGGTGTGGGGCAGCACATCCTTTGTAAACAAGTTGTGTGGGAGTAGAGTTAGTGCACATACGCACCCATGTATCTTTTGGCTTGTTGCTATTTTTGTGTGTTCTTTGGTATGTGAGGCAGTGGCTCTGAACTGCTGGTTGGTAGAGCTCACCTTTAAAAATAAAGCCTATTATTTCTTCACCCACAGCTTGAAGGACCTTTTCCTGTTACCTTGCTCATAGACCTACGTGTGAAGGGTTTGTGACCCAGTCTGGACAATGGGCTCGAGGGGTCCATGAGCTCCAGACCTAGCCCTAGCTCTACAGCATCTGTGTGTCATGTGTGGGAGTGCATGCACGTGTGCATTCACACATATGAAATGGTAGAAGCCTGAAAACACTGTAGGGTGGTCCGTTTTACAAGGATCTTTAATCTCATGGCCATCAGAACTTCCTTTTCCATGGGTCTGGTTTTCTGAGCTGGCTACAAATGTAGTACTTGTGGATTTCTGCCAACACTTTAACAGTCTCTGATCTCTCCCCTATCTGTTGGATATGAGGGAACCAAGAATAGCTGATGCTCTTTAATGCTTTCTTCATGTTATAACTTACCTGCGAATGATAAACTATAGTTTGAAAATGCTTTCACAACCATTAAGGCATTTTTCCGTACAGTTTTTCCCAAGAAACTTGAAAAGAAGACAGAAGGCTAATTTTCTCCAAAATGGAACCGAGGCTCAGAAAGATTAAGGAATGTACTTAACCACACATTATTTTACGTGGCAAAGCTGAGATTAGAAACCACATTTTATGGTTTATAATCAAGTACTAGAAATACTATAATACACAAACCATGTTTCCCATCCTGGATACATTTTCATTAATATTTTATAGTATCTGTTAATAAGATATTTCCTTTAAATTATCCTTAAAAGATTTCAATCTCTTTACATACCAATGCTTCCTTCTCTGGCAGACAGGAGACCTGGGAAGTAAATATACTGAATAGGATACAATGCACATAGCACTCCCACTTTTGTTCAAACCTTTGTAATTAGGGTTTGAACCACTATGTATCAACTCTATGACTTAGTTCCCTTGCCTCAATCCTTTTTTCTGTTGCATTACTGACAATCCTGCCAGGAGTAGTCTTTCAAAAATGCAAGTCAGATCACCCTACTTCCTAGGTTAAAACCCTTTGGTTGTCCCTACTGCCCTGGCAAGAAAACCAGAGTCTTTTAGACGGACTTTCTTAAGAAGAATTTTATAAGTCTGTTTCTGTTGCTTACAAGAAAATATCTGGAACTGGGTAATTTGTATGAAATTTTTTGCTTACAGTTTCAGAAGCTAGGAAGTCCAAAGTCCAGGGATCGCATCTGGTGAGAGCCTTGTTGGTGGGTAGTGACTTTTCACAGCAAAGCAGGGTGTCATATGGCAGGATGGCAGAAGGAGAGAGAGAGAGAGAGCTCCTCATGTGCTCTCCTTTCAAAGCCCTCCGAACTTCGTCCACGACCACCATTAAACCATCAACTTCTTAATCAACTTACTAGCTCGTGGTCCTCACAATCTAATCATCTCTTCAAGGCCACACCTTTCAATCACCATAATAGGATTTCCCACCTTCTTAACACTGTCACAGTGGATGGACTTTGGGAGACACAATTCAACCCACAGCAAGCCTGGAAAGCACCAGTGTTTCCATCCTCACTTCTTACTATACTACATCTCATGCTATGCTTCAACTGTACTAAATCATTACTCAGTTTCAAACTTGCCAAATTCTTTCATGCTTTTGTTACTTTGTTCACATCACAATTTCCCCTTTCCAGACAGCCATTCCTCCTTGTGTGTGCCTGAAGAAACTTTCACTATGCTCATTAAGTAATAATTCTCTCTGTCCCCTTTGTTCTGTACATCTATCATGTTATCCAAAACATATATTATAGATATTTACGTGTACCTCTCCTCCTACTAGTCTGAAACCTCCTTGAAGGCAAGAACCAAGTCTGATACACTTCTGAATCTCCAGTGCCTGGCACAGAGCATGGCATATAGTAAGTAACTGATGAGTAACTGAGCAGGTGTTGTCAACTTTTCAGAGGTTGGCAGACTATGACCCCCACACCTTATACGACCCACCGACTATTCTCACAAAGGCAGTTATATTGGAACACAGCCCTGACCATTCCTTTCTGTACTGTCTGACTGCTTTTATACTACAATGACAGAGGTGAGTAGCAGAGACCATATGAGCTGCAAGTCAAAAATATTCACTATCTGGCCCTTTATGGAAAACAGTTTGCTAACCCCTGGCTTAGATAATCTCAAAAAACATTAAAGTGCTGCTTTGATTGTTTAAATTTTAACATTATAAGGGTTTTTTAATTAAAAAAAGCATGAAAACAAGAAATATATTTAGACTTTATTGCATTTTACTCACTGAAGTATTAGAAATTTTGCATTAACGGTGTTTATTTCTTTGCTGCAGTTTGAATCTGTGTCATCTTAATGGTGTATATCTCAGATAGCAAAAAACCAAACTGCCAGCTAAATATAGATAAATGTTTAATTATGAAAACTACAGGATATACTGTTTACTCAGAAATATTTAAGGGATAATAAATATGTTTGCAAAAAATATAAAAGCATATTTGAATACCTTAACCACACATTTAAATAAAGAACCAAGCAAATATTTTTGGTAAATTTCAGCCCCATCAAAGAGAGAATTTATTCCTATGGTTTAAAATTAGCTATCTAAATAATAAATTTATTTTTTATTATTGAGACCAACTTATTTCCTGAAAAATGACTGATAATTTTATAAAGTGACATTTTCTTTTTTTCTTTTAATAAGAGGAATATTTCATACTTTGAGATCTCTAATTTCCTTTGAATCACAATCTTGGTTTTACTATTATCAAGTAAATGTACCTCTCAATCATAGCCTTTCAGAAAATGCAAACCTCTTTTGCCCTCATGGAGACTTAATTACATTGAAATATACTATATTAAGCATTTCTTTATATTGCATCCAACCACAAATGGGAGGTTTCTAGAAAGATAAGAAAGATAAGTCCACTATTTTTTCTTAGTTTTGTAATAATGCATCTTTGCTATCTTATTAAACCCTGTCATTGTTTCTAAAATTCATAACCCTCCCATCTTGTCAGCTACCATAAATATGCTAAATAATATTTATTTAATTAAAATAAATTTAACATAAATTATCTTTGAGAATTTTTAAACAGTCTTTATACCCCTTGAGCTTGTTGGAAATGTGCTAGGAGGTCATAAAATCATGGTTAGGAGTCATTTCAGAGTTGAACCCATAACACACATCACTCACTCTAATTGCCACTAATTTTAAATATATTTTTTAATAAAGAATGTATTCCCTGTCATTAAGCCCAAATATGTGCTTTCCTAACACTTCATCTGTTATGTAGGAAGCATAATAATGATAATAATAATAATAATAGTAAAAACAATAACAGTTCAACAGCAAACAAAATTCAAACCCAGAAGCATTTCAAGGTGTTACGTTTACAGTGTTAAATAATTGCTATATTGTATCAAGACTCAGATAAACATAAAGTGAAGTGATTAGTACATATATGTGCCACACAATATAGTGGTAGTATGTACTTATATGTATACACACACACACACCCCCCAAAATATAGTGGTAGCATATATAGTAAAAGTACACACAAAGTGATTCGTACATATATGTGCCACACAATATAGTAGTAGTATACATATAATATATATAGTGGTAGTATATATAGTATATATAAAGTATATATAGTGATAGTATATATATATCATTTATTTCACCTGTCTTTCATTGATTGTGGAAATATGATACTTAAAAGAAACAAGATTTTTCACTTCTACTTCTTGAAATTTAGGCTATCCAAATTTCAGTGGTTTGATTTGTTTAAATGGGAAATCTCAAAAGTTATGCCAAAAGGATTTCTTCTATAAAAACATCCCCCAATTTACATTTTAGTCATGCTATTTCAGGTCAAAATATGATGAAGCCTTTTTATATTGGTTATGTAGAGGAAAAAACCAACATCATTGTTAATTGTTCAAATTTTCAATATCATTATTGATTTTTTATCTGCCTGTTTTATTAATTTGTAAGAGAGATGTATTAAAGTCTTTCCATCTAACTATAAATATGTCTTTCTTTTTAATTGTGTCATTTCTTGCTTTATATATTTTGACACCATGTTATTAGCTGCATATAAATTTAGAATTCTATCTTCTTGGTGGATTAAATTTTTATGAACATTAAATGTCTCTCTTATAATCTAATCTAATCATGCTTCTGGTCTTAAAATCAACCTTGTATGATATTTGTGCAGTTACACTTTCTTTTAGTTATTATTTGTGTGGTATACAACTTTCCATTCTTCAAGTTTCCATCATAAAGATTATATTTAAGTTATGGCTCTTGTAAAGTTACATGGTTTGAATTCAGTTTGAAAAATATTTAATGTAATTAAAGATATGTTGGGGTTAATTCCTAGTATCATATTATTTGTCTTCTGTTTGTCTCGCCTATTTTTGTATTCTTATTTACTTTCTCCTTGCTTCTCTTCACCTGAATTAATCCATATTTTTATTACTCCATTTTCCTCTCTATTAGCTAACTAATGATGTAATCTCTAAATATCCATTTATTTTTTATTTTATTATTTTGAATTTATATAAAGTCTTTATATTCTACACAGAGGTTTTATTCTACACAGAGAGGAGAGGGGGCTCAGTCCTTCTTGACAGTCACTTTCCTCATGGCAGTCAGGACATTGCTCAGCTCCTCTCACTTCCTCTGGGTGCAGATGTGTGTCCCCACACTTTTTTTTGATGAACTTGGGGGCTTGTTCATCCTTGGAAACTTTGAGCAGCTCTGTGGGGTGGCACTCATAAGGGGCAAAGCCACACACTTCTTGGATCATGTCCTGCACAAACTTTGTATGCTTGGGAGGCACCCACGGCAGCAGCTGTGCCTTGGCTTGCTCACATTCTTGATCACATTGTGGCCCTTGTTGAGGCCCATGGTCACGGGGTAGCACAGAGCCATGGCTGCTGCTCTTCAATGGCTGCTGGGACAGAAGGTCACTATCCTTTTAGTAGTTTCCCTAGAGACTATAATGCACACCTTTGATTTATGGCAGTTTAATAGAAATTTTTAATTTTACCAGTTTCCAGGCAATGTTAGAACCTTATAACACTTTAACTCTATTTGTTACCTTGCCCCTTTCTACAGTGTTGTTATTAATTTTAATTCTGCAATATACTTAGACCCCAAATGATAGCAGTGTTCTGTTCAGATGATATTAATACATATTTGCTCACACATTTTCACTTTCTGTTACTTTTAATTTCTTCCTGCATTTTTCTGTTTTTATTTGGGATTATTTTCTTCTTCTTCTTGAAGACTTCCTTTTGTTTTTCACTTAATGCATGTCTGATGGAGATGAAATCCTTTAGTTTTGTTTGCCTATACATGTCTTTATATTTCCATCACTTTTTAAAGGATATTTTCTGTGAGTATAATATACTAGGTTGGTGGATTTTTTTCCCCAGCACTTTAAAGATAATCATTCCATTATTTTCCAGCTTCTATTGCTTGTGCTGAGAAGTCAGCCATAGTCTTATTGAAGGTAAGACTTCTTTGAATCTTCTTTTTTCCTTCTGGCAGCCATTGATATCTTCTCTTTGACTTTGATTTCCAGCAATGTAAGATGTGTCAGATGTAGTTTTAGTTGTTTTTATTCTGGTTTGGATTTATAGCAGTTCTTGAATTTGTGGATTGAATGTCTTCTACCAGTTCTGAGAAATTCTCAGACAATTACCTCCTTTACGTACTGCTTTTGCCTTACTTTCCCTTTCCCCCCTTCTGAGATTCCACTTACATCTATGTCAGAAACTTTCATCATATCCCATATATTTCATATCATCTTTTCTAAATGTTTTATTCATTTTGCTCTTCATATTTTGTTCTTGATATTTTCTAATGACCTATTCCAAATAACTAATGTTCCCTTTTTCTAATGCTTCCAATCTGTTATTAAACTCATCATTAGGTTCTTAAGTTTTATCACTGAATGTTTCATTTGGTTTTTAAATAAGTTCCATTTCTTGGGTGAACTTTTCATTTTGTCATTTTTTTTCAAGATATTAATCACAATTTATTTCAAAGTGTGTGTTTGGAGTGGTTCATCAGCCTTTTCTCTTGATTTTATTTCTTGGTATGTCTGGTAATTTTTATTGAATACTGAACATTTTGTATTAATAATTGTATAAGCTCTGGATGATTTCAACTTACTCTAGAGGACTTTTACTCTATCCTCTAGAAAATTATCTTATTCTAGGCAGGAATCAAGGCTGGGTTGCAGTTTTTGTAAAGCTTGATCTACCCCTGGTTCACCTTCACTCTGAGGATGTAGTTCTTTGGAGGTTCCAACTGATTCTGGTGAATGGTGAACTTCAATGTTTTTCCCTCAGAACCATAAAACTGCTAAATATTCCATTCTGCTTTCCAGTAGTTTTCTGCTTAGCTTCTTAGTTTCTTTCTCTAGGTAGCTTAAGATTCAAAGTCATGAGGTGTCTGATTTATTTTTCTATGCCAGGTTCTCTCCAGGATTTTAACCCCTCAAGTTCTGAATGACATTGGCAATGACAACATTCTTCTGTGGTCATAATTCCTATTGAGTAGTCCCTCCTCCCAAATTCTGGAAACATCATTCCTTCCATTTGCTCATTCAGATGTAGAGGTGGTAGTCACTTTTTTCTGCTCTGGTCTCAGGACGCTTCACTCTCTGTTGCTGGTTACTTTAATTATGCCCATATCTCTTAAATACTGCCTGCATTAACATACATTCAGTTAACTCATTGAGTGTGTTATCCTTTGCCTCCCAGTGTCCTGACTGGAACAGTATTAACCCTAGAAAGGTAAGAACTGATGGTCTAAGGTATTCGTTTTTGAAGAAATCAATAATCTAATACAAAATGAGTGCTTTATACCAGTGCTTTAAGGTATATTTAAAAGTTCTGTTATCAATTAATCTAATTTTGGAATTTACAATTAAAGGGGCTGCTCATATGAAGTAAATAAAAGGGAGATTTTACGAAATTTTTTTCTTTGCTTTTGCTGGACTGTGGAGTCTAAGCATTGACTTGAATAAGAAATCTCATTTCTCTCTAGTTTACCTTCTTTTGATGAATATATGGAACTGTTTACAGAGCCCTCTGCACAGCGTCCTCACTGATCATCATTTATAAATGAAATAAACAGTTTGATGAGTATATGTTTTCTTCAAGGGCAGTGCCTGCATCCCTCAAAAAAGTCATTCAAAAATTGTTTCATGAATGTCAAACTCCAGTCTTCCAGGATAGAAATCTCAGTGTTAATCAAAACTCCCTGCAATTTGTTACCTACTGATGAAGTGAGTTCCTCACTTGAAAACATTTATACTACCCTTGAAATAAATTTCAGTGTTCTCTCCATCATACCAGATTGCTTTTTAAATTAAGACATGTGCCCTACTTGATAAGAACTTGCAATTCAGAACATCAAACAATAATAATATAAATCAGAATATGGTCAAGATTTAAATTATTGGGTATAGACTAAACCAAGAAAAGAGTCCAGAGAAGGTAACTGAGTATAGAATACCCATAAATGTGGGTAAGTTATTTTTACCTTATTTACATAAGCACAAATCTTGGAAACGGCATAAATACATACCTTGACCAAAGCCAATTACAAACTTCAGTGACAAAGCTGGGGTTTAAAAAGAACTAATAATCATATTTCCAGCCATTTGACAAGTCCTTTGAGCCCATTTCCTCTCATTTGATCTAATACTTCATAGATTTTTGCTACTGAAATGACTGCCTCAGGTTAATTCTCTGCTATTAAATCTTTGGAAGAGGAGTGAGCATGAAAGAGTTTCTAAGATCTGCAGAGTGAAGTCCCAAAGTTCCATTGTTTCTGAGTCCTATTCTTCTGATACATTTATGTCTCCATTTCATCAAAGGGAGTTGTTGGTAGAATGGAAGAGAAAATGTGATGAAATGAGACAAGTGAGTTCCGTGATATTTAAATCATCCATTTGGTGCTCAAGGTGAAGATGCTGTAAAAGGGGTCCTTTCCCAGCACCAAAAATAGAGAAACTGTGAGATGTGAAGTCCTCTGGGACTCAGAAGGCCCTAAGCAGCATCAGTGGTCTTCATTTGCCACCTCTGAGAAGTTTTAGAAAATGCAGAGACTGTTTACTTCTGGACATGGGACTTAAATGTCACAGGACCCAGAAATATCTGAGCAATAGTGGCAGTAAGGGCATCTTGAGGAGAGGCCAGTCCCTGACTATGACATTAATTGTTGTCTTAATGCTAGAGCCAGTCAGAGAAAAGTGAAGAGGAGCTGCAAGTCCGATGTCTTTCCCTCTTTCCAGTGAGGTTGGGGGGAGGAGAGGACTTACCCCGCACCATACAATTAATCATACAAATTAGCTAACATTAATTAAGCACTTTGCTAAAAAATTTACACTCCTATCCTCACTTGATCTTTATAACAATCTCATGCGGTAGAGGAAGGATACTGTTGCAAATGCTGACTTCTCCACTTACAACCATAAGCAAGTTACTTAACCAATCTGTGACTAAGTTTCCTCATTTTTTAAATGGAGATAACAATATCAGCCATAATAATAACAATAACCAAAATAATAAATAAGTAAGCCATTTAACACATTAATTCCATCCAATAGAGACACTTTTCTCAATGTATATTAGACACTATTTCACCGATCTGTTATTTCTATCCCTCCTTTTCCCATGGAAATGGATTCCATGAAAGGAAGAAAGGACTTTTTCTCCAGTACTTCCAATAGGGTAAAAGGTTTTCCTGTACAATGCCAATGCCCTGCTGAATTGTGGGTGCCTACAAACCATCCTAGAAAGGTTCTTTTGTCACTTTTGTAATGAGTAAAATGGTGGTAATACTCATAATATTATCTCAAATGAACGGTCGGCATAGGATTTGGAAGTAGTGAGTTAAATAAGGCAGCTCTGTTGTGGGCTCATGAATGCTCCCTCACAGCTCTGCCCTTGGGCACCCCCTTGACCCTTTGGCAGCTTTTGGAGGACATGGAAATGTCAGCCCACAGCCCCAGGTCCTTGTTCCTGAGACAGATTTCATTCCACTTCCAATAATCTTAGTGAAGTTTCCCAGCTTCCCCGACCTGCATAACATGTCCATCAACACCACACACCGTGCATCTGGATATAAGCCATAGCAAAGAGATTGTGAACAGGTCATATTTTAATTTTTCTTCCCATACCGACAAATGACATGGGGCTCCTTTGGGTGTATATTTGATACCCTCATGAATACAAAATGAATTTTTTTATTATGATTAGTGCTTTCACCTAGAATATGACATTAATTCATAATGATTGATGGGCTACTTAAAATAAAGCAGTAACCTTTTCCTAAGGTGGCTAGGTGACCCCACATCCACTTCATTAGTAACATGCCCTGAACTGTATTTATGTAAATGAAAAAAAGTATTGTAACGCTACTTTTTTCCTTATAATAAGCACAACTCTCAATGTAACTACACTTACATAAACCAAAAAACAATTTTGTTTCATTCCAGAGTATTTGTCAATGTTTTATTTCCACCCCTGAAAAATGAGTGCACTTGAAATGGAACAAAATACTCACAAATTATTATTAAAAATACAAAATGATTAAGTTTAAATCATATTAAGAAAAGCTATTTATGCCTCTTGTGTTGTCAAAGCTATCGCTTAATCCCATCTTGGATAAATCAATGGCGAATCCTGCTCACATGATTAAAGTGATGTTTTCACTGATGCCAGTGTAATATGTTTATGAAAAAATAAAACCTTGATTCATTTAATACGGATTCTTTATCATTTCTTTGGGCTAAAACATGAGCAAAGGAAATCTCTGCACCCTAGGTTCATGCTGTTCATTGGTGCTTAGAAACTGCTGAATAGGTAAGGGCAAAAGTTTAAATGTTTAAAAAAGTATGCACAGGAAGCCAACTGAGAAGTCACAACCCACTGGGTTCTCATTGGCTTTCTACTGCTTCTTTTGAATGTGGTATTTCTCACAGCCTTGCTATTTATCTACTCATATTGATATGAAAATGCATCTCCCTTTCTGGCATGATTTTGGTTTAATGAACAAACTGAAGGCTACATAAAAAGTAAAATATGTAAGTATTGTATTTATTTGGTGCATATTCTGTATAAAAGTATAGATATTTATATTATATAGTTATTTATATTAAATAACATAGACACTCTCCACTTCTTACCTGCAGTGTGGACTTAGGTTTTACAGCTGAGCTGGAAAGGTCTGGACTATGGTAGTTAACAAAAGTGAATGTTTCAGTTTAATCATCCCCACTAGGGAAAACACGTTGTTCCTCAGCAAAGACTAGGCACTGGACATTTAGCCGCTCTATCCAAACCTTGCCTTTGATGGGATGTGACTTTGAGTAGATCATTCAACATCACCATCCTGCCTCCGTTTCTCTTCATTTAAAACAATAATATTCACTTCTTTCATTCCCAAGTGTTGCATTGAGGAGTAAATCAGATATTGTATATGAAAGTACTTCCAAAAATACAAAGCATAAAAGAGAATGAAACATTATGAAATGCTGTTTAAATTCCCATTGTTGTGTAATGTAGAAATCCCACATACCTGAAGTAATGGTCATTTATTCAAGCAAATATTTATTGAGAGATTTCCTTATGTGCTGTGAGGAATGCAAAGACAAAATTGATCATGTCTAGAAGAAAAGTGAAGACATACATATAAATAACTGTAATATATGCAAGGTAGGCAGTGGGAAATAGCAGCGATAAGTGAAATACTGATAATGGCCTATGCTATAGTTTGAGTGTTCCATCCAAAATTCATGTTGAAACTTAAGCCCCAATGTGGTAGTATTGAGAGGTAAGGCCTTTAAGATGTAATTGGGCCATGAGATTAATGGGTTAATGTATTAATGGGTTATAATGGGAATGGGTCTGGTCAGTTTATGAGAAGAGAAAGAGAGATCTCATAGAGCACACTCAAACGCCTTGCCATGTGATGCCCTGCACTGCCTTGTGATGCTGTAGAGAGTTCCCACCAGCAACAAGGCCCTCACCAGATGCACCCTCTTGACCTTGGGCTTCTCAGCCTCCAGAATTCTGAGAAATGAATTTTGTTTCTTTATAAATTGCCTAGTTTCAGGTACTCTATTGTAAGCAACAGAAAATGTACAAATATCATCCCAGGGATGCAAGGATAGTCAGCATACACAAGTCAATAAATGTGTGATGGAGTTTGGATGTATTGTCCTCCCAGAACTCATGTGGAAGTTTGATCCCCAATGTGGCAGTATTGGAAACTGATTGAGTTACAGGGGCAGATCCCTCATGAATGGATTAATGCTCTCCCTGGGGGACGGGGGATTAATGAGTGAGTTCTCACTCTATTAGTTCCTGCGAGAACAGTTTGTTTAAAAGACCCTGGCACCTCCTCTCTCTCTCTTGCTTTCTTCTTGCCATGTGATCTGCTTGTACCCGCTGGCTGCCTGCTACTTTCCACCATGAGTAGAAGCAGCCTGAGGCCCATGCCAGATGCAGCTGTCCCAGAATCATAAGCCAAATAAACCTCTTTTCCTTATAAATTACCCAGTCTCAGGTATTTCTGTTATAGCAACACAAAATGAACTAATACAATGTGATACACCACATCAACAAAAGCAAGGACACAAACCATGTGATTATTTCAGTAGATGCAGAAAAAGCATTTGACAAAATTCAGCATCCCCTCATGATAAAAACCCTGAACAAATTAGGTATAGAAGGAAAATGTCTCAACACGATAAAAGCCATATATGATAAACACACTGCCAATGTCATCCTGAATGGGGAAAATTGAAAGCTTTTCCTTTAAGAACAGGAACTAGACAAGGATGTCCACTCACCACTTTTATTCAACAATGTATTGGAAGTATTAGCCAGAGCAATCAGGCAAGAGAAAGAAATAAAGGGCATCCAAACTGGAAAAGGTGAAGTTAAATTGTCACTGTTCACAGATGACATGATCCTATATATAGAAAAACCCACAACATCTACCAAAAAATTCCTAGAGCTGATAAACAAATTCAGAAAAGTTGCAGGATACAATATCAGTACACAAAAATCAGTAGCATTCTTATACACCAACAATGAACAAGCAGAAAAAGAAATCAAGAAAGCAAACCCATTTACAATAGCTACCGAAAGAATAAAATGCATAGAAATAAATTTAACCAAAGAGGTGAAATATGAGAACTACAAAATTCTGCTGAAAGAATTTGAAGAGGACACTGAAGGTGAATCCTTATTGATGGATTGGAAGAATTAAAGTTGTGAAAACATCTATACTATCTAAAGTGATCTATAGATTCAATGCAATCCCCATCAAAATACCAATGACATTTTTCACAGAAATAGAAAAAACAATCATGTGGAATAAAAATTCATATGGAACAACAAAAGACCCAGGATAGCCAAAAATCATGTTGAAGGGAGGCCTGTATTTTCAAGTTCATCGCAGCTAGATTTGCAATAGCCAAAATATGCAACGAACCTAAGTGTCCATCAAAGGATGACTGCATAAGAAAATGTGGTAATGTACATAATGGAATACTACCCAGCCATACAAAGGAATTAAATTCTGCCATTTGCAGCAACATGCATGAGCCCGGAGAAAATCATGTTAAGTGAAATAAGCCAGACACATGAAGAGAAATACCACCTGTCCTCACTCATAAGTGGGAGCTAAGAAACAAGGAAAGAAAGAAAGACCATAAGAGAAAGTTGAACTTCCAGAAAGAGAGAACAGACCTATAGTTACTAGAGGTAGGAAAGGGGGAGGGGGAAGGGATAGGGAGTAATTGCGGAAGAGACACAAAAAGTAATTACAATTTGTAATGATGAACGTGCTAATAATATTGATTTGACCATCACATGCTGCACACAAATACTGACAGTCAACTCTGCACTCCATAAATATGTACAAATAAAAATAAATAAGAAAAAGTCAATGGACAACAGCCTATAACAGTTCAAAGAAGAACTAGAAGGTCTTGTGGAAGTAAGTTCACAAAAGCTAGGCCTTAAAGGATGATAGGATTTAGACTCAAGGAAGAGATGCAGAAGCAAGCATTCCACGTGGAGAAACAGTGTGAGAACGGGCACCCAAATGCAGATTCTCCCAGCATAAGAGAACTTAAAGTTTGATTTAGACCTAGTTTAGCGTGGGTGAGGGACATTTGGAGGAAATATTCATTAGTGGATATTTACTGAGCGCCTGCTATGTGCCAAGCACTTTTCAACATGCTGGGAAATGAGCAGTGACCAAAACAGACCAAATCACTGCCCTGTGGGGTCGACTTTCTAGTGGTTATGAGTGTATGCCACAAAATGTCTCTAGCCTATGATCTCTTTCCATAACACCCTTCTCCATAATTATTCTCCTTCTCCAAGAGTGCACAAAGCAAACACACACACACACACACACACACACACACACACACACAATTTATTTAGACCCTAAATTTTAGAGTAGCACCATTAATGTTGGACAAAATGCAGAACTCACTGTATTTGAGGAATCATGGCATTTCTCAGAAGTTGTTGGGGAAATAACAAGGGGATAAATCCAAAAGGGGCTGAAAAGAAGGATTCTCCCCACTGGTTTTCAACAATGGGTGCACATTAGCATCATCTAGGGAGCTTTAAAAAAATGTTCATGTCTGGGCATCAACTCCAGAGCAATTAAACCAGACTCTCTGGAGGTTGGATCCAGAAATAATCATTTATTTTTAAATTTCCTTAGGTACTTCAGATGTGCAGGCAGATGAAAAACCACTGAAGTAATCAATACTCCGAAGGATTATCTCACTTTTTTCTTTTTCTTTTGCTTCACTATATGATTTAGGTAAATGGAACGATAACTTGCATTAACCTGTCCATCCTTCATAATCTGGTCACTAAATCATAGAATTTTGGAGATGGAAAAGGCCTCAGATTTTGAGACAAGTGAGAGAAAGCCTGAGAACGTCAAACTGAGAGTCCCAAGGACAATTATTTGGAGAAGACATGGAAGTCAAGCGAGGAGAAGCAGAAATGCAAATACGGTTTCCTAGATTTGAGCCTCGGCTTCACAGCTCACTTTGTGATTTTCTCATCGATTTGAACTTTGATTTTCTCATCTGTGAAACTGAAAAACCATAGCTCCTTATGCTCCTACCTTACAGGGCTCTGTTGAGAATCAATGGAGACAGTATCAATAAAAGTGTAGCATAAACTTAAAAGTTCTAACACAAGTTTGAGATAATACGTCCTAACAGCTGAAGCAACGTCAGTAAACAGAATTCAGTCCTGTGAGAAATGTTCAAAACAGTGTCTTTACCGAGCATTTAGATGTGGCAAATAAAAGCAACTTTGTTAAATGTATACTCACCAATAAAGTCATGTTTTCTATGTATACTAGTTATGTTATAGTCTTTACCATCCAAGATTCCCCTACAGAAACCCTACAAAAACTCTTTATTAATAATGGGAGAACCAAAACTAACTAATCAGCTATTAACAATCAAACCCAAGTATGCTAATGTAGTTAAAAACCAAATAAAATGGAAGAGAAAGGGAAACATGGGAAGCGAGAAAGCCTTAACAATTTGTGAAAAAAGCAATAAATCTCACCAACAGAAGATAAACTTCTTGGGCACCAAGGCAATGAAAATGGTGTTGATCTAGTGTCCACAGATGTGGCTCCAGGGTGTAATCTGTCCAGCTGCTCAATATCAGGACAGCCACATAGGCACCACCTCAGGGAAGATAAATACAAAACCTCTTAGTCAGGGAGATAAACACAATTGCTGCCACTAGTTCTTACATAGAAAACCTGCTGATTGTCACTGTTGGAGGGAGAAAATGATCCTGAAATATTCTGAAGCATGGAGAGCAAAAGACCTGGCCACAAATACAAGGAGTAATGGGGTACAGAGAGAAATAATCTATTATTGTACAAAGTCCCTCAAGGTGGGTGAGGGCATTCTACTAGATTTCATTAGGTACTACATGAAGCAAGTTTAGAATCACAGTACAATCAGGAAACTTGTATTATACAATACGTAAAAATATTGTTATATGTAATATGCACAAGGTACCTTTCAAGGTCAGGAAAGATCAGAAATGTAAGAGTTTGTCGGGGGGCGGGAGAATGGTTGATATCTAAAGCAGTGGATCAATATCCCTGCTCCATTAGAACCAATGGAAATCAACCCAACAATCTTCATGCAAAAGGCCAGTTCTTATACTAGAAGGGAAGAAATAGGTGGGAATAATCCTGTCTTTTGAAGAGGATATGAAAGAAAAACTGTTTTAAAAATAAACTCTTTAGCTATCTCAGAGATTTCAGTCAAGCAATATACAGAATTCAAGAAACAACTTGTATGTTTCAGGAAAAACCCATGCCTTTGTTTTAATTATTACAGCCAATGCATTGTTATTCATCGCGTGCATATTTATTCAGCAATTACAATATGTAGGCAAAATCCTAGGTGCCATGAAGAAAAAAGAGAATCAGACAAAAATCAGCTTTCAAAGAGTTCACAGTATTCTGAGAGGTCATACCACATGAAAAGCAGCAATGCGTAG
Organism: Cynocephalus volans; assembly: GCF_027409185.1. Lineage (NCBI taxonomy): Eukaryota > Metazoa > Chordata > Mammalia > Dermoptera > Cynocephalidae > Cynocephalus > Cynocephalus volans. Next base: position 29,718,841 of record NC_084475.1, read on the forward strand.
TAGAAAATGTGTCTTCAAACAAAAAGTGGCACAGACAGTGAAGACAGGGAAGAGGATTCCTTCTAAAAGGCTTGATCAAGAAAGACTAAAGCTGTTTGACTTTTCCCGTCACTTGTAAGTTATGACTCGATCTAAAATTGAATCTTCCTCAATAAAATCTCCTTGATTACCTCTCAGTGGAATAAACTTGGGTTAATTCTCAAGAAAATTGATTTACTGCCTCTAGCTTCAATGGGAGCCCAACCCTGAGACAAAAGATCTCAACTGGTGTCCAACCTCTGAAAGAAGTTCTGGGTTATTTTTTTACCTTGTTTATACCTCGAAAAGGGATTTATTCCATGGGTCTAGAGATAGGCTGCCCAGTTCATGGCTACCTTGACATTATATGCAAAAATGCTGTGTGCAGATACCTTTGTGGTTTTTCATAGCTTTTATCAAAATGTTTCAAGCCAGGCATTACCTTGAGGCATTTCTAATGTTTGGAGTACAGCATCCGTCAGGTCAGCCTGGGGAGAGGTACAGCCAAATTACAGGCAGGCTCCCCAGTAACTAGATTGAAATGGGGTCCGCACAGTGAGCAAATAACCAACCTGATCTTCTCTCAACAAAGATGAAAAATTTTTTCTTGGCTTAATATTAAAATTTTCTTGGTCAAGCTTGTGCTTTCACCTTTTCCCTAGAAGAATGTATGTGTTGAAATAGTAATATCATTCGCAGATCATATAATAGGCATGTGTTGAAATGGTAATAGTGTTCTCAGGTCACATGACTTTCACATACACTACTGCTTCTAAATCAAAATGGTGAAGGCCTACAGAACATTCCACCCAACAACCTCAGAATATTCATTCTTCTCATCAGCACATGGATCATTCTCCAAGATAGATCACATATTAGGTCACAAATCAAGTCTCAATAAATTCAAAAAAATTGGAATTATCCCATGTATCTTCTCAGACCACAATGGATTAAAACTAGAAATTAATAACAAACAAAACTCTGGAAACTATACAAACACATGGAAATTAAACAGCATTCTACTTAATGACATATGGGTCCAAGAAGAAATCAAGCAGGAAATCAAAAAGTTTATTGAAACTAATGAAAACAATGATACATCATACCAAAACCTGTGGGATACTGCAAAAGCAGTATTGAGGGGAAAATTTATTGCATTAAATGCTCACTTCAGAAGAATGGAAAGATGGCAAGTGAACAACCTAACACTTCACCTTAAAGAACTAGAAAAACAAGAACAATCCAAACCTAAAGTTAGCAGACGGAAAGAAATCATTAAGATCAGAGCAGAACTGAATGAAATTGAAAACAAAAAACAATTCAAAAGATCAACGAATCAAAAAGTTGGTTTTTTGAAAAGATAAATAAAATTGACAAACCATTAGCATGGCTAACAAAAAAAAGAAGAGAGAGGACTCAAATAACAAAAATTAGAAATGAAAAAGGCGATATTACAACTGATTCATCTGAAATACAAGGAATCATTCGAGACTACTATAAACAACTATACGCCAACAAATTTGAAAATCTGGAGGAAATGGATAAATTTCTGGACACACACAAGCTCCCAAAACTGAACCGTGAAGACGTAGAAAATTTGAACAGACCAATAACAATAAAGGAGATTGAAGCTGTTATCAGAAGGCTCCCAACAAAGAAAAGCCCAGGACCAGATGGATTCACAGCAGAATTTTACCAAACATTCAAAGAGGAATTGACACCGATTCTTTACAAACTATTCCAAAAGATTGAAACGGACGCAAATCTCCCAAACTCATTCTATGAAGCAAACATCATCCTGATACCAAAACCAGGTAAAGATATAACCAAAAAAGAAAACTGCAGGCCGATATCCTTGATGAATATAGCTGCAAAAATCCTCACTAAAATACTAGCAAACAGAATACAGCAACACATACGAAAAATTATTCATCACGATCAAGTGGGATTCATCCCAGGGATGCAAGGTTGGTTCAACATACGCAAATCAATAAATGTGATACACCATATTAATAAACTCAAACACAAGGACCATATGATCATCTCTATAGATGCTGAAAAAGCATTTGATAAAGTTCAGCACTCATTCATGACAAAGACCCTCTATAAGTTAGGTATAGAGGGAAAGTATCTCAACATAATTAAAGCCATATATGCCAAACCCACTGCCAATATCATCCTGAATGGGGAAAAGCTGAAAGCTTTTCCTTTAAGAACAGGAACTAGACAAGGATGCCCACTCTCACCACTCCTATTCAACATAGTGTTGGAAGTACTAGCCAGAGCAATCAGAGAAGAGAAGGAAATAAAGGGCATCCAGATTGGAAAAGATGAAGTCAAACTGTCCCTGTTTGCAGATGACATGATCCTATATATCGAACAGCCTAAAACCTCTACAAAAAAACTGTTGGAATTGATAAATGATTTCAGCACAGTAGCAGGATACAAAATCAACACACAAAAATCAGTAGCATTTCTTTTCTCCAATAGTGAACATGCAGAAGGAGAAATCAAGAAAGCCTGCCCATTTACAATAGCCACCAAAAAAATAAAATACTTAGGAATTGAGTTAACCAAGGACGTGAAAAATCTCTATAATGAGAACTACAAACCACTGCTGAGAGAAATTAGAGAGGATACAAGAAGATGGAAAGATATTCCATGCTCTTGGATTGGAAGAATCAACATAGTGAAAATGTCCATAGTACCAAAGTGATATACAAATTCAATGCAATCCCCATCAAAATTCCAAAGACATTTTTCTCAGAAATGGAAAAAACTATTCAGACATTTATATGGAACAATAAAAGACCACGAATAGCCAAAGCAATGCTCAGCAAAAAAAATAAAGCTGGAGGCATAACACTACCTGACTTTAAGCTATACTACAAAGCTATAATAACCAAAACAGTATGGTACTGGCATAAAAACAGACACACTGACCAATGGAATAGAATAGAGAATCCAGAAATCAACCCACACACTTACTGCCATCTGATCTTTGACAAAGGCACCAAGCCTATTCACTGGGGAAGGGACTGCCTCTTCAGCAAGTGGTGCTGGGATAACTGGATATCGATATGCAGGAGAATGAAACTAGATCCATACCTCTCACCGTATACTAAAATCAACTCAAAATGGATTAAGGATTTAAATATACACCCTGAGACAATAAAACTTCTTAAAGAAAACATAGGGGAAACACTTCAGGAAATAGGACTGGGCACAGACTTCATGAATACGACCCCAAAAGCATGGGCAACCAAAGGAAAAATAAACAAATGGGATTATATCAAACTAAAAAGCTTCTGCACAGCAAAAGAAACAATTAAAAGAGTTAAAAGACAACCAACAGAGTGGGAGAAAATATTTGCAAAATATACATCTGACAAAGGATTAATATCCAGAATATATAAGGAACTCAAACAACTTTACAAGAAGAAAACAAGCAACCCAATTAAAAAATGGGCAAAAGAGCTAAGTAGGCATTTCTCTAAGGAAGATATCCAAATGGCCAGCAGACATATGAAAAAATGCTCAACATCACTCAGCATCCGGGAAATGCAAATCAAAACCACATTGAGATACCATCTAACCCCAGTTAGGATGGCTAAAATCCAAAAGACTATGAACGATAAATGCTGGCGAGGCTGCAGAGAAAAAGGAACTCTCATACATTGTTGGTGGGACTGCAAAATGGTGCAGCCTCTATGGAAAATGGTATGGAGGTTCCTTAAACAATTGCAGATAGATCTACCATACGACCCAGCCATCCCACTGTTGGGAATATACCCAGAGGAATGGAAATCATCAAGTCGAAGGTATACCTGTTCCCCAATGTTCATCGCAGCACTCTTTACAATAGCCAAGAGTTGGAACCAGCCCAAATGCCCATCATCAGATGAGTGGATACGGAAAATGTGGTACATCTACACAATGGAATACTACTCAGCTATAAAAACGAATGAAATACTGCCATTTGCAACAACATGGATGGACCTCGAGAGAATTATATTAAGTGAAACAAGTCAGGCACAGAAAGAGAAATACCACATGTTCTCACTTATTGGTGGGAGCTAAAAATTAATATATAAATTCACACACACACATACACACATACACACACAAACCGGGGGGGGGGGAAGAAGATATAACAACCACAATTATTTGAAGTTGATACAACAAACAAACAGAAAGGACATGGTTGGGGGGGAGGGGGGGAGGGAGAAGGGAGGGAGGTTTTGGTGATGGGGAGCATTAATCAGCTACAATGTATATCGACAAAATAAAATTAAAAAAAATAAATAAATAAAATAAAAAAAAAATAGAAACATATCTATAATTGGTTACCCATTTTTTATTACAACTATATTATTGTACTAATTATATTAATTTTTCTCTTGACTATAATTATGAATCTATGTCCTTTCATAGACCCAACTTGCTCCAAGTAACCATAATAACAATTATATTTTATGCTCAAATTGTCACAGCATGGCCAACAGAAGCCCTTAAGTAGGATCATTTGGCCTTTAGATATCTCCCCTAACATTAAAAAAAAAAATCTTACTTTCTGGTAATAACAGGATATTTCAGGCTTTTTCTGATATTTTTTTCTTTCCTAACACAAGTAGTCATCTGTCTTCTGAAGAGTCCTGGTTTATTTTACTTGACAATAACACTAGAATAGTGGGCATGGGAGGATGCATGTGAAAGGAGATGGGCAAAATTTCTGCCAATGCTGTTGAGTCATTTGTGTCGGAAAATGTGACTTTAAAAAATAAATCATGGTTTCCAAAAAAAAAAAACAAAAAACAAAAAAAAACAAAATGGTGAAGGCCATTGCATTTGAGAACATAACCCTAGTCTTTGTCTAACAGTCTTGGCAACCGTTTACCAGTGGGTGTTGATGGTACCCAAGGCAGGCATTAATAATCTTTACTGGATCAGAAAGAATAAGGAAGGAGCTAAAAACTTTCTGTTTAGTATAATCGTAGTTTAATGCACTTTCTTACATCCCTGAATTGACTTGTATAAGGCATAAGAAACCAATTTCAGTGAACAAAAAACATAACACCTAAAACCAGCTATTAATATTGTACATAGATAATCACTACTTGACTGACCGAATTTTTCGTGTTCTAGCCAGCCGTTTTGGCATTCTGTAGACACAGCCTGAATAATTCCATCTACTTTCTATCAGTCCTAAATTAAAGTGACAATGTGCTGTGTTTAGTAACATTTTCTACAGTTGGTAACTTTGTAAACAATTAGATGGTCGGCCCAGCTTTCTAAAATACAGGCATTTCCCAAAGTAGATTGTTTGTTCTGAAAAATAGCAGTTTCCTCATTTCTGAAGGGCACTGCAGAGACCACAGAACTAAACTGGCCACCTCATCCTTTGTTTCCAGGACCCACTTTTCAATATATCACTTAAGTGGTACATGAATTTATTTTAAATGGCTCACCTCCATTTAGGTACCTATCAAGAGAAATGGAAATGTCTGTTCCAAAGTTATCAAAAATTCTCTGATAGCAATTTTTTATTTAATTAAAAAAAGAGAGAGAAAATATCAAATCATGTCACAGGCAGGTGGAAGGACACCGCAGGCAGGAGTGCGTTTTCCAATGGCATCCAGCAAGATAATGAGTCCATGTCTATGGAAATTGACTCATTAATATTTCATCGAGACCGCTTCAGAGCAATTCAAGAACCAGCTCCCAGGAATTCAATCAGTAAATTCAATGAATTGTTGAGCTTAAAATACCAGGGGCACAAAAATATACATGCATTTGGCATGTGTGCATATTTATACATACTGATGTGACATGTATATGCACATGAATACAGGTGCATATATTAAAACACAGCACATGCAAGAGAATGTCATTTCTAGGCTCCAATCCAGCCTCACCTGCCTTTACTTCACCTCCTTCTTAGGAAGAATTTCCAAATAAAACAAAAATTATTCTGCTTAATATTATTTTCCTTGTGCTCAGTACCAGCCTTGAAAACAAGTTAACAAAAACGTCAGCCACAACTTGTTTACTCATGATCACATATTTATCAAGAGAGACTCTTCAATCAATTAAAAGAATATAAAAACGTCTCCCCAGGGTCCATGCTGAGACAGGAAAAAGAGGGGATCAAATGTTTAATGGAGGAAAAGCTGCTAGTTGGGGGCCTCATGGCCAATTTACCATGCAATATACACATCTAAAAGGGCCAGTTAGTGAAATAGTTTCAAGTTATCATGTTGGCTTAGTAATTGGTCTTTGGGTGTCCCCAAACACCAACCTATAAATAATTTTATCTTCATTTTGGATCAATGTCTTCTAGCCCTTGTCTAACTAACCTGTATTGATGTCTTTTTAATTAAACCATGCGTGATATGCTCGCTTGGCAGTGGGGCATACTGAGTGTGCATGCTAAGAATTCCAGATAAGGTAATTATGCTATTTGTCACTGTCATGATTAATGTGTGACAGCTGTTATGACAGCTGTGCCACTGTTTTGTCACAATACTCTGTTCATCCATAACAAAATTAGCTGTCGTACTCAAAGGTACACACTTGCTGCTATTTCTTTCTGAAGTCAACAATGAGAAAATTGAGAGGGAATATTACATGAACTCCATGACAAACAAGAAAAACGACATCTTTATTTTTTTTTTTTCTTTAAATGATGATGTAACCTGCCTGCACTGGAAATGCAGATAGCTCACCTCTAGCAAACAAAGCTGTCACAAGGAGCCAATCTGCCACTAATCTAGCTAACAAGGTCTCAGTATGTGAGGGGTTTGCTTCATCATTTGAATCTGCCTTGTCAGGCAAGCCTTTTAGATGTTACCCAAATTAGCATTGGCTGGAATCGTTTCTGCCTGTCAAGGTGGGATCCTGCAAAGCAGTGTTATAATAGGAAGTCGGGGATTGACTCGCTCTTTCCTTTGGGCGTCAGTCAAGCGGAGCAAAATAGGCGGCTCTTCCTCCATCTCCCTTCAGACAGCTGTCCCTCCCTCCTCCTGTCCCCCCTTCCTCCTGTCCCCTTGCATCCTTAACTGGGGTAGATGCTTTCAGGAGCTGACTCCAAATAGAGATGTAAACTGTCAGATGAAGGCAGTTATTAATGTTAACCAATATTGTTTCTTACAGAGCCCTAAAACTGGACTATAAAACCACAGAAGACACTGATGTGAAGAGACAGATGGCTACAATAATAGCATCATTATTCTATAGCTCTGGGTGAAGTGGATACTGCATATGTTCCATAAATTTAAAAGAAAAATAAAAGCCCACATAGATGTCTGTTCATAATGAAAAAGAAGTATTGTAACATCACAGACCCTGAGTGCCATAGAAAGAAAATATGTCATGTCAGATATGCATATCTAAGTAAACATATTTTATCTCTTAAAAATGAAACAGCTGTTGCTACTATTATTTTGCAACAAATGATTAGTTTGATATACTTACAATGTGTTTAAATTTGCCAATAATTTAATCAGCAAATATAATGTGCACTTTTAATAAGAATATTGTTTAAATCAGGCCCATTTGTGCTCTGTCTCCAGGGCTTCCTCTCCAAAAACAATCCTGGAGCAGAAAAGTAAATTATTTCAAACAATTATGATGACTGCAAAGGAACTGTTACCACCTGCCGCTAACTCTTGGTAGTCATCAGTCATTGAAGGACTTAACTATACTATTTATCAACAATGACCAAAACTCCTTTCGACTTGTCCCTGATTTCTCCAAACAAGAAGAGTGAACTGCAAATTCAAACAATTGAAAGATGCTGAAAACTCTGGGGTCTGCTTAATAGATTTCAAATCAGGGCAACTGGGCTTTATTTAACTGCGCACTTTGTGACAGGTGTGTAAGCCCTTGGTGATGTCTTTCACTTTTGAGGAGTGCCTCCTTCCTACTTGGTCAAAAGAGACCACGGATTTGTTGCCACATATGATCACAAGCATATAGCACTTAGCTACTAGATTGCACAGGAGTTTTGGATGAAAGCTGTTGCCATGGGCTGAATGTTCCTACTTTTCTGATATTTTGAGAAAGTGTCTTTGTTAACTGTTTCCATTCGTCCTGAAACTGCCAGTTGAGAATCTGCCCGTCTTCAAAAGTCCACCTCCAGTGCCATCTCTTTCTTAAAGCCTGCGATGAAATTTTGCCACCAAGTGTCCTTGCCCTTCCTTCTATCTGAACTTCCATGGCACTTTCTGTTTGCTTATTTGTTTCAGGCATCAATTGCATTTGACTTTGGATAGTGGTTATTTGTGTGATTTTCTTACCCTTGGGCTCCCAGAGAGCAGGAAACACTTTTCTGACTCTTTTAATTCTTAACAGAATCTAGAACACTACCTCAAGCCCAGTAGGCCCTTTGGTTCATATTTATGAAATAAATCAATTAATATGTAATTAAGGTTGAGAAGAATGTTTGTGTATTGCAGTATTTGTATTCAAGCGATACTTAGAAATCAGGAGCTATTTAATGGGTGTAACATTTTTTTAAGTGAACATGAAATATTTAAACAGACAAAAGCTCCCTAGACAACTTTTCACATAAGCTGCTATACCCAGGAGGGATGTTAGATAATGGGACACCTGAAATAACCATAGTAAAAAGGCTGCTAATTAAAGGAGGTGTTCCAACCAGAGAGATAAGTTATTCTTGTCTAAAGCTGTAGAGGTCTGTAGAATGCCTCTCTGTACAGCTGTAAAGGCATCTATAGATATTCACAGGTAGTACCAAACAGAATGCAATTTTTGCAGTTTTGTGGGAGGCAATTTTTGCAGAAGGCAATTACACTGGAGGATAATTGCACTTCCAACATTTCACAGATCTGTGAAATTAGCAATTAAGCCCAGAAATAGTGAGAGCAATAGAAATACAGTAGATGGGTTGTGTGGAGCAATGGCAAGCTGAAACTTAGAACTCTGTGGTTAGGAGGCAAATTCTAGTACCAGGAACCTGAAAAACAGGATGAGATGGGGGTGGCAAGTCCAAAGATGATGCGTAATTAGCAATAAGTAGCAGGAAAAGACCCAATTCAAAGCCTGTCAGACTCTACACAGACTAGTTAGGGAGAATCAATACCTACCAGAACCCACTAGAGCTTGAACTTAATCTATAAATTTGTTTGTTTGTTGTTAGCTAACTATTTAGTAACCTAAACATTTTATCTCATTATGTGTGCTTAGTTCCTTTGTCTTAAGACATTTTCTGCTACTATACTAGAATACCACAGACTGGATAATTTATAAAGAAAAGAAGTTTATTTGGCTCCTGGTTCTAGAGGCTGGGAAGTCCAAGAGCATGGCACTGGTGTCTGGTGAGGACTGCACAACACCCTGGCGGAAGGGCAAGTGACCATATAAAACAGAGAGAGAAACTCAAGCCAAACTCTTTCTTTTTTATCAGGAACCCACTCCCATGACAACTAACTCACTCCTGTGATAACAGCATTAATCTCTTCATGGAGGTGAGCCCTTACGATGTAATCCCTCCTTAAAGGCCCCACCTCTTAATGCTATCAAATGGCACTTGTTTCCAACACATGAACTTTTGGGGGACACACTCAAACGATAGCATCTGTTAAAGACAATTTAACTGCTACTATTTAAAGGTATAATGTAACAGATACTATTGAGGGGACACAAAATCAGTGAACTTGTTGTGAGGCCCCCTCCCACAAGAAATGCACTTACGTGCCACTCCTGCAGAAAAGGGCAGTTTATTCACTCCAGCTGGCCAGCAAGCATCTCCCGAGGAGCAACCAAGGAAGAGCGGCATCGGGCTTTGGTCTTGTGGGGTTTTGAAAGGCAAAAACTACATCCCGTTGGCACACGGGTTTGTCCAGTTGTACAAAGCAAGCTAGGGAGCTAGGTCACAGGAGCCAAGAATGAGCCATTCGAGCAATCAAGCATACAACTTTTCATTGAGTATGTTCCCATGTAATAGTTCACTGTGTATGGTTCCTGTTCCCATGTAACAGTTTACTGTGTACAGCTCCTGTTTCTATGCCAACAGCTTTTGTTTCTATGAGAAGGTCTACGGTTTCTCATGCAGAAGCAGGGGTAGTCTGCAGGTCAGACGGGGGTAAAATGGAGTTACTTAGGTTAAGCAAGCCATTCTACAGAAGCAGATAGCGTACATTATGAGGGTGTAGGGAGCTCTATTTCATTCCCAACTCCTCTTTAGGAAGGAATCAAATCATTGATTCATCGGTACTTAATTTGTTGTACTTAGTATGTAAAACAAGGAGTTTGATTTTCGTTAACCAAGGTGACCAGGAAAAAGATTTTTTAAACCAATTTTTATTATTACTATATGACTTTTTAAAAAATGTGTTTTTTGACTAATGCAAGGCTATCTCTAATAATACCTGAATGGTTGGTATAGAAACAACAGGTTTCCCTAGAGCCATATATAATCCACCTTGTTAGTCTGCGTGTGTGGATTATATATGAGTGCAGCTGCTGCTGCACATTCAGATAGGTCCAGCCTCTGTGAAGGACACAATGACCACAGCAAAGAGGGAAAAATTAACTTTTTACAACATTGTCAGATTGACCACTTGGTGTCAATTTTTTTTATCAAAACACCTTACATTTTAAAATTGTTATTTAATTGGAAAAACTTTTAATAAACTAGGAATAGAAAGCACCTTTCTTAATCTAATAAAGTCCATTTACAAAAAGCCCACAGCTAACATCATACTTAATGGTGAAAAACTGGGTGCTTTTCCCATAAACTGAGGAATAAGGCAAGCATGCCCATTCTTGCCATTTTTAGGCAGCATTGTATGGGGCCAGCATTGTATGCTAGCCAGTCTGTTCATGACAAAGAAGGAGGTCCAGATTGGAAAGGAACAAGTAAAAATGTCTTTATCCATAGATGGTATGGTCCTGTGTATAGAAAATATTGAGGAATCCATACAAACAGCTACTAGAACTAAACATGTTTGGCAAGTTTGAGGACCTGATATTAAAATGAAAACAGCAATTATACGTCTATATACTAGCAATGAACAGTCTGAAAATGAACTTAGCAATTTCATTTACAGTAGCATTAAAGAGAATAAAATGTTTACGAATAAATTTAACAAAAGCATGCAAGACTTCTTTGTTGAAAACTACAAAATACTGTTAATAGAAATTAAAGACAATCTAAATGAATGCAGAGACATTTCATGTTCATGGACTAGAAGACAATATTGTTAAGATATCAATTTTTTTCCAAATTGATTGATAGATTCAATGTAACCCCTCTCAAATTCCAGGAGGCCTTTTTGCAGAATTGACCAATTGCTTTTGTTGGTGGGTAGGCCTCCCTGACCAAGAGGTGAATCTTGCATAGTACCTGTTGGAGGGCCTGAAGAGACTGGTTAGCGATTTCAGCAAGTTTATCATCTTGAGGCAGGGCAACAGAGAGGGTGTAATTCCTTGTATGTAGGGGGTGCATTTAGCCCTTAGGAGGGCAAAGAGAAAGAGGCTCACCCAGTTTTCACCAGTCTCTAGTTTTAATTTGGTAAGTGTTTCTTTTAAAGTCTGATTCATTTGTTTTACCTGTCCTGAACTTTGTGGCCTATAAATATAATGTAAATTTCAATTTATTTTTAATGTTTTAGCTAATAATTGGGAAATTTGGGCTGTGAAAGCCAGGCCATTGTCAGACCCCAAGGTTACATGTTGGCTGAATCTGGGAATAATTTCTTGTAACATTTTTTTTTCTTTTCTTTGGTTACAGTATATTCAGATTAAATCATTGCTGTTATGAACTACTGCTGTTTAACTTATCATCAACCTCCCCCAAATTTTTAAATCTTCTCCAGTGAAGGGAGAAGAAATTATTAAAGGAAATACTCTCAGTTTATTTTCAATTTTTAAAGCCACTGTGGGTCTTCAGAGGCGTTAGAGAGTATGGGAGGCACTGTGGGGGCTGAAGCCTTCGTCGGAGAAGCTGGAAGAGAAGGCTTAGTTAAAAGCACAGGTGGTGTTCTATTTCCATTCACCTTGGGACATTTTTTAAGGCACCTTTTTAGTCATGATGGCTTGTCAGAGATTATATCAATCCAAACCTGTATGTAAGCGGGTTGTCCCACAGACCTGTTTGGAGGAATTTTGTCCCATTTGTTATATAAGACCACAGTTAATGATACACAAAAACACACGACTGGCAACACACAAAAGATGGAGACAAGTGGCCATGTCCAAAATTACTCTAAGATATCCACAGACAACAACAATCACAATGACAAAGACAAACAAGAAACATGGAAACACAGTTCCTATTGACTTGCAAGTCCCAAATCCAAATCCAAATTACCAATGGGCCCAGCGACATCTCGGGAGCCCAAGGACTAGGGGCATTAGTGCTGCATCCAGCCTCCCACTAAGTCCAGCCATTGGTGCCCCATCCCTTACTGAGATCTCACCTATCTGGGGAAAGAGTAAAGTGCCCCGTCTGCCTCCAGGGAGAAGAAGAACAGATTCTCTATCTTCTCCTAGGAGATAAGTGCAGGGTGGGATACACTCATGAGAGAAAGAATCTCGCTGGGGCCTCCAAAATGTTGTGAGGCACCCTCCCACAAGAAATGCACTTACACGCCACTCATGCAGAAAAGGGCAATTTATTTACTCCAGCTGGCCAGCAACCGTCTCCCAAGGAGCAACCAAGGAAGAGCGGCATCGGGCTTTGGTCTTGTGGGGTTCTTAAAGGCAAAATCTGCATCCTGTTGGCACACGGGTTTGACCAGGTGCACAAAGCTAGGGAGCTAGGTTACAGAGGCCAGGAATGAGCCATTCGAGCAATCAAGCATACAAGTTTTCACTGTGTATGTTCCCATGTAATAGTTCACTGTGTATGGTTCCTGTTTCTATGCAATGGCTTTTGTTTCTATGAGAAGGTCAATGGTTTTTCATGCAGAAGTCGGGGGTGGGGGGGGAGCCTGCAGATCATACAGGGGGTAAAATGGAGTTACTTAGGTTAAGCAAGCAATTCTACAGGAGCAGATAGCATATGTTATGAGCATGTAGGGAGCTCTATTTCAAACTGAACTCATAATTTCTGAGACCTTGATAAGGCGATATCATATAAGCTGCTGAATAATCCTCTTACATACACCAGCCCTTGCACTTGTTCCTAAAAATTAATCTGATGAGTTTCTTACCGATCCCAGTACAGAAAAGGATATTTGAATAGCATCACTTATCTGTTTTCTCAGATTCCATTTCTAAGCTACAGACAGGAGGCTTCAATGATCAGTTAATCTAATTAAACACTTGAAATTTTTGCTAACTCGACCAAAATTCACATACCATTAATTTATCTTCAGTCTCAACAAAAAAGATGGTCAACAAATCAATACCTATGTGAGATCCTTTTTAGAAAGTTTTCTTAAGATCAGGTGTAATCTTGGTGAGAGTATAGGATCAGTGGAAGCTGTAGTGTTTGTTCAGAAGGCAAAGACTAAAGACACTGGGCATGTGACCCTGTTGCCTGGCTTGAGATGTGCTGCTGTTCCATCCCTCAGGTAATGAAATTGCTCTCTAAAGCCACCTTTTTAATATATGCCAACCTGACCTTTTTAACACTTCTAATAAATCCTCTAATTCTGGGGACCTTGTTTCCAGTTGACAATGAGAATGTTCTCTTCTTACTCTCAGAGCAAGAGCATGTTCAGTCCACCACCTAGCCTCGTGGTTCTCAGACTTTGCTGCATATTGAAATAATCTGGTGAGCTTTACAAAATACTGTTGCCTCCATCCCACCCTCAAATATGCTGATTTAATTGGTCTGAGATAGAGCCTGGACACTAGGATTTCTAGAAGCTCCACAGGAAATTCTAACACATAGTGAAGGTTGAAAACCACTGCTATAGCTGAACGCTTCTTTACCATTAATGTGTATACAAAATTGTCATCTGACAATTTTGTTAAAATGCAGATTTTGATCCAGTGAGTTTGGAGTGGGGCGTGAGACTCTGCATTTCCAACAAACTTCTACATAATGCTGTTGTTCCTGGTCTACAGACCACACTTGAAAAGCAGGGATCTGGTTGATTCTCACTTCTACAAGTCTATGTCTACATTATTGGCTATATCTGGGGTTAATGGTGATAATTAAATGGGAAGATTTGTGGTTATGGTGATAGCCTAAAATTCTTTTCAGATTATACCCCAACTAAATCTGAATACCCATAGTTACAGACATAAGTAGTAATAACAGCAAAAAGCACAAAAAACAAAAACCACTCTGATGAGGTCAGCTGAGTTATAGTACCTTAGGAGATCTAGTCAGGTTTGCATGTCCTGGAAAATGTTATCATAGACCATTTTTACTTAGAAGTAGACGTGATGGCACCAGACTGTCATAAAATAATCTAGAATGCTTCTTGCAATCCTTACCCTAGATCCCTGCATATGTAACCTAGTAACAATTCTAAATCTATATATCACATACAACCAGTAGAAAAACTAGTGAAGTAATTAGGTGGGGCTGTCCTCTCTCTCTCTCCTTTGATTCACCCCCCTTCTTGTGATTACAAAATGCTAAGCTCTGCTGGCCCTCTTTGGAGCACATGTCTCAGGGCAACCTGACCTATGCATATCCCCAGTTGCAATCATCATACTGGCTCAATAAATCCTATGCTTTATATGTTCGGCCTCAGTTTCTTTTAGGTCAACATTCAGATAAGGACACTAAGTAGGGGGAAATACCTTAAAAATGAAGATTCATAGATGTCCACTTAGAGTCCTCTTATATTCCCCTCATCAGAGATGGTTTGCTTTCAAAATGAGTTCTTATTTTATTTTATTTTTTTAGAATTCATTTAGTAACATGGGTTCTTTCCCCAAATATACAAGACATTTTGGCACACTTTTATTTTACGTGATTCCAAGCATGTGACAATTTTGTTGTATTATAGAGAAGAAAATTAACCCAGAGATGTACTGGTATATGGATTCTTGGGACAATCCCACCTGAGGAGTCTGGTTCCTTCAAATAAATACTATTTTGAAATAAGACACTCTTCATCTTCTTTTGATCTTCAGATTTCTTTAAATTAGTGAGAGTCTGTAGGCCTTAAATATAAAACTGGCTGTGCCACTAAACTTCCAAAAAATGCTTAGTGGTAAATTTTGGTGTAGCCCCTGTTGAAATTTCAGAATTAAGTAAATTTTAAAGAAACGAGATTATAATCAACATAAGTTTTTTTTTTTCTTTTCCTTTTCTTTTGGAACAGGGAGATGAAGGGGCACCGGGGAAACGTGCTCCTGTAGTTACTCCTTCGTAGAAGAATAAAAAGAGACTTCTTCCACATTTTCATACCACGCCGTGCTAGTGTTACTTTTCCTGTAGAACAAGGGTCCTGTAAACTAGGCCCTGTGAACCAAATCCAGTCTACCGCTTGCTTTTGTACAGCCTACAAACCAAAAATGGCTTTTGAATTTTTAAATAGTTGGAGAAAAAAAAAATCATAACAAGAATAATATTTCATGACATATAAAAGTTATACAAAATTCAAATTTCAGTGTCCATAAATAAAGATTTATTGCAACATGGCCACGCTCATTCATTTAAGTGTTGCCTAAGGCTGCTTCTGTGCTACGACAGCACAGTGAAGCATTTGAGACAGACTGAAGTATTTATCTGGCCTTTAGCAGAAAAAGTTTGCTGATCCCTATTTTAGAGATACATTCATTTTCCTTT
Source organism: Cynocephalus volans (assembly GCF_027409185.1). Classification (NCBI taxonomy): domain Eukaryota; kingdom Metazoa; phylum Chordata; class Mammalia; order Dermoptera; family Cynocephalidae; genus Cynocephalus; species Cynocephalus volans. The sequence goes on from NC_084475.1 coordinate 29,734,580, forward strand.
CCTTCCTTTTTCTTGAAATTGAAAATGTGCTTTGGTTTGCAGATTATTTTGAGTTTCCAAGCTTTGACCCCTCCCACCCTTGCATGAGCCAAGTGTGCAACACACGCGCACACACACACACACACACACACACGCACACACACACGCACACGTTTTGTCTCCCTTGTATTCTGCCTTTTCACTCCTGCTCTGACAACCAGGAAGTCTGAGCAGCATCTGCTCCAGAACCAATTCTATTTCCTTTTCCCGGCCAGGATAATGGAGTTCTTTAAGAAGGGAACTGAAGCTTGAAAGCAGAGAAAATCACCTTTCCCTGCTGCGTGCTGTCTCTTCTGGCCCAGCTCCTAGAAGAGAGGGTCTCTAACATATGCTACAACTTTCCTCCCAGGCTTTCTTTGTGAAGAGCGTTCCAAAAGGGAACAGACCTTTCTCTTGTTGCAATTTTCTGTCAGGAAGACTTGTGGCCAGAAAATAGAAAAGAAAATTTTAAAAATTCTGAGCACATATGAGAAGGATTCAGGATAACCTATCACGTCTCCAGAAAGCTTTTTTTTAAAAAAAAATTTGGATTAAAGGCAGCCAAATTATTAGCCTTGATTAAGAACAACAATTTCTGTGTTCCTTTCCCCTAGGAAATGACATTGTGAAAAGAGTACCGTCTGGACATGCATAAAAGGGAAAGGGAGAGGAAAAAAACGAAATGAAAGAAATGCCTCAACTTTCATGTTATTTGTAAGAGTTTGTGGATGGAGCCATACTGATGACATAAATATGTGAGTGCCTTTGAGGGGTCATTCATTTCCCTTGTAAAGATATTCTGGGACTATGATTGAATGACACTGGAGAGAAAGACACAAAAATTCCAAGACTCTGGCACCTTCCACAGTAGCATGGTGAAGTGGGAAAAAAGAGGGTAGAAAGGGGAGTGAGAAAACCCAAACTCTAATCCTCAGTTACAAATGCTACTGCCATGAATATGACCTCTAGACTTTTTGAGTCTCATTTTCCTCAACTATAAAATCAGGATAATAATAATATTTGACCTGAGCTTTATCGCATTCCTCAACTACTGTTTCCTTTTAATGCCCACAAAATAGAATTTCTAAATCCAATCTCTATTTTGTAGAAGGAAATTTATCTCTTGGTGTCTACTGAAAAGTGTAAATCAATAAGAAAGATGCACCCAGAGTCAAGATTCCCAGACGGTTGCTCCTAATGGGCCCCCCTTTCCAGGTGAGGTAGCTGGGGCCAGAGGGGACGGATTGCTGCACTGGCTGCCATGTTATCAGAACATAGCGGCCAATGTCTTCTGGGAAAAACAAAACTCATCGTATAGTTCCTCAATCTCTCCAATTTGAAAGTGGCACCTGTAGTGTCCTTTGAATAGTGGTGCTCAGTTGAGTAGAGGTTAGAGGGAACATTACAACATGGGAAGGAACCACACAGATCTATTTGTATTATAATATTATCATTTTTATATAGGTAAGTACAGATATCATTATCAAGTTTTCATGCAAGAAAATGGCTTTCTAGAGGTTAAAGAGCATTTTCAAAATTACATGGCCAGTGTGTGCAAATCTGATCCTTTAATTCTGGAATGCTTTTATAGGCTTATAGTCTGTTCCTTGAGTGGTTGGAAAAATATTTATTCATTTAAAGATTCAGGAAATTACATGCCAAGCACCTACTATGTGCCATGCCCTGGTTGTGGCCAGGGACTCACTGGGGAGAGTCACAGTCTCTTACATCTAATGGCGTATACCTCCACCTAGCACACAGTACTTTCCTTGACCCTCCTCCTATCAAAGGTGCCCTAAAAACCTTGGAATAAGCAAGCATGGTCTGCACTCTTGGCTCTCTGAGCCCCCTCTCCCTTTCATGCTCTACCCTTGGAGAAGCTTCCTAGCACCCCTTGAATACAAGAAGAGAAGAAAGCTAAGTTTGCCTTGCTCCAAAGAATATAACATTTGTGTCTTAAATGACTTGTTTTTTATAGCTGCATGTTTTTAACATCTAGAAAATATATTCCTACTACTATTATATTAAAAGCGCTAAAACAAATACCAGGTTCTGTCAGAAATGTCCAATGCAAAAGACTTAAATGTCTAATAATGGAGAAATGAGAAAATAAAATATGGTATATTTGTTCAGTACACGCTAGGCAGGCATTAAAGTTCGTAATAACATGAAGAATGCTTGAGCAACAGTAACTTGCTTCACCAACCTATAGGTATAAAAACAGCTATATCCTTTTTATTATTCTAATGAATCACTTAAAACCCCACATGCCTATACTGGCAGGCAGCTCGGGATCCCTCACCCTTGCAAGTGCGATGACATAGGCCAAAGGATTTCCATGGTTCTTCTACACAAGAGAGCACCACAAGTCAGAGGTGGTCTGGTGGCACTGGCACTTCAGGTCTCCTGAACGAGACAAGGGTCCACAGCTACACTGAAGCCCTTGCACATTTAGATCCTGAGACCACAGCAAAGGTCACCATCGATTTCAAACTCTCAACTGTCCCGCTCTTGCCCAGTCATAAAGCCAGTAGCAAGCTGGCCAGGTCTGGGGCCACATGAAGCCTCCATACAGGGTATGCCAAAGCCAGACCTGTCTTAGGCCCTTGTTGGAAACTTGCTGAAGCCCCAGCTTCCTTTCTGTCACTGTGAGTTCTCATCTGTCACTATTGTGCTTCTTTTCCATCAGGGAACCTCAGCCGGGGACACTGTGATTTCTTCTACATTTCCCTAAAGTTGAATCTTAGGAGACAGGGCTGGGGTCTTACTCTCTTAATTCACACAAAGCTTCTAGACTTCTTATGAAAAAATGATCTACAACCTTCCCAAAAGCTTGGGGGATAAGGAGGGGAGACTTTGCTCAAAACAGAATGCTCGCTGTGCATTTCAGAGACAGGCCCATAAACACCAGAACAGGCTGCACGAGTATGTACATAAGTAAGGTAAGCCAGGCAATTTTTTCCTTTGTCCTAAGGAGACTTGCTGGCTCAGCCTCCAGAAAAAAAGGAAAGGTTGAATCATATTTTTAAATTCCACCCCACCAGTTGCCAAGTTATATTGATGATTAAAAAAAATTAATAACAAGTTAAAAAATTGGATGTCTGGTCTTAAGAAGAGTGGAATCTGGCAGGGGCCTGCAAGGACCTTGCCCTTTACTTACAACTTTACTTTGTGAACAGCTGTCCAGGGGAACGAAAAGACAGGAGGAGGAAATACATCCCACTCACCCCGAGCAACAGTGTGGCACAGATGCCATCATGGTACCATGGATGACAGGGAATCCATCTACCTGAAGAAGCAGTCTCCAGACTGTGGCTCTGGTACCAAAGTGACAAAACCCAGGCACACAGTTGCATTAGGGGCAGCGTCCTGTGAGGTTAGGAGGAAGGAGTGGGTCTGGGGACAGGAAACCTGAGCAGGAAAAGAGAGACAGCTTAGCGGTGACATGGAAGCCAAAAAGCAAGTGAGAACCTGAAGACTACTTGGCAAGGAGACATGGCCACTGATAACCCCAACATTCGCCCAGGTTTATGTGTCCTGGTGAAATACCTGTTACATGATTAACATGTGAAAAAACAATATCTAAACATAAAATGAGAAGAAACTACATCAAAATATTAATTGTTGTTCTCTTTTAATGGCAGCAATTAAGCCATTCTCTCCTATTATTTATTTTTTATTGCTATTTTGCAGAATTTTCGAAATAATTATGCATTGCTTTTTAACTTTTTTAATTCAATTTTTTAAAAGTGAGTAGTTAATCTTCTTAATGGACAGTTTTTTTTTCTGAACTAGCTAATGTAACAAACAATGTAATAAATATGCATTTCTTTTTTATTACTTTTGAGTTGCAGGGAAAAGTTGTAAGGTTTTAATTTGCCTGTGGCTTAGTAGTTTGGTAAACTCATACTTGGCATAAGCATTAGTCAAACGACAATGAATTGTTTGTATAATGAGAAAAAAAATTTTAACATTATTAATCCAAGTGTCTCATGCAATTTGCGACTTAGAACTAGAGACCAGGATCTGGAACACACAGCTTCAAAATCCACTGCCATGCTTGCTACAAAACATCCAGACTGTGGCTAGGTCATCAGGTAGCTGCTAAAATAGCAAAGAAGATAAGGTTGTTGAAATGTTGAAATTGAAATATTAACCAAAATTGGATAACAGATGGTAGGTAGGTCATAACAATATGGCCAATAAACGTAGCCCTTGCAAAATCATTTCCTGTACATTATTAAATTTATCACATGGTGTATATACAGTATCACATGATGAAACAGAGAATTTTTTAAAAAATGCACTTATCCAGTTAATCAGCAGCAACTTGCATCCTCTGTCTTTAAGTCCAGAACTTTTCCCCCATAAAAAAAATCTGTATATACAAATACAGAGCCATAAAAATCTATACTAGCCTATTAAAGACTCTAAATAAAGTTGTATATTGCCAATGAAATTTTAAAGCAACATATCCAATTTGATAGTCATTTATAACACTCCAAAAAAGCCATGAAACTTGTCTTGATTTGGGGACCCCTAAAAGCAGACCCTAAGAAAAAGATTCAGGTGCAAGTAATTTATCTGGGAGGTGATCCCAGGAAACAAGAGCAGGGAAGTGAAGTAGGGAGGAAAGAGAGAAAGTCAGTAAAGGATGTATTATTAAGCCAGTCTCCACTGGGGGTAATTGTAGCGTAATCCCACTGGGGAGCTTTAGGAGGAAGCATAGAACATACCCCACGTTTATCTCAACTTCAGTATAAGGAAGCTGGGTTTTTATCCACCAATATCCTTTCTGTCATTTTCTTGGGGCATGTTCCAGTAGCATTAACAGAATTTGTGGCTTATCCTTCATGCAGGCCAACCTGTGACCAGAAAAAAGTCTTCAGGCTAGTCCTTGCCATAGCAGTCTCCAGCACGTAGAGTGAAACAGCCAAGGAGATGTGGCCAGAACCCTGACGACATCCACTGCCACTCTCAATTTGGGTGGATTTATCTAGTGGGCTGCTGATAGGGCCAAGCACGTGTAAGGCGTTTACCTCTCAGTGTATTACCTACAGGTCTATGACTTGGGTCCTGTTACTCTACCCCATTTTATAGATGATAAAACTTAGGCACAAAATGGTTAAGTGACCTGCCCAAGGTCAGATAGCTGGAACTTGAATCCAAGCACTCTGATTCCAGAGTTCACCATTCAATCACCTTGATATGTCTCCTCTACTGAGGCCACGGCTGGTCAGTCCACATGAACAGTCAGGGAGCTCTGAGACAGCTTATCAAGTGCTCGAAGACAAGAGATGTTGGCTCCTTCCTCATCAATTCTCACTGACTCCGAAGACAGTAGCCCCTGGTTTCTGTTGACCCTGTTGCCAAAGGTCAGCCAAGACATACAACCAGAATCAGAAAATGAAGACCTGCAGGAAAGTCTTTTCCCCATCAGTTGCCATCTACCCACTGTCCATAACCTCTAGATTTCCCAGAATTAGAATCCACCCAGTCCAGCAGTCATTTCGAGACACCATAATTTTCACTAACAGTTTCAATTCTATGAGCTTCTAAGCATGTCTCTCTACAATGCTGTAAAAGCCTAGCGATAGAATCAGTTTGACCAGGGACTGTGAGCGGAGGCCATTTAGCTCTATTTCAAGTGGCTGTGTGACTGTAATGGACACAGTGTTAGGGAGGTGGTAAATTAGCTACTTGGAGAGGTCCCTTCATTCTTTCAGGGCACTGAGGCATTAAAACCTCTGTGAACCTCTACCAGGCAATGCTATATTGCCTGTGAGATTCTTTGGTACAATTTTAGTAAAACCACTTATTTCAGGTAACCTAATTAGAAGAAGTACAGATTACTATGCTTCTTTAAAGACTATGGGCCCGAGTACCCATCTGAGTTAGGTAAACAGAATTTGGAATTGATTCTAATAGGTTTAGACACTAAGCATTCTCTGCCAGTTCCTTCCAATTAAACAGAGAATAGGAACATATGAGAAAATCAATCAAAAGAAAATGAAACACCTTTGAACACCTTGGGTGGGATCTGAGAATGGGCCCATTTCTTTGTTGTTTTACATTATCATGCAGCATTATCAAATTCTTCCTGATACAAACTAGGAAAGCAAAACAGGCTCAGATTTCCTCAGTGGGATGACAGGGAAGGGGGAACAAAATTATGCTTAATTCTTCTCTGTTTCAGGAACATTGTGGGCGTGATTCAGTTCCCAATTCTTTTAAGCAGTCACAGAACAAGTATACAAAAAATCAGTCAATAAAAAGCATCCCCAGAACTGGACGATACATCAGATGTTTCCTTTCTACCACATTGCATTTCTGAATTCAGTAAATCTCTTTCTATGCACCTTTCTCAGAACTTCTGAAAACTTGTCACACTTCTCATGTGGGTGGGCGGAAAAGCAACATGACGCCAAGTTTGCAGTCTTCACGCATTTCTGTATTATTATTTTTAGGTATCACCTGGGCAATGTGTCTTCAATGCCTGGCACGGGGAAGGCTGTCAGTATATCTGTTTTGTTTTGTTTGTTCAGGCATAGTGGAACGTAACAGTAAAAGTATGAAAATCATAGGCAGAACTGATTATTTCAATTTCAATTCAACTGCTATACTTTTGCAGTCATTGTGACCACGGGCAAATGGCTTAGATATCTTTGGTAATTACACCTATGTCATAAAGATGCTGTGAGGTGTAACTGCCAGCTCCTTCAGCTAGTGAGAAACAAATGTGAGCATTTCATCTAAACTCTGCATTCAGTGACATCAGGTTGGTAACTTGAAATTACCCATTCTATTTGTGACATAGAAATTATCAAAAGCTACAAGTTAGTTTTGTGTGTGTGTGTGTGTGTGTGTGTGTGTTTCAGAGAACCAGCTTAATAGTTTATCACTGAAAATAAGATAACTCATGCAAAATGTTTCACAGTGTCTAGCTCTTTTCCCTTTCCTTTTTTTTTTTGTCCAAAAGAAATTGCAAATAGTTTTATTTCTATATTTAGAATACTTTAAATCATTACAGTAACAATTTCACCTGATAATCAGTAATTTGTTAAGGATTCGCCCTTACTGTTGCTTTTGACAATCATACAAGAGAATTTGACCTTTGATTTTGATATTTAAATACCAAGTAAAATTCTGCTCTAGTATTTTGAAGAATAGTGTTGTTAACTGGTCTCCAGACCTTCACAGCAGAGCTAATAAGCACAGCAGGTGAGATTTTGAATTGCCTGGATTCTACTTAGGAGCTGGTAATTTCTGTTCAGCTAAAGTGACACCACCAAAAAAAAAGGTTTTCTCTTTAATCAAAGGGGCTTATTCAGGAAATCACACTGCCATGCTACAATAGTTGGGAAAACTGATGTACGCCAATAGACGTAAGATGCTACTAAAATTATTTGACAACGCAATTCAACAGTAGACAAAAATGAAATCTATGACGTAGAAGTTACCATAGATTCGGTAGAGAGGAACCAAAGGCCACACCAGAAGATGCCGCAATGGGCAGCCTGCAGAAGGCTGACTTTCTACTGTGCATGGGACTTGGCAAGAATGGTAGACACACAGGTGCCAAAGTTCTCTTTCTTCTGGTGACTGGGGGGAGATTTCATCATAAAATCCTGCAGGACACCGATATCCCTCTTGAGCACATAATGGTGACTAGAATTTTCTGCATATAAAACTTTGAAAATATTCATATGTTTTATTATTTTTATCACCTTCAGAGAGTAGTAGAGTTAGCACACAGCTGGAATTCCATGTCAGAGATGCTTTGAGCAGTTAGTCCTGGTAAGTGGTAACACAGCGTATTGCGTTAGGAAGAATGACATGGCTATTGTCAAAAGACTGTGGTCCATATTTTAATTCTTCCATTTGCAAGTGACCTTGGGCATGTTCCTTGATTTTGCTAAAATCAAACTTTACATCTTTCTAGCAACAGTCCTTACAGGATCCGTGTGAGAGCCAGGGCCAAATACTGAAATTATGTCCTATACAGTAAAACACTGCACAAAAAAATGCAATGTTATCATTGCTTGGGCATTCTTGGTCACATCCTGCCAAAAAATGAAAGGCTTTTCATGGAAAATCTCTAATTTGGCATTAATAGGAAGTCAAACAGTACATCTCAGAAATCATTCTGGAATGTTAAATCATGGAGCAGAGAAGGAGGCAACATTAAGACCTGGGCTTTGGAATCGGGCAGAATTGAATGCTATTCCAGGCTTCAACATGTGTTTGTTTTATGACATTAGGCAATGTGTTTACCTCTCTAAACCTCAGTTTCCTCTTCTTACAAATGACGATTTTGATGAGAACTAGCTCATCAGGTCGTATTAAGTGGGAGAATGCGTATAAGAGTGATTGGGACCATAGTTAGGTCTCTACAGATGTTCCATGTTTTCACTGTTGTTGTGGATTTTTTTATTTGCATTTTGAAATTTCCTAGGTAGAGAAATGTCCCTAATAGTGAGGACAAGAATCTTAAGAGGAAGTTAAAAGAATTTGACAGGGAGTCACAGATCCTAGAGATCCAGAATTTAAATAAATGGCCTGTGGACTTGGACTGTGAAAGTAAAGCAGACCATCCTCAATTTCCTCCAGGCTTTTTCTCTGAAACTGACTTTCATTTAATCTTTAAGAAATACCAGCAAAGAGACAACTGGAGACAACTGGATTTGTGACCAAGTTACCAAGTTCTTCTCCTGGGAAGGGGAAGGCCCTAAAGGGTGAGGTTCTGCCCCAAATGGAACCAGCATCAAGGCTAAGTATAGGGGTGGCTGTCCTGACCATAGGCACTGGGTGTGGAAAAGAGGGAAAGGAGATTCTAAGTTCCTGGCAAAGGTAGACAGATGAGAAAGGTACAGTCCACAGTGTCAAATCTACAACAAAGACAAGAGAATAGAAACGGAATAGATGCTAAAGGTAAGGAGAGCGTGCGTGCCACTGTGGACACGCAGGACAAATGATGGGATCTGGTCAAGCCTGAAGCTGCGACAGCAGAAGGGCAGCTTTTAAGGAAAACTACACCACTTGATGAGGAAACTGCTAGAAATCATTCATTGCCTTGTTGAGGTGGGTGGTAAGAAATATTAAAGTATTGTGAGCTTACAACTTCTTTTTCCTACCCTAAGAAAAACAAGTAGGTTGTATTTTAAGAAAATAAAATATGCTTTCGAAGGTACAAGTATGTATTGGCCAATCTCAGAAAGCTCTAATATTTTATTTATTGACACAGAATTGAAGCCTTTCTGTGTTCAGGATTCTTCCCGGTTAAACCACTTTAGAAAGTATATAAGTCAACCAGGACTCCAGAATAGCAAAAGTTATCAGAATTTTCAATGTATGAAAAGGCACTCCAAGGCCTGAAAGAATAAGCGCACTTTAGCACAAGGCCCAACAAACTAGAAACGTTTTAAAAATCTAAAAGAAATGAACAAAAAAGCTCAAAATCTCTAAACAATAAAACAAAACAAAATGTCAGTTCACTTCCTAGTGTTAATTTTGACTCCTTTCTGGAAGGATCAAAATTCTCAAAAAAAAAAAAAAAAAAAAAAAAAAAAAATCCTATATTACCTGAAAAACATCTTGCACAGGGCAAGAACAAAACCTTTGCAATGGGAGTCTGAAATAACCCTTGTCATATTCATAGTAAAGCACAGTGCTCATTAACAAAGTGGATCAATATTCAGCTGCATGTGGAAGAGGGCACCCAGTGAATTGGGGATAAAATTTGTGACAGAATCATTTTTCTTCTGAAATTTTCTAAGATTTCCCAGATTTACTCAGGTCTTCCATGATAAGATTATAGCTTTCTTTGGCATATTTCAATGTTTTTACATGTCTCATAAAATCAGGCATGACTTAAAGGTCAAGGCGACACACATTGTTAACTATTACATACCCTTTTTTTAGTGCTGGCAACGATGTGGAGAAAAAGGAACCCTCATACACTGTTGGTGGGACTGCAAAATGGCGTAGGCTTTATGGAAAATGGTATGGGGGTTCCTGAAACAATTGCAGATAGATCTACCATATGACTCAGCTATCCCACTTCTGGGAATATACCCAGAGGAATGGAAATCATTATGTCAAAGGGATACCTATACTCCAATGCTTATTGCAGCTCTATTTACAATAGCCAAGAGTTGGAACCAGCTGAAATGCCCATCATTGGACAAGTGAACAAGGAAAATGTGGTATATCTACACAATGGAATACTACTCTGCTGTAAAAAAGAATGAAATATTATCATTCGAAGCAACATCGATAGACTTAGAGAAAATTATATGAAGTGAAATAAGCCAGGCACAGAAAGAGAAATACTGCATGTTCTCACTTATTTGTGGAAGCTAATAAAAATAAATATACAGACAAATAAATGGGGGAGACACAACAATCACAATTATTCCTTGGACTTGTTAAGATAAATGGACAGATATGATGTTGATGGAGGGGGAGAGCAGGAGGGGGAAAGAGGAGCAGGTAAAGGGACATGAAAATCAACTACATTGTATATTGATAAAATAAAATTTTTTAAAAAGTCAAAAATAAATAAATAAATAAAACTAAAGATTTAAAAAATTAGATTATAGAATATTACACTCAAATCAAGGAAGGAGACAGTGACCCACCAAATCCTTTTCCATGTAAACTTGTCGATACATTGTACACATAGATTATTATATTAATAAACACAAGTTGTTTACTCAAGTGGAAAAATAAAATAAAAACAATGTTTTATTCTTAATTAAATTCTTAATTATTATTTATTCTGAATTAAACAGAATTCAATCCATGTTCTGGTGAAACAACTGTTTTGCCATTTACAACTGTTTGATGCATAAATAACGAAGTTTTCTCTACGGACTCCTTTTTATCATGTTACTGAATTCTAGTTAAGAGGATAAAAGATATCTAGCGTTACAGAATGAATATTTAAGCAATGAAGGGAATTTTAGAGTTCATCTTTCCAACTCTTTATTTCAAAGTTCATGAAACTAAGATCCACAGAAGTAAAGGGACTTACCCAAGTTTCTGCTGGAGAACATGTTCAGACAATGAGAAAAGACAAAATGGTACTGAAATCAGAAGGTCTTCAACATCACCTTAGCCAGATTACCCTGCATTGATCCTACTGCCAATTAGTCCCACTCACATGCACAGAGCTTCTAGTAAGTAGTATTTACCTACTTTGAAACACGAAAGACATCCTAGGATTATCAAATATCCTAGGCAAATAAAGCAAACAAACAAACAAAAAAGTAACTTGGAGGAAGCAGAGGCTATGTAAGGAAAAGAAAGTCTCAAAAAATTACCTTTAATTTCCTTAGATATGAGAGATGAACACAGCCTTGAAATGCGAGCAAGAGATCCAGTATAGATCAGAGGCAGAGAGAATCCCGGGATGGAGGCCAACCGGGGTCCAAGGATGTCAGCTGGGCACCAAGAATGCAGGTGACTCATGCAGACTGACCCAGGCCAAAGTGCCTAAGAGTGGTCTCTGCAAGAAGACGAAATTGTTAGGATAGCAGATGTGGATAAGGGGAGAGGCAGGAGATTTAGGCAGCTGACAGAGAGTTTGGGATTGACCTCTTTAAGGTACACAGAAAAATAAGCAAATTTTAAAAAGGGAAATTATTCTATCCAGGAGGGAAAAACAGGTTGCACAGGTAAGGAAACACGATCATAGTTTGCTAACGACTCAGGGCTAAATGGCACACGTGGTAATAGCAATGTGGTAATAATAAATACCAAATATGGATCTAACCAAAACTATAATTTTACCATATTGGGAGGACAAGGAATGGGAGCTATTAGAGAGTGGGCAGTAGGAAAATACCAAATGCTCATCTTCCATACTGAGAAGTCAACAAACAATGCCTAAAATGTGAATGCCAAAAAAATAAGGCAAAAGAGTTGAAAGTGATCCCCTCCTCATGGAAAAAGGAAACTGGGGATTGTTATGAGCCTTATCATACCTTGTAGAAATAGCTGACCTTCTGAACTAAGTACAGTATGTACATATTTGACAAAAATAAAATTTTTTATTAAATAAGGAACAAGTAGGAGTTAGGTACATTGTTAAAGAGAGAGGGATATTACCAGCAGAGGGGTGTCATGGGAAAAGGCTGTGACATAGTCTCAGCATGGTATGGTGCAGGCTGCAAGCAGAACGATGTGGCTAAAGTATCCAGTCTAACTTACTAGGTGTTCTCCAGATCTCTTCTCCTAAGCGACTTCCACTTCCTTATCCCACTGGGAGATACTGGAATGTAAAGAAATGCCAAGCGTGCTGGTAATGTGGTACACTAAGAATGTGCATAGTGGTTCCCTAGCACAGCTTGAAACAAAACTGGACTGTTCAACTCGGAAAGATACCTCCAGTGTTTTGAACGAGGTGCAAGGTTTACAAATTACTTATTGGCAGAGTTACAGAGATCCCAGGAGAATAATGCTAAGAGCAAGCACCCCAGAACTAAGCACATCAGAGCGAACCCCCAGATAGAGGAATTGAAATATGTATCAATGCTAGTCTTACTGAAGCCTGGCAGGCAGCTAGGATGCTCAGGCTGGCAGAGATAAATGAGAAGGAAAAAGAGCTCCCCTAGAGCCTCAGAACTCCTGTGCTTTTGCTGGTCACTTGGATAGAGGTTTTCTACATCACAAGCGGATTCAGTTGAAGTTAAGGTAAAATAGGAGAGGTGTTTTGTTCCTTTTTTCTGGGTATTGAATTACCCATATTGTGAAAGGTGAAAACAAAACAAAGCAACACCAGTCATTAATGCAAAAGGAAAAGCCTGGCTTATAAGAGGGAAAATTGCAAATAAGTAATCAAAAATTAAAGGATGACAATTAAATAGTAAGCACCATAAAAACATTGTAACCAAGAATTTTTTTAAAGAATGTTTTGCAAGCACTATGCGTATTTAAGAGGACAAACATCAAGGAAAAATTGTGTGCACTTATGATAATAACAGGGGAATTAGAGACAATGGAAAAGGAAATAGCAGAGACACTAAACAATTACTTACAGCTGTCTTTACAAATATAAAAGACTAGATAGTTGTCCCATTTGGGGATCAGATTTCTTCCAGTGAAAGCATGAGAATTCGGAAGTGGGTAGATAATAGTGGTACTGCTGATAAAGACAGAGTTTCTTTCATCTGATAAATCCAGACAAGAAGCATCACAGGGAAATGAGAAAGAAAAAACAAGGTTTTTAAGAGATTCATTTTAAAATCTGTGTTATTTTCATAAAAAGCAAGGGGTTTAGAGAGTGACTATCATACCTGCATGGAATTATCTTTGCCTTAAGAAAGGTAACAACCAAACAGTTAAATTTTGGTGAAAGAAGTTTTAGAAAAGATGTAATCAGAAAGGAAATAACATAGTTACTTTGCCTTTTGATATATGAAATAAACTATAAGATTAGAATCTACTCCCAGTTTCCTACCCCGAAAATGGTGAAAACATACAAGCGTAATTGCAACTACCCAAAGATAAAGAGGATACCCCTGGCCCTACCCCATAGTTCTGAAGCTTAAGTTTGATTTAGTTAAAATTTCTCAGATTTTAATAATAATTTTAATAATCTCTAAGGGATCATTATACTCACAACTGGATGAGGGAAGTGAAATCAAGCCATTCCAGGAAGCTTTGTGGAAGGTTTAGCATGCTCTTCAAGTCTCACTATCAGCTGTGATCTTTAACTTTAGTTTCCTTTAACAAAACAAACAAAAAAATGTGAGGCCAAACATCCAGCCTTGCTTTTTTCAGTGAGGGAATCTACATAGAGCACGTGTCTTCTTTGGGCTCTGGTCCTGGGTCTTTCATCAATTCACTTTTGGTGTTAATCAGAAGATTTCCCTCTTTGTACCTTTCTCGCCCACCTTTAAATGGGACTAGTAAGACTGGCTCACTACACAAGAATATTAGAAGGATAATTGCATACATCGCATTGACTTTGCTGTTTCCAGTTTGTGAACAAAAATATTTATTTTTATAGAGTTTGTACTACTTTTTCATTTTTAAGTTTTGGAATTATAGCAACCTGACAATAAAACTAGCTTGATGAGAACTGGGGCTTAGAACATATGGAAATGACCAGTTTTACTGTTCTTTCCTTCCAGCTACAAGTGGTAAAGCCCTAATATCAATGAAATGACTTTCTCCACCCTCTTTATCTCTCCCTGTCGCTCTTTCTCATACACACACTTTTTCAATTCGGTAATTATATCTAAACATTTGAATAGTAAATTGTTAGGCTTAAAATTTTAATCTTATAGTAAATCTTTAATCTTAAAGCACAGCTTATTCTATTAAAAAAGTGTTTATTCCACTCCTGGGAAACTCAATCTACAAAAACTTTAAGAATTGCTATGAATAGGAGTATGAAAAGTAATTTAATAGAGAATTCAGATATAGAAGTAAATACATGTGGGAAATTTATTTAAATTTGGCATTTTTCATCAATGGAGAAAAGCAGAATTACCTACAAATGAAGTCAAAACAATTGGATAGCTGTTTGGAAATATAAAGGTTGGATCCCTCTTTTATTCTTTATACCACAACAGATTCCAGCTATATGAAAGATTTAAATGTAGGAAAAATGAATCTTTAACAGTTCTCAATAAAAGTACAATAAAGGCTGACTGGTTAGCTCAGGCGGTTGGAGCATTGTGTTATATAACACCACAGTTAAGGGTTCGGATTCCCATAGTATCAGCTAGCTGCTAAAAAAAAAGAAAAAAGTACAAATAAAATTATTATAATTTTAGAATAGAGAAGATCTTCCTGACCAGGACACAGGATTAAGAATATATATAATGAAAAGAAAAATAAATTTAGCAGTATAAAAATTTAAAATTTCTACATGACAAAAATAAAATAATCGATAATGGCAAAATAGGAAACATTTTTACAATACATATGATACAAAAGTATCTTTAATATAAACATAATTTTCTTAATTTACAGCCAGCTCTAAAAACAATACTTTTTAGAAAAGAATAGCTCAATAGAAAAATTAGCAAAGGACAGGCATACAGAAGAAAATATATGCAAATGAGCAGTAATCATATGAAAAGTGACTAAACCTTAATCAAAACTCAAAATGTGGATTCAAAAAAATATGAAATGCCGTTTTGACCCATTAGAATGACAAAGATAGATAGATGATAAATTCTTTTGTATAAAGAACATGTGTTGTATATATAGAAACACACACATGTACAGATATCATGGGTACTGCTCATATATGTACAATAATTTTATCTGAAAAGATATGCAAGACTTGGTTGCTTTTGGAAACTGAGCTCCATGTGGGAAAGAGAGACTTTTGGTTTTTTTCCCCATAGATTTTATTTTTAGATTCATAGCAAATTTAGCAAAGAGTACAGAGGGTTCCTATGTAGTCTGCCCCCCACGTGCACAGCCTCCTCCACTATCGACAACCCCCATCAGAGTACTACATTCATTACAATTGAAGAACCTACACTGAGGCATCGACATCGCCCCAAGTCCATAGTTTACAGCAGGGTCCATCTTGGTATTATGCATTCTATGGGTTTCAACAAATGTATAATGACACATATCTACCATCACAATAATGAATATAGAGCAGTTTCACTGCCCCTAAAAATGCTCTGTGTTCTGTCTTCATCCCTCACTCCTCCTAACCCCTGGCAACCACTGATCTCTTTGGTGTCTCCACAGTTTTGCCTTTTTTCAAAATGCGATATGGTGGAATCACACAGCACGTAGCCTTTTCAGATGGGCTTGTTTCACTTAGCTCCTCCATGTCTTTTCCTGGCTTGATAGCTCATTTCTTTTTAGCACTAAATGGTATTCCATTGTCTGGATGTACCACAGATTATATATTCATTCACTCACTGAAGGACATGTTGGTTGCTTCCAAGTTTGGGCAATTATGAATAAAGATGCTATAAATCTCTATATGCAGACACTTTTACTTATTATTTCCTATCTTTGAGTATAATTTGAATTTTCTAAGTATTGGATTCTTTTATGTTAATGGGATGTAGGCCATTTTTACTTATTTTATTCTTTCTGTTTCTACCAACCTAATAAATGTTATTTTAAAAAATTATGGTTAGAAATCAGTAAATAGATAAACATATCAATAAACATATAAGTCTATCATGGCTCACCTTTCTATAGTTAAAACAGTAAGTATTGAGGCAGTCAACATTACCAGCCTCATGTAAGACCAACTGCTTCAGACATACACTATAATTCAACAACAAATCTAAAAAGACGGGGGCAAAGAATGTCATGTGGAAAGAAGCCCCAACTTCTTTCAGAAGCCAGTGTAGAAGAGGCCTTTAGTCCTGGAGACAATACCCTAGGCACAAAGTTGCAAATTTAGTCACTTGGGTTTGCGAGGACAGCCAGGCTTGATTCGGTCATCTCATCACTATGGGAGCTTTGGAGAAAGGGTGGAATCAGAAGCTATGTCTGTCAGAGCTTACCAATTCCCTGGACCAGGCCTGATGAGCAGAGCAAGGAAGGAAATGCACATTTCTGGACACTTACTACTTTCTGCACAATACCTTTTCTACTGATATGGTAGTACTGATACAGGATGTGCTCAGTTTCCCTAGGCTTGGGTTTCAGGACATGCCTCTGGGGTTCTGGCCACTCCTTGAGGGCTCAGGACCCCTCCTCTGAGCTCTCCCCTGGAGGAAAGTTACTGTTGCCAGTTACACCTATTTTTTTGCACCAACTGGGGAAAATGAGACCACAGGAGGTTGGCTTAGGCAAATCCAGTGGCTCGGCATGCTCAGTAGAGAGCACAGAACATTCTGGTGCATATAACTGGGAACCACCCCTTAACTGAATATTTATTAAACAGAGAAACTGTAAAAGCCAAATCCCAGCAGAAGGCGGGGCTGTTGCTTACTTTCCTGGAGGTGACCTGCACTTCCCTGGCTGAGGTGTGTGTCCTTTACTTTGTATTAGACTTACTTTCAGCAGGCAGCTGCTCATGCTCCTGAGCCAGCCTGCACTCTGTACTGAACTTTAAGTATGTTTTTCTTGCTTTTGTGTTAGACTTGATGTCTGTACTGAACTTATTTTTGGGTTAAACTTTGTGTGGGCCCTGTGCAGTCTCTGGAGCTATGCTGCGCTCTCTGTGGAACCTGTATTTCTTCTATTACATTAAACTTGTTCTCATTTTTTCCTGTGACTCTGCCCTTGAATTCTTTCCTGTGGTGAAGTGAAGAAACTGGTAAGAGGATGGGGTGGGATGAGGCTGACTGTTGGGTCTCCCGGAGCCTAGCTCCAACATCGATACCACAACCAAATGAATCTAGGAAATGCGATTGACTTCAAGGATGTTAAAAAAAATCTGCAAAGTCCTTCATTAGAGAAAACTGTTTAATTTCACTTGACACTGTTTCCCACAGAGTACTTTTTTTATACATAACCCCTATTAACCCTGGGAAGAACACACTTGGGTAAATATTGGTCTGCCTCCTTTAATATATACTATCTCATTTGATCCTAGTAACAATTCTAGAAAAAATATCCCATTGTCCCCATCTTAAAGAAAATTGAAATTTCAAATATTTACATAACCTTGATCAAGATCATGGTACCCATATGTGAAATTCATATCTGGGTCTTCCCAACTCTAGAGTCCTCACCAGCTGCTGTAGAAATCTATGAAAATCCACTCAGCTCAGAAATTACTCCAGACTGGTTTCTCTTATTCCACTTTGATATTTTTAGAATAGGGATATTTTATATAAATACAAAGGAATGACACTAGGGCCAGAACCCAGGATTTGAGTCTCCTGACACAATAATCTGCAAACTGTAAGATGCTTGCCTAGGCTCAGCTGTAACAAAATGGAATACTGTGATTCTGTCCAGATCCAATTACCTTTCTTACGAATTATCTGGATTTTCTGACCTTGAGAAACTTTTGAGGATTTGGCCATATCTAAGAAATTCAGATCAGCCATGTAATTGAGGTAGTCCCTGAATCCACCTCTAACCTTAATGTACTCTCAGGTCTCACTGTAGCAAAGCAAAAAGCAAAGAAAGGGAGAGGAGGTGAAGAAAATCTGACCATTACTCTAAGTTTCCTTGCTTGTGTGGGTTTTGGTCCAATTATTTTTTTCTGCATTAATTTCTCTTCTGATAAAGTGCTTTAGCTGGAAGTGGACTTTTAGCGTGGACTATTGCTCAAACACTTTTCAGCTATATTGGAGAAAGCAGTTGAATATATACTAGAAGTAGAAATTTAGATATGGTTCTCGGGGAAAAGCAAGATAACCTAATGGGTTTCCCTACCAACCCACCCAACCTCTGTGATTGAATTAATGCAGAAGATAATGGGAGGGAGGGATGGAAACGTGAGCTATAACCACAACAAGCTGAGCTGTGTGCAATTACATCATGGCAGCAGTCTCTGCACTCAAGCTGGTAAATGACTACACCCAGAGATATGTGAGCTGTTTCTGATGAAATATAAATAGACCTAAACCATCATCCACTTCTCTCTTGCAATGAATTTCCTTCCCTCAGACTTTGGTTCTTCTTTTATTTCTAGCTTACTGTGGTCTAAGCTCAATTTTTAAGGGATTTAATCCAGTTTTATGGACCTGGAACTTGAAAAAAATTCTGAAAATACGTCCAAATTGTCAAATCCTAAAATCTGGTTGAGTGGGGTTTGCCATAGGAGGCAGAAAGTATGGGACTATGTCTCTCCTCACTAGACTATAGGAAAAGTTTAGAGAATATTTTTATCAGTTAGCTATTGCAGCATACTAAACCACCCCAATACTTAGCGGCCACTAACATTGTGCATTTTTATTGCCTGCAAGTGTCTGGGAGAGCTGGCCTTCTGCCTTCTTGTTAGGGTGGTTCTTCTGGTGTCAGCTAGAACTGCTCATACATCTGTGGTCAGCCCTGTGTTGGGCAGGCACTCTGCTGATCTTGGTTGGGCCTTCTCCCAAATATAGGAGTTGGCTAGCTGTTGGCCAGTATAGGATAGCCTCAGCAGGGATGTCTCATCTCTGCTACAAGTGGTCTCTTATCCTCCTGCTGGCTAGCCCAGGCAGAGGCAGTGTCTGAAAGAGAAAAGACGCAAACAGGCCTCTTGAGGCCTAGGCTCAGAATTGACAGACCATTATCTTATCCACATTCTATTGCTAAAGCAAGTCCCAAGGACAGCCCAGATTCAACAGGTGGAGAAATAGATGTTACCTCATGGGATGAGCCCCAGAGGGTGTTGATACAGGGAGGGTGAATAATTGGGGATGTCTTTGCAATCAATTTATAATGGTCTTTGATCTCTTTCCTTTTCTAACTAAATCTTGATGTACTCTGGGCACATCCAGAAGGACATGCCAGCATCCAGGGCAGGTATATAGTTGTATCATGCTTATGTCAGCCATCAGCAGAGCTCAAGATGGAGCTACTCCTCCTCAGAAAATGTAAGTTTTATAAAGGCAGCTGACTCCCTGTCTATCTTTCTCTCTCTCCTTCCCTCCCTACTGTATTCCTGTGTTTCCAGCACACTGGATCAGATGCTCAATAATGATTTGTGAATGAATGAATGAGTGAGTGAAAGGGAGCTTTATGTAAGAGGCGGTATTAACAGAGTCAGATGGAGAGAGCGAAACAAACTCAGAGGAGATGGGACGCAATAATGAAGAGGTGCAGGGGCCGAGCCCGTGGCGCACTCGGGAGAGTGCTGCGCTAGGAGCGCGGCGATGCTCCCGCCACGGGTTCGGATCCTATATAGGAATGGCCGGTGCACTCACTGGCTGAGTGCCGGTCACGAAAAAGACAAAAAAAAAAAAAAAAAGAGGTGCAGAAGCAGATATGGAGAGGGAGCCTGTGGAAGATACTCCTGAGTCGACGTGGGATGACGGTGGTGGTGATGTTTTGAGGTTCTTGCGGGTGCTGGCTTGGCCGTGCTGGGAATATTTAAACAGGCCCCAGCAAGGTAGACAGGAGGAATTAATTTGCTGCAGAGATGAAGTTGAATAAAAAAACAGGAGATGATGCAGCTCATTGTCCTGGAAAGCAGGTGATTCCAAGTGACTACAGATGAAAGGATAGGCTGATCCTCTATAGGGTAGATCTGGGGTGGGTTTTACTCACTGGCTTGGAGGGCCTGAAAGGCTCCCAATAATATAAAGATTTGTCATTAATATCAGGCTCCCTGCCACTGGGTGGGGTTTAGGGACAGATTTGTGGCGCATAACTGTAGCCAAGTGGGAGGAAAGGAAAGCTAAAATGACAAGAGGTAGGCCTTGGGAATGTGAACGCAGTAAACGGAGAAGCTGGTGGCAGCCACCAAAGGAGGGCCAAGGGGAAGTGAGTGGTTAGGGCCTCAGGCGTTCCCCGGCACGGCCACGCGCACGTTTGACTCCCTTGTCCCTTAGCAAGCAGAGATGTGTTTTATCCCGTCAGTAAAATCTGCGTTGCTGGGATGACAGGACTCCCTTTCTGCAGGGTGCATAACAGCTTTCCGACATGTTGTCAGAATGTGTCAGGTCGAGTTACGCTGATTCTATTTCGTGAGGACGTGACACACGGCGCCATTGCTGGTGAGTCAGACGTTTCCTGTCAAGGCCTGCCACTCAGGAACGGATATGTAATCCAACCCAAGTCACAGCGAGGCTTTCTGCAGGAGAGTCGCTTCCAAGTTTTACTTTTAATACCTGAGGTTTTGTGTTACTGATATTAAATAAAAACTCTTTGCAATGAATTTTAAATGAGGCAAAAGCTCTCACCAGAGATTTGTTAAAAGCAGATGAACAGCTGTTCTCTTTTTCCCCCCTTTTTAGTAGAAGGGCTTTAAATTATATATTAACCAAAAAGGTAAACAGAATAAAATGGGCAATTAAATATTAATGGAAGATGTAGTGGAATTGTCCTGTGCTGCACTTAAAACAGCCTGAATGATTGAGCTGTGAATTGCTGTCCCCGAGGTATTGAAATATTCATCAGCACTATTTAATAAATGTTCATATTCGTAGGCACTCATGTTTACACTACAGCACTTGCAGGAGAGTGCTTACTAAAGAAAACATGCTAATGGAAGGTGAACTTTCCTGTACAGCGAGTCACCTTAAATTATACAGAGTGCACCGCTGAGGAGACAGGGAAATCTCTCCTCTGACAACGAGAAGCTTGCATAGGAGAGGAGAGTCTTTTGTTAAGAGAACGGCTGGGGAAGGCACAGAGGCGTTGTGGCTCCAAACTGTTTTGAGGTTTTTAAAAATTAATCTGGTTTGCATTTTAAAAATGTTTAACCTTTCCTGCCTGAAGCAGAGCTTCATTCCAATGCTATTACTGTAAACTGCCTACCATGGGAAGGGATGCAATAGATAGCAAAAAAGACTGCAGTGGAAAACCTTTATACAACTGAGCAAAAAGCGTTCCCCGTGACAGTGGAGATGGACTCCATGACACTCACAGCATTTATGGGCAGAAACAGACACTGCCTCTTATCGCTTCCTCTCTGTGACATTTATTTAGTTGTTCTTTCCCAAGAACTGCAGAGACTGTATCACCTCAAGTGGGGAGCTTGATTGTTCTCATAAATTAAGCAGGATAAGGACTGGTCGATATCTTGGAATTGGCTGATCTCTGGGGAAGATATTAAGATTCACTAGAGTGGTGGAAGGAAGGGGCTGTAGCTGTCCTTTTGATGAGTGGGGTGACCCAAAAGGAACATGCACGTACAACTCAGATACCTGTTTGCTGATAATTACACAGTTACCCATGTTCAGCAGCGTCATGTGCGTGTGCTGGATCAGGATCAATTGTGATGGGCTTTCACCATCCTGTGATTAACCACAAAAACTTGAAAAATGTTACTTAGTAAGAAAAGAGGATCTCAGTTCCCAGAATAACAAAAGCAGCCATATGGAGTATTGTGGCTTGACTTTTGGTCTCCATGTTTTGCTCTTCTGTGATGGTATGTGTCATGGCTTCACAGTGGGTAGAACGTAGCTCTCTCCCTCTGACCGGGGGGTTGAGCTTGTGATTTTCTTTGGCTAATGGGGAGTAGAGGACATGGTATGATAAAAGCTTAAAATGTTCATGCACAGTTAGGCTGGCTGTCTTGTGTCCAGCCTTTAGCCACAAGAAGAAAATGCTCCAGTAGCTGCTAGTCCAAGGAAGATGAGGGACACTGTGGCATCTAGACCAAGTGACTCCTCCTACATCAGGTGAATTCTAACTAATATGCAGATGCACGAACAAGGTGTTAATTTCATATGCCACTGAGTTTGGGATTTGTTATATAGCATTAATATGACACTGTCAGTGTCAGTAAGAATCATTCCAAGGTATCTGTAGGCAATGGGAAACTATTGGTTACTGTTTTCCTGTTTTAGAGAGGGGGGTACTATGTTATTAATACAACATATGAGTTTAGACATACGATATGCTCCTTCAGGGAAAGACACTGCCTTTTGCCCAAGTTTGAAACATTGGGGCTTTCTTTGGTTTCTCTTTCTTCTTTGACATAATCCCCTCAAAAAGGTCACAAGTCCTGTTGACTCGAATATATGAATATGTTTTTTCTTTTGATTAGCACTGCTACTGCCTGCTTCAAAACTCTGCAATTTTGATAATTACAATACAGTCGTCCCCTCTTATCTGCAAGAGAGTATGTTTCAAGCCTTCCAGGAGATGCTTCAACCGTGGATAGCACAAAACCCTATACATATTATGTTTTTTTTTAATCTGATCACCAAGACAGCTACTATTATGGGCAGGTAGTTCATACAACGTGGATATACTGGACAAAGGGATGATTCACATCCTGGTCAGGGTGGAGCAGGACTATGTGAGATTTCATCATGCTACTCAGAATGGCATGCAATTTAAAAATTATGAATTGTTCTTAGTGGTCACCTAATGATTGGATGGAGATTTCTAAACACTTGGAATAAAACATTTTCTCAGTCTTTAAAAAAATAAAATAAAAATTATGAATTGTTTATTTCTGGAATTTTCCATTTAATATTTTGGACCATGTTTGACCATGGGTATCTGAAACCACGGAAAGCAAAACTATAGATAAGGGGGGACTACTGTAGCCTACTCAGTTGTTCTTCCAATAGCTACATTTCTGCCAAAGTCATATTTCTAACATCGTGCAAAACTTCCTATCTGATTATATCACTCCTTTCTCTAAGTCATTTTAATAAAAATAAACACCTATCGATGATTGTCTGTCGGCTATAAATATTTCAGAATGTTCTTTCATGACCTTGAAAATCTGTCCCAAATTACCTTTCTGTCTATATCTCTAGCATTTCTCCATCCTAGATTTTGTCGCTCCCAGACCATTTTTACTTCCATGGCTTTTTTTGCATGTTACTCCTTTTGTCTAGCATGCTCTTCTCTCTGATTTCCTCTCCGATTCATCCTCCAAGTTCCAGTGTAAACGAGGGTCACACCTTCCTCTGGTCTGCCACAAGACTTTAAAAGAGCATTTATCCCATTTTATTATAAACATTTGTTGCATGACACAGCTCCCTTATTAAACTAAGAGCTCTTCAAAAGTAGAAGCAATAAGGACAGTACATAGCAGGTGCTCAATGAATGACTAAGCTTAATACAGCCAGGCAAAACTTCCTGAATTCATTATTTCAGAACAGCAGATGATTTCTATGAATTGAGATGAATTATATCTCAATAAAGCTATTACAAAAAGTTATCTTTGAATGTATTTGAAAAATAATTTAAACTTTATAAGAGGATAGACTCTGATAAAGGAGCTTAGACAGCACCATCAGACGTGCATTAAAACTTAGATGGGTCCTGAAATAAGACCAAGGGACTGCTACAAACCAAAGGCCCCACGAAATGCTGGAGATAACCAGGAAGCAAACTGAAAGTCAAACCCAACACATTAAATGACATTTGCTGCTATCATGACAACTCTAGTTGCCACAATAGAACCAATGGTTAAACAATCACTGAGAATCTACTATGAATTCTACTCATGAAAAAAATTGGGAACTATAAAATGCAATTAAGACATACTGTCAATCCCCCAAAACTTACTCCTGTTAGAAAGACAAGAAAACAAACACAAAACAAATAATGAGGTGATATCATGAATTACTGAGTGTTTATAAATAGACATAAAGTAGATAACATGTGTTATTAAGAGTCTTTGAACTATTTAGCCATTTTTTAAAAAAGAAACCTGGCTAAGATTTGCATGAGAGTATTTATAAAAATTAGGTCCATTGGGATGGCCCTAAAATCATGATTATGGTATATCTATTCAATAGATATTCTCATGCTATTATGTAAATTTCCTTTTTTTCTCCAGGTTTGCTAAACTGTGTATATAGAAATTGATCCATCCTTGAGTGCAAGTAGATAAGAATTGTGAATTTTAGTAAGACTATTAGACAGTGGCCTGGTCAAGACTCTGAGGCATAATACAAACAGGGAGGACTTTGACTTAATTAAGAGATTCGAAATGAATTAAATGAAACAGTACTATTACCAAGAGGAAAACCAGGTTATATTTAACAGTAATAGTTTAGTGAAAAAAATACTAAATTATATCTAGGCATTTGTTTCTTTAATAGTTTCCTCTAAAATCCTTCTTAAATATATTTTTAAACCAGAATTAGACTTAGCTGCTTAATAAAAGCTGTTTTTATATAAAAGCAAAATTAAATTCAAAATCTGATGTTATTTCTGTTGAGAAATTTATAAGAATCCTTTCTTGTTAGACCATTAGACCATTATTCAACTGATGTCAAATATATTCCAGTATCAAGAAATAATATCATTTCCGTAAACAAAGCCCCAGTCAACTCAGAAGAATCTGCTTTTCCACTTTATTTTTATTTGCTGATTTTTGCTCTGATACATTTGTAGAACATTTGAATATTGTGTAAAGACTGTTTTCAATGTTGTATATATATATCAGATAAATGTTGGGTTTGGTAATTGTTGTGGACTCATTGAATTGTGTCCCCCAAAGTTCATATATTAGAAGCTTAATTCCCACTGTAACTGTTGAGGATGGGAAATCCTATTAAGGTAATTGAAAGGCAGGGTCTTCAAGAGGTGATTATCTTGTAGGACCATGCTGTACAGAATGTACTAATAATGGTGGTCAGGGGTGTGGTTCTGAGGGCTTTAAAAGGAGAGCACATGAGAGTCTCTCTCTCTTCTTTTCCATTTTCTGCCAGGTGAGACCCCTGCATTGCTGTAAAGAAGACCCTCACGAAAGGTGTTCCCTGGACTTTGGACTTCCCAGCCTCCAAAACTATAAGCAGTAAATTTTGTTTTCTTTATAAATCACTCAGTTCCAGGTAGTTTGTTATGAGCAACAGAAACGGACTAACACGCTAACTAACTGAACATCGACTTAAGTTCTTATAGTTAGGGAGGCAAAACTCAGGACCAGTCATTTTACTGGTTAAGCACCAGAGGCAAGATGATTACATTCTAAAGATAACACATTAAACCTTAAAACGAGATTGTCTGAGGTCATTTTGAGGCTATTTGTGGTCTTACTGAAATAAAATGGAAGGACAGGCAAAGGACAAGAGAAAAGGTGACAGGGAAAGTGAAGAAGACCATGGGGTCTTCAGCCCTTTTCTCCAGGGTGTGACTGCCTTCCCTCAAAGGCACTATTTGTGTTCCTGAGAAAAGTCATCCAACATTTGAAACAGCTAAGCTGCCGTCCATCTTACACTAGACCTTTGAAACAACCCAGAGATCTAAACAAAAATACCTGCCTCTGACAAAGTGTGTTCTATCAAGCTTAGCCCTACAGAGAAGAAAAATTTATAGTCCTGTTCAAGAGAGGAGAGTGACCTTGTTAGCACAAGTACCATCATAAGAATCCATTGAGCAAAAATATCAGTGTGCATTCTGCAAAGCATCCAGAAGGAAATTAGCTGTTTTAAACCACGGAACTAATGTGAATCATTGCTAATAGCTGCTTATTTATCACCAGCATAAAAAGACAATTTGGCTAAGCTAATGAAGTAATTCCAGCCTTTAACTGAATGCTAGTTATTAATTGAATGTTACTGAAAAAACCAGGGGGGTAAACTGCACGTAGTGAGTGCAACCAGCTTCCATCCTAGTGTGTTAATATTCTCTTGATGCTGCTGGGATAATAATAATCCAGTTGCATAAATCTGAGGATATCAAACTGTTTGAGAAGATTCCTAGGGGAGCGAGAAAACCTAGATTCAGTGCTTTTATAGGAACAATGTAAAATAGTTTGGGCAGGAGGAGATGCACGTTTGTGTGTGTGTGTGTGTGTGTGTATGTATATGTGTGTCTCCTTTGATTTTTCTTTCCACCTCATTGCAGGTGAGAAAACATACTCTAATAAAGTATAGACATTGCAGCCAACAGAACTGATGTTTAATCCTGGTTAATACTTTCTTATAGTGAGACCTTAAATTTATTGTTGTATTAATTGTTTCTAAGCCTTAATTTCTACCTTCTTTAAAGTGAAATAATCATATCTAGTTTAAAAGTAAACTGGTTTACTGAAGAGTATTAATTTTCTTGGGTATAAGCAATGAACAATTTTATAGTATTTTGCAATACATTCTTCCAAGTCTGCTATGTAGAATCAACTCTTCCTTCTGGGTAGTGACTCCCTTAACGAAATTGTGACAGATTGCACAATCTTTCAGTAAATTTGGGTCATGAGAACAATCTTATTTCAGTACTGGAGGACGCAGTCCTATTAATAATTAAACTTCAGTGCCACACCTGATTCACAGTTTCCTCCTGCCTGCCTTTGGCATAGGACAGAGAGTGACTCTGGCAATGCGGAGTTGAGTGGAGGCACTGCAGGCTTTTCATCTTTCCCACCGACCCCTCCTCCTGACTTTCCTCCTCCCTGATTGATGGCTTAGGAGTTGAGCAAGGGTGACAGAAAGAGGAGAAATAAAAATTCCTTCTTGGCTAGGCAAGAGTGTGTTCCTCTCCTTGGCTGCAATGATTGTTGCTCATGATTGTTTATGGACTCATTGGGATGGGGATAGATCTAGGAGACCCTGCTGATGTGGAACTCACCTCCGTCATAGCACACCCTCCAGAAAGGCATTTGGCTCAGCCTCCACATGCTGTGGCAAGACTGTGGCCTCCAGTGTCATTTACCCTCCTCGGCCAACTCTCTTGGCCTGAGATCCCATGAAACATTCAGTCAACCAATGTTTGGTGAGTTTCTACTATGTGCTAAACCTGTTCTAGGCCCTGGGGATACATCAGGGATAAAAACAGGAAAAATCCTTGTCCTCATGTAGTCTGGAGTGTCTTAGAGTCTAGTAGAGGAATAAAGAAAATAAAATATATTAGATGAATATAATATATTAATCAAAATGGAGATGAGTGCTATAGAGAAAAATATAGCAGATAAAGGAGATGCTACAATTTCAAGTGTTGTGATCAGGGTGGGCCTCACTGAAGTGGTGATGCTTGCGCAGTGACTTGAAGAAAGGGAGGAAGGAAACCAAGAAGGTATCTGAGAGAGACAGATTTCAGGCAGAAGAAAGAGCCAGTGCAAAGGCTTTGAGGCAGGAAGGTGCTTTGGGGGTTCCGAGAAATAGCAAGGAGTTCAGTACATCTAGAGTAGAGCAAACACGGACAGCCATGACATGAAATAGTTCAGTTTACTAAGGGTTGGAGTGTGTATGTGCAAGTAGGCACACAGGTACACACTGCACATGCACGCACGCACACACGCACACACACACACAGACACACAGACACACACATCTAAGGCAAGGGTAGAGGTGGGTGGGGAGTCCAAGGGGGCAGCGCTCTATGTATGTATGTATGTATGTATGTATGTATGTATGTATGTATGTATTTATTTATTTATTTATTTATTTATTTATAAGCCATAACATAATTGATTGTACATATCTGTGGGGGTACAGAATTGAATATCAATACTTGTGGGGAGCAGCACGCTTGATTTTAACTTAGTTACATACAAGGCCATGATTTATATAATCTAATCAGGAACTATAGTAGAGAAGTTAGGATTATGGATACTGGAGTCAGACTATCTGAGTGCAAATCCTGACTCCTCTCCTTATTGGTTTTGTGACCTCGTGAAAGTTATACAACCTCCTTCCACCTACTTCTTTTGTAAAACAGGGATAAAAATAGAATGGTATCCCATTGCATTGCTGAAATTTTATTTATGTAGAAATAAATGCCTGCAAGCACACAGCACAGTGTCTATCCACAGTCATTCTAATGGGCAGCAAGGGTTAAGAATTGCTGCCTACATCTGTGTGTGGCTGGTTCATTCTTGCCAGTCAGGTCTCATTCCAATTGTAGCTCCTCAGAGAGATTTTCCCTGATAGCTATTAGGGATGCACAAGAATATTACAGTATTCCTCCCTGTAAGCACTTGTTATGGCAGGATTTCCTCACCTTCTTTGAAGTTAGGTGCATCATGTAACTTGCTGTGGCCAATGAAATTTGAGCAGAAGTGGTGTTTACTACTTTTACACAAAAGTGAAATATGTCAATTCCAGGAGGAAGCTTTTAAGAGCCACTGTGTGGAGCACCACATCTCCTTTCTCTTGCTATGGTCATCATGGAAAAGTGTGTTGGGATGAGCCTCTGATAGTCAGTGTCGCTCCTACCACCTACAGCTGACTTGCAGCTTGAGAAATAAATGTCTTTGTGCTATTAAACCACTACTTAACAGTACAATTAACAAACAATTGGAAATTGTTTGTTACTGTGGAATAATCTAGACTGTCTTGACTGATGCACTCCCTTGACCACATCAAATAATTTCCTCATTTCCCAGTCACTCTCCAGCATATCTTCAGATTTAATTTCCATTACAGTATTGCACGGCCTTTCTTTGAAATTATGCCATTCACAAATCATCAGAGGGTAAGGAGTTTGTTTAGGTCAGTCTCAGGTATGTCCTCAGTACAACAATGGGGTCTAAAACTTATTAGGAACTTAATAAGTATTTGTTGAATTATTAAACTTCATGGCATATAAATCCTTTTTTTTTATTTAGAGCTTTAAGATGCATTAGCCTTACACTAAATTCTACGTTATATGGCATGATTCCAGGATATTTACACCAAAATTTTAAAAATAAATGTTTTGTTTCATGTTATTTTACTAGGAGATAGACACAAATTGATTGTTTCATTGTGAGACTATTTTCATGAACATAAAAATATTAAAATGGATTAATGCATATGTTTGAAAGGAAGAACACAGACATCTGTAATAGCAACTGTTTATCTCTTACTCATAACTTAGTAAAATAGGCTTTTTGGTTTTTACAAGTGGTAATTGTTTACACCTTTACATCCCAAGCAAATTTCAAATCGACTTGAGAAACCAATTGAGAAATTCGTAATTGTACTGATGGAAATTAAAACATAATCTTTGTTACTTAGATATGCATCCAAACTCTAGCTTCTAGATATTTTCCCTTCAATTTCACCCCCATCCCAAAGTCTGGACTTTCAGAGACCCATTTAAAGAAGAGAAGCCCAACTGAATCAGAATTGCAGCCTTTAACACACGTTGAGCTCTGAGCGTGGAGACAGAGGCGGGCACGGGCTCTGATCCACTCACTAGGTACCTACCCAAGATGGGAGCAAGCACAGGGCCCAAGCTCTTGAAGCCAGGTGCTTGCAAAGGAGAGAAACCAAACGCATCTCCACATCTCACCTGTCAGGGATTGCATCTCCTCTCTCCTAAAAGCAAGAATTGGGTTTATGTAGTATTGGAGGCCAGAAGGGTTCTTCCATTCTCATCCCTTCTGGACAATGGAAATTACTTTCCTCTGTGGAAATGTTAAGAGTGTGGGATGTGAGACAGAGAGGAGATTAGTGCATATCAATCTACACCCGAAGCAACTCTTAAAGGCCAATGATAATTTCTTCTTTCTGAATGCCAAAGACAAATTGGCCACTTTCTTTAATGGCAGTGGAGCAGTGCTGGCTCACTTCCCAAATATCCCCTCATAAAAAGATACCCAGTGGATGACAACATTGCTCTGTTTCCTCCCTCTTTTCATAGCAATAATTAAAGTTTATTTATAGACATTCGACCCATAGCTTATAATTATGATTAGAGGGATTCAGCAGTGAAATCACTTCTCTTAACAATAGTACTTTCACTGCAAATTCCACAAAAAAATTAAAATCCTTTTACAAAATGTAAATTAAAATACTAGCCAAAATAAATTTTTTAATGAAAGTTTGTAATGTACCCTTACATCTTAGCTGTATACCTCCATGTAAATGCAAACGTTTCTCACTGCCAATTCAGTCAGTGAATAAGCTATTTCTTGTTGCTGATTCAGGCAGAGAATTCAGCTCTGTAGGTCCTAAACTGCTTCCAGTACACAGAAGCATCCTTAAAGCTGACTTTGGTGCCTGTGTTCCATACAGCAAAGAGAAAACTAAGCTATTTGTAATAGACCAAAATGGTGGTTTAAGAACAGAAGCATCCTGCTCACGAACACACTGACCATTCTTTCACGAAAGTCATCTGAAAGATTGTGTTTGCCTAAAAACATTTCCTTGGGAGCGTGCGACCTTCCTGAAGTTGCAACACAGAATTTAAGAGTTCTGAGTGACCTTAGAGATTAGCGAGTGACGATTCTCAACCTGGCAAGGACAGGGAGGTTCCTACTAAGAATCACTGTGTGGAATAAGACATGGTACCGAATAGATTGTGTTACATACGTGGATGGCTTCATCACAGAAGAAAGGACTGAGAAAGAATCCCAAACCCCCATTCTTCAGATTAGAAAATCAAGGCACAGAGAATTTAAGTTGCTGCTTAAGTCACACGGTGAGCTGACCAAAGTCAGAACTAGTCGGGACTAGCTGGTGCTCTTCCCTCAGAAGTAATTTACATTAAATACAAGGCCTCCTTTCACTGCATGTTTTGGTCATATCAGTTGTGCCCAAACTATTAACAATATGCATTTTTCATATGAGACTAAGAATAAATTTTGATGGAAGAATTATGCCAGAGCCTTTACAATATATTCTTGGACTTGAGGAGGTAAAATTACTCCAGATTTGTGCCCATTCAAGTGTGATGGCAAAATATATTTGTGTCTGTTGCTCCAAATTAAATAATTTCCATGACACTTCCAGCACCTTACCCCTCGAGAAACAGAGTTTTAATTTTATCTGGATTCCCTACCAGTGCACTTCTCATGAGAGAAAGACAGCAGATTCAAAAGCAAGGCTGAGATTTACAGCAAAGCTGTTGCCAAGAAGAAACTCACAGCTAGTCTGTAGGGAAATCTGACATTTCAGTTTCCTGAAATTTTTCTTTGTACTTTTATCTAAAGATCAGCTATGTTTATAAAAAAATGGGGCACCCAAGGAAGTTCTATATTTTTACACATTAAGTAGAAGATAGAGTTTATAATTTGTTATTAGTAATCTGGCCATCACATCTTAGGCATGAGTGGTGACAATTTGCTTTGTGAATATTCATAACCAATACAAAAAATTTCTAAAAAAGAAAAAAAAGAGAAGGATAATGGCCACCTTCTAGCCAAATCAAGAAGACACATCAGGTCAAGTTCAGCTGAAGATTGGGGTTATCTTTTGAAATAGCATGTTGCTGTTTATTTAAATGACAATTACATAAATTAAAAATAAGTTGCAAAAAGGTCTTTCCGTTATCCTGTTATAGATGAAGGGTACAATGTATGTAGAGTGTTGCTCTAAGCCTGTACATTCTAAAATCAATATCTTAATAACACGCCCATGATTACTTGAATATGGTAAGGATTTTTTACTTGAAATACAATGAATTTCCTACTCTATATTTCCCAGTCTCCTTTTCTATGTCTTTTTTTCTTTACTTCAATGCAGCTTAAAGAATGATACTGAAATACCTTTTTAAGAACCAAAATAAAAACATCACTCCAAAATTCATAGAACCAAACTAATATTACAGTTGCTGTTGTACCTGCTTTTGCTGTTTGTGTATCATTTAACCATTTATGAAACTCTTCCATATACATTAACTTATGCAATACTTTCAACAGCATCATGTATAGGAACAATGGGTATTCTGTGCATCTATGGAATAGAGAAGGAAAACATAACTTTGGAAGATTCTATGACTCATCCAGAATCACAAAAGTGGTAAATGGTAATTCTTCACCTTCCATTCTTGAACATCAGGCATTATGTACATCTTCCACAATGACCTTGGAATGTTAGCATTTCTACCAAGTAAAACTTAGTAAAGACAGGAGGGGTAGCTTTTCATTATGCAGTGCCCTTAAATTTCTCTTTTGTGTCCTATTCTAGGCAAATAAGATCAAGATGTAAGAGAAAATTATAAGCAATTGGTCATTTTGGAACTTTTGCTTCAAAAAAATCACTTAGAAATCTCCCTTAAACAACATAAAAAAAAAAAAAAGCACTGAGATTTGAGCCTTTGTAATAGGCTCTTTTGTTATATCTATGATTAAGCTCATATAATTTAAACATCAAAGTTATCACTCAAACTTTAACACAAATAACTTTAATCAGTATAAAACAAAAAGCCAGAGCAATGTTTATACATAAAAGTTTATATCTGAAAGGTCAGCAGCTGATAAAATCCATGCTTAGAAAAGAAGTATAGCATCAATCAGTATCACAGTTAAATGCACACACAAACACACACACACATTCAAAATGCCAGGAAAATAATATTTAGTCTTTATAATTCACTCCAAAATTTTTTCTAAAACCAAACTAATGTATCATAAACTGAGACTTGAGTATGCAAGCTATTATTCATTTCGCCATGTGATAAAAGAGGCTCTCATACCACAGAGGAGCCTGGAGTCCAGGCCAGGCCTCTGCTCTGCTGTGTGTTAACTACTCTTAGGTAACTCACTTCACTGGCCTAATTAGCTCCTTAAGAATAAATGTGAGATAAGAATTCTTATTATATACGAAGTAACATACATGGAGGAGGTAACAGGTTAGGTTTAGGAGTAGACTGAGAAATGTTGGCTCTGCCACTTAAAAACCATATGATCTTCAATATATTACTTACTTCAATATACTTTAATTTCCTCATCTGTGATATAATATCTACTTCGTAGGCAGTTTTAAATGAGATAATATAGAGACCACTTTGTAAAATGTCTGATACCTAGTAAGTTCTCAATAACTGTTATTTATTTATTGTTATTTTTATCTAGCACGATGTTACTCAATTCATGCTAGCTTCTTAATATGAGTTTTTACTCACCAGAAAAAAGAAAATCTAACTATATATGAGTTTGCATTCATCAGCATTGGCAAAAAAAAAAAAAAAAAAAAAAAAAAAAACCATGGAGTTTGTGCATTTGGTCACCCCTACACAATAGAAGATAATGGTATTCTAAAAGATAAACTTATTTCTTGAAATATAGGACAGCTACTCAGAATGCTGCATTAAATGCACCAGGTTAATTTCTAAGAAATTAACAACAAACAAAACTTTGGAAACTACATAAATACATGAAAATGAACAACCAATGGGTCAAAGAAGAAATGAAACAGGTAACCAAAAAATTCTTTGAAAAAAATGAAAATGCAAGCACAACTTACAAAAACCTATGGGATATTGCAAAAGCAGTGGTAAGAGGGAAGTTTATTACAATAAATGCCTACATCAAAACAATGCAAAGGCTTCAAATAAACAACCTAATGTTACACTTCAAAGAACTAGAAAAAGAAGAACAATCCAATCCCAAAATTAGTAGATGGAAAGAAATTGTTAAGATCAGAGTGGAACTAAATGAAATAGAAACAACAAAAAAAAGATACAAAAGATTAACAAAACAAGAAGTTGGTTTTTTGAGAAGATAAACAAAATAAACAAGCCATTAGCTAGACTAAAGAAAGAAGAGAGAAGACCCATATAACAAAGATCAGAAATGACAAAGGAGACATTGCAACTGATACTGCAGAAATGCAAAGAATCATGAGAGACTATGATGAACAACTATATGCCAACAAGTTTGAAAATCTGGAGAAAATGGACAAATTTCTGGAAGCATATAAACTACCAAGAATGCACCAAGAAGAAATAGAAAACCTGAACAACCCAATAATGAGCAATCAGACTGAAGAACTTTAATCAGCAGTCTCCCAACAAAGAAAAGGGCAGGACAGATGGCTTCACTGCTCAATTCTACCAAACCTTTAAAGAACAATTAATACCAATCCTTTTCAAATTATTCCACAAAGTCAAAACAGAGGCCATTCTCCCAAACCCATTCTATGAGGCCAGCATCACCCTGATACCAAAATCAGACAAATATACAACAAAAAAGAAAACAATAGGTAAATATCCAGGATGAACATAGATACAAAAATCATCAACAAAATACTAGCAAACAGAATTCAACAGCACATCAAAATGATTACATACCATGATCAAGTGGATTCATCCCAGGGATGCAAGGATGGTTCAACATATGCAAGTCAGTAAATGTGATAGACCACACCAAAAAAAATCAAGTACAAAAACCCTATGATTATCTCAATAGATGCAGAAAAAACATTTGAAAAAATTCAATATCCCTTCATGATAAAGATTCTCAACAAATTAGGTGTAGAAGGAAAGTATCTCAGTGCAATAAAAGTCATGTATGACCAGCCCACTGCCAACATGATCCCAAGCGGGGAAAAGCTGAAAGCTTTTCCTGTGAGAACAGGATGAAGACAAGGATGCCCACTCTCATCACTCCTATTCAACACAGGATTGGAAGTACTGGCCAGAGCAATCAGGCAAGAGAAAGAAATGAAGGCCATCCAAATTGGAAAAGACAAAATCAAATTGTCCCTGTTCACAGATGAAATGATCCTATATGTAGAAAAACCTAAAAACTCTACCAAAAAACTCTGAGAGCTGAATTCAGGAAAGTCGTAGGATATAAAATCAATACACAAAAATTAGTAGCAATTTTATACACCAACAGTGAACTAGCAGAAAAAGAAATCAAGAAATCAAGCCCATTTATAACAGCTACCAAAAGAATAAAATACTTAAGAATTATTTTAATCTAGGTGGAAGATCTCTACACTGAGAACCACAAAGCACTGCTGAAGGAAATTAAAGAGGATACAAAAAGATGGAAAGACATTCCATGTGCATGTATTAGAAAAATTAATGTTGTTGTGAAAATGTCTATACTACCCAAAGCATCTATAGGTTCAATGCAATTCCCATCAAAATACCAATAATATTCTCCACATAAATAGAAAAAGCAACCCTAACATTCAATGGAACAACAAAACACCACCCAATAGCCTAAGTAATCCTGAACAAAAATAAATAAATAAAAATAAAGCTGAAGGCATTATACTACCTGACTTCAAATTATACTACAAAGCAATAGTAACCAAAACAGCATGGCACTGGCATAAAAGCAGACACACAGACCAATGCAACAGAACAGAATCCAGAAATCAAACTACATACTTAACAGCCAACTGATCTTTAACAAAGATACCAAGAACATGCATTGGGGAAAGGACAGCCTCTTCAGCAAATGGTGCTGGGAAAACTGGATATCCATGTTTAGAAGAATGAAACTAGACCCATACCTCTTCCCACATACCAAAATCAACTCAAAAAGGATTAAAAACTTAAATAAAAGACCTGAATCTAAAAAATCTCCCAGAAGAAAACATAGTGGAAGCCCTTCAGGAAGTAAGACTAGGCAAAGACTGTATGAATAAGACCCCTAAAGTACAGAAAACACAAGAAAAAATAAATAAATGGAATTATATCAAACTCAGAAGCTTCCACACAGCAAAGGAAAATATCAACAGAGTGAGAAAACCTACAGAATGGGAGAAAATATTTGCAAACCATGCATCTGATAAGGGGTTACTATCCAAAATATACAAGGAACTCAAACAACCTAACAGTAAAAAACAAAAACCTGATTGAAAAATAGGTGAAGGAGCTGAATGGACATCTCTCAAAAGAGGACATACAAATGGCAAACAAGTACATGAAAATTACTTACCATCTCTAATCGTCAGGGCAATGCAAATCAAAACCACACTGAGATATCATCTCACTCCATTTAGACTGGCTATTATCAAAAAGACAGAGAATAACAAATGCTGGCAAGGGTGTGGAGACAGGAGAACCCATATACACTGTTGGTGGGACTGTAAATTAGAACGTTCATTACAGAAAACAGTAGGCAGTTTTCTCAATCAACTACAAATAGAACTACAAAATCAACTACAAATATGATCCAGCAATCTCACTACTGCATATATATCCAAAGGAATGGAAATCATCATGTTGAAGGGATACCCGCACTCCCATGTTTATCTCAGCTCTATTTATAATAGCCAAGATATGGAATAAACCTAAATGTCCATCGATGGATGACTGGATAAGGAACATGTGTTATATATACACACAGAGTATTACTCATCCATAAAAAAGAAGGAAATTCTGCCATTTGCCGCAGTGTCTATGAGCTTAGAGAAAATTATGTTAAGTGAAACAAGCCAAACATAGAAAGAGGAATATCACATGCCATCACTCATAAGTGGGAACTAAAAATTAAATAGAAAGAAAGAATGAATGAATGAATGAATGAATCATAATAATACACTGAACTTTCAGAAGGGGGGAACAGAACTGTGCTTACTACAGGTGGAAAAGGGGAAGACAGAGGAAGGTTAACAATAATGAATGTGTTAATTATCCTGATTGGACCATCACACATTGTATATAGGTATTGATATTCAACTCTGTACCCCACAAACATGTATAATTAATTATGTTTCAATAAAAGTAAATATTTTCTAAGTAGCAAATCAAGCTAATAACAATTTTGAAGGGCTGGCCCATGGCTCACTTGGGAGAGTGCGGTGCTGATAACACCAAGGCCACAGGTTCGGATCCCTACATAGGGATGGCCAGTTAGCTCACTCAGGAGAGCATGGTGCTGACAACACCAAGTCAAGGGTTAAGATCCCTTACCGGTCATCTTTTTTTAAAAAAAAAACAAGAACAAAACAATTTTGATAGAGTGTTAGTATAGGGGCCAACAAAGATAGGTGAGTACATCTTTTTAAATTAAGGTTTCTTCTGAATATTGTTAGAAAATAGAAGTGTGGACAGATCACATGGTTACAGTGAGTCAAATTCTAACTTTCTCTAGGGTTAGAAATATGAAACTAAAGAAACCCATAACTACCCAGCTACATTTTTATCTAGATAACTGCATACTTTTTGCTGTGGTTTGAATGTTCCCCCAAGCTCATACTGGTACTTAACTCCCAACACAGCAGTGGAAGGTGGGGCCTTTAAGACGTGATTGGATCATGAGGACTGTGCCCTCATGAATGGGTTGATGGCTTAATGGGTTGTCATGGGGGTAGACTGGTGACTTTATAAAGAGAGAACATGAAAGATTTCTTGCCATCCTCACCATGTGACACCCTGCCTCTCTGTAGGGTGTCACCATCAACAAGAAGGCCCTCACCAGAGATGTTCCCCGGACCTTGGATCTCCTGTCCTCCAAAACTGTAAGAAATCAATTTTGTTTTCTTATGAATTGCCCAGTTTCAGGTATTCTAAGTGGTAGAAAACGGACTGATACACTTTTTAATTCACATTCTACATGTATATGTTACTGTATTAATTAGAACATCTATAAACAGATTTGTTATATCAAATTGGCTCACATGATTACTAAGGCTGATAAGTTCCACCATCTGACACCTGGAAGCTGGAAACCCAGGATAGCTGGTGGTATAGGTCCCGTCCTAGCCCAAAGGCCTGAAGACCAGAAGAGCCAATAGTGTAAGTCCCAGTTTGAGGGCAACAGAAGACTAATACCCCAGTTCAACTGGCCAGGCAGAGAGGGAGCAGATTCCCTCTTCCTTCACCTTTTTGTTCTATTCAGTCCCTCAATGGATAGGATGATGCTGACTCACATTGGGGAGGACAATTTCTCTTACCCAGTCTACTAGTTCAAAGGCTAATTCTGTCCAGAAACACTCTTACTGATACACCCAGAAATAATGTTTAACCAAACATCTGGGCACCCCATAGCCCGGTCAAGTTGACATATAAAATTAACCTTTACAGTAATTGTTTTATGTCAAGATACTGTTGAACTTTCTACTGTGAATTAATCAGAGATCATTAGAATGTTTTCAATCCTAAACAGAAAAAAATAATTAGAGAATTTAGTAAACTAGTAATCAATAAATAATTTTTAAAAACAACCTTGGTGCTAAAAATATTAGAGTACACTGAACTTATTCTTGGTCTTCTACACAGATGGTACACTAATGAGAATTCATAAAAGTACCAAGCTTGGGGATAGAAAATCTATAGCCACTGCTGTTAGTTTCTGCTCAGATCTCATCACAAAGCTATTGGGTGCCCATGAGATTTAGAAAATTTGTATATTTTTAAACAGAAGGCAAGTGTTTCTCTATTTCAGAGTTGTCTTAGCAAGAGGATCTATCCTCATATTACACAGCTTGCCTTAGACACTAATTTAATATGGAAAATTGTATTTATTTCACATGGTGCCTTTTAAAAGATGACTTTTTTAAGAGAAATGATTATTTTCCAACATCCTGGTATTGATGTTGCACAAAAAAATGGCATATTTTACTTGATTATCTCTGATTATCTCTTTA
The DNA here is from genome assembly GCF_027409185.1 of Cynocephalus volans. Lineage (NCBI taxonomy): Eukaryota > Metazoa > Chordata > Mammalia > Dermoptera > Cynocephalidae > Cynocephalus > Cynocephalus volans. Next base: position 29,773,303 of record NC_084475.1, read on the forward strand.
TATTTGTGTGATTCATATAAAAATTCTTGTACATACGGATTTGGGACGTTATAAAATTCATCATGCTTAGTTCTACAAAAACTCATGAGAGCCTAACATGCGTCAGTCCAACACTTAGAGCTTCAACCTCCGTTCATTCGATCCTCACAACAACCCTGACACATGAACATGTTTTACAGATAAGAAGACAGAATTTTTGAGATGTAGATCACATGCTTAGGGCAATCTGATAGTAAGTGGCAAAGCCAATTACATATCTCTATAACCTTTAAGTTATCCCATCATATCTCTTAAAGATTGGTCTCATAAAAAATTTCTACTTTGAAATATGGTAGACTAGACCCCCCAATACCTTCCTGCTGAAAACAACCAAAATGCTGGGGAAAATATGGGGGAAGAAAGGAAGAAAGAAAAACTTTTTAAATTACTGAGTTGACAAGAAATGTATGCAAACTTCAAAGGTAACTAATGAAGTCAAGTCTGAATCTGGACAAGAAAGTGACCCAGTTTTCACACTGAGGGCATGTACACAATCCTGGGCACAGGGGGCTTCTGTTTGGGAGAGTAAGTAGAATGCTGGGAACAGGAGACAAAGACTAGGACCAATGCAAGATGGCAGTTCTAAAAAGACACCTGTGCATAAACATGTATCTCAAAGGGTTACACCCATAGTATAGTAGTGAACTGGAAGTAAATGACACCCTTAGAAAAAGACAATAGAAATTTCCATTTACAACCTTGGTGCTAGATGGAGTGAAAATCTGTTTTGAGAATTCATAACCAGAAAGCAGCCATGTCTTCAAGATAATCCCAAAGAACTTAAACCAAGATTTAGATTAAATCTATTTTTGGATTATTAGTAGCCCCGGGCTGTTGGCAGAAGAAAATCCTCTAGATGAGCATACCTTCAAGAAAATCTCATAGAATTAATGTAGAGTTTCATTGAACAGAAACTCAAAGTCAAAAATCTCAAAATTCACAAGGAAAGAAGGCGCGAAAAGAGAAATCCCTCCCCAGATATGAGGAAGTATAATAAATCTATAAAAAATAAACATTTTTTATTATTGCAAGATTAATCAAGTAAAACAATGGAAAAATATAAAATTTTCTACTAGGGAATGCAAAACTAGAAACAAAGCTAGTACTGTGAATAATTGGGGAAAGGAAAAACTATTCAATAAAAGTTTCTGAGATAATTGGTTATCTATGGAGAAAATTTAATTGGATCTCTGCCTGAAATAAAAAATAAAAATAAATTCTAAGTGAATTTAATTATTAAATGTGAAAGATAAAACTGTAAAAGTTATTAGAAGTCTTTCATAAAGTTATAAAGAAGTCTGTCTTTAAGAACTATGGTGACTATTTTCTTAAACAGAACACAGACTGAACAAACTATAAAGGAAAGGATTTATAAATTTAACTCCATTAAAATTAATGACTGCTGTTATTAATAAATAGATATCTTAAAGAAAATGAAGTGATGAGCCACAGACTTGAAGGAAATCCTGCAACATATCACTGCCTTACTGTACTTTACTGTTGCCTTTGGTTTATGGATCCTTTGCTGATAATTTACCTTCCAGGAAGATTTTCTTATGAATACTCATAAATTTTATACTTTAATTGTCCCCAACACACCTGGAGAATTAGACTGAAAGTTCTTCAACTTGTGGATCAATTGTTACTATTATAATATTAGAAGTCAAAAATGCATAACTATAGCTTAAAGAGTGTCAAAAAACCTATTGCCAAGATCCAAATATATGCAAATATATGTTTTTTATAAGAGGGATAAGGAAGTTGAAAATAAAGAAATCAGAAGAAAGAAAGAAAAAGAAATGAAAAGAAAGAAGGGGGTGAAAAGAGAGAAAAAGGAAGGAAGCTAACTAGGTAGAGTTCTGAGAAAAGGACCAGCTCAGATGGTGTATTTCTGTTGTTCATAACAAAATACTTGGAACTGGGTAATTTGTAAGAAAACAAAATTTATTGCTTACTGCTTTGGAGGCTGGGAAGTCCAAAGTCCAGGGAAAATATCTGGTGGGGTCTTCTTTGGTGGTGGCTCTACAGCAACACAGGGTCTCACATGGCAGAAAATGGTGAGAGACTCTCATGTGCTCTCCTTTTAAAGCCATCGGAACCATGCCCATAAACTACAGCATGGTCCTTACAATCCTATCACTTCTTCAAGGCCCCACCTTTCAATTATCATACTAGGATTTCGCACCCTAGTAATAACTACAGTGAGGATTAAGCGTCAATGACTTTGGGGGCCCATTCAATCCACGGCAGATGGAGAATTCTAATAAGACAGCTCTGCGTAAAGCAGATATCTCAAGGAGCTATACCCACAGAATGGCAGTTTCTTTTACTGTCATTCTGGCCATTCAGCAGTAGCAGCAGCTAGATCACCTTGGATGAGGGAGAGCTCGTGCTGATGGATCCATGGATCGCCTCTACCCCCAGCACTATATTTTCTCTATGCTTGCTCCTATTGTGCAGGCACAAGATGGCCAAGAAGAGAGGCTGGCTGATATTCTCACGATGCGTCATTCAATTCAACTGCTGTTGAGACACTCTCTTTGGTAGTTGTACTGTGGTGTGATACACTTTACTCCTATGCTCATGGCTCGCCTTGTTCCTACTTGATTCCAGGAGCAGCGGCTAGTTCCAGTGTGCAATTTTCCCACACGAGTAGAGCCAGCCACATCATGCCCACTCAGAGATAGCAGCACAATCAGCTGGGGCCCCTTCTCATAGGTTTAAATCCCAGCTCCTCTGGGTCCTTCCACTGAGCTCCTAAAGCAGGGCCTCTCCACAGGGGTCCATGTTATACCTTCACAAGGCCCTTCATTCAAGCCTCTAGATTTTAATAATCCCAATCTCTTTACTTTACCCCCAACCTTGAGACGACAAATGTTTCCTGTAGGGATATGCTTCCTACTTTTGTGATATGTCAGCGTCTCTTTTGCCTTTTCAGTTCTCTAATAGCAGGTTAACAATTCTCTATATTAGCATATCTGTTAAAGTAATTTGTGTGGTTTCTGTCCTGTGAATGGCCCAACTGATACAATGATCAAAGCCCCTTATGATAGAAAAGCAGGGAGTAATAGACCCCCGAGGACAACAGTGTCAGCACACTGCTGCTCTTGCTATGTGAAGATAAAGTTATGTTATTCATCCTATTTATGGTCATTTGGAAGAAAGCATTCGCCGAATCAACAGCCACATACTAAATAATAAAGGCAGTGATGATCTGCTTCAGTGAAGACCCCCACATTCGACATGGCCCCTTCAATTAGGGCTACCATCTGGTTAAGTTTATGGTAGTCCATCACCTGCTGTCATGATCCTTTGGCTCTTTGCAGAGTTCAGATAAGGAAATTAAATAGGGAGCACCATAGATGCATCCTTCAAGCTTTTCATGATGGTACCAATCTCTGTAAGTCATTCCAAGAGCAGTATTACTTCTGATTTACTACCACAGCTATGTGGCAGGTGTTGGGAAAATTTTAGGGGATTCCACAGTGCTTTCTACCTATAATGGCTTTTACTTCATGGGTCAGGAAACCAATATAAGCATTATTCTAGCTTCTGCATATAGTATTTGTGTGTGTGTGTGTGTGTGTGTGTGTGTGTGTGTGTGTGTGTGTGTGTGTGTGTGTGTGTGTGTGGTGTGTGTGTATTATACTCTCTTGGACTGGGAAGATAATTACAGAATGGATCCTCAGATCCAGATAATGCCATTTATCACATGGCTTCCATAAGTTCTCACAACAATCAGAAAACCGTGATAACTTTTCAGGTCTCATGGTATCAACGCCAGCATAGATCTCAAATTTAACAATATTTAGTAGTCTGGTATCCTATTTGCTCAGGGATGAGTTACTCTTTGGGGAATATTTTGAGAACTGTTTTTCCACATATACTTTGGTAGCATTTAAGAGTCCCTTTCAAGGAAACCCAGATTCCCCTTCAATCAATGATCTATGAGTCAGTGAACTGATGTTTATCTGGAAACAGAATGAAGAAACACAATTTTCCATTGTGCCAATGGGTGTCCGTCTTCTATCAACACTTCCACAGTTTCTTACTGTTGTCGTTGTTATAAAAGTTGAGCAATAGTCTAGTCACCCTCCATATGTCTCACCCAAGGACACCACCTTTACCAATTATTCATTATCATAGGTTCCTGTGGGCAAAGGCACCATGACTGTCACCTGCCTTTGCTGCTCATTACAGTAAATGTGAAGGTACTTCAGAAAGTTTGTGGGAAAGTAAAATTAAAAGATGATACAAATATTTCCATAAACTTTTAAAAGTACTCTTATATTTTGTATCCGATAGTTAAAGGCTGCTGCTTGGACTATTCTGTTTTGAATTTTATCATCTCCATTGATATTAGGGAGCCCAGGGCCATGGCAGCATCTCCAGCTAACACACCCAGTCTGCAGAAGACAGCCATCACTGGGCTTCGCAAAGATCTGTTGTCCTCTATATGAGTATATTTTCTGTTGCCCAAGTAAAGGTAGTGTTCCCTGCCTCCCTCCCTCCCTGCCAGGATACACAGGCATGGGATGGAAACTCAGATATTTTACATAGTAATGCAGAAATACATCCTCAAGTCTGAGTTTTCTGATTCCTTCCTCCATACCATGCCAAGGAAGCCCTGATGTGCCAACGCTTGTTTAATGATCACCATTGTTGCTTGCAAAATTCAAGGAGTCATCCCAACCAGCTCCAGAACACTGAATTACAAGTCAGAGATGACTGTCTGCATGACAATGGATTCTCGCCTCCAGTTTCATGTTCTTTCTCCCATCCCCACAACTTTGGCACATGTTTGCTCAGTTGCACAGGATGCTTGCCATATGAAACCACTGCATCTGGTGCAATCCATCCAGGGGGAATAGGCTGGCAATTCACTTGCCATGTTCCATCTCTCACTGGTCAAAGTTCACTCCAGGGTGAATTAACTCCTTCTCATTGCTGGATTGTGTCACTGGCTCCTCTGAACAACCACTGACAAGGGAAGCCAGAGTTTCAGTGGGTTCTGTCAGCCTATCAGGATCTACTCCTCCCAAGCCATGACCCCTGCTGCCTCCTGGCACATACTAGGTATACACATGACTGTGGCTGTCTACCTAGATGAGGGTAGCAGTGATGGGTAGTGAGTAGAACAAACATCATCCACTTCTGTAGGTAACTGCTTTATGTAAATCATTGTGGTCTCCAGGAACTGCGAGGCTGTTCTCTAGAAAGAGAAAACGGACTACTTGTGATGGGCAGAGAGATTCAGTGGAATGGGAGCGTTCAAGATTCTTAGGCTCATCAACTTAAGTGTCTCCATGACTGATCTCAGTGTCCTGCTCTTTCCTTATCAAGGCCCTGACTTTGGCACAGGAGACTTGAGAGCAGGTTTTTTTCCTTTGCAGCTGTCTGTCATATTTATAATCAGATCCTAAGCCTGCTGGTTTATTTGTTTTGCTTTGTTTTTTGTTTTTTACCTAGTCATCTTGAGGCCTTCTGCAGAAGGCCAGGCATTCATAGCACACCTTACATAAATAATTATCTGACCTGAATATATCACTTATTATTATTATTTTTTTATGCAAGGCCCTCAATGCCATCAAAAGCAGCCACCTCATGATGCAATTCTCACATTATTTTTTCTGTCTTCCCATAAACTGTAGTAGCCATTTCACTTCCAATGGCTTGCCTTTATCTGCACCTCATCCTAATTCATCACCAATGAAACTTTAGTAATTATGAAGCCACGCATGCCAGAGAGCATCACCATTCCCCACGGCAGCAGCATCCAGGCCCCTACCGCCCTCTGCCAGCTGGGGAATTCAGCATTCTGAGGCTCTGCTTGCTAGGGCCTCTCTTGATATCAAGGTTTTTAGTGAATCTTTACCCTAGGTTTCCTAGAAAAAGAACCTAAGTTGAAGTTTACCTGCTTATCGTTTAACTGGGGTTAAGGAGTATAATCCCAGAGAAGCAAAAGTGAGAGAATGAGGCACAGAGGAGGGAGATCATTATAAAGTCATGCATTATCCAGCTGTCCACAGCCTTATAGAAACACAACTGGTTTGCTTACTCACGAAGGATACTCACATTCGCTATATGAAACCACTGCACCTCTCAGCAGTCCATAGCGGGGGTACAGGCCAGCAGTTTATCTGCCAGCTGCAGTCTGTCTTTGCCTAACTCCTTCTCATATATGGCTTGTGTAATTATTCCCTCTAGGCAGATACTGTGGAGAAAGCCAGTGCTTCAGCGTGTGCAGTTGAGTCGAACCTGTGTGCTGGATCTCCTGCAGCTCCAGACATGGAAGACAGAGTAGAACTTTTGCCACAGCCCGGCCCTCATTCTGGCCAGAAATCAGGGCAGTGGTTGAGGGACAGGAGGAAGGTAGGGCAAGCAGACCTGGGAAGCACAAAACCGATCCAGTATAGTATTAAAGACATTTACTATAACAAGTAAAGTGAAGTCTGAAAGCAGTTCAGGTTCTGGGACTGTTTGACTTAGCACTTCAACACGTTCATCAGGGTCCCAGACTTCCTCCCGCCCTCCACTCTGCCATATCCTGCCCTTCATCAACCCGAGCTTACTTCTCCTCATAGTAAGGAGGTGGCTGTCATCACCAGCTGGAAAAAAATACTTCCTGTCTGCATCAAGCAGGAGAGAGAAAACTCTTACTCACTCTTCAAACTTTGGGGAAAAAGAGCATCTATCCTATTAAAGGAGAACAACCTCTAGTTCAGAATGAGGCAGAAGAATTATATGCATAAAAATTTATAACACTTGGTTAGACTAATCCATCAAGTTAAAGTACTGTTCCTATATTATTTAACCTTGCGCAAAGAAGTCAGAAGAAACAAGTGTGTTGTGTAGAAAAACAGAATTCGCAGCTTCTTGACCTGTCATTCTCCAGTAATGCTGGCAAGTCTCTGTGCTACGAGGCCTTTAGAAGTGCAATGTCATGAGCTGTTTCACGAATTCTACTCACATTCTAAAATAATTCGCCAACTTCCGTCTCACAGAAATAACTAGCATCTTCATTTGTAAACTCTAAACATCGTAGTCCAAAAAGAACAAAAGTTAGATATGAAAAATACAATTAACATTAACCTTTATATTTAGGAAAATGAGTTTTATCTCTCTACTTTCAAATAAATTCTAGAGGAGAAATAAGAGTAGTTTTCAAGTGGCATTGATTATATAGAATCAAATTCTCAGGATCTCTGGATTCCACCCCCTAATTGTCAACCAATTTGCCTCATGACCTTTGGCAGATCCCTTCACCTCTCCAAGTCTCAATTTTTTCATCTATTACACCTGGATGAATAAGAAAAAATTTCATTTCTAACAAAACAAAATGTTGCCTAATTTAAAATATTGAAGATATTGACCCGTTCATTGGTTTCAGAAATCTGAAAATCTCAGAGCTCAATCCTGTTTAAATGTTATACTGGATTCTTCAAGAGTCAACACCAATGTCCTGGCAGAAAGAACATTTCACACTAAAAGATAACATCTTCTGTTTTATTTTGTCTTTGTACATATCAGGACTGAGGAATGAAATTAACTGTAATTTCAAACTTCTGAAAGAGAGAAGAAAGCCATTTTATTGGTAAAAGTAAATTCTGAATGCTTAGAGCCTGCTTTGTGCACTAATAAAAAACCGAATGAAAAAAAAAGCAATTTGATTAAATTATGTGTGCCTTTTCCTATGCCAACGGAGCTTAACTAAGCAAACAGAAGCAGTGAAGTAAATCAATGTTGGTTTATTAAAGATCAGAATTCAATATCTCAATGGTTGAGGGGCTTATGCACCAGAGTGCTCACTGTTTAGCTTTTCTTTGCAAAGAAAGTACACACGGTGATACCAAGGAGACACTTGTTCGGATGATACTGACAAGTCCAGTTTCTCAAGGACAAGGAGACTTGTAGCTCTCAGTAGATGTTTTTAGAACAGAATATACATTTTATCCCAATGTATCATGTTTCAATCTCTTTTCAAAAATTTTTATTTTAACATTTAAAAATATTATTAAGTATTTGCATTTTTTCATCAGTGAAAGCACTCCCACCTCCCAATTAAGAAATGAAAAACTGAAATGCCTTCGTCTGTCCTCATATGGCTCACCAAATATTTGGTGAAGAAATCAGAGATTAATTTCTCATTTGGATCCGTCCTACAATGAAGTCATAAATAATAGTAAATTTGTAACATCACATTAATCTCCATGGCAACAGGCTTACTGCGCAAACAGAGGATTATGACTTCATGAGAGAATCAAACAGAGGGAGAAAGTGGGTTGCAAGGAAGAGAGCTCCATTTTCAAATGCATATAATCTACAGTAATTGCACTGGGAATATAGCAAAGCCTAGCAAAGCAAATTGCTTTTCACGGAAATATTTTGTGTTTTTTTCAAGTTTGTTCCACAATGAAAATCTTTCTCTAAATTGCACAGAGTGTGTGACATAAGGCAATTTTAATACATAGCCAACGTGAGACAAGCAATCTGGGACAGAAAGGTTGGAACTGGGACTGACAGCATCGTGAGAGAAACACTGTGCATCCAAAACAGCACTATGTAGGGCTGAAGAAAAGCAAAGCGCAGAATTGCTACTGATGTGTTTACTACCTAAGCATCTAACATTTCTGGAGGAATGGGCTTCTTCATCTTTCCTATTTTACATTCTCTGAAGCACAATCTATAAAAATTATGCTTCTCTATTTAGATTCACTTCCATTTTGGAGAAGTTGCAATACTCTCGTACCTAAATAACATCCTTGGGGATTATTCATATGCAAATTATTTAAAAACTTTTCTCTAACTGGTATTTCTTTCCTGTAATCTCCTTTGCTTTTTAAAAGAAGAATCCTGCTCACAGAAAGCCTAGGGCTTTTACAAAACTCTAGATTCAGGCAATAGTGCTGAGGTTTCTTTTAAGATAAGAAATTAGAAGCTGCAACTCCAAAAAACTAGGGACTTTGGGTTACACATTGTTTTTTGTTGCTGTTGTTGATTTGTGTTATTCTTTGTACCATTTTGTTTGGTTCGCTTTCTCAGTAAAGCAGGGATATCTTTAGGAAAACAACAAGAAAAACTAACCAAATTAACTAAAATTATCCATCAGTCATACTCAGGAAAAGGAAGGGTTAAATAATAATTTAACCATAAGCCAAAAAATTGCAAACTCCCCCAAGTTTTAGTGAAGTGTTCTGAAAAGCATCACATTGTGAAACAGTCAAGACTTTTTTGTGGGCCAGTATTTTTAGGAGATGTGCCCCACTAAATTCCCATTTGCCTGTGCAGAAGGCCAAGGATGACATATAACTTATGATTAAGGATAACTGAGTGGGAAAACTACTTGTGAGATGTCAAGAGGCAGACCTCATTACCCACAACTGGTTCAATTAAATATTTGAGGCAAGAAAATGATCTGACCAAATCCTCAGAAAACATTATACCAGGTTGAATGACTTGAGCCTTTTACATATTTGAAGTTAAATAGAACAAGTTCTTGAAGCTCATATAATTAGATGGATATTGGCTGGTGTATATTGTATTTTCTTTCCAACATCTAGTTGATATTACACTTTCAGAAGAGACGTATGTCATCTAATTTTTCCCCTTCCACCTTCTCATCTGCCTGTGAGATAACCCAAGTGGACAAATATAGAGTTGACTTGATCAATTTGATGCCAGTTTCATAACATTCTCTTGAGTCAAGATCAAAGTGGTACTACAGATTTCATGGTGTTTTAATAAACATCAGAAGCAGTGAGACTACAATTCTTTCCAGACCTTCCTTAGGCAAACTCTGGAAAGTTTTTCCTTTTTTTTTTTTTTTTTTTTAAAAAAAAAACAAAAAAAACCTTCCTGGCCTCTCCCATAAGCTTTCTTTTTTGTCATTTTTTAGCAATTGGCAAGTAGGGGGCTCTGGACCCTTGACCCTAGTGTTATAATACTGCACTCTAACCAACTGAAATAACTGGCCAGCCCTCCCATAAGCTTTTCTTTGGGTGGTTATAAGCAAAAGCTGAAGAGATCAGGCTGTGTTGGTCTGGCTGCTTTTCTCTCATCCACACTGACTTTGCTTATATTTACCATCATGGAGAAGAATAATTGCCTAGGAAAAAATTCTAATTAGGACCCACAATAGAAACATATTTATAAATAAACCATACAGGCAATTACATTGCATGCTGCATTAGTCCATTTCTGTTGCTTATAACAGAATACCTGAAACTAGGTAATTTATAAAGAAATGAAATTTATTTCTTACAGTTTCAGAGGCTGAGAAGTACAAAGTCCAGGGAACACATCAGTGAACACACCTTTTTCTGGGTGGAACTCTTTACAGGGTCCCGTGGCAACCAAGGTGTCATATAGCAAGAATGGCTGAGCAAGAGAGAGCTAACCTCTTCCACTGCTCTCCTTTTAATCTCATCAGAACCACACCTGTTACCATCCAGTAAGCCTTCAGTGGATTAGGCCATTCACAAGGGTATAGTCCTCACAAGCTAATCACCTCCTAAAGGCCCCACCTTCAATTACCATAATAGGATATTCCACCCTCTTAACACTGGTACAGTAGGGATTAAGTTCCAACTCATGAACCTTTGGGGGACACATTTAACCCATAGTGCATGTATAGTTTCAAGAAACTTTAGTAACACAGGTAAATACTTAAATTAAAATATAGTTAATACCTTTTAGCCAACAGTTTAAGTGATAAATTCCACTTAATACTATTATTAATACCAGAAGTAATAATAATAGAAAAAAATAATTATAACAACTACTTTTTTGGAGCTGTTATCTATCATAACTAGATTCTATGCTTTGTACTTTTTATGTATTATCTCATGTAAGTACCTCATCCCAATTTTAAAGAGTTGGTGTTAAGAGTTCCATTTTATAGATGAAGAAATTGATGCTCAACTAGGTTAATACTGTCCACAAGTGCCAGAATTAGTGAGTGATGGAACTGAGATTATTAACTAGTCTATCTGTTAAACTTTCTTTACTTTTCAGTAACATCTGCTTATAGAATTTCTGCAACATGATGCCAAACAGAAGACAATTAAATCTGAAAAAGACAGTATCTCTGCCAGATGCACTTTAGAAAGATGTGAATCTCTAAGGCTGAGAAATATGCAAGGGGCCTTCGAAAAGTTCATGGAAAATGCATATTGTGAAAAAACTATGCATGTATTGCAAAAAAATTTTTCACTAAAATAAACTTGTACTGACTTATTATAACATGTCTAAACAATATCTTATTTCAGGTATTATGAAGGATAAGACATCAGTTTGGAAGCAGCCCCTATCAGAGCAACATGAATCGCGCTAAAATTGAAACAAGAATGAACATCAAATTTATGGTGAAGCTTGGGTAGAAGAATGTTGAAATCACTGATGCTTTAAGAAAAGTTTATGGGGACAATGCCCCAAAGACATCAGCAGTTTACAAATGGAGAACTCATTTCAAGATGGGACGAAATGAAGTTGAAGATAAAACCTGCAGTGGCAGACCATCCATGTCAATTTGTGATGAAAAATTTAAACTTGTTTGTGCCCTAATTGAAGAGGACTGACGATTAACATTAGAAACAGTAGACAACATAGACATCGCAATTGGTTCACTTGACACAGTTCTGACTGAAAAATTACAGTTGAGCAAACTTTCTGCTCGGTGAATGCCAAAACTGTTGTACCCAGATCAGCTGCAGACAAGAACAGAGCTTTCAATGGAAACACTGAACAAGTGGGATCAAGATCCTGAAGATTGCTCTGAAGAATTGTAAAAGGAGATGACACATGGCTTTACCAGTACATTCCTGAATACAGAGCACAATCAAAGCCATGGCTACTAAGAGGTGAAAGTGGACCAGTCAAAGCAAAAGTGGACCAGTCAAGAGCAAAGCTCATGGCAGCAGTTTCTTGGGACAAAGCATTTTGCTTGTGGACTTTTGTAGGGCCAAAGAATGATAACATCTGCTTATTATGAGAGTGCTTTGAGAAAGTTAGCCCAGGAATGCTTCACTAGAGAGTCTTTCTCCCCCAAGATAATCTTCCTGCTTACTCATCTACTCATCTCATCAAGCAAGGACAATTTTGCAAGAGTTTTGATGGGAAATCATTAGACATTTACCATCCAGTCTTGATTTGGCTCCTTTTGACTTCTTTTTGTTTCCTAATAGTAAAAGAATCTTTAAAGGACACACACTTTTCTTCAGTTAATAATGTAAAAAAAAAGACTGCATTGACATAGTTAAATTGCCAGGACCCTCAGTTCTTTAAGGATGGACTGAATGGCTGGTTGCTTACAAAAGTGTCTTGAACTTGACGGAGATTATGTTGAGAATTAAAGTTCATATTTTTTATTATGTTTTAATTCCACTTTTTCATGAACTTTTTGAAGTCCTCTCATACACACATACACACACTCACACAAACACTCACACATGAAATCAGCCAGTAAATACTCCGCACCCCAAGGACAAAGTGGTACGAACATCCTTCCCCAATCCCATCTTCCCTAATACTTTAGAGGCCTTTCTGTGACTTCTTTTCTTATTCCATTCTGCCCTTACAGTTGTTTAGAGAAGAAAGAAAGAGATGAGCAGAAGGGCCAGATTTAATAGTCTGCTGCTCTTCAAGCTCTCACAATGAAAATCCTTAGAGAGCCCTTGAAATATTTAGATACTTCAATGGTTCTTTAAAAAAAAAAAAAAAGATCAACATCTCAGATTTGAGTGCTGCTTTAAGGTAGATGAAATGATTCCAAATCCTTCTCGCTACAGCCAAAACTGATTTATTTAAAAAATGGTCAAGCTTTTTTTGATAGCTTTGAAAACTATTTTTGATCATTCAAACAATGCCTCCCAAAGAAATTAAATTGAAATTTGTGACTTAGATGTTAATATTTGTCATAAGCATATTAATTTGAAGTAGGCCAGATTTACGACAATAGTTTGTTATTTTATGTGCAATATGCATGCTTTATAGTTCATAAAGGCCACTTGAATCATCATTGCATAAGGTATATTTATGAAACTTGAAACATCATTTTACCATTTGAAATGATTACTTAGATTTATATTGAGTGTATCTTCATTTATAATGTTGTTCTGGTGATATATGAGTAATTAGATGTGGTGACCTTGATCAGGAATATAAGCCTGGTTATGAGGCTACTCTAAGCTAGTTACTAGCTCATTGATGATAAATGATAGACGGTCCATTTTAAGACAGTGTTGCTCAGAATTTTTCCTGTTCAAATATTAGAAATGGACTGGATTGCAAAGAGTGATAAATTTAGGTGAAGGTTAAACAGATCAGTTAAGGACGAGCCCATATCTGCTTTGTCCATCAACAAAGCCTTTGTTGCTGATAACAAAGTAATGCTGAGCTGGTAGTAGGGTGGGGGACAGAGGCAAGTAGAATAAATGAATACTAACCTGCTGGGGAAGCTCCAACAAATGTTGGCCTCACAGAGCACTCAGTTTTCAGGTGGTTAGTGATTTATTTTTTTGTTTTCATCAGTATCATATTGGGTCTCAGGTCAGAGAAAATACTGGAATCAAAAAGGTCTGCTTTCTCCAAGATGTATGAAAGAAAGCAGGCAAATAAATATGATGGAAGACCCATATTAGGGATCCCTTTCTGTCTGGCTTTGTCCGTTTTTCTGTGGTCCTCAACACAGTATCAGCATCTCTTAACATTTGTAACTTCACCTGAACAACAAAGTAATGCTACTAACAATACTCTGTATAAACCACTATGCTAAATTTGCAATAAACATATTTTCACTTTTAATTTCTACTAAAACCTTAAGATTGGGTATAATTATCCTCATTTTACAAATGATAAAATAGAGGTTAAGAGGCAATAATTAGCTTGCAAAGGTCCCAGCATGGCCAGTTGTCCACTACACATCCTGCTTCCATGGCATACCCCAGCCATTGAACATTGCAGGATTCCTTGTGTGCTTTTGCTATAATCCTCTGTTGATGAGGAGAGGTTGTAGCCCAAGGAGGCTAGTTTTATAAGTATGAAAACAATACAAATGACTGGGCTGAAATGGTTAAATCACCAAATCTTAAACTGCTTCTTTTGGATTGTTGTAATTCATGAGGTAAGAATAACTGTGCAGAGGGACAGATTGTAGCAAAAATCCAAATAGGAAATTTTACTCTTTCCACAGGAATCCTGGGAGACTTTTATAACCCTCCTACAACCTTATGGAAGCAGAGTGAGTGAGAAAACAAGAGTGAGAACAAGTGAGAGAGAGAGATAGGAAAGAGAGACAAAGATATAAAGACAGAGAGAGAAAGAAAGAGAGAGAGAGAGAGAGAGAACATGCAAGCCAGAGTACGTAGGAATCGTAGCTTATTTTGTAATCTGTACATTAAAAGATGGTGAACCTCTTTGTTTCCAGCTTTGCCCCAGTCTGAGCTGTAATACAAAGGACCAAGACAGCAGAAGCTATAAAAATAATGACAAAAGTATTGTAAACATACTAAAATCTTAGCAGTATGGATTTATTATTGCAAATTGTTACATATTCATACAAATAAACATAATGCAACCAATACAAATGATATTACTGAAAAAAAGGTTTTTTTTTTTTTTTTCATTTTTTATTTTTTATTTATTTATTTTTTTTAATTTTATTTTGTCGATATACATTGTAGCTGATTATTGCTCCCCATCACCAAAACCTCCCTCCCTTCTCCCTCCCCCCTCCCCCCCAACAATGTCCTTTCTGTTTGCTTGTTGTATCAACTTCAATAACTGTGGTTGTTATATCTTCTCCCCCCCCCCCCCGGTTTGTGTGTGTGTGTGTGTGTATGTGTGTGTGTGAATTTATATATTAATTTTTAGCTCCCTCCAATAAGTGAGAACATGTGGTATTTCTCTTTCTGTGCCTGACTTGTTTCACTTAATATAATTCTCTCAAGGTCCATCCATGTTGTTGCAAATGGCAGTATGAAAAAAAGTTTTGATATGAGAAAATGCCAAGTAAAAGAAAGAAAGCTACAAAATAGTATGATTTCAATTGTTAATCCACACACACAAATACTTGCAGATACATAGAAAGGGAAATACATATATCAGTGTCTTAAAGAAATTTTTCTGGAGCAGTAATATTTTTTGTTTGATCATTGGGCTCTTCTTCATTTTCCAGTGTTTAAACACTAAACATGTACTGTTTGAAAAAAGTTCATATCTATAGGTAGACTATAGCAATTTGGTGCCTGATATCTAAACTTGAATAATAACAAACAGATGCAGGATGTGGACGAATGCAGGGAACAGGCAAAAATTAGCAAATAACAGAAGGAAAGAATAAAGAAAGAAGATCTAAGTAGAACACAGAGAAAGACATTTCTCTTAACCTGATCTAGCTAAGTATTCCACCAATTCTCTTAAGAGGGAGGATGAATTAAATACCCAAACCACTTTGTATATCATATGTAGCCTCTTGTATGTACATATTTGTTAAAATCTAGTATCTTATGAACTATATAAACTTTACTCCTGTGTATGTTCACTCATTCTCAACTAACAGTTTCATTACAATATCATATACAAGTAAAATATAAGTAAAAGAGCCCTTTTGGTATCATTGGCTTGACCCGATGATTCAAAGGGCAGTTACAGTCAAGTCTGGCATCTCACATGGGCATACCCAGTAAGCAACAACCCTCACAGTAGGATGGAGCCTGAATAGGACCTGCTTCTCTCCAGTTGGACTCTTCCTAACACAGTTGTATTCGAGCAGCTGAGACTTGAACAACCACTCTTACTTATTTCTTAGCATGCGATGGGCATTGTGTTAGGTGCTAATAAGAGTTCCGTAAGATATTAACATTTTTTGAAGGCTGGAAATTGAATAGATGAGTAGTAAATATTTTTGGGAGCTGAAGCATAGCTGCCTACATGGGGCAAAGTCAGTGAAAAAATAAACATGCACTGCAGAACCCCACAGAAACTCAGGAATCGGAGGCTCCAAGTACCTCTGAGGGCTGAGCAAGGGGTAGGTCTGAAAGCAGGACTGGGTGAAAACCTGTTTCAGGAGTTAGGCTCTCACATCCCATCCTTCTCTCTTCTTTGCTAGTGAGAACCCTGAATCTTCCCTGGCCTTTAGGACAGTTCAATCATAGAAGACATGGGTACACCAGACAGAGTTGGGGGATGATTGGCAATCTATACTGAAAAGATGATGAATAAGTAAAATCCTGCATATTGAATGATGAAAACATTATCATCTCCCTCAACTTCTTTTCCTCTGTATGGCTCCAAGAATTCTGACAGCTGGGCAGGAAAATTCCTCTGTAACAGATACGACCAGCTCAAAAGACAAAAGCCTATAGAAGCCAGCATTCTGTGTCTCCCAATGACTGGAATTAAAAGCCACTAGTTTAATCACCCTACCCATGCACACAGAGCTTCTTATCAATAATCAGAGCCTCATTTTTTTAAGTATAGTAGTAAACAAGATCATGGCCCTCCCAAAGATGTCCACTTCCCAGTCTCTGGACCCTGTGAACGTGATACTTTAAATGGTCAAAAGGGACTTGGCAAATATAATTAAGTTAAGGATCTTCAGATGGGAAGATTATCCTTGATTATCCAGGTGGGCCTGATGTAATCACAAGGTTCCTTATAAAAGGGAAGCAGAAGGATCAAGTGGAGTACTGTAAAGAGCTGTAAAGGAGATGTGACAACAGAATCAGAGGACCGAGTGATGCACTCTGAAGATGGAGGAAGGGGCTAAAAGCCAAGGATCCAGGAAGCCTCTAGAAGGAAAGCAGCCACGCTGACACCTTGATTTTAGCCCAGTGAAACTCACTTCAAACCCTGAACTCCAGAACTGTAACAGAATAAATTTGTGTTCTTTTAAGGCACTAAGCGTGTGGTAACTTGTTATAGCAGCAACAGGAAACTAATACAAGCATGAAGGATAGTCAAAGATTACCTGATATTTAAGGAATATATCTAACATGAAAGAAGCAGAGACCAAATCAAACCAGGTGAAAATAGGAATTAAGAGGAAAAAACAACAGTGCAAAGAATGTAAGAAAAATTACAGTAAATGTCCTAAGAAAAATGAGAAGGTGGTAACATCTATGAATAAGAACAGAATAACATAAAAATGTAATATGTAAGAAAACAGGACCGAGCTTTTAGAAATTAAAAGTATAACAGGATAGTAAAAGAAGTAATGGTTTTGCGAAAAGATAAACTTGGAGAAATTATCTATTAGAATTTTTAAATAGGTAATATACATGTACATGTAAAATTAATTTTAGAGGTCAGCCATCATCACAAAAGTTCCAGAAAAAAGAGAACAGAGAAAATGAGTGGGAGAAAAGTATCAGATAAATAATGCATAAAATGAATGAAGTATAAAAGTTCCCAGAGAGAAATATGCCATTGTAAGATTCCAGAACCCTAGAAATAAAAAAGATCACAAACATTTCCAAAGAGAAAGAGGGAGAGAAGGAAAGGGGGGGGTGGGGGAGAGAGAGAAGCAAGTAATAAAATATACAAAGAATTAGGAACTGGATTGGCATTAGACTTCAACAACAAAGCCTTCAAAATTCTGAGGGAAAATTATTTCAAACCTAGAATTTTTTACCTCACCAGATTATCAAACACATGTAAGGGTAGAATATACATATTTTAAGGCACATACAATCTCATAAAATTTACCTAATTACCCTCCTTCTCATGAAGCTATTACAGAAAGCATTCCATCAAAATGGGAGGTGCATTCAGAAAGGGGAAGAAAAGTGACAGGCAAGAGGACCATGCAGAGAATTCCCAGGATAATGGCCAGTGAAATCCCAGAATAAGAGCTATGCTGTAGCCCCAGAGAGAAAAGAGATAAGGTTGGAACAAGAGGCATGATTTCACAAGGGAATCATGGAATTGATAGATTCTCTGATATTGACATGAGTTTTACAAATCTTGATAGTTCTATCAAATCTAAATCAATGAAAAAATAAAGCAATTATTAACTTAAGGAAAGCAATAGTTGTTCAAGAAAGTCACATTGGGGCTCAGGTATAATAATAGTTTCAACTCTATTAGATCCTATACCATATTATTATAACACATATCTTACAATGCTCCCTTTATTCTCCTGAAATCAAATGGATGAAATTTATAGAAAAAATAACTTGCTGACATACTAACATAAAGAAAAAAAATCAATGTTATATCATACCTGAAATATGATGGAGAAATAAAGAAAGTAACTTTTAATGAAACAATAGGTATTCCAATATGGAAATAAACAGACATGACCACTGATTAGATGAACAGACACAATGAAGGTAGTAGATGTTTCACCTAATGAGAACAGTCATGAATGTAACAGCTATAAATGCAGATTGATACATATTAACAACTTACATAGCACAACTGGTGGTGTTTTGGAGCATATGATTTGCCAAATAGTATTCAAGTGTTAATAACCAAAAAGGACAATTCTCCCTTGATTAGCCTAGTAGTTGAATTCTTGGAAAATTTAGCATACAGTGAAACACAGCTAGAAATACTGAGTGATTTTTTTGTAAACTACAGACAGGTTCTAGGTCCGAATACTTATAAGTAAGTTTTTTACCTATATGAATGTGCCTACGTACAGGGTTTCAGCAGGACGTTCAGGTGGGTGCAAGACAGTTCTTCAGCCATGCCTTGTATGGTGTCTAGAAACCTTGGACTCCACCCATTAAATATCACTTGCACCCCAAATCACTGTGAAGACAAAAAATGCCCCCATAAGCTTTCAGAATTTCTACCAAAGGCCTTTGTGATCGCCTTCACAGTGTTCTTCCTAATTAACCCATATATCTTCCCCACTTTCCCAGTCTCTAGCACCACTGCACAGTCGTGGGCACAGGTCTTCACTGCTGTGTCCCATTCAAGCCCAGGAAACAGAGTGTTTAAGTTCTGTGTATCTGTTCTCTCTCTACAGTAGTATCAGGGCATTACCTTGATGGCATCAAATCCCTCAACCAACATTACTGTAATCTCTTAATGAATAGTCATTAAGAATGATTATTCCTGCATCTAATGAGAACCAATGATTTATAAAGTAATAATGAAAAAAATATAGAATACTGATTTCACCAAAAATTGTGACAAAGAGGATGAGAGGAGAGAAAGAATATATGTTGGGGGCAAAAGGGTTTAAGAGAGTTTAATCTTAACTTTCCATAATAGAAACAGAATGTATACTTTCTAAAACTGGGGAATCAAGAATCATAAGTACAATTGTATATGCAGAAATACAATGGCTAATACCAGAAGAAATGTCTAAGAGAATAGAAAGTTGTTGTTCTTGGAAGCAGGACTTAGGATGGGGGGAAACTGGTCAAGGGTCTGTTATTTTTTATTATAAATCTTATAACATTATTAACCTTAACAAACACACCACACACATGGCTTACCTTGATACAAAATTTAATTAAAAAAATAACTAGCTCATTCAGGACTCAAAGGCTAAATAGTCACAGTTACATTTGTCTTGCATAAAATGCTTTTATTAAATAAAACCTTACTATAGATTCAGCTATCTGGTTTCAACTTGTGCTAAAACTAGTTCTGTCTAACAGGATGAAATCTTGAAACCGTCACGCATACTCTAATATTATCCGTAGTTAACCATGTCTGTGATGCCAGCTGCACACCCAGTCAAACATCTAAAGTTACCAACTGGCTGCAGAGTTGGTGCCCTAGTTACAAAACACTGGCCAGCTGCAGGAAACATTGAGGGGTAAAAAGTTATGCCTTGGCTACTGAGTACAATCCATGCTCAGTGTTAATGATACTATGTCAGTCCATAAATTATAATGGCTAATGCTGTAACATTAACACCACCCAAAACATACTCGTAAGCAAGCCAGTGTGGCAAAATGAGGTCATGGAGAAGCTTAAAGCTATTTTAGGATATATCTTGAATACCAGTATAGCTCCTTTGACACCACCTGCTCTCATTTGGAGGAGTGTATATTTAAGTCCCCCAACGGCAACTGGGCTCAAACCCAGTGCTGACTCCACAATCCAGTTTAGGATAAATGCTGTCCTGTTGTTAGGTGTTGACCTTTAGATGAGACATTTAATTCCCCCTGCCAACATTCCCCACCTTCTGCTTAATTGGCACAGTATGAAAGATGTGGCTGACAGAGCACTCAACAGTGGTCATAGTTGCCTGCATATTATCATAATATTAGAAGCCATGTGATTTATTTCTTTGAAAAAAAAGAGTTGGATAATGTAATCTAACAAAATAAATCATTCTTGCTATGAGGATCATGTGGCATCAAGAAGGTAACTTGTACTCACACTAGAAATTTACTGGTTCTTTCTGTAGAATTATCCTTGCCCTATTTCATTAAGGGTCAAGAATAACTTATCTCTCTGTCTGAAATGAATACCTGCCTTCATATATGACATTTTCCAGTGCATTCCAAAAAAGAGGAATTCATGTCCAGATTTCTTCTTAAGCCAATCTTACAATGTGTGGTGAGGCTGGTAAAACTTGATTTTCAAAGCCATCAAAGCAGACTTAATAATTACCTTGAAAGTCTTTACAAATAATATGTGACTCAAAATATAAATTACTAATATTCTTTGGAGTACAGAGGACTGGTTGACAAAAGTTAGAAATTAAAAGCTTTTACCACAAAGATCTCCTTTTTTTTTTTTTTTTCTAATGTATTTCTTGAATGCTTCGGCACTTTGGAAAATTAATATGTGCTGTTTTGTAGAGTTGTGAAGTATTTACAATGTGTTTATCATGTGCTCAAAACTAAACTGCTGGCTTATAAATCTTTCTATTTTTCCCCAGCACCTAAAGCTGCATCCCCCCTCCCGCAGCTCACAATAAATGTTAACTACATGAAATTTTGTTCACAAAGAACAAACATTTGAATATGAATCTAGAGTCCTCCTAACCACTGATAACAAGGACAATTTCTGTCATTATTAAGAAATAGCAGGGTTCCTGAAAAAATAAACCAATATTTATTGTGCACTTTGATTTTCCAGGCAATATGCTAAGAAACAGAGATAGAAGAAAAAATAAGATGTGGTCCCTAACCCAAGGATTTCACACTCTATCTTAACTGCTCTTCATTGTGTTTAAAACTATTATTTTCAGCAACACACTCAAATTATAATCCCATATTCTGTTTTGCTTTTTTGTACCCCTGAATAGGCTGGCTACTGAGACCAGGCGATAAATGCATGAAAAGCATAAAATCAGTAGGTTAGACTAAGGTTAGAGTTACATATCTATGAGGTTAAAGAATATTTAACTCTGTTCTTTTTTTGTTTACAATATAGGGCAAATGATTAAAGAATAACATAAGACATCCAAACATGGGGTAGTATCATTTACACATCAAGAGAGTATTGATAAAATAAGCAAAAATATATAATGTCTCAAGAAATCTATGTAACCATAGAAGTTATCTTGACAAACACTGTTGAATCTATGGATTGAGTAGTGAACCCATGCTTGAACATTGCTAGCAAGGAGATATTTCTTTCAGGCATAATCCCTTCCTCTTACTGCAGACATTTAAAACCACATATTTCAAAAAAATAACCTGTCTCCCCCACCTCCTGCTTCCCACCACTCCAATCAAAGCAATCCCTATGACTTCATTAATGGATAATATCACTGAATTTTGAGTCCACATCTACCTAGAGCTTTCTTCCAAGAATATAGCAGTTTACTTTTGTCCCTCTTAAAGAGAAGAACATAGATCAAGAAGAAATAGAAAACCCAAACGGAACAATAACAAGTAAAGAGACTAAATCAGAAATAATATCTTCCAAGAAAGAAAATCCCAGGACCAGATGGCTTTACCACTAAATTCCACCAAACTTTGAAAGAAAAACTAATACCAATACTTCTCATACTATTTCAAAAAATTGAAGTGGACAGAATTCTTCCAAATTCATTCTACAGGCCAGCATTACCCTGATCCTCAAACCAGGCAAGGACAAAATAAAAAAAAGAAAACTATTGGCCAATATCCTTGATGAACATAAATACAAAATCCCCAATCAAATATTATCAAACTGAATTCAACAGCATGTCTAAAGGATTATATACCATGCTCAAGTGTGATTTATCCCAGGGATGGTATAAAATGTGCAAGTCAATAAATGTGATACATCACGTCAACAGATTAAAAGAAAACCATATGGTCATCTCAATAGATTCAGAAAAAGCATTTGATAAAATTCAACATCCTTCATGATAAAAACTTACAACAAATTAAGTATAAAGTGCAAGTATCTCAATACAAGAAAGACTTTCTATGACAAACCCTCAGCTAACATTGTACTGAACTGGAACAAGACAAGGATGACAACTCTCACCACTTTTATTCAACATAGTACTGGAAGTCCTAGTCAGAGCAGTTAGGCAAGGGAAAGAAATAAAGGGCATCCAAACTGGAAAAGAGGAAGTAAACTTGTCCCTGTTTGCAAAGATCATAATTTTATATAGAAAGAAACCTAAAGACTATACCAAAAAACCCTTAGACCTGATAAATTCAAAAAGTTATAGAGCACAAAATCACCATACAAAAATCAGTAGCATTTTTCTGAAAAAATAGAAAGAAATCCCTGATCATGGATTGGAAAACTGAATATTGTTAAAACGACTACACTATCCAAAGCAATCAACAGATTCAATGCAATCCCCATCAAAATACCATTGACATACTTCACAGAAAAAAAGAATCCTAAAATTTGTGTGGAACAACAATAGACCATGAAAAGCCAAAGAAATCTTGAGCAAAAAGAACAAAGTGGGAGAATCACATTCCCTGACTTCATAATATACTACAGAGCTATAGTAATTAAAACAGCATTGTACTGGCCTAAAAACAGACACATAGACCAATGGAACAAAATAAAGAATCCAGAAATTACTCTACATACTTACAGGCAACTGATTCTCAACAAATGCACCAAAAACGTACACTGGGGAAGGAAAAGTCTCTTAAATAAATGGTGCTGGGAAGAGTGCTTATCCATGTGAAGAAAGAAATTAGATGCCTCTCTCTCACCATGTACAAAAATTAACTCAAAATAGATTAATTAAATGCAAAACTTAAAACTATGAAACTACTAGAAGAAAACACAGGGTAAACACTTTGGGACATGGGACTGGGCAAAGAATTTATGAATAAGACCTCAAAATCACAGGCAAAAAAAGCAAAAATAAACAAAGGGGATTTTATCAAAATAAAGAGGTTCTGCACAGCAAAGGAAATAACAGAGTGAAAAGGCAACCTGAAGAGTGCAAGAAAATATTTGCAAACTATTCATTTAACAAGGGATTAATATCCAGAACACAGAAAGAAATCAAACTACTCAATAGAAAAAAATAATAATAATCTGATTAATAAATGGGCAAATGAGCTCAATAGACATTTCTCAAAAAAAGACACACAAATGGCCAACAGGTATATCAAAAAAATGCTCAACATCACTAATCATTAGTGAAATGCAAATCAAAATCACAATGAGATATTCTCACCTAGTTAGAACGACTATTGTCAAAAAGACAGGAAATAACAAATGCCGGTGAGGATGAAGACAAAGGAAACTCTTACACGCTGTCGGTGGGAATGTAAATTAGTGCAGCCATTATGGAAAACAGTGTGGAGGTTTCTCAAATGACTACAGATAAAACTACCATATCATCCAGCAATCCACTACTGGGTATATATTCCGAAAGAAAGGAAATCAACACGTCGAAAGGGTACATGGACTCCCATGTTTATTGCAGTTCTATTTACAATAGCCAAAGTAAGGAACCAACCTAAATGTCCACCTGTAGGACGATTGAATGAAAAAATAAATGAATAAAAAATGAAATCCTGCCATTTTCAGCAACATGAATGAGCTTGGAGAAAATTATGTTAAGTGAAATAAGCCAGGCACGTAAAAAAAAAATCACCTGTTCTCATTCATATGTGAAAGCTAAAAAAGTTGATCTCATAGAAGCAGGGAGTAGAATAGAGGTTACTAGAGACTGGTAAGTGTTGCGGGGAGAGGAATAGCAAGAGAACGGTCAATGGATACAAAATTACAGCTATATAGAAAGAATAAGAACTAGTGCTCTATAGCACTATAGGGAGACTACAGTTAACAACAACTTATTGTATAATTTCAACAGCTAGTTGAGAGGATTTTGAATGTCCCCAACACAAAGAAACAACAAATTGTTTGAGGCGGTGGATATGCTAATTACCCTAATATGATCATTGCACACTATACATGGACCCAAATATCACATTGTACCATTGTGCTTCATAAATACATACAATGAAAAATTTTTTAAAATACATTTTTAAAAGATTTAAGAAAGAGAATAGAACACAGAAATAAACCCAAAACTCTAGATGTACCTATACAAAGAGGTTTAATAGAACCATTACCTCCCTTAGGTGACATATTATAATGTTTTTGTTGTAACCTATCATTCTGTTAGTGTCTTAGGCACCAACTCTAGCTATATTCATAGAAATGAAATTTGACTCATCATCAGGCTGTCTTCCTTTCATATAAATTATTTAATTCTATAGGCCTGATTCTATTCAGGCATAGACATAACCACTCCTCAAGAGTTTTACATAGTGGTCTCACCATGGTGAAGGAGGCAGCATTGTAGGTCTAAAGTCAACGAAAGTCAAAATACCAGCAAGATGAAATCTGAATAGAATCATTTTGTCAAAATTGTCTAATCTAAATTCAAAAAAATTCTCAACACACAGTTTCTGCCTCTCTCCCATTCCAGCCAGTGTGTGTCTGGGGCATGTACTTCATTCATATTGTAGAGTATTAATATTTGTACTGTAATTTAGCTGTTCACCAGGCAGACTCTTTCAAAAGACTCTCTACATTCCTAAAGAGGGGATTTTTTCCCCCAATATTATATCTCCAGTATATAGAAAGTTACCTGGAATGTAGTACATGCCCTCTTTGTGTTGGGGAAATGAATATAAAAGAATCACACTTATCAAACATCAAGATATTGTAAAGCAAAAGTAATAAGACAGTGTGGCATTGATGAATATTTAGAGAAATAGACAACGAAACAAGATAAAGAGCCCAGAAAGATTCCCACACATATATCAAACATAAGTCACAGAACAATGCTGATTCATGAAAATGCTGGACTGTTCTTAAATTGTGATGAGGCAATCATATTTTTTTAAAATGCAAACTTGGATTTCTCTCAATCATATGTAAAATATTAATCCCAGGTGGGTTAAGTACCTAAATGTAGAAGGAAAAATTCTACATTATTGAAAATAAAATATAGAATAATATCTTTACAATATCAGAATAATGAGGATTTTTTAAAATTGAAAACTTCTGTGCATCCAAAGAAACCACTGACTGAGGAAAGATAATTTTAACACCAATAGTTGCAAAGTACTGATATTCAAAAATAACAGACTCCAATAAATGAATATAAAAAAGATAAGAAACCCTAGAAAAATGGACAAAATTCTTCAATAAATAATTCATGGAAAAGGTAACCCGAATGGCTAGTGACCACCTAAAAGATAACCCACCTCCCTAGTAATAAGAGAAATGGATATTAAAACCACAATAAGGTGCCATTGCATAACAGAACAACAACAAAATAATAAAGTGTGAATGTGCTGAAGGGGATACAGCACACAGAGAACTTTTACACACTATTAGTGGGAGTATAAATTCACATCACTCTAGAGAGCATTCTCATAATATCCAGTAAAGTTGAAATGTCTGTATCCCACGACCTTGCAACTCCAGTTCTAAGCATATAGATTTGAGGAACTTTCACATATGCACAGGAAAATAAGTACATCTATGTTCATAGCAGGGTTGTTAGCAAGACAAAACTCTGAAAACAGCTTGTGCTTATCATAGAACTATTTGCTAACATTACAATCCTCTTCTTTGGGGGTACATGGAAGGATTTTACAGCTCTAACTTACCTTTTTGAAATTAAGTGTGGCCATGTGACTTTCTTTGGCCAATACAATCTGAACAGAAGGAAACTGGGTCAATTGTGGGTGAAAGTTTTAAGAGGGTCTGCATGATTCATCTCAGTGATCTTGCTACAGTGACCAGAATATTGCAAATGATGGAGGTTCCGTTAGCCTGTGTCCCACCTAAGGTGGACATGTAGTCTGAATAAAATCCAAACCAAAATAGAACAAAATGTTTTATTTTAGGCCATTGAGATTTGGGCATAGCATATTGCATCACATCCTGCTAGGTTCATAGGTGAATAGATCACTAAATTATGGTATATTTATACAATGGAATATTACGTAGCAGTGAAAATGAATGAACTTTAAAGGTACATATAAATATGGATGAACCATACAAGTGTAATGCTAGAAAAAAAAGTTTCAGAAGAATACATGTACTATGGAACACATGGAGCTTTAATGATATTAGCAGTAGTATATTTCTTAAGCTGGGTGATAAATATACCTGAGTAGATTATTAATCTTTATATCACAATTTTTATGAAATATAAAGGTTTTTAATTAAATAGCAGAACTATATATTTTGTTGGCTAATTACTAAACTCTGAAAACAAGTTGAGATCTTCTGTTAAGAATTTATCTAGGTTAGAAAACTATATTTCCCTCAGTCCTCTATTTAGAGCTACTGAGTGACAATGTTGAAAACCAGAGTAAAAGATCCATTACAAAGATATATATATCCCTGAAGAAACACATGCTATATTTATTTGTTTAGAGATATTTGTGGGAGTAATGAGTAGGTTGGCTGAGACGGCCACGGTGTACAGTGAACGGAAGACACTGCTTAATTTGGGGAGAAGCGTTCACTTTAGAAAATTATTTTCATTTTCTGGAACCCATAAAAACAAAATTTGGGACTATACCCCTCCCCCAATAATTCACTTCTCTTCTTCACCATTTTGTTTCCTTTTCATAAGAAAAAGGACATTTTCACTACTGGTGGCACATTTGTGTCATGTTTGTGGGTACAGCTAAACTATCCATGAAGACAGCGAATAAGTTTAGCTACGGGTAGTCACCCACTGGAAGCCGTGGGTTGCAGGATTGCTCATATGTCAATAAAGGGAAGCATAATAGGCAATTGTTGTCCTAACCCATTCAGTGATTTAAACGTTTGTTACATTTATTACCATGATCTAAGATATATATGGAAAAAATAATTGTATAGATCACTAAAAGAAATGGCAACTGACAATACTGAAATTGGTTACTGACAAGTTGATCTCTTTGTTGCTATTGTTTTAATAACAACACACAAGAACAAATCCTTTTTGGCCACTTAAAAAAAGAACAACCAATGCCCTCACAAAATAGTTATGTGGAGTAATGAGAATGCTGTTTTTATGTAAGATTTTAAATTTAACAAGTACTTTGATTAAAATTCATTCTTTTAAATGAAAAAAATAAATATCACTACTGTTCCTGTCTAAAAAGCTTGAAATTTTAGTCTCAGGTTTACATAAAGGAAAGTGGCAAGACCTAACACTGCACTTCCAGGCTCAGTTGCAAAGCATTTACTGCTCAGAGTGTGGTCCTCGGAGCAGAAGGGCAGGCATCAACGGGGAGCTTGTTAGAATTGCAGCTTCTCTATTTGCAATTGCAAATAGATCTACCATACGACCCAGCCATCCCACTGTTGGGAATATACCCAGAGGAATGGAAATCATCAAGTCGAAGGTATACCTGTTCCCCAATGTTCATCGCAGCACTCTTTACAATAGCCAAGAGTTGGAACCAGCCCAAATGCCCATCATCAGATGAGTGGATACGGAAAATGTGGTACATCTACACAATGGAATACTACTCAGCTATAAAAACGAATGAAATACTGCCATTTGCAACAACATGGATGGACCTTGAGAGAATTATATTAAGTGAAACAAGTCAAGCACAGAAAGAGAAATACCACATGTTCTCACTTATTGGAGGGAGCTAAAAATTAATATATAAATTCACACACACACACACACACACACACACAAACCGGGGGGCGGGGGGGAAGAAGATATAACAACCACAATTATCTGAAGTTGATACGACAAGCAAACAGAAAGGACATTGTTGGGGGGGAGGGGGGGAGGGAGAAGGGAGGGAGGTTTTGGTGATGGGGAGCAATAATCAGCTACAATGTATATCGACAAAATAAAATTTAAAAAAAAATAAAAAATAAAAATAATAATAAATAAAAAAATAAATAAATAAAAAATAAAAATAAATAAATAAATTTCTTTTTACATTCCAAATAGGAAAAAAAAAAAAAAAAAAAAAAGAATTGCAGCTTCTCATGCTCCATCCAGAATGACTAGATTGGAAACCATATTTTAATAACATCCCCCAGGTGAGCACATCCTCGTTAAAGTTTTGTGAAGCCCTGGTCTGGGTGATGGAATTTTATTTCACTATTTTGGGCTTTCCACATGTTCTCTTCATTGAAGGGTTATATCTTAAGAGTGGGCAAAGCAGGAATATATTTTTAACAGTTATAATTACAAATTTTTGTCTGATTCTAGTATTATTCATTGGGGTCCAGGGCATTACCTAGGTGGGTTCCCCGCAACAGGAATAGATTTGTTAATTTGAAGAGAGTGTGAAGCTAAGCACAGGAACTTGGGTTATATTGCCAGTTCACCAGGCTTAAAGCAGAAGTAAGGTGGTCATCTGGTTCAGGGTTTGGAGTCTCATCTGTCTAGAACGTTAAATGGGAACTGGCTGGAGACTGCCTCAAAATGTACAGGTCAAGGGTGACAAGCCTGGGACAGAACGACAAGATGGATGCCCAGGCAGTATTAGTATGAAAGAGAATTACAACATAAGATTATGCAAGATTATTGTTAGAAAAAATTGGAAATGATGTAAATATAGAAAATG
The DNA here is from genome assembly GCF_027409185.1 of Cynocephalus volans. Taxonomy (NCBI): domain Eukaryota; kingdom Metazoa; phylum Chordata; class Mammalia; order Dermoptera; family Cynocephalidae; genus Cynocephalus; species Cynocephalus volans. The sequence goes on from NC_084475.1 coordinate 29,802,285, forward strand.
TAAACTCAAGACCACCCACACACCTACAATCTAGAGTTAACTACTACTAATGTTTTGGGATATATTATATTTCAGTATTTTTTTCTATGAAGATATATACTTACGGCATTTCTCATGATTAAAATACTTTTGTAACATGTTTTTAGAGGGTATATGTTTTTCTAGCTCATGGATATAGCAGAATTTATCTAACAATTGGTACTTTGTTAAACACTTATTACTTTTAACAATAAATTATAATGATTATTCACCCACATAAAATTATGTGTGCATCTCTCAATATTTTCTCAAGCTAAATTGTAAAAGTACAATTACTAAGTCAAAGTATACACATTTTAAAGAGATGAGATAGATTTTCAAATTGCCATCCAAAAAGCTTATACTGTACCAACCTACAGTTCCATTTGCAATAGATCGCATTTCTCATTGCCCATCAATGAGTAATATACATCTTTAATACCTTCCAGTTACACAGATTAAAAATGGCATCTCAATATTGTTTTAATTTCCACCAAATTAAGTTTGTGTGTTTTCTACGTGTTGATTGGGCATTTGAAATATTTCTTTTGTGAATTATCTTTTCCTATGCTATTTTCATTTTTCTGTGATAGAAAGCACACTGTTAAAGTATTTTTCTGTCTTAATCAAACACTTCCAGATTTCTTGTTTGCTTTTCAAATGTTGTTTATAGTAATTTTTAAAAACATTTAAATTGCTTTAATGATTTTTAAACTATATATAATTAGTTATTTTCTTAGTGATTGCCCCAGGCTTACAGTATACATTTTAACTTAGAATCCATTTCAGGTTCATACTAACTTAATTCCAATCAGAAATAAAAACTTTGCTCTCATATAGCTCTATTTCCTGCCCTGCTTTGTGCCATTATTGTTATAAATATTATATCTATATATGCTACAAGCCCCAAAATATATTGTTATAGTTATCATTCTATGTAATTTTATGTCTTTTAAAGAAGCCAAGAGAAAAAAAGAGAGCTAGTACATATTTATAGAGTTTCTTATTTATCATTTCTGGTTCTCTTAATATATTTTCATGAATTTGATTTACCAGCTCCAATATTGCTTTGCTCCAATACACCCCTTTTTGCTGTTGTTGTCAAATATATTACATTTTTATAGTTATAGGCCCAACACTTTATTTTATGTGCATATTTTATTTTGCACATATTTTGCTTTCACATGAATTAAGAGAAAAAGTAGAAGAAATATGCAATTATGCTATCTTTCGTCATTACTTAATTACTTTTACCAGTACTCATTTCTTAAAATGTGGATTAAGATTACTGTCTGGTGCCACTTACTTTCAGCTTAAAGAACTTCCTCTAGTATTTCTTGTAAGGCAAGAAATTATCTTTATTTGGGAATACCTTTATTTCACCTTTGTTTTTAGAGATAGTATTTCTGGGTATAAAATAATTTGCTGATAATTTTTTTTTTTTTCTCTCAGCAATTTGAATATCTCAGCCCATTGCCTTCAGGGCTCCATTGTTTCCGATTAGAAGTCAATTGTCATTATTATTAGTGTTCCCTTGTACATGATGAGTCATTTTTTTCTCTTGCTTCTCTCAAATTTTCTGTTTTTTGTCTTTCAGCATTTTCACTATGATATGTCTGGATCTGGATCTCTTTCAGTTTATCCTATTTGGAGTTCACTGAACTTCTTGTATGTGTAAGTTAATATTTTCCATCAAATTTGGGAAATTGTGAGCCATTATTTCTTCAAACACTTTTCCTGTACCATCTCTCATTTTTTCCCCATTGGTAGTCCCATCTTGCATATGTTGGTGCACTTAACAGTGTCTCACATTTCTCTGAGGCTCTGCTCATTTTTCTTGATTTTATTTTCTCTCTGTTCTTCAAATTGAAGAATATCTATTAATCTATCTTCAAGTTTGTTGATTCTTTCTTCTGCCAGCTCACATGTATCAGTTGAGTCCCTGTAGTGAATTCTTATTTCAGTTATTATATTTTCAAGTCCAGAATTTCCATTTGGTTCTTTTTTTTTAATTGTAACTTCTATCCCTTTATTTATATTCTCTATTTGATGAGATATTGCTGTCATACCTTCCTCTATTTCTTTAGACATTTGTTTCCTTTATTTTTTAAAACACATTTATAATAGCTGACTGAAGTCTCCATCTGCTAAGCTCAGCCTCTAGGCTTTCTTAATGGCAGTTTCTACTGCCTACATTTTCCCCCTGAGTATGGGTCACACTTTCCTATTTCTTTGGATGTTTCACAGTTTTTGTTGCTGTTGAAAATTGACATTTTAGATAATATATATTGAAGCAACTCTGGATACTGATTATCCCCATGCCCACGCCAGCTGAGGTTTCTCGTGTTGTTTATTTATTATTTTCTTAATGGCTAGAAAGTTCAATATAGTTCAGTAAGGTCTATTTCTCCCTCAGTAGGCAACCTCCGATATTCTTGCTCAAATTTTTTTTTCCCTTCATTTTTATCTTTTGGCATGGCTTCCTAGGAGGTTCTTCTGTGTCAGCACCATTTAGTGGTCAGATGCTGAATGATCAGAGGTTTTCATAAGCCCTCTGAACAAGTGAGGTTTTCACATTTTTTTCTTGGGTCTGTATGTTGCTCAGAGACTGCTTTCATGTTTTAGGGAGTATATGAGTTTGCCCTGCATACAGTCAAAGAATTGTAGTTTAAAAGTTCTCTCTCTGGTTGTGCCTAAATGTAGGCAGTCTTGGGCACATGCACAGTCTTCCTGGCTGCCAAAAATGACTATGGTTTTAGCAGTACTCTCTTTGACTTTTTTCCCTGTGTTCTCTCTGTTAAGCTTCTGACAGTTCTGCCTCTATTAGTGTCCCACCCAGCTTTTAGCCTCCATTTATTGCAAGCTGATCATACTTACTGTTTTTGACAATATCTTAAGGCATAAGTTGCTCCACATCAGATTGAAATAATGTGGGGATCTTTGGCAGAGGAAAGGCGCCACCAGTCTTTGAGGCTTTCTCTGACCCTCTCCCATCTCTGGGCAGAAACTTTGCTACGGAGCAGGAGCTCAGAGAGAATCGTGAACTCACTGGCTGTTCTACCTGGGTCCTCCCTATGAAGCTGGAGTTGTGTGTGAGTGTGAGAATGGTGCGGATGAGGGTCGGGTTGGCGGTGTAGGGTTCTGCCACCCAGTTGCTGCCACTGCCCAGTGTAAATCTTCTGCAGCTGAGAGTCAGGGAGCATGGAATATGCTGAGCTTTACCATGTGCTGGAATCTAACCAGAATAGCTTTTCTGTCCCAGGGGTTGGGGAGGATGCAATATGACAGCTCTTCTGCAAAGGAGCTGTGCAGAATTGGGAGACTGCGTTCTTCACCAGCTTCCTCACCCACATACTCTTTAACTAGTAAGAGTTGAGAGCAGGGGAGTGGACCCTGCCATCGCTCACTCATACAGTTCTCTGCAGCACAGGTCTATGGAATATAAAATTTGCCAATGTTTACCAGCTGCCAAATCTACCAGGAATAGCTCTCCTACTCAGGGAAGCTGGAACAGCTTTTCTGGAACAGAGTTGTGAAGGGAACGGTGCAGTCCCCAGCTCAAGTGCCACACCGTAATGCAAGATTCCACACATTCTGTTAAATAAATGCTCTTCAATGTGTAGTAAGCCCTCTGGTCAATCTCCAGAGACTTTGAATAATTGTCTTTGCTAATTTTCGACCAGCTTAATAGATGTCTTTCTGAGAAGAGGTTTCCTTCAAATCCTCACACCCTATTTATAATGAATTTTGACAAAGAAAACTTTAAATAGTCACAGAATCCACCAAACCATCAGGTTTTTATTGTATGATTTTTTTAGAGGCTTGTTTTAAGTTAGAAAAGATTTTCTGTGGGCCAGCCCGTGGCTCACTTGGGAGAGTGTGGTGCTGATAACACCAAGGCCACAGGTTTGGATCCCTATATAGGGATGGCCAGTTCACTCACTTGGGAGAGCGTGGTGCTGACAACATCAAGTCAAGGGTTACGATCCCCTTACCAGTCATCTTTAAAAAAAAAAAAAAGAAGAGATTTCTATATCCTTGGTTCAGATAAACTTTAACTTATAACCTCATTTTTTATATTTTAAAATATAAACCATCAAAAATTTAATTGTTATTTTATTACATAATGTAAGGTATAATTTGATTTTTTATTTTTTGCTTACTAATTAGTCCAAATTTCCAGCATTATTTTTCATGTAATCTCTGCTTTCTATGTGGTTTTTAATATATGCTTGGGTCTATTTGTATATTTTTATTCTGTTCCATGAATCTAACCTTGACATACTATTTTAATTATAGTAGATTTATTACTCATTTTAATATTTGGTAGTGCAAATATTAAACATCTATTTTTCTAGATTAATATATCTTTCTTTGTTATTATAGCTGGTTATATTTGATAACTTTGAAATCATTTCATCAGGAACAACCAAAAATACACTTCACCATTTGCAGTACATAATTTATGATTAATTTGGGGAACTCTGACATCTTTAAGTCTTGATTCTTTCTATCTAACGAGGTAGATAATTGTTTCATTCTTCTTTTGTCTCTCACTAAATGTTGTGAATATTTTTTTAGATAACTCCTTCAGATTTCATTTTAAGCATAAATTTTTGTTGCTATTCTGAATGGTATCTTTCCCTTTATATTTTCCTGATAGTCATTGCTGACCCCTAAGAAGTATGTGAATTTATGTCCTTGTATTTTGTGAGAAGTCCCTTTATTGAACTCTGTTTCTAATTTAGTCCTCAGGGCTTTACAGTCAATTCTTTTAGTTTTTCTAAGTAACCGATTCTGCAACTTAAAAATAATTATATTTCTAATGCTTTTATAGTTTCTCTATCTTGTATTATTTCATTGGCTAGAAATTCTAAGGAAAAACTAAATAGCATTATTGATTGTTTTACTAACAGGCATATAATATTAGTCACAGGAGTATTAACTTTCTGCCATTCCCAGCTCAACATGCCCTAGGCCAGCCTCAAACCTAAACATCTCAGGATGGAAATTATTCACTTCACTACCTTGCTAGATATCCAGTGGTCTTCTTAGGGTTCACCAGTATTTTGGGATATATGACAGAAGCATCTTCTCTAGAAAACTGAATCAAATTGAGTATGAGATTTTAAAGCGTCAATAAGGCACAGAACTGTCTCAAACCATCACTGACCATGTCTGGTCTGGTCAGGCAAGCCAGATAGATTCAGTTCTTTGGACTCGCTCTCTCAGAGAAACTCTCATGATAAATCTTTTCCTTTGTTCTACTGGCATCAGCATTTCCAGGGCTATGGATTTACTATGAGGCTTCAAACATTTGTTTTGGGTTTAGATTAGTTTTCTTCATACTAAATATATATTCTTTTACTTCGACTTCACAAAAAGTTTTCTTCATACATGAAATTTAATTTCTCAAATTTCTTTTTAGCATCAACTGAGATGACCACATAATTTTTCTACTTTCTTTGATCTCTTAATATGATGAATTGTTTTAATAAATTTTCTACTTTTAAAATATCTTTGCATGTCTGTGATAAAGTCAATATGTTCATAGTGTATTAGTATTTTAATAGACTGCTGTATTTGAGCTGATATCATTTATTTAGGGTTTTTGAATCTTTATGCTCAAGTAAGCTAGCTATTTTTGCAATTTTGCTTTTGCTAAACAATAAAATGTTCATACCATACTATTTTAATACAGTGTATATTTTTTATTCCTGTTTTTGCCTTTTTTTTCCCCATGTCTGTGTTGTCTCCTGGAGAATCTCAGAATGAGATCGCTCTTCACATACGTTCCTACTTACTGGTTGGCTTTGGGTAGTTTTATCTGTTTCTAAATAATTAGCTGGAATGCTGTGGTACTATCGAGGGATGTCAGACCTGCCAGTTAGAGTAGCCATGTGGGAGGTTTTAAAAGGGCCACTACAATGTGGGGGTGCCTTTTATATATATATTTGTAAGAAAAGATTTTTGATCCTTTTTAAAAAATCAATCAGTTACAGTCTATATTTGAATTGCTATTATTTGGGGTTTTTGAATCTTTATTCTTACATGAACTGGCTATATTTGCAATTCATAAAATGAATTCAGGATCAATTCATATTTTCTAAGTTCAATAACATTTTAAACAACATGTAAATTGCTCTTTTCTTGAAGGTTTGGGGGAAATTACCCTTAAAATATTCTTAACCTGGTATCTTCTTCAGAGTTAGTTGCTTAAAAACCCTTCAGTTTATTCCATGAATATTCAGATTTTCTATTCTCTCAAGTTATTTTTAAAAATTCCTATCTTCCAAGTGTATTGTCCATTTTATTGTTTGTCAAATTAATTAGCATGAAAGGTTGTTCATAACATTCACTGTAGTATATTATCTCCTCCATTTCTGATGTTGAAATCCTTTTCTCCTTCAGTTGCCCCATTGTGGACCATCTACTCTGTGCCTGATTCTGCTCAGGGCCTTGGGCCAATACTGAGGAACAAAATACATATGGTTCCTGGCCCATTAGGATCTTACAGCCTAGCGGGGAAGAACACTGGTAAATAAGGAAGCAAAAGAATAAGTCATTACAAATTGCAATAAGTGGTGTGAAGGCAACAAAACACAGTGATAGAAAATATTAGAGTGGGGCCACAGGGCTCAGGGTAGTTCAGATATAGATAGAGAGATCTGAGAAGGGTGACACTTAAATCCTGACCTGGAAAATTAGGAAGAATCATCAGCTTTTTGAAGAAAACAAAGAAAACAATTCCAAAATATTCAAAGGCAGGACAGAACCTGCTGTGTCTGAGCTACTAAGAGAGTATAAGGTGGCTGGACACAGGAGTGATGTGGAGAGGGGCTTGGGAAGATTCTGGAGAGTTGGGCACATAATGAAGCATGCAGGTCTTTTAGTGGCTCCTTGAGAATTTCTGTCAAGTAGGAGATTAGGTACAGACAAACCAGTCGAAAGAGGTAACTGAAGCTGAATGTGCAAGGTTCTTTGAGTAAAATGGAAAAAACTTCAGTTAACCATAACCAAGAATGGAAAAATTTGTAATGTGGGTTATAGTAAAGAGTTTAATTTTTTTTTTAAATTAGTAGACTTTAAAGTCCATACTTTCCATTATGGTTTACTCTTTGCGTTGTTCAGTTCTATAGGTTTTGACAAGTATAATGTCATGTACCCACCGCTGCAGCATCATGTAGAATAGTTGCACTGCCCTAAAAATCCTCTGTGCTCCACCTACTCAACCTTCCCCACCCTCCCCACCTGCTCCCTCGCCCAAGCCTGGCGACCACCGATATTTTTACTGTCTCCATAGTTTTGTATTTTCCAGAACGTCGTATAGTTGGAATCATACAATATGTAGCCTTTTCAGACTGGCTTCTTTCACTTAGCAATATGCTTTTAAGGTTCCTCTGTGTCTTTTCATGGCTTGATAGCTCATATCTTTTTATCACTGAATAAGATTCCATCGTCTGGATGTACCACAGTTTATTTATTCACCCACTGAAAAACAATTTGGCTGCTTCCAAGTTTTTGCCATTATAAGTAAAGCTGTTAAAAATATTTATGTGCAGGATTTTTTGTAGAGTAGATATTATTTTTTCTGCACTTGCAATCCTCTGAAAAGGTTTGAACATGTGTTTATTAAAAAGATGACCCTCTGTCACTGCTGCGTGGAGAACAGAGTAGGGGGGCACACACTGAAGTGAGAGGCTGTTAAGGAGGCAGGAGCAGCAATCCAGGCCAGGAAGAATCACAGCTTAGAGCAGGGTGGGGGCGGATAAGAGAGTAGAGGATGCTTTGGGTTATAAAACGTGGAAGGGGAATCAACAGGACTTGCTTAAAAGAGGGAAGCAGAAGGGAGAGATAAAGACTCAGATTTATGGCCTGCGAAACAAAGAAGTAACACTGCCATTTACTGAGGTAGGGAAGAAGAGTTCGAGAATATGTTTGAAGAAAGGGGGCAGTCAGGGGTTCAATTTCACACATGTTAAAGGTGAAATATTTGTCTTATTTCCAAGAAGAAATACTAAATAGAGAGATGGATAGGCAAATAAATTTCAAGGGACAGATTTGGAGTGAGATTGGAAATCATAGATAAATGAATGCTATTCAAAGCCATGGGAGAGGACGGCCTAGCATCAGCTCTGGGAGCTCCCATATGTGGAGGTCTGACAGAGCAAGAACAATTTTTAAAGGAAGAAAAGGAAATTCAGAGAGTGCGAAGGAAAAACAGTGGAGTGGAGCCTCGAAGAGGTGGATGAGGAATGTTTGACCAAGGAAAATCCAGTCATCAATTCACCTTGCTCCAAATTGTGTGCCTTTTGGTTTTTCCTCCTTGTTTGTAGCAAGTTAGAGGCTACCAATATTTTTTCTTAAGTAATTAGTTTTGGAACTTATTTTCATTCTTTTCTTTTATGGTCATTAATTCTTAAATTTGTTCTTAGCAATTCTTTCTGCTACTGTTTTGTTTTTCTTTATTTACTCCATGTATTGAGGTATTTAATTGGTTGCTTTTTTTCAGTTTTATGTATATCTATTTTTGTGGGGTACTGTGTGTTATTTAAATACATGCATACATTGCACAATGAGTCACTTAGGGTAGAGAGCTTACTTTTGTACCTGGAACTCCACCCCTTCCCGTTGCCCCCCATCCCCACCCATTCCAGCCTCTGGTAACCATTGTTCTACTCTGCACTTCTACAAGAACCATTTCTTTATTTTTATTTTTTAGATTCCACCTATGAGTGGTGAGACCACGCAGTGTCTGTCTTTCTGTGCCTGAGTTACTTCACTTAACATGATGGTTTCCAATTCCATCAATGTTGCTGCTAATGATAGGATATCATTTGTTTTTACAGCTAAATACAATTCCACTGTGTATATATACCACAGTTTTTTAATCCATTAATTTATTGATGGGCATTTAGGTTACTATCATCCCTGGGCTATTGGGAATAGTGTTATGATGAACATGGAAATGCAGATGTCTTTTTGATATATTGATTTCATTTCCTTTGGGTATATACCCAGTAGTGGGATAGCTGGATTGTAAGGTAGATCCATTTTTAGTTCTGTGAGGAAACTCCAAACTGTTTTCCACAATGGTTATACCAACTTATATTCCCATTAACAATGTAAGAGGGTTACCTTTTCTCTGCAGCCATTTGTTATTTCTCTGCAGCCATTCTCACCAGCATCTGTTATTTTCTGTCTTGTTGACAGTAGCCATTCTAACTGGGATGAGATGATGTCTCACTGTGGTTTTAATTTGCATTTCCCTGATGATTAGTGATTTGGGGCATTTTTTCATGTGCTTGTTGGCAGTTTGTATGTCTTCTTTTGAGAAATGTCTGTTTAGGTCCTTTGCCCATTTTTTAATTGGGTTATTTGGGGGTTTTTTGCTGTTGAGTTGTTTGAATTCCTTATATATTCTAGACATCAGCCCCTTATCTGATGTGTAGTGTGTAAAAACATTCTCCCATCCTATAGGTTGTCTTTTGCTTTGTTGATAGTGTCCCTTATGGTGCAGAGCTTTTTAGTTTGATGTAGTCCCATTTGGGTGTTTTTGCTTTAGTTGCCTCTGCCTTTATGTTCTCGTTCAAAAAAGTGCTGCCCACTCCCATTTCATGTAATGTTTGCCCTATGTTTTCCCCTACTAGTTTCACAGTTTGGGATCTTAAATTAAGTCTTTGATCCATTTTGAGTTGATTTTTGTGTATAGTGAGAGACAGGGGTCTAGTTTCAGTCTTCTGCATATGTATATTCAGTTTTCACAGGACAATTTATTGAAGAGGTTGTCCTTTCCCCACTGTATATTCTTGACACCTTTGTCAAAAACCAATTGGCTGTAAATGTGTGAGTTTTTTTCAGAGCTTTCCATTCCATTGGTCTATTTGCCTATTATTATGCTGCTACCATGCTGTTTTGTTTACTATAGCTTTATAATATATTTTGAAGTCAGTAGTATGATGCCTCCAACTTTGTTCTTTTATTCAAGATGGCTTTAGCTATTTGGGTTCTTTTCTGGTTCCATACAAATTTTAAGATATATTTTTTTTCTATCTCTGTGAAGATGTCATTGGTATTTTGATAGAGATTGCAATGAATGTGTAGATTACTTTGGGTAATGTGAACATCTTGATGATGTTAATTCTGATGATCTGATGAACCGATAATCTCTTTCCATTTATTTGTGTCCTCTTCAGTTTTTTTCCCCATGTTTTATACTTTCCATTGTAAAGGTCTTTTACTTCCTTGGTTAAATTTACTCCTAGGTATTTTATTTTATTGGTAGCTGTTGTGAATGGGATTTTTAAAAAATTTCTTCTTCTATTTTGTAATTTTGTTTATTCTGCTATTTTGTTATTAGTATATAGAAAGGCTATTGATTTTTGTGTGCTGATTTTGAATTCTGCCACTATACTGAATTCGTTTATTAGTTTTCCTAGTTTTTTGGTGGAATCTTTAGAGTTTTCTATATATATGATCATGCCATCTGCAAATAAGGATACTTTGACTTCCTCCTTTCTAATTTGGATGCCTTTTATTGCTTTCTCTTGCTTTGTTGCACTGGCTAGAATTTCCCATACTATGTTGAATAAGACTGGGGATACTGGTCAACCTTGTCTTGTTCCAGATCATAGAGGAAATGCCTCCAATTTTTTGTCCAGTCGGTATGATATTAGCTGTGGGTTTGTCATATATGGCCTTTACTGTGTAGAGGTACATTCCTTCCATACCTAGTTTGTGGAGTGTTTTTATCATGAAGGGGTGTTAGATTTTATCAAATGCTTTTTCTGCATCTATTTAAATGATATTTTTTCCCCTTTATTCTGTTAATGTGATGTATCATGTTTATAGATTTGCATTTGTTGAACCATCCTTGAATTCTTGGGATGAATCCCATTTGATCATGGTGAATGATCTTTTCATGTGTTGTTGGATTCTGTTTACAAATAGTTTATTAAGGATCTTCACATCTGTGTTCATTAGGAATATTGGTCTATAGTTTTCTTTTTTTGTTGTATCTTTTTCCAGTTTTTGTATATGATTAATTCTGGCATCATAGAATGAATTTGGAAGTATTCTCTCCTCTTCAATTTTTTGGAAGAATGTGAGAAGAATTGGAATTAGTTTTTCTTCAAATTTTTGATAGAATTTAGCAGTAAAGCCATCTAGTCCTGAGGTTTTCTTTGTTGGGAGACTTGTATATTACTTCTTCAATCTCACTTTTTATTGGTTTGTTTAGGCTTTCTAGTTCTTCATTATTCAACTTTGGTAAGTTGTATGTGTCCGGGAATTTATCTATTTCTAGGTTTTCCAGTTTGTTTACAAATAGTTGTTTGTACTAGACTCTTATATTCCTTTTTATTTCTGGGATATCAGTTGTAATGTCTCCTTTCTCATTTCTTATTTTGTTTGAGTCTTTACTCTTTTTTCTTCATTAGTCTAGCTAAAGGTTTATCAATTTTGTTTATATTTTTGAAAAACAACTCTCTGTTTCATTGATCTTTCATATTGATTTTTAAATCTCTACTTCATTTATTTCTGCTCTGATCTTTGTTATTTATCTCATACTAATTTGGGCTTGGTTTGTTATTGTCTTTCTAGATCTTTGAGGTGTAATATTAGGTTATTTATTCGAAGTCTTTCTTTTTTAATATAGGCATATATTGTTATAAATTTCCCTCTTAAAACTGCTTTTGCTGTATCCCATAAATTCTAGTATGTTATGTTTTCATTTTTATTTGTCTCCAGGAATGTTTTAATTTCCTTTTCGATTTCTTCTTTGTCCCATTAATTATTTAGGAGCATGTTGTTTAATTTCCATGTATTTATATGGTTTCTAGTGCCACTTTTGTTGTTGATTTCTAGTTTTATTCTATTGTAGTCAGACAAGGTAGTTGATATGATTTCAGTTTTTTAAAATGTGTTGAGGTTTGTTTTGTGACCTAACATATGGTCTATTCTAGAGAATGTCCCATGTGTTGCTGAGAAGAATGTGTATTCTTCAGCTGTTGGATGAAATGTTCTATAAATGTCCATTAGGTCCAATCAGCTTAGAGATTAATTCTGATGTTTCTGTCTGGATGAGCTATCCTTTGTTGAAAGTGGGGTGTTAAAGTCCCCAACTATTGTTGCATTGGAGTCTATTGCTCCCATGGGGTCTAACAGTAACTGCTTTATATAAATGGGTGCTCTGGAGTTGAGTGTATATTTATTTTGAATTCTTATATCATCTTGTTAAACTGATCCCCTTTTCATTATATAATGACCTTCTTTATCTTTTTTTACTTTCCTTGACCTAAAGCCTATTCATCTAAGTATAGCTACTCCTGCTCTTTTTTGGTTTCCATTAGCATGAAATATCTTTTTCTATCCCTTCACTTTCAACATGTGTCTTTACAGGCAAACTGAGTTTCCTGTAGGCAGCATATTGTTGGTTCCTGTTTTATAATCTATTCAGCCACTCCCATATCTTTAAATTGGGGCATTTAACCCATTTACATTTAGAGTTATTATTGATATATAGGGACTTGTTTCTCCCATTTTGTTACCTTTTTTAGGTTGTTTTGTTGATCCTTTTTTCCTTTTTTCTGGTCTTTCTGTCTTCCTTGTGATTGAGCAGTTTTCTCTAACAGTATATTTTGATATCTTGCTATTTTATTTTTAGTATGTCTCTTATTAGTTTTTGTGTTATAGTTACCATGAGGTTTACAAAAATATGTTACAGTTATAACATTATTTTAGACTGATAACAACTTAACTTTGATATATAAGAACCAAGGCCAACTGTATGTTTTGGTGTCAATTCCCCTCGACTTTTTGACATTTTGTTGTTTCAAGTTGCATCTTTTAATATTGCCTGTATCTTATACAGTTGTTGTATTTGTCATTTTCTTGGTAGATTTATTCTTTAGTATTCATACTAAGGATGTAAGCAGTTTCTTCACACCTCTTATGACATTGGAGTATTCCAAGGTTGTATGTGAACTTTACTAGTGAATTACACACCATCAAATGTTTCCTTGCTGCTCCTCAGCATCATCTTCTTTCAGATTGAAGAACTCCCTTTCCATTTCTTGTTGGTAAATTCCCTTAGCTTTTGTTTTTTGGGGAACAACTTTATTTCTTCCTTATATTTGAAGGTTAGTTTTGCTGGATACAGACTTCTTGGCTGATAGTCTTTTTCCTTCAGCACTCTGAATATATCATCCCATTCTCTCCTGGCTTGTAGTGTTTCTACTGAAAAATCCACTGAAAGATGTATTGGGGCTCTGTTGAGTGTTATGTTTTTTTTCTCTTGCTGCTTTTGGTGTCCTTTCTTTGTCTTTGGTTTTTGATAATTTGATTATGGTTGTGCCTTGGGGTGGTCCTCCTTGGATTGAATTTGATTGGCATCCTCTGAGATTCCTGTATCTGGATGCTGTCATCTCTCTCCATACTTGGGAAAAATTCAGTCTTTATTTCCTTGAACATGCTTTCTATGTCCCTTCCTTTTTCTTCTCCTTTGGGTATGCCAGTTACACAGAGGTTATTTTGCTTAAAGGAATCCCACATTTGCTGTATTTCTGTTTGATTTATTCCTATTCTTTTTCCTTTTTGCTTCTTAGATTTGGTAATTTCATGTGTTTTATCTCTGAGTTTTTTGATTCTTTCCTCTGTTTGATTAAGTCTACTGTTGGAGCTTTCTATCAAGTCTTTTAGTTCAGATAATGTATTGTTTATTTCTAGAATTTCTACTTTTTTTTTTTTAATTGACTCAATTCCTTTACCAAGGTTCTCATTCTGCTCCTGGATTGTTTTCCAGATATCATTTAATTTTCTATCTGCATTTTCTTGTGACTCCTTGAACACCCTTAAGAGAGTTATTCTGAATTCTCTGTCAGATATTTCATAAATTCACTGTTCCTCTGGATCCACTGCTTGTGCTTTGTTTCCTTCGATGGTGTTGTATTTCTCTGTTCTTTCTCAATCTTTGTGTCTTTATGTTGGTGCCTGGGCATATGAGGAGGCCACTATCTTTCCTAGGTTTTATAGGTGTTCTTTGTGGTGTTAGACCTTTACAGGTAAATATCAGAGCTTTGTCTCTGATCAGTGTTGCTGTTTTTTTTCTTTTCTTTCTTTCAGTACCATGTTGGATTATTATCTACCACCTTCACTTAAACTCTGCAGTGGAACTAATTTGCTGTCGTTTGGTTAATTCCAAAATGGGGGGACTCCTGTGGGGACTAGCAATTGAATCCCATGTTTGAGCTAAATTGCTGCTTTGCTGTTGATTCTCTGGGGAAGGCATTTTTTGCAGCCCAGGTTTTAAATTGTTGACCTTTTAACTGCTTCCAGGTCTTCTGAGGTCAGATACACCTGGAAAGTGTGGAAATTCTAGCCTCAGACTGAGTCTTCCCAGCAAACTGCACCCCCTAATGTTCTATCACCCTGACCAGTCTCCACTGAGTGGGCCTGTGCCAATCAGGAGGCAGGTCAGCTGCCCATGCTGTGCCAGAGTGTTCCCCTAACAGGCCAGCCTTTCCCTGCACTCCAGTCACTTCCCATGGGGTGGGCCATGTGCTGGTCCTTTGCGATGACTCACCAGCCTCTGGGTTGCTCCTATTTTTGGTGGGCTGTGGCCTCTCACTTTTATGTGGGTTCATGGGAACACTGTCAGTGGTTTCACTGGCCTCTGGGAACTGGTATGGTGTGCACTGAGACCCTCTTCTTTCCTGCACACTCCAAGCAACTTCTTGCAGAGGGCACAGGTGCAGTTTTTGCTGGCTCCTGCTCTGTGTGCTGAAGCTTCTTCTTGCCCTTCACTGCAGCTGCTCCTGAAGTGGTTGGGGCTCAAAATGGTTGGAATAGTCCCTTGCTTCTCTTGTGGAAGCTTCTCCTGCCTTCATCATCTCCACGGGTCTTTCTTTCGCCTCCCCCAAACTCCAGTGATCCCAGGTTAGCAGTCTTTGCTTTTGCTTTAATAGTTGTAAGTTGATCTGTTGTGGAAGAGAATGATACTGGGGACTATCTATTCTGCCACCTTGTTGACGTCTCAACTTGTGGCTTAACTGTTTTATAACTAAACAGTTTAAACAGATAATTTGCTTCTGGATTATAATCATTGTCATTTACCGGAAAACCTTACATGAAATATCTCATTATCATTATTTTCTAATTTGTCTATAATTTCAATTTTTATTTATTTCTTGACCATAACATATTTGAGATTGTCGTAATTGCCTAAATTTCCTCTTTTTCTGTTTTTATTCATGGTTGTTGATATTGTTAATGTTTATGTTGCATTTTAGCCAGCTAATATAATATAACAAAATTTATGATTTAAGGGAATTTGTTGACACTTTGTGGTATAAATATGATCAATTTTATGTAAACATTAAGGCCAACCTACAAGAAAATGTATTTTATTTATGTAGGTTGTCAAGTTAGATCTATTTCTATTAAATCAATATCATTGTTTTATTGTTCATCCTCTATTTTCTTACTTGCATTTTTCCTAATTCATCTGTCAATAACTAAAAGTAATATGGTAATATTTGTGTTACCATCATAATTATATAATCTCCTTGTACTTCTAATAGTTTTCATTTAGATTTTAAGATATATGTTTTTCATGAAATAAAGTTCATGACATCTGTCATTCATTGCAGATTATACCATTTTTTTCAATGTGAAATAGTAACGGTTAAAGTTTGTTTGCCTTGCAATTGTACTCAGTCAAATAGTACCTTGAAATCTGCATTGTCTAATATTAATTTAATATCAACTGCTTCATTCTTTTGCATTCTCCTATCAACTTTACATAGCCATTACTTTAATTTTTCTTGGTTATTTTGTTTTAGGTAAAGTTTTCACATAAAACATAGAGCTGTCTTTTTCAAGCCCAGTTATTTTTTCATAGCAAGATTTTAACTAGTTTTACCTATTTTCTTGAATAGTAAACAACTGTTTTGTTTTATGCTTTCACTTGCTTATGTTTTCTTGACATTTATTACATTTCTAAAATCTTTTTCTTTAATGACTTATAATTTATCTATTTTTTAATGTCAAAGTTTTTTCTTAGTATAATTGCACATTATTTTCTAATTATCAACATCCATTGACTACCTTATATGGAATTAGAAAATTAATCCTATTTAACTGTTTTCTAACCATTTTCTGTTTTAGTTTATGTAATTGAGCCTAGACCAAATGTACTTTTTCACATTTCATATTTCTCTTTCAGTAATTACTTATGATATTCATATTCTCATTTATGACTCTACTTACAATATAATTTTATTTAATGATAAATTTACCTGTCTTTAAATTTACTGCTCCTCTTTCTTCAAGTGTGATCTCCCTGTATTTAAGTTTTAATTCATCTCTGAGCTGACTGCTATATGTCTTTGGTTAATCTTTTTACCCCAGGAAGTGTATAAGTCTGAACTACTCTTTTAGCCACAGGCTACCTGATATTTTTTGTTTGCTTACTTCCCCTGTGAATGACAATTTGACTGATGTGAAATGCATTGGGTTAGAACCTTATCCCCTTGAAACTTTTATTATTTCATAGTCTCCTATCACTAACACTTTTGTAGAGGAAAAGTCTGAAACACATCTGATTGTTCTTTTTTACTATTATTTCTTATCAGATGTCTGCAGGATCTCTTTATACTTAAATTTAATCATTTCTTCAGAACATACCTAGAGGTTTGTCTCGTTTAATACACTGTTCTGGTTTATATTCAGTCCTTTTGTTTCAGGGTGGGGCTTTCACTGTTTAGAACCATTTTTACCTATTGTAGATGTTTTATTTTCTGTTGTTTATTCTGATTGCCATATCTAAAACATCTATCTGTACAGATATTTTGCCTTTTAAAGGGTTGAACTTCAAGTTTGTTCTCTACACTGCTCATTTTATTTTCTGTAGATATTGATTCTGCTAGATTCTAGTAGATTAATTTATTTTCTTACTTTCTATTTTGTTAATCTTGCTTAGCTTCCTATTTAATTCTCTCTACCACTTAGGCAATTTTTCATCCCAATGTGTCATTCTCT
This sequence comes from Cynocephalus volans, assembly GCF_027409185.1. NCBI lineage: Eukaryota > Metazoa > Chordata > Mammalia > Dermoptera > Cynocephalidae > Cynocephalus > Cynocephalus volans. The sequence goes on from NC_084475.1 coordinate 29,819,340, forward strand.
CTCATCATTAATATTTTGTTTCATAATCCATAATCTTTAAATTTTATTGTAAGCACAAAGCAAGTGTCTACAATTACATCTGGACAATGTTTTTAAATAGTGTTCCCTTCTTTTGCATTCAGGATGTCATGTTTTACTCCTGTTATGCTGCACAATCTTTCCATAAATATTTATCTCTAGTTTCCTGATGCAGATTATTTTTCTTTGGTCAATTTAGTGGGTGCTTGGGTGATGAGAGGGAGAGGAATGAGAGTAAAATCTTAGTGAAAAATTCAGCATCAAGAAAAAACATAAAAAGTGAAATAACTGCACGTACCAGAAATATAAAAATTCATATGCTAAATTAATTGTATTTCTATATTTTCAATGGGTGAAGAGCTGCAGAACTGATTTTCAATGAAAAACTTAGAATCACCAAAAATTTGTTAAATTTAATAGATTTTGCTTTCCCAAGATTTGGAGATATTGACATTATCTTCCATATAAAATCAACATGTTGAATTCACACCATCATAAGGATATTGAGAGATAATTTTATTCAAACTATTTTACAAATGGGTAAAGTGAGGCTCAAATGACTGGTTGCTTAAGATAACACTGTAAGCCAATATAAGAGCTGGGTTAAAAATCATGAAATCTACCAATCCACATAGTTAAAAACAAAAATCAATAAAGGAATTTAGTGATTTGAAAATTAAAACACCACGGTGCTCCGTTTAAGAGTTGAAAGCAAAATATTGATTCATAATTTTTTTTGTCAAACCATGAGATTGATATTTTTCCTAGCAACAACATGTTCAGCAATGAAAAATGCTGTACTGCATTAGTCAAGCAAATCCAGATGAAAATCACACACATTAATTTTGTGAATTTGTTCAAATAATAGTGCTTTTGAGCATCACACATCATAAAATCAGACTTTCTCTAAAGTGTGACATGTGCAAGGAATCCCCTCAGAGTTCACTAATGAACAAAGCAGTATGTAGTAACAATAATCCTAGCAGTAAATGGAGTAAATTAGAATGTGCTTGGTAAGAGCTGACATATATTTATGACAATCACGTCAAAACTGAATGAAAATAAAGGGAAGGAGAATATAGGTCTGATCTTCATATTAAAAAGAAATAAAATAATAAGTTAAATTTCATGCATGAGGACACTCTATTTCAAGTGCACCCAGGCAGCTCAGAACAGCCCAGTCACAGCTGTGTGTGGCTGGTTAACTGCTTGACTGTCTCAGGTATGAAACCTTTTGCTCCTCAGCTCTAGGGAGAACAATCTTGGGGGAAGGGCTTGGCAATGTGGCTTCCTGTTTATTAACAGAATTTTCTTGCTCTAAGACACATGGTCTGTCCGTGCCAATGTAGGATAAAGGACTTCCACAGGTAATCAGCTGTTCCTCATTGACTTTGAGATAAAGAGAGAACAGCTTAAACGTGAACATGTGGGATCTAAAGGAACAAAGAATTGTTCTGACAGAGTTGTCTGATCACAGGAATGGATTCCTAAATTAGATTGTGACACCTGAGAAGTATTAACCAAATTGAACTGAACTTCATGAGGGTAGTCGCATGTTAATTTAATAGCCTTAGACAAAATATAGCAATTCTAATGCTATTCAAGGAAGATAGGCATTCTACTGATGGGCACTACATAAATAAGTGATTATGCTGGGAGAAAGAGAAAAAAGAAGCAGCAGTTTAAAACTTGCAATGGTGAGAAATGGTCTTTGTATTTTAACACCTTGCTACTCAAAGCATGGCCTGTGGACCAACAGTGTCAGCATCTCCTGGGAGCTTATCAGAAATGCAGAATCTCAGGCTCCACTTGAGACTTGTTGAATCAGAATCTGGCTTTTAACAAGATCCCCAAGAGATTTGCATGACATTAAAGTTAGAGATGCACTGATTTAACATATTCATAGGCCACCAGAAGGGAAGAAATGTTAGAAAAGGTCTTACCTAATCCCCTCATTTTTCAAATTTGAAAATTTGGGAAAGTTTCATAGCTAAGCCAGGATAAATGTCAAATGACCAATTAATGTTATAGTTAAATCTAGATCCTAGGCCAGTGCTCTTCTCATACTCTGATCCATGGTCTGCTCATCACCCAAGAATTTCCAAGTACCTAATAAAATATTTAAAACTGCTCAATTAGCCTGTTTCCTAACCCCTACCCACCTAATTTTATATTAGTATTCTAGTACCGGGTTTGATGTTTTAAAAACTTTCTCATAAATGGATCCTCTGTCAAAGAATAAACCAGTTAATAGGACAGATTTACTGAATGCCAAGGTTACGTATTTAAAAGAGCTTCTCTCTTCTAGTCATTGCTGATGCAATCAAACTGTGAGATGTATTCTGGGAGATTGCTGGAAATGATTAAATGTAGTTATTTCAGATTGATAACTTTGGTGGGGAGGGTGAAAGGATATTGGAGGAGGAAGAAGGCAGGAAAACAAGAGGGGAAGCTTGAGCCGAGTGCACTGCACTGTACTGCTGTGGCATGCCTGTCTGACATCACTGGCTTCACATTCGTATTTCAGTCCATCGCCTGACTAATAACACCATGTAGAGAAATAAAGCACCCATTCTGGAGGTAATTGTTATGTGGTGGGATATAAACAAGCCCCATTCTGCAGTATATTTACCACAGTGCATATTTACGAGTTGGGTTTAATTAAAAGTTGGGAACACTAGAGCTATTTTTTAACTAGATGCCTATTATCTAGTGTCAAATGCTTGGTTTTAATCACGCATTTTATATCATCGTGACCTAGATCACTGCCTGTGACATATGAGATAGTGTGTTGTCTTTCCTGAGAAGATGTAGCAGGGCTTGATGGATGTTTTCTCGTTCCTAACCTCATTACTACCAGCTTCCCATCCATCTAATAAAATGCTATGATAGAGAGTGGGAAGGTGCTATAAATCATAATATTCCAGCCGCTTCGAGCAGATTCATTAGAAATGCGGACTATATATCTCACAAACAGAAAGTCAACGCACAAAGTAGGTTGCTGCTTCTCCCCAGGATCAAGGTACCCGATTTCCTGCCTCACCCTCTCCCAGTGGAACAAAGGTCCCTTTTAAATGGCAAAAAACTGCCATTTAATGAACGATTGGGTAGCCCTTTGTCCTAACAAGATTTATCCAATATAGAGTTGATAGATACTAGTTTCAGTCTTGTTATACATAATCTGATCATTATTTCTCTTATTGGAAGAGCTGTCAATCTCTAAGTGTTAAGAAAACAGGTGCAGTTAAAATAGTTTAGGTTTTGGAATTTTGTCATTATTGTTTATTCCCTGGTTTAAAAAAAAAAAAAAAAGACCCTGTGTGTCTCATTAAGGTTAAGGTGGAGGCGGCTGAAGAGATGAGAGAGAGCACTGAGGCCACTGCTCCTTCAGGTGATGAGGCATGAAACCTTAGCCTCTTCCCTCTCTTGCAGTCACTCATTTGTTGGTTTATTCAACAAACATTTCATAAGGACCTGCCAAGGGCTATGCACCATGCTAGGTGCTGGGTTACAACCGTAAATAAGACACAGCCTTCCCTCAAGGGGCTTGCACATTAGATGAAAGAACAGTATAACGGGAACACATAAGAAGTCCTACTCCAGCCTGGGGCAGGGTGGTGGTAGTCAGGGAAGGCTTCCTGGAGGAGATGGAAATCTAGGCTAACTAGAGAAGAGGAAGGGGAAGCTCAGTTCCAGAAAGAGAGAACAGAGAGTGCACAAAGATTCAGAGCTGCAAAAAGATATGATCCAGGTTTAGCATATCCAAGACAAAGAGGTTCAGGGTGTAGTGAGAGAGAAAAAGGTTTAGAAACAATGAAGCCAGATGGTGAAGGGCTGTGTGTGCTTTATAAACATGTTTAAGCTATTCTGAGAGTAATAGGACACCATGAAATACTTTAAAGCAGAATAATGACATTGTGGGTTTTGCACTTTACAATAATCACTCTCACAAGACTGGGGAGTGGCTGCGGGGGGGTGGCAGCAGACAAGGGTTAAGTCAGGGAAACTAGCAGGAAGGCAGCAGCGGCGAGCTAGGCCTGACATGTGAGGATGGAGAAAGCTGGAAGTGGTCGAAAGCTATTTATAAGGCAGAGATATTGATTTGATCACTCTGCCCTAGCTGATCACCAGGTCTGTTAGTTCTTTTTTCAAATGAAGCCTTATTCAGCCGTTCCCAAGTGTTGCCACAGCCACTTTCCTGTGTGATGAGCCCGGTGCTGTACTGTAACTGACACGTGTATCCGGGCTGATCTCTGTGGTCTCCAATTTTCTACAATCTCATAAATTCTCATAGGTCTCTTCTCTGTCCTAGAATCTCCTGTGACTTCCAGGTTTCTGACCCCCACTGTCTACAACAATAGTTCTCAAACTTCAATGACAATCTGAATCATCAGGATGCTGGGGGCAGGGAGGATAGAAAAAAAGCCCTTATCAAGATAAAATTTCTGATTTAAATATGGCATGGGATCCAGGAAATAGTCTCTTAAACAAACATTTAAGGTACTAAGGTAGAAAATACACTTTGAGGTAATGTTCAGAGCTGTGTCCTGGGCCTCTCCGGTTTCTGCGCCCCCAACAGCCCTGGTGTCTGCTGTCACCTACTCCCCTGCCCACCTCATTCTCTGCTGTACTCTGCGTTGGTTTCTTACTGTAAAAATGACTGTGCTATAAGCATTCCCACCTCCATACCTTCAATCATGTTTTTCTGCCTTTATCTTCTGCTTGCCTAGGTTTGGTCCATGAATGAGGGCTCAGTTACCACATTTGTAAAGGTCAGGGGACAAGTTAAATGATGTTGAAGTTATATTACAGCCTTCCTATTCTATGACTCAATTTAAACCCCACTTCTTTATGAGCCTCCCCCTGATCACACCAGCCTTCATTGAACTCGGTCAGTCCCTCCTCCCCGCATTTAATTATATAAACTATTTTATATAGTTTACCAAAAGCAGTATAAAATTGAGTTTAAAAACAAAGAAAATAGAAAATCAAATAGACTTGGTTCAGATTCTGACTTGATCATTTACTAGCTTCATGATATTGGGAAAGTTGTCCTCTTTCTAAACATTAGCTTCCTTTTCTGTAAAACGGAGATAAAAGTTTCTGCCTTGTAGAATTATTGCAAAGATTAAATGAGATAATCCATTTAGTACAGTGCTTGGAATGTATTAAGGCGTTCCATAAAAGTTAATCAACGTGACAAACTCGCCTTTGCTTACAGCTCAGTTGTAAGCCTCTTGAAGGCAGAGATGGCAGCTTCTTTTATTATTACTGACCACTTGCCCCACTCCAGAACCTGATACATGATAGCATCACCTAGGAGATGGACTGATATCTGTGGTACTCAAAAATAAAAACAAGTGAGTTTAGCAGAAATAACTCTTGGTACACAAACTCAGGTATTTCAGAATTATCACGTCCATGTTTTCTTTAAGTAGTATTTAATCTGAAGACAGCTTCATCCTACTATATCAAAGGGAATTTGGTGTTAGTCATGACTGCTCTACCAGAAGGAAAGGTCCCAAAGCCTTGTGTAGCACCAGAGCATCAGGAAATTCTCACAGTGTTCCCCACTGGTCCCTGCTGAGGCTCCCAGTGAGCCAGTCCTTGTGGTTCCTGGAGGTCACAGGCAGCTTAGCTGCGTCTCTGCCTTGCATGGAACGTAGGAAACTAGACCAGGTTCAGAACTCCTGTACAGCCCCCAGTACTTCACTTGGCCATCACCTCTGAGATTATGTCATCTCCCTACCACTTTGCCAGGAGTGGGATATGAGCCCCACTCCAGAAGGACCTATTATTCTCTTTTCCCATTTCAGTATTCAGCTGAACTCCCTGACTTTAAAAAAAACAATTTCTTCTTTCTCTTTACTTTCTGGGGTACCTAATAATGACTGTACAGGGGTACCTAGTTAATAATGTTTATAAGTTTAGAATTCTGCTCTCAGCCCTACCACAAAAATTCTCTGAGGCAGGGAATTATTAAGGGCCCGACTCTCTGCATGAATCAAGGAAAAGAAAATAAATGAAAGGGTAACAAGAACAAAATAATATTTTAATAAACTATCCTTTCCAACAAGCCAAGAGGAATCAATTTGCCCCAACACAGAAGAATCAAAGCACAAAACAAAGGGATGCTGGAATGTTGACAGCACATTCTTCCTTGAGTCAGACAAGACCTTCTATTCTAAAGTTATGGCATTGAGAAAAAGAATGGGCCTTTGGTCAAGGCTAAGATTCACTTTGCCTCCTTTCCAAATTGTAGGGAGCTTTTGGATTGTTACAGTAACAGTACCATCCATGCAGGCAAAGCACATCTTGCCTCTTGAAAGTACAAAGGCTCAGAGAGGCCATAAAAATCGCTCATAAGTCTTCTCAGACATCAAAGGACTCTTGCCAATGACATACAGATGACTTAGTGAAAGTAAATCAAGAACATATGGATTAAGATGCTCTTGAAATACATATGGGTTTAGAAACTAGGTGAGGAGATAATTGCTTAAGGCCAAATGCAGTTTGGATTTTCTAAATACGTGTGTGTGGCTATCACCACTAACACCCCACATGCACACACACAAACATTTGCTGTATAACCTAGAGAACTAGAAAATGGTAAGACTTCTAGAGACCACACACCATGGGAAATTCATAGCTATTTACTCAACATTAAATTAATTCAAAAATTATTTTTCTATCATTTTCAGAAAAGGGGAAAAAGGAAGGAAAAGCTCATTGATAATTGAAGATAAACAATAAAAAACTATTGATTTTGGTTTCTGATTTCAAGAATAAATATATACCTACTTTGTTGGCCTCAGTTTCCTTGTCCATAAAATGTAAGAAGTGGATTGATTAATCTCAGCAATGCTGAAAAATGTCTTTATACTCTAAACTGTTTTTTAATCTGCTTACTTCCCCTTGCCCTTTCTTTTCTAACACGAGCATATGCAAAGTTTTATACCAATAATAACAAGACCCAAAAGTTGAGCTCTAAAATATCTACATCCAAGCCTGGCCCCAGTAAAAATTCAAAGCTGGTGAAAATGAGTCTTGCGTATCCAACCACTCACTTTCTTCTGCTTCTCCTCTTTTCTTGGAACAGCACCATAGCACCTCTGCCCTGATGCTCAGCCCAGTTATCCTAAAACAGCCCACTGGACAACCCAGTCTACAGTCTGCAGCGTGCAATGAACTCTCTCATGAGTAGGAAGTAATGTGGGGCTTTTCAGAAAACTGATTAATGATAATCAGGAAGCACCGAGAGTTAAGTCTGAAATTACAAGACTAGAAATTGGAGGAAGTGAGGTAAGACATTTTATTACATATTTAAATCCTTATTAATAGAGTGAGAGAAAAAAAGTTACTATTAGTATCAGGCAGATATAATAGCTGCTAGAGACTTCTTTCCAAAGCCAGTTTTTTCCTTTACAATGTCCCTGCTATCCTGAACCTGAGTCAACACCTGATAGGAAAGCCTACTTGTCTTCTGAGGGAGAAAGTAAAGATATTTATGTACTAAAACTGTTATGCAATAGCTCTCTATCTCTACGGTTTGGGAACAGTCACAGTTATTTCACAACCATTCATTTCTAGAGTGTGACTAAAGCAGGGAATGGTTGGGATCTGCATGTGAAACTGAGGTCTGACTTCTCCCCAAGATCCCACAGTGTGTCACCATTGTCCTTAGTGTTGGACTTAGTTTGGAGCTAATAATGTAAGTGAACTCAGACAGCGCTGACGTCAAAACCCTTGACTCGGGCCAACCCCGTGGCTCACTCGGGAGAGTGCGGCGCTGGGAGTGCAGCAGCGCTCCCGCTGCGGGTTCAGATCCTATATAGGGATGGCCGATTTGCTCACTGGCTGAGCGTGGTCACAAAAAAGGACAAAAAAAAGAAAGGAAAAAAAAAAAAACCCTTGACTCTCCCATGACTCATGATCTAGTGACTGTTTCCTTACACCTGAGAAAATTCCTTCTAACATATGGATCCCAATTAGTCTGGATAAAATTTAATGGCATAAATATCCTCAGGTACTTTAATTAATCTTCCCTGTCACCGCCAGGCAGACCATGTTAGCTTCTCCCACTCTACGCTCCCATAGCACCGTGTGCTTCCTTATTGTAACACTGAGGATTGTAAGATCTGAGAGGGGAAAACTGTGAATATCTTGTCTTCATCTGTATTTTCAGAGCTGAGATAGCACATGGTGGAAATAATAAACATTTGCTGAATATATACATAAATGAATTTTATTTCAGAGCTAAATTGGTACTGAATAACTTCTGGTGATTATTCAAACAACCTGGCCATCTCTGTCCTCCTAGTTGACAAACATCATAGTTAAACTTCACAGTTGGTCCTTCTGTGGCTTTTTCAGGCATTTATTTGCTCCTCTCCACATTTGATTTGAGAGCAGCATTAATTCCTTTTCACAGATGACAAGCTTGAGGCAAAACCTTCTATATTGGCCCCCCAAAACAAAAGCAGTCCTTGAAAACTAAGAATGCAGGTGAGAACTCAGGCAAGTTTGACTTTCAGTTCCATTTGTAATTTCTTATAAGGAAGAGATCTTAAAACGTTTCCTGGGGAAGCCATGGACTTTGTAGATGTGTCTTTGTAGACACACAAACAAAAATAAAATCTGACAATGAAAATGCACTTAAAGAATCATTCAAAGTAAATATTACATGGCACATGAAGAAGCATGTAGCTTTGAGGTGATTGAGGCAGAGTTTATTAGAGCCTGCTCTGCTGGCATTCCAGTGCACATCATGTCAGGGCACATGGCATATATGAAAAATACAATCCAGATAAAAATCTAAGAATGTATATAAAGTGTTATTTTGAAGTCCCCATTAATGTATTTCTTTACAGATCAATTGGTCAAAGATAAAAGATGTTGAAGAGCTCTCCTTGCTGAGTTTTGTTTAGGTTTATGAAAGAAAACATAAGACAGACTTGTTACTTGGTGAAAACACTGCACACAGACACAATAGGAAAATAATTTTTTAAGCATTTAGCCAATTTTTGATATACCATCTGACAGAGTTTGGGTATGTTGTTTCCCCCCAAAGGTCATGTGGAAATCTGATCCCCAATGTGGAAGTGTTGGGAGCTGTTTGAGTCATGGGGGTGGATCCCTCATGAATAGGTTAATGCTCTCCCTGGAGGTGGAGGTATTGAGTGAGTTCCCATGAGAGCCGGTTGTTTAAAGGTCCCTGGAACCTCCCCCCACCCTTGCTTCCTCTGGCCATGTGATCTTGCACCCACCAGCTGCCTGCCTGCACCAGATGCAGCTGTCCCAGAATTGTGAGCCAAATAAACCTCTTTTCTTTATAAATTGCCCAGTCTCAGGTATTCTGAGCAACACAAAAATGAACTAATACAGCATCAATCTAAAAAATGATGTGACACACAGAAGCTAAAGCTCTATTAAAATAGTTGCTAAAATATACTCAAATATATGTTCTGTAGATGAGCCCCAATGCTAAAATGATGCCAGCATATTTCAAGACAGAGTTGGACAAGCTACACAAATTAGTATGTGCTCTTTTATAATCCCCAGTTTGGGAATTATTCGTAATTATAGTGACCGAGAGCAGCATAATTTACATGTCATATTAAACTTTCTTGGCTATTGTTGACCAAAACAAGAATATTTCAAATGAAAATACATATGTGTGTTTGTTTATATATAAAAGTAAAACTTATTAGCTAAATATATTCCAAACATAATATGATTCCACTACCTGATAGTTTTAATAAGTAGAACAAGTTCAGTTTGGCATGCTAGGGTTACAGTGCCATAGAACTCACAACTATGGTAATAAAACAAACTAAATCTTTGGACCTAATATGCCAGGCAACATAAATTTGTAAATTTGAATGGTAGTGAATTTGTGAATTTCTAACAAACACAGGCACTAACATTTAAGTGAAGATACAACGAATATTAGAAAAGTGTTTCCCTATAAAGATGTGAATTTTTAGACTGACTTAGACACACAAGCATGAACTTCATCTTAATTGTAAGCTTATCAATGATGTCGTGTCCTATGGGTCAAATGTGTCCCCCAAAAGTTCACGTGTTAGTAACTCGATCCTCATTGTAACAGTGTTAAAAGGGTGGGAAATCCGATTATGGTATTTACAAGGTGGGGCCTTTAAGAGGTGATTAGATCATGAAGACCGTGCTCTCGTGAATGGACTAATCCACTCATTGAGTAAGCAATAAGTTATCGTGGGTGTGGACTGGTGGCTTTATAAGAGAAGAGCACATGAGAGAGCTCTTGCCATTTTTACCATGTGATTGCCTGTGTCACCACGGGACTCTGTCTAGAGCCCTCCCTCACAAGAAGAAGCTCCTCACCAGATGTGCCCCCTGGACCTTGGACCAGCCTCTGAAATTGAAGAAATAAATTTAATTTTCTTATAAATTACCCAATTTCAGGTATTCCGTTATAAGCAATAGAAAGAGGGCTAATACACTGAGTAAACAATTTTTATAAGTTGGCATTGATTTAAGTTTGGCGCTAAGAGTTTCTACCATACCTCTTTAATGGTTTTGGTTCAGTTCAATTGAAAATGCTTCTGGAATTGCAAAGCAAATCATTTAAACACTGTTGCTACATGTAAGTATTCAACTGTATGGCTCTAATGCAGTGAAACCAAATAAAATACAGAAATAAATTTGATGAGGAGGTTGATAAAAGCCTCAGTTGCTATTCAAAACCCAAATTTTAAAGTTAGGATATTAACCCAAATAGCTAGGTTGTTCTCATCGATTTCTTTATAACAAGTTAGTGTTATAGATTGTATGCATAAAGCAATATTATATGTACATACATATAAAGGAAGACATATTTCGTAATTTACAACTCAACGTAAGATTTCAGTCTTTTAAAGTTCTATAATGCTAAAAATTATTAAAAACCATTGACCTGATCCAAACTCCTCCCTTGACAGATGGTGGTGTAAGGGAGGCTGAAAGGCAAAGATACTGTAAAAGTTCAGTGAGTTAGTCTTTCTGAGCTTCTCAGTCTTTAATATGCAAAAGCAATTGTAAATTTCCACAAAGGATGCTGTTCTATCTTAATAGTTTGAGATTCCCCAGAAGCAGACTCTGAGAAGAGGATTTAAATGCTAGTGGCATTTTGGGGAGGTGCAGAAAACACTGGTAGGGAATAGAAAAGTGAGAAAGGAAGACAAGGCAGCCAGTCAAGGGTATGTTATCAAGCCAGCAGCCACTGAGAGCAACTATAGCATAATTCCTCAGGGAAACTCTAAGGCACAGAGAATAAAGCCCAAGCTTAGATCTATCCCTTCTGAGGGGACAGGAAAGCTCTGTATTTATATACAAACTGCTGTCAGTAATTGGAAGAGTTTTGCCCCAGTAGGTGTGAATTCAGGCATTTCCAGCAGAGGCAGTGGAAAGTCAGCTCCAGCATGAAAATAGGAAGGCCTGGGGAATATGTGCACAGCCCCAAGAGTAGCTACTGCAAGTATATAGTGTTTCCAATACTCATTTGATGACAGAATTCCTTTTTTTATGGAGCACTAAATAACCTCAATTAGAACTTTCATCATTTTGGAAACACTACAGACATATTGTGCTCTGTTGAATCTAATAATACAAACAGTATTTTAGTCTCATTATCTAATCTGAGTCTCAAAAAACTACATATTATTATCTCCATTTTACAGATAAGAAAAACTGAGGTCTATATAGGTTAGTGGTTATTGATAGACCAATAAGCAAACAGGAAGTTAAATAGGCTTCTGATCTCAAGACTGAAATTCTTAATTCTTAATCAAACTGTTTTTACTAGAAAAAGCATTTTCAATTAATATATAAATGTTTACTACCTAGGCTAATTTTTGTCTTTTTATCCACAAGAGCCTTTATAAGAAACTTTTGTTCTATTAAATGACCCCACCACATATACAGTTCTATGAAAACTAGCAGATTTAAAATTTTTTTTCAGACAACTTTGAATTCCGTGGTTACTATAGAGACAATGAAGCTTGCTGTCACTTTTATGTACTATGCTGTCTGTAGTATCACTGATAGGTACCTGAGATGGCCTTATAAATTTAAGCTTTTATGTTCCTTCTATATTTTACAGTACAGGATCACAATTTATAATGATATGATGTATTGCTACAGAATTGTCAGCTAGCAGTCTAAATATATTTTAAAGATTTGCAGTTACTATCTTTACTGCAGGAAAAACAAAAAGTCTTCCAAAGCATATAGATCTACAATTCATTTTTTGTTAAAGCTAATATTTATTGAGAACTTACTACATGCCCAGCACTACTCTAAGTAATTTATACATATTAACTCACTAGTCCTCAGAACAACCCTTTGGGTTAAATATGTTATCATCTACCCTTTTGACAAATGAGAAAACTGAGGCAAAATAAGGTTAAGTAATTTGTCCAACTTATACAGCTTTTAAGTGGCAATGTCAAGATTTGAACCCACAAAATCAGACTTCATAGGCCACACTCAGAGACACTACATCACACTAGACGTACCACAGCATTAGTGAATGTACTGGCCCATTAAGAATTATTGATGTTTTCATTTTTACTTAAACAGGGTAAAGCAAAGTATTTTCAAAACTTCTAAAAAATCGCTATCAGATAAAAGATCATTTAAACTTCTACCTATGTTTTGCATAATTGCATCCAACAGACCTGACTCAAACTACCTTAAGTAGAATTTTAATTTTTTGAGTCCTCCCTAACGTTTTATTCAATGGCTTTTTAAAAATTTCATCTATTGAAATAAAATCTTCACATACATAATGAGATGTTGCAGATGAAAAATGAGACAGAGAGGAAGAGCGAGAGACTATAGATTCCCAGACCAAGCCAGAGACTGTGAAAAGGTTGAATATCATCCCTGATAAACTAAAGCAATTAACATCATTCTGAACAGAAGTATATCTTTATTTAACAGTGTTCATTCACATCTGAAAAGTTTCATGTTGATTTGACATATAAAACCACACATTAACTGACACCACTTTTTAAAAAATTGTTTTTCCATTGACCCAACCTTCTAAAGTGCTTTACCTCCTTTCTGAGTGATTCATCAAATAGCTGATAAACCTTAAACCTGGAAGTGCAGCACCTAACCTTTGTAAATCAAAGCATTCCTTTTTTAAAAAAAAAATTATTTTATTTTGTCAATATACAATGTGGTTGATTATTGTGGCCCATTACTGAAACCTCCCTTCCTCTTCCCTGTCCCCCTCCCTCCCAACCACCTCATATGTGTTCGCTTGTCATAACAAATTCAAGATATTGTGATTATTGTGTCTTCTCCCCACCCCATTTAATTTTGTATTTATTTATTTTTAGCTCCTGAACTGTAATTAATAAATTGCCGTGTGTGGACAAGTTTGAGAGTTAAAAACAAAGGTAGGCCTAGTCTGGGGGGGGCTCCAACAATTGAATGAGTTTTATCTTCAGAAGCCCCCCAGGTTCTCTTAGAGAGGACTGGAGAAAAAAAACCCTGTGCTTCTGGCAGTAGGAGGGAAAATACAGCCATTTTGAAATATCCCCAAAGCACTGTATTCTTAATAAGGCCTGCCCTCAAGAGAAACTATTCTCCGGAGAATTAAAAGTATTTTAACCAACCTGGGGGTAGGTTAAAACTCCCAACTCCAGCCCCTCCAAACTTCCTATCTCAGCTAGAACAAAAACAAACAGAAGGGCTGGCTGGCTAGCTCCCTGTTAGAGCACAGTGCTGACAACACCCACGGTAAAGGGTTTGGATCCCTGCACTGGTCAGCGGCTGAAACAAAATAAAAACAAACAAACAAACAACTGGAAAGACTTTGCGAAGGTCACAATCCAGGAGCACAGACTTACTAAAAGACTGAGACCTATTCATAGGACTATGGAACACCTCCCTTGCCCTAGCACCACATCAGTAGGGCTCCTGTTAACAGCAGGGGAGTCCAGCTGAAAGAACTGTGGATCTCAGCTGTCATCTGAGAAGTCTGTAGGGAAACGCAAAGACGGCAGAGAAGACAAAAGCAAGGGAACTAGAGGAAAGTTTAGCCTCTGACACCTGCAGCTACAGCAAACAGTAAACAGAACCTAACTTCTAGTCAAATAAACATAAAACCTCACACTAGAAGCCTATTTACCTCAGTTACTTGTACCTACATTATGCTTTCAACAAAAAATAAAGCACACTAAAAGACAAAAAACAGTTTGAAGACAGATCAGAACAATACGCAGACATGGCAGAGATGTTGAAATGATGTTGAAATGATCAAAGCAGACAGTTTAAAACAACTGTGGGAAACTGACATTTGAACATACGATTCCACCGTTTCTGTCCTTTACAGTCGTTGCTGTGTACACTTCCACCCCAGTCGTTGTTTCTCTTGTAGGACATCGGGTTTTTCCTCTATAACAGCCATTAATTTTTTTCTTTGTTTTTGGTGTACTATAGTTTTCCTATATTTCCAGGTATGAATTTATTTCCATTGCCAGAACTTGTCCTTCTTAAAATGATGCTGACATTTTTGATCAGTTCTGAAAAATCCTGACCCAGTACTCTTTGAATATTAGATTCTCTCCTTCTAAAATTTCTTTTAAACACATGCTGCAACTTCTTATTCTATCCTAAATATTTGTAAACTTCCTTTTCATATTTTCCATATCACTCTCATCTGAAATTCAATCTGCTTAATTTCTTTAAATTGGTCTTCCAGTTCATTCTCTCTTCAGTTATGTCTAATCTGCTGTTTAATCTGTTTATCCAGTTTGGTTTCAATTTCAATGATTATATGCCATGTTCTTAAAGTTTTATTTTTAATCTTTTGCAAATATACTACTTTTATATAGTGTCCTGTTCTTTTCTTATATTTTGGTCTGTAATAATTTACAATACTTTGATTTTAGTCTCTAATTTAGAGTGATAATCCCTAACATTCTGGAACAGTAGTCTGACAGATGTTGTATCTGCCAATTCTCAATCAAAGTTGTAATCTCATGGTTTTTGTGACTTTCTTCAGTTCATCTTCAGCCTGATTTTTTGGTGAATTCTATACCAGGGTACTTCAAAAACTTTGTGGAAAAATAGAATTAAAAGATAGCGTAAATCTTTCCATGAAATTTTGAAGACAATTCATATAGCCTGGTTTGGAAAAAATTCAAGTTTCCAAAGTGACTCTGTATTTGCCTATGCCAGGTGTTTTATGGCTTAATACTATCTCAGGACCATTTTTTTTTTTCAAATGCCTAATCTTTTTTATTTCAAAATTGCATATGTTCCTTAAAGTTTATTTGGGTGGCAGGTTGGTGTGGAGGTGGGGGTGTGACATAATGTCTTCTTTTACCTCTTTTTTTAAAATTTGATTTTTTAATTGACCTGTAATAATTGTACATATCTATGGGGTTCAGAGTAATATTTTCATACATGCCTATACTGTGTGATGATCAAATCAGGCTAATTAGCATATCCATCACCACAAACATTTATCATTTCTTTGTGATGAAAACATTTGAACTTCTTTCTTCTGGCCATTTGAAAATATAAAACAATTTTCAACTGAGATTTCCTTACCATAATGGTAGCATAAAATCAGACTCAAAATAAATTTTTTTAAAACAGAGATCCTAGGAAAAGGCAAGTTTCTTTGTTGTTTCTTTGTGTCACTGAGCAGAATCTTAAAACTTCAGCCATTAGCTACCAACAGGTTTAATAATAGATGCTCTGCACCTTCCTCCAGTCTAGGACTGCTGTGGCATTGGTGCATGAAATTACTATGGACTTACTGCTTTTTTTTTTTTTTCCTGGAAATTGGTGATTTTCCTTTCTTGCTTACTAGCCACACCATAAATTTTTTAAATAAATTATTATTGTTTTAATTCTGTTGAAAACTTTAGAGTGGCAGAGTTGTTATATCGATTTAGACTATATCATTCCAGAACTAAAGTGCTAAAGTATCTTTTAATGCAAATCTCAAAATGAACTTTAATTCTCTGCCATAAGCAAAGGAGAACAAATTTTGGAAAATATAGAGACGAGAGATCTGTGGCTACATATTTCTGTCTTTTTGTATAACACAGATACAGACAGACACAGGAGGACACATACTCCCCACCCCCTCTCCTCTACAGGGTATATCTGGATCGCAGACAGCAGTGAGGACAGAGCAGGATTACAACCTGAAGTGGCAATAAAAATGGAAAATATTTTACTCTATTCTAAGAACCCAAACTCAAGAATTGGGACAAAACTCACACAGACGTTAATCCATATGTAGGCCAGTGAGCAGATGGACCAAAGGACCTGACACTAGATGAACTACTAAAACTAGAAATGTCTTTTCACTCTGTCAACTGTTTGCTTTGCTGTACAGAAGCATTTTAGTTTGATATCATCCCATTTGTTTATTTTTTTCTTTTGTTGCCTGTGCTTTGGGGTCTTATTCATAAAGTCTTTGCCCAGTCCTACTTTCTGAAGTGTTTCCTTTTAGTAGTTTGATAGTTTCAGGTCTTATATTTAAATCTTTAATCCATTTTGAGTTGATGTTGGTATATGGCAAGAGGAATGGGTTTCATATTCCCAGAATCATTTATTGAAGAGCCTGTCCTTTCCTGAGTGTAGGTTTTTGGTGCTTTTGTCAAAGATCAGTTGGCTGTAAATACGTGAATAGATTTCTAGTTTATTCTGTTCCATCGGTCTGAGTATTTGTTTTTATGCCAGTACCATGCTGTTTTGGTTACTATAGCTTTGTAGTGTAATTTGAAGTCAGGTAGTGTAATGCCTCTGGCTTTGCTTTACTTACTTACTTACTTACTTACTTACTTACTTACTTACTTACTTACTTACTTACTTACTTATTTATTTATTTGATCAGGACCATTTTGGCTATTTGGGGTCTTTTGTTGTTCCATATGAACATTAGGATTGTTTTTCTATTTCTGTGAAGAATGTCATTGGTATTTTGGTGGGGATTACATTCAATGTGTAGATTGCTTTGGGAAGTATGGACACTTTCACAATGTTAATTCTTCCAATATGTGAACATGGAATGTCTTTCCATCTTTATGTGTCCTCTTTAATTCCTTTTTGCAGTGCTTTGTAGTTCTCAATGTAGAGATCTTTGACCTCCTTGGTTAAAACAATTCCTAGGTATATTATTATTTTGGTAGCTATTATAAATGGGCTTGATTTCTTGATTTCCTTTTCTGTTAGTTTATTGTTGGTATATAAAATTGCTACTAATTTTTGTGTATTGATTTTGTATCATGCAATTTTACTGAATTCATTTATCAGCTCTAGGAGTTTTTACAGAATGGGAGAAAATATTTTCAAACTATGTATCTAACAAGGGATTAATATCCAGAATATGCAAGGAACTCAAACAACTTAACAGTAAAAAACCAAGTAATCTAATTAACAAATGGGCAAAGGAGATGAATAGACATTTTTCAAAGGAAGCTATACAAATGGGCAACAGGTACATGAAAAATGCTCAACATCATTAATCGTCAGGGAAATGCAAATCAAAACAACATGGAGCTATCATCCATACCTATTTGATAATAGGACTGGCTATTATCAAAAAGAAAGAATGACAAATGCTGGTGAGGATGTGGAGAAAGGGGAAATCTTCTGGGATTGTAAATTAACGCAGCCATTATGAAAAACAGTATGGAGGTTCCTCAAACAAACTACAGATAGAACTACCATATAATCCAGCAATCTCACTGCTGGGTATATACCCACAGGAATGGAAATCATCATGTTGAAAGGATACCTGCACTCCCATGTTTATCACAGCTTCAATTATAATAGCCAAGAGTTTGAAACAACCTAAATGTTCATCAGTGGATGACTGGATAAGGAAAATATGGTATATATACTCAATGGAATTCTACTCAGCCATAACAAAGAATAAAATTCTGCCATTTGCAGCAATATGGATGAGCTTGGAGGAAATTAAGTGAAATATGACAGGTACAAGAAAGAGTAATACCATATGTCCTCACACATAAGTGGGAATAAAGGAGTTTGGGCATGTTGTCCCTGCCAAAACTCATGTGGAAATCTGATCCTCAATGTGGCAGTGTTAGTTGTTTGAGTCATGGGGGCGGATCCTTCATGAATGGATTAATGCTCTCCCTGGGGGGTGGGGGGAGTCCTAAGTGAGTTCTCACTCTATTTGTTTCTGCAAGAGCCTGTTGTTTAAAAGGAACCTGGCACCTCCTATCCCTCTCTCTTGCTTCTTCTTGCCATATGATCTGCTTGTACCCGCTGGCTGCCTGCCACTTTCTCATGAGCAGAAGCAGCCTGAGGCCCACACCAGATGCAGCTGTCCCAGAATCGTGAGCCAAATAAACCTCTGTTCTTCATAAATTACCCAGATTCAGGTTTTCTGTTATAGCAACATAAAAATGGACTAATACAGGGAGTATTTAAAAATGAAATTTAAAAAGGACACACAATAATATGTTGAACTTTCAGAAGGACAAAACAGAACTATGGTTACTAGAGGCAGGACGGGGAGGGAATGGGGTTAGAGAGAAATCAGTTAATAGACACAAAGAATGTTTAAGTTTTGTAAGGATGAATATGTTAACTATCCTGATTTGATCATTACACATTGTACACAAATACTGAGAGTTAACTCTGTTCCCCACAAATATGTGTAATCAATTATGTTTCAGTTAAAAAAAAAAAAGAAAAGACAAAAGAGTATTGGAAGGAAAATTGTGAAAGGTTTTGAAATTGGTGACGGGATTAGCAGATATCCCTTCAGTGGAGTAATACAGGGATCATCAAATTCTGAAAAAAACACAAACAAAAAAACAAAAATAGAAATAGTGCTCCCTGGGCAGCCAGGAATCCCCAATACAAATGTGTCACCAAACTTTGGTTTCCTCCTCTCTAAAATGGAACACCAGTGGCACTTGCCTTCTCAGAGCTATGGTCATGGGTAACATGAAAAATATTAAGTAACTAGTAGAACAAAGGCACCAGCCAATCCAAACCAGAGGTAAAAAATCAGTCCAACCAAACCATTTCTTATAGGTGAACACACTGGTTGTGGTATATGTATACACTTTCTATATATAGTACAAGCAAAGCATTCATCGCCCAGTGTGTCTGACACAGAGCAAGTACTCAATAAATACGAACTAATATTATTAGCCTATCTTAACAGTAGAAATTAAATTTGGAGTTACAGAGGCAAGAATTTGGACCTGGAATTAGATGGAATCAAATAAAATCAAGTTGGAAACAACAAGGAAGGCTGGAGTCCTACAGAAATGCCTTCAACAAATGAATAATGTTCTCGGCTCACTTTTATTAGCTGGTAGGTACATGGAGCAAGGGGGTTACACTGGCCCAGAGAACAAATGTCAAGTCAGCAATGCCCAGAAAAGATCACTGATTTGCCCAGTGTTGCAAAGCGATCGAAGGACGCAGCCAAAAGAACTCAGGTTTCCTAGTTCTTATTCTATCACATCAAAATATCTTCATAACATAATAATTATTTATACATAAACAGATTTTTATTGGACACTTTCCAAAACATTTTGACATGCCTTATCTCATTTTCAGTGATAATAAGTGAGTAAACAAATAGATGCACTAGCTTCGGAGAAACAGCTGGATTTCAAGTCTACTTTGGGTGGTCCAAATTTTTAAAATGTGTTTCAAATGCCACAGTTCAAGAACTGGGCAAGTTCAATATATACCAATGCAAATGTTAGATGCGGTGCAGACAGTTGCCATGGTGATCTTTATATGATGGATGGATGGATAGATTAAATTTTTGTTTTGAGCTTCTGAAAACAAAAAATATAACACAATGCAAAAATTGCTTGAAATCATCTCTCACAAAAGAAGCTCTTTCCTAGCAATAGTCAGGACACTATCAAAAAGAGCCTATATATAGCCATGGATTCATCAATTATAACTTTGACTTAGTTTTCTACTTTTATAAAGTAGAAAATGTAAATCAGAAAATATAGTGGTTAAAAGCCTAAACTATGGAAGCTGGAATCCTGGCTCCAACCCCTGTTAGCTATGGGCTCTTGGGCACATTCCTTGACCTCAGTATGCCTCTGTTTCATTTATAAAGTAAGCATATAACGTATGTACTTCATAATGGTGCTATGAGAATTGAATGAATTGGTGTATGCAAAGGTTGTACAAGAGTGCTTGTCACATAGTACATTCTCAATAGATGTTAGTTCCACCATTGTATTCTTCACTGACCCTTGTCACAGCTCCATACGACTTTTAAAAGGATTTTTTGAAAAATTTTATTTTGTTTTAATGTTAAGGCTGTAGCAAGGACTTTTTAGATTTGGATGGTGTAGTTGGGAATGTGCTCATCAGCAAATAAGGAAATCTGACCTATGGTGACTTACCAAAAAGAAATAGAGCATTCTTTTTCTCAAATAAGAAGCCCAGAGGTAGCTGACTGCTAGCATTGATTCATGGCTTGCTGAGGTCAAGGTCTGCCTCTGTGCATCTCTTGACCTGTATTGGGGGATGCATTAGCTCCAGACATTCAAGACAAGGAGAAGGTGAAAAGGAGAAGAGCGGCTCCAGAAACATCTGCCTCTTATATTATGAAAACAAAAGCAGTTCTAGAAATCTCAACAGTCTTCCACTCATGTCTCACTGGCCAGAACTGTGTCACTTGGCCACCCCTAGCTACAACAAAGGCTGAGGAAGCTAGTATTTAGTGAGGCATCCTGCCATCCTGTTCACCACTGGGATTCTGTTGGCAAGGAAGAGGAGGAATGGATAGCATTTGCCACAGGTGCATGGGGGATCTTGCAGCATCTGATGAAAAGGATTCATTAGGTAACACTCCCTTGAACACTTGGAGAATAAAATGAGCTGGGTAATGTGTAAGCGATTTTAGCTGCCAACTAAAGCACATCTTTTGCCTTCTCCTCTTTTCTGAATTTATTCCATCTCTACTTGGTACTCTAATTCTTCCTATAATCAAAATTTAGGAAATTACCACATGTGGGTTAATTTAGCCACATTGTCACTGAAGGCAATCACTGCTAGGTTGCTGTGGCACCTCTGCAGGTGTCCATCAAGGTATCAGGAAGAAACGTAAAATACTCACTTACCGTCTCCCTTTGCTTTGCTCCAGAATCCACACACCTACTCTGTCTCTGCAGTGAACATAATAAGGAGAGTGCAGGTGCTCAGCCTGCTTCCCCCTCGACTACCACAACCCTCATTCGAGGAGTCGTGCAGTGGATGTGATGAAAGAGACCTTTCTCCAATTATGGAGATTTGTCGTTGGTATCAGTGGTTGTTTTTGTATTATTTATACCATTCTGTCTGGCGATAATATTTCTGTCTGCCAGTGACAATTACATTGCTCTTGACTGGTACAGATCAGCAGTTTGTGATAGCTCTGAAAAGCTGGTGAGCAGCACATGTCACTGGCAGACACATTAATGTTGGTGATGAGGAGTGGATGTGATGTAACGTGATTAGGTGGTGCTAAGATAAAGGACCATCTCAAAGCCCATGAATAACCAAGGCGCAATGAGGTGGCAACTATCAATTATTTATTGCCCTGGTCCGGTATATTATTAACAGCTCCAGGAAAGCATACGATCTTCTTTCTAGCTCTGTGTCCCTCACGTTAATGCTCAGCTCCTTAGCTTATGGGAGATTATGTCCTAAGGGAGACATTTCACTCCCAGCAACCATTAGACAATTCAGAGAAAAAAAAGGAAATGACCACAAGGCAAACTACATTCAACTTTTTTTGGCTATGGGAAAAGAGGCATCTGCTCTCCACTCTCCGCAGGTGACCCCTTATCACCTTCACGTGCAGAGCCTCCTCTTTACCCTTCCCTTAATTCAGGGTGGATTGCTGATTTGACAGTACTTCACACTTTGAGGGGAGAAAGTGATGTTTTATGATTAAAACCTGTAGTTAGGCTCTTGATTATTAGAGAGATGGTTACATACTGATTTCACTCTTGAGTCAGAAAGAGACTATTTTATATCTTATGTATATTATACATAGAGAAGTTATGAATAGGTACTAGTTAGGCTGCTTTCAGCTGCAAGGATAGGCCATCTGTCTCAAGATGATTTTTATCAATAAGCAAAATTAACTCACCTGTACACACAGATGTGTTATCAGGTGAGCAGGGTCTTTTCACCTCTCTGCTCTGTCAGCTATGTTGTTGGTTACCCTCAGGGTTTTAAGATCAAATGAGACTATTCTTCCTCATTTCTCTCTCCTCAACCAACGAGAAAAAGGCCCTGCCTTCAGGCTGACTAAGCTTACTGGGGTCATGTGTTCATTGCTAATAGTAAATGTAATCACTGAACTGAATACTCAGTAGCAGTTATGAAAGCTGGATCTAGTTTAGAAGGACAAAGGTAAGGTCACATTTCAGGAATTGATATGTGGTATTCCTGGATTCTCAATTCAGTTTAATATTCTTCTTATACAACGTGTACCTTTAAACATAATAATAATAATGATAATAATAATAGAGGCATAGAGATCACAAAGTATTTCATAGTTTCATCTTTATTGAAATTAACCTAATTCATTCACGCTCTAGTTAGTCTACTTTATTTATAAGAATAAGAAAATAATGACAACATAGAACACATAATATGCCAGGATATGTGCTAAAAGACTTACATGTATTGATACCTACATCAACCTGTTGACACCCACATCAACTATATTAGGGAGATATTATTCTTAACCTTCTGTTACAGGTAAACATACTCAAGTCAGGGGATTTGGCAGTTTCTTTGCCAAAGATCACACAGGCATCAGTTGCATAGGTAAAATGAAAAGTTTATCAATCTGACTTCAAAGCCCAGGTCCTTAACAATTACTTTGCAGCTTCCTCATTTCAGGCATTTTTTGAAAACCTGCTCTAGGTACAAACCACACTAAGTTTGCTGATGGCTACAAAAGATGCATAATTTCTAACTTCTCTTGCCTGCAAGATAGGATTAATACATAGAAATAATTTTAAAAATAGCACTAAGCAGAGTATAATACAGTACTGAACAATGTAGTGTCAATTACTATAGCTAGGAGTTCAAAGAAGAATGAGATCAAAGTGGTCTGATGTAATCAGGACAAGATTTGAGGGATGTGATCCTTTAATTGACTCTTTGAAGAATGGTTAGGATTTCTCTAGCTAAGTAAAGACAAGGGGGAAAAAAGGCATAGTGTGATAAGAGAAAAGCATTAAAGAAGACATAGTTTTGCACTGCAAAAATAATTTCCCTAAAAAACAGGTAGGAAACTTCTAGGAAATGACATATGAAAAAATTTCACTGACTTTGGGTTTGGTGATGACTTTTTAGATACAACACCAAAAGTACAATCCATAAATGGAAAAATTGATGGTTGGATTTTGTTAATATTAAAAGCTTCTGCTCTGAAAAGACTCTGTTAACAAAATAAAAAGACAAGCCATAGACTGGGAAAAAATATTTGCAGAAGACATATCTGATAAAGGACTTCTATCCAAAATATACGAAAAACTCTTAAAACTCATCAATAAGAAACAAACAACCTAATTGAAAAATGGACAAAAGACCTGAATAGACACCTCATCAAAGAAGATATATAGATGGCAAACGAGCATATGAAAAGATTCTCAGCATCATATGTCATTTGGGAATTGTAAATTAAACCTATTCGAATGGCTAAAATTCAAAACATTGATAACACCAAATGCTAGTGAAATATGCAACAACATAAACTCATTCATCACGGGTGAGGATGCAAATGGCACAGACAAATGGAACATAGTTTGGTAGTAGTTCCTTACAAAACTAAACATAGGCTTACCATAAGATCAGGAAATCACACTTGTGGGTATTTACCAACATGAATTAAAAACTTATGCCCACACAAAAACCTGCACATAAATGTTTTGAGCAGGTTTATTCATAATTACCCAAACTTGGAGACAAACAAGATGTTCTTCAATAGATGAATGAATAAACAAACTGTGGTGCATTCAGGCAATGGAATCTTACTCAGTGATAAGAGAAATGAGCTCTTGAGCCCTGAAAAGACACAGAGAAACCTTAAATGCATTTCTACTTCTTAAGTAGAAGAAGCTAATCTGAAAAGGCTACATGCTGTATGATTCCAACTCTATCACATTCTGGAAAAGACAAGACTATAGAGACTGACAGGTCTGAGGTAGTCAGGGCAAGTTTTTAGGGATGCTAAGGGTTCAGAGGGATAAATAGGTGGAGCACTGGGCATTTTTAGGACAGTGGAACTATTCTATATTATACTATAGTGGTGGACACATGACATTGTGCATTTGTCAAAACCCATAGAACCATACAGCACAAAGAGTGAACCCTAATGTAAACTGTATCTATGCTGGTTCATTGATTGTAACAGATGCACCACACTATTACAAGATGTTAATAATAGGAGTAACTGGGGATGGGTGAGTATGGGTAGGTGGGAAGGGGTATATAGCATCTTTATACTTTATAGCCAATTTTTCTGTAAATCTAAACTGCTCTAAAAAGTGAAGGCTATTAAGAACAACTGGTAGAAAAATTCTATACTCAGTCTCACCAATTTTGTTGTTAAACCACCATGTCCATTCCCAGACACGTCTACAATATGGGATGAATTGGGAGATACACACGTGTTCAACACCCACAGCATAGGTTCCTTGCATATGGTCCATTCTGCTTGTAGTTCTCCCAGATGCTGCCCATACATTCTGTTTCTCCTTTTTTACCCTTACTTCATCTTTCTGAGTTAACTCTAATTCTTATTTCTCTGGGTATTTAATATTTTTATAGGGTTGCATCTATATAGAGATATCTGTCTATAAAAATTTTAAACTTAATAAATAAATATATATATACATATATACATGAACACAGTAGTATTCAATATATTTAACATCAATCTACAAGGCTAACATCCATTGCAAACTATATGACAATAAGAGCAAACACCGTACTCCTGGTACTCTTCTAAACACTTCACATAGGTTAATAAATTTAATCCTGACAACACCACCAACATCAAGTCAAAGTCTATGTCAAACATTAAAGAGGTTAACCTTTAAATTTTCAAGATTAATCAAATAGTCACATACTGAAAATCACATTTAAAGTATGTGTGTTCTGCTGTTATGATCTCTATTGATCGTTGATTATTAAATAGTACCTTGGCCTAATGTTGACATTAGCCTGATACAGAATACTAACCTATACATACATAGTGTCAATCAAATTACAAGTGCACAAAACTCAGAGCTAGATAGAAATTAGGCTGAGTCACAGAGATTTGAAGCGACATTCAACAGAAAATTTCAACAAAATGTAAAGATAAGGCATTACAAAATCAGAATTCTTTTTCTCAAAGACTACCATCAGATGCATATTTATAATAATGGTGGTAAGCATGAAAAAGAGCCAGGAAAATGTTCACAGCCTGGTGAGGTTATGTTATGCTAACTAGGACAGTGTAACCAAAGCAAGAAACGAATGAGCTGTATGGTTAACCTATGAATTTGTGGCTGTCTTAACAGTTACTTCAGATGATTCTAAATTTTTGGATTGTCCTGACAGCAACTGGATTATTCTGATGTTTCTCTGAACATTCAGAATTGCTATGGAGGATAGCTCAGATTCACTGAGTAATTAATAGGAAACCTGCACTTTCCTTGATTAAAGAGTCCATGATGATGATTCACAGAAACACTCATAGAAGTAACTAGTTTGTGCAGGGATTATCCTGACTGATGTTTGTACAAACTCCTTTCTCTTGGCTCCCACATACCAAATCCAAGTGATGCTTTATTTAACAAGCTAATTGTCACTCTAAGTGGTTAGTGCATGAATCAACAGATAAATATATATCATGTCTCAAGCATATGGAAGTCCTGGATTTCAGCTTTTTTGAGCCATTCTCACGATTGTGTTATGCCCTTAACAAGCTCAGCATTGACAATATAGCTTTCTTAAGAGACGATAAAAAGTCCAATTTCATGACTATTGATCACATAATTTTATAAACTTTCTTAATAATAAGTCTGGGAATATATCAAGCCAAGCAAAGCATGGAGCACACATGCTTCACCTGTGAAATTTCATTAAAAGAGATTCAGAGGGCAAATTAAATTTTTCTCAGCTTGTAAGCACAAGCAAAACTCTTACATGGAAAACCGATTTTCCATAACTGACAATAAGAAGCTACAATAAGACTAAAAGTCTACCTGTTAGTATTAGTGAAATATACTCATTAATCGATTGTTAGTTTTCAAATGTAAAGCCTCTGCATTTGGATTAAATTTTCTAATGTCACATTTTCATAGGTGTATTGGAAGGCTGTAGATTCCACTGTACATGGGTTGTGGGAGACAAAGAAGTCCGTCATAAATCGTCTGTTCTTTCATGTGTAATCCTGCAACATGTGATGATTATTCCTTACTAATTTAAAAACATTGAATAAACTCCTAAATATTCTGGAGGAGGGGTGTCTCTAAAACCTGTGCAAAAGAGATATACCAGGACTGTCCAAGAAACAGAGAAGTTCAAAGATAGTGAAGTTCCAAAAAGGATTTGGGGAGAACTAGATGAACAAAGGACAGGTAAATCAAGGATTTGTAGGTGGTGGTGGGAGCCTAAGGAGGCTGCTTAACTGCACCCGGAGACCAGAACTAGTGTCATTTTTGGAATAGAGAATGTTGGACCTGTTAAAGGAAAAGGGACTCTTCACTAAAGGGCCCAAATCACCTCTGAGAAGCTGGAGCCCAGATTCTCCAGGACTCTTGCCACACTAACCTGGATTTTTAAACCACAGGGGAGTTAGAGAGGTAGTTAGGTATGATAAAAACAAAGAAGCAAAACATGTTCTTTGAACCACTTAAGACATACATCCCGGCTCTGATATTTGCTCCTTGTTCTCCTGCCTTGGACAAGATATAACCTGTACGGATAGTACCCTAAAAGTTTGCTGTAGGTTTAAATTAATTCATGTATGTAAAGAGTCCTACCAAGCTATCTGGCAATTAGAAGACCCTCAAAAAATCCTCACTTTTCTTTCTCTCCCCTCCCTCCCTCCCTCCCTCCCTCCCTTCCTTCCTTCCTTCCTTCCTCCCTCCCTCCTTCCTCCTTCCCTCCCTCCCTCTCTCCCTTTTTCTTTTTCCTTTTTTCTTTTTTGTGCTGTCTCTGCCTTAAAATGGTCTCACTTTATGTCTTGGCCAAGCCAATCAATCTCCTTATGCCTCAGTTATCTTTTCTATAAAATGGGTTGAAACATTTAGTAAATCTTTAAGATTGCTTCCATATATAAATCCACGAATGGTAAAAGATACCACAAGTGTTCACAATAACTCTGATTCACATACATATGGATGCAGGGTATAAACACAGCCATTGCTGCAATTCTGTTATAATGTGTCAACTGCTCTTTCAAATTTTAGCAATTATTAATTGACAGCAGCTTGAAAACAACTTTCGGGGTTTGTTGAGGTCTGGTGAACACATTCTCACCTAACTTATATGTAACATTTTGAGTGTTTTTTAGGCCTTTCCCCCTCCCTCAGTCCCTCTTCAAGGTTCTTTACCAGCTAATTAATTCACCCTGGCCAGGCAGGATAAGTGATACAAGCTGCCCCACCATTCAGGTGGGGGTAATTGAGCTGAGCATTTGTCCCAGGTTCCTAAAGGAGGTGATATCAGAGCCGGATTTAGGACACAGGAGGCCCCCAGTCCTCAAGCCTGTGCTCACTCCACACCTCTCAATCAAAGCCGGGACTGTATCTGGTGCCAAATTACATACAGCAGAGCTTTCATTTTTTATTATTTAAAGATTTCAGGGATGTGAGGAATGATCAAATATGAGTTATAAGGGATATAAAAGGATATGAAGAAGACTCAAGGGACCTTGGTGAAAAATATATGCTGCCATTATTCAAGTTTCTATTCTTATTGTAGAGAAAATATAAAGCTAAATTTGGGAGTAATAATACTGAGGAACTGAAGTAATACTACTGAATAACAAAAGGAGTGCATAAATTAGGAATCATTGCCACAGGGCAACATTCACTTCCTACTGCTTGTGTATACGTGAGCCCTCATGATGGGGCAATTCACTAACCAGGTATCGAGACTATGAATTAATTCTTGTCCACTTTCCTAATTACTGCCTGGTTCAGATTGTGTACAAATAACTACATAGCATCTGTTAGGCAAGGGGTTGATTTTTGATGATTTCACATCCATTTGCAGTCACATTTGTAGAGTACAGACTTCCTCCAAGGTCTGTGTCCACACAGAAGCAGACAGGGCCAGAGGTGCTAGAAAGGGTCAGATAATGCAAATCCCCACTAGAAAGTCATATTTTTTTCTTCGTTTGGTTTTTTACTCTGGTCAGGAAGTTATTCATCCTGGAAGCTTTAGCTCACCTATAAGAAGCCCTAAACCATGAAGGACTTGGTTCAATCTTGAAGTTTGTGAAAGCAGCACCCTGTAGCCAACGTTAGATTTCAGATTTTCTGGCGAAGTTTCTAACCAATGGCAACTTGAGAAGCTTTGCTATTCAAAGTGTGATATGATAACAACTGTGTCAGTATTACCTGAGAGCTTTCAGAAATGCCAAGTCTCAAACCCCACCCAGGACTTGCATTTGAAGAAGACCCCCCAGGGATTCATATGCCTGGTAATGTATGAGAAGCACTATCTTAAAAACTTTCTGGGTTAAGCCTACACTATCTCTCAAAAGGGCACATCTCACACATTTTGTGGGGGTGGGAGAGTAGGTGCTATTTAGTGAGATGTGGAATAATTACAAATCACAGTCCTGGAAGGGACTAGATTTTACTCTGTTATCTATCACGACATATATATATATGCCGCTTATCTATCTA
The DNA here is from genome assembly GCF_027409185.1 of Cynocephalus volans. Classification (NCBI taxonomy): domain Eukaryota; kingdom Metazoa; phylum Chordata; class Mammalia; order Dermoptera; family Cynocephalidae; genus Cynocephalus; species Cynocephalus volans. The sequence continues at coordinate 29,848,280 of NC_084475.1, forward strand.
TCTATCTATCTATCTATCTATCTATCTATCTATGTCAGTTATCTATAAAACAAAGTATTTTTCTTTTCTTTTTCTTTTTTTTTTAAGGGTCCTGAGTCTCACATGCTATCATTATAAGAGGCTTAATGGAACAGCTATGGTTTTTCTCCATCAGGTAGTACTTTCCCTTATAACCTTCTGATAACAGAATTAATCTTCCCCTCTTTTTTTCACTCATTTCATATGGTAGAAGTAGACCCCACCTTGAGATAAAGAAAAATAATTGTTTCAACATTGTATGAGCTCTCAAATCCAGCCATGCCTGAAGATGACTTAGTGCTTTATGATTGTTATAAACAATAGATTTTCCTTTCAGCCAGTTTGAATTGAGTTCCTGTACAGCACACATAAAAAAATTCTGACCAATATAGGAGCTCATCAATTTTATTTTTCTGATGCCTCTATTCACTGAAAACTAGGTGTCACCAGGCATATTAGGATTGTTTTTTCTACTTTTGTGAAGAATTTCATTCATATTTTGATGGGGATTGCATTGAATCTGTAGATCACTTTGGGTAGTATGGACATTTTCACAGCATTAATTCTTCCACTCCATGATCATGGAATGTCTTTCCATCTTTTCGGGTCCTCTTTAATTTCATTCAACAATGATTTGTAGTTCACATTGTAGAGATCTTTCACTTCCTTGGTTAAATTAGTTCCTAGGTATTTTTGTTGTTGTTGTTAGCTATTGTAAATAGGCTTGTTTTCTTGATTTCTTTCTCTGCTATTTCATTGTTGGTGTATAAGAATGCCACTGATTTTTGTATATTGATTTTTGTATCCTGCAACTTTACTGAATTCATTTATCAGCTCTAGTTTTTTGGTGGAGTCTTTAGGTTTTTCCATATATAGAACTGTATCATCTGCAAACAGGGACAATTTGACTTCATCTTTTTTGTTCGGATGCCCTTTATTTCTTTCTCTTGCCTGATTGCTCTGGCTAGTATTTCCAACACTATGTTAAATAAGAGTGGTGAGAGTAGGCATCCTTGTCTTGTTCCTGTTCTTAAAAGCTGAAAGCATTTCCCCATTTAAGATGATGTTCGTGTTAGGTTTTTCATATATGGTGTTGAGATACTTTCCTTCATACTTAATTTGTTGAGAGTTTTTAATCCTGGAGGGATGTTGAATTTTTCCACATGCTTTTTCTGCATCTATTAAGATGATCATATGGTTTTTGTCCTTGATTTTGTTGATGTGGTCTATCACATTTGTTGACTTGTGTATGTTGAACCATCTTTGCATCCCACTTGATCATGGTGTATAATCTTTTTGAATTCTGTTTGCTAATATTTTGTTGATAATATCTTTATCTATGTTCATCAGGGATATTGGCCTGTAGTTCTCTTTTTTGTTGTTGTGTGACTTTGATTTTGGTATCACAGTGATGCTGGCCTCATGGGATGAGTCTGGGAGAATGGCCTCCATTTCAGTTTTTTGGAATAGTGTGAAAAGGATTGATATTACTTCCTCTTTAAATGTTTGATAGAATTCAGCAGTGAAGCCATCAGATCCTGGGCTTTTCTATATTGGGAGACTGCTGGTTACTGCTTCCATCTCATGCTCATTATTGGTCTGTTCAGGTTTTCTGTTTCTTCTTGGTTCAGTCTTGGTAGTCATATATGTCCAGAAATTTATCCGTTTCCTCCAGGTTTTCAAATTTGTTGGCACAGAGTTGTTTATGATAGTCTCTAACGATTCTTTGTATTTCTGTGGTTTGTGGCATCACTTGCAATGTCTCCTCTTTCATTTCAGATTTTTGTTATTTGGGGCTGCACTTGCTTACCTCTTTCCTGTTGGCAGAGACTCCTCCTGGGTCCTTGCTTCTCTGGGTTAGGGGGTGGGGTGGAGGTGACTGGGAATTTTCTCCCATATTCTTATTGGGTATCCTGATTTTCTACATTCACCAGTGGCTCTGTGTGTGTCCCTCCCTGGGTCAATGCAGTTGTGTGGGCTCTGCAGGTAGTTCTCACTACTGGGTACATGGCTACAGGGGCCACACAAATTCTCCCTTCGGTTGGGCCACTGGATCAAGGGACTGCACTTACTCACCTCTTTCTTCTTTTCTAATACCTTGTAAAACACAAGAATACTTGGATATGGGTGAGGTGGAGCTGGTGGTGCCCAAACTGAGCATTGGCAGGGAACAGAATGAAGTGCTGTGTGGCAAAATGGGTGGTGGTGACAGCAGCGCTCTGGGGCTGGATGGTGGCAGTGGTGGTGGCAGGGTATGAGCAAGAGGAGGGTTACTGCTATGAAGCATTCACAGCGGAGCAGATTCTTTTTGCCAAAAGGGAAAATTCCTCTTGTGCCATTCTTGGTGTCAGAAGCATGGTAGCTGAAGCCATGTGCCTTTTTCTCCTCTCTGTGTCACCATCCTGAACTTTCATGCCCTACAGGAATCTCAGAAGTCTCCTACTGTACTCCTACACTCTCCCACCAATGCTTTTGTCAATATTTAGCTGTCTGTTTGTTGTTCTGGTCTTTTTCTGTGGGAGGAATGCACTCTGGGCACCTCTAGTCTGCCGTCTTGTGCCACCTTCCCAAGGAAGCTTTAACTACAGAAAACAAATGTATTCTAAAATAAAAGAAGTTTCAGTATACTTGGCTCTGCAATGTACAATATTTATAATGTAATAATTTTATAAATACACTGATTTAACCAAAACTTGTAATAGGACTGCAATGGGATAATTACAGCAGGAAAAGTAGAAATGATCTAAAGAGGTAAATGCTATACTATTATCAAAAAGTTAATATACAATACACAAATTTTAATAATTCAGGAAATAGCAGTATTTATCTATTATTTAGGAATATCTAGGTGAATAAAAGAAGAAACAGTTACTACAGGGGTGGGAGGGCTGGAAATAAGTACTGCTTGGTTTTCTTCATGACCCTGAAAAATGTTAGCTTTAAAAATATATGTACTTGTTACTCTAATGAACTTTAAATTATTAAATATATTTTAAAAGATAGGCATCCTAGGGAGGGGGAAGAGAGAAATTCATTTTTAAAGCAGCAAGGCAGGGGGAAATATTATCTGAGAGTAGGAATAGGGCGAGACCTACTGTGAGCAGTGTGGCTCTGGCAAAGTCCCACAACAGAATCCTGAAGGTATATCCTGTTCAGGGTGGGAAACCACCTATGTGCTGTGCCAGGGATTGGAGCAATGAGGATTTCAGGAAGGACGAAAACAAAAAAACAATGTTTTTGACCAAACTCTGTGGTTTACTCTTTTAAACCTCCATAAAGGAAACATGGAAGCAAAACTACTGGGGTGGAGAAATGGAAGTGATTGTGGAGTTGTTTAATGAGAAAAGCAGAAGCAGTAAAGAGAAACGTGACAGTGTTTGAGCATGGGTGAAAGCTGAGAATCCAAAGTGGACAAGAAAGAAAAGGAAAGAATTGAAGAAGAGCCAAGAGATTATACTGCTGCTTGAAAATTGTAAAGATCTACATTACAGGCAACATTCCACGTGAGTTAGTATCAAATAGGAAGAATTAAATCCTGGGGTTGTCCTCTACTGTGTCACCCTGAGCAATTCAATTAATCCTTTAAGTCTCAGTTTCCACATCTGTAAAATGAGGATAAAATCTACTTCACACTGTTGATATGAATGCAACACTGAAATGATTTTAATAGACAAGAGCACTTAGGAAAATTTAAATTTCATGAGAAAAGTTCCATTGTGAAAGGGAAATCTCCCAATGAGAATCTGAAAAAAGGAAAGCTTAGTGAGGTGAGGGCAGAGATATAAAGAAGCAGCTCACAGTTTTGCTCCCTCTTTTCTAGGAAGAATATGTCAAGGCCTTCACCTGTTTGAACATCCCAAGTTTGATCCATTTTGACTTGGTTCTGCCATTTGAGATTGACAAGAACAATATCCTTTTACCATATCTAGAAATTAAAGGAAATTTCCCCTTGAGATTTAAAAATATTTCCAATGGCACAATAATCTAAACAAAGGTGAGTATTTACATAATGGAAAATTCTGGAAACAAAATGCTAGGAATAACATTTCAGAGAAAATAGCAAATAAATGTCAGAAAGCCCTTTCAGTGATTTGTAGCAAAGGCTTCTTTTCCCCATTAGGAATTTTATATTGTTTTGCAGCAATTTGTTTTTTCTCACTCTGACTTTCATTACCAAGGCTATGTATTTGAAACTTCTGATTTTCTGCTTTATTAGTTTCTTCACTGCATTGTACTAGAGTGGTTTGGAAGGATAATAAATATTTAGCATGATAATGCAACTAACTACTGCCATCTGATTTTCTGTAGTGTAAAGGTGGCATTTTGATAGATATTTCCAGCTAATCTGAATAAGAATTGCTATAAAAAACTGTTCTAGCCTTTCAGACAATTTTCAGGAAAAAAAATGTAAAAGGATAATAAACTGAGTCCATTGGAGGTAATTTTTCAAAGAGAAAACTTTCAGTATTTCTATATTTATTTATTTACTTTTGGTCAATCCTTAAAGCATCATTGAATATCTGCCCCTCCCCCAAATACTTAGATTCATTTCACAATCCTGCAGCTTCCCACAGCATTGGTAAAATCAGGTGAGTTGGATCTAAGCAGTTGCCTAACACTTTCATTCGTTAAAAAAATAAAGCAAAACGATAGGCTGAAAGAAGCTCCATGCAACAATTTGAATGGATATTTAAATTGCATTTACTGCCACAATTTTTTTTAATTTGGGGATATATATATATATTTCTTTTTTTAAATTTTTATTTTGTCGATATACAATGTGGTTGATTATTGTGGCCCGTCACCGAAACCTTCCTCCCTCCTCCCTCCCCTCCCTCGCACCCAACAATGTCCTTTCTGTGTGCTTGTCGTATCAACTTCAAGGAATTGTAGTTGTTATATCTTCTTCACCACACCCCCGGATGTGTGTGTGTGTGTGTGTGTGTGTGTGTGTGTGTGTGTGTGTGTGTGTGTGTGTGTGTGTGTGTGATTTTATTTATTTATTTTTAGCTCCCACCAATAAGAGAGAACATGTGGTATTTCTCTTTCTGTGCCTGACTCGTTTCACTTAATATAATTTTCTCAAGGTCCATCCATATTGTTGCAAATGGCAGTATTTCATTCGTTTTTATAGCTGAGTAGTATTCCATTGTGTAGATGTACCACATTTTCCGTATCCACTCATCTGATGATGGGCATTTGGGCTGGTTCCAACTCTTGGCTATTGTAAAGAGTGCTGCGATAAACATTGGGAAACAGGTATACCTTCGACTTGATGATTTCCATTCCTCTGGGTATATTCCCAACAGTGGGATAGCTGGGTCGTATGGTAGATCTATCTGCAATTGTTTGAGGAACCTCCATACCATTTTCCATAGAGGCTGCACCATTTTGCAGTCCCACCAACAATGTATGAGAGTTCCTTTTTCTCCGCAACCTCACCAGCATTTATCGTTCAGAGTCTTTTGGATTTTAGCGATTCTAACTGGGGTGAGATGGTATCTCAGTGTAGTTTTGATTTGCATTTCCCGGATGCTGAGTGATGTTGAGCATTTTTTCATATGTCTGTTGGCCATTTGTATATCTTCCTTAGAGAAATGCCTACTTAGCTCTTTTGCCCATTTTTTAATTGAGTTGCTTGTTTTTTTCTTTCTTGTAAAGTTGTTTGAGTTCCTTATATATTCTGGATATTAATCCTTTGTCAGATGTATATTTTGCAAATATTTTCTCCCACTCCATTGGTTGTCTTTTAACTCTGTTAATTGTTTCTTTTGCTGTGCAGAAGCTTTTTAGTTTGATATAATCCCATTTGTTTATTTTTCCTTTGGATGCCCGTGCTTTCAGGGTTGTATTCAAGAGGTCTGTGTCCAGTCCTATTTCCTGAAGTGTATCTCCTATGTTTTCTTTAAGAAGTTTTATTGTTTCAGGGTGTATATTTAAATCCTTAATCCATTTTGAGTTGATTTCAGTATATGGTGAGAGGTATGGGTCTAGTTTCATTCTCCTGCATAAGGATATCCAGTTATCCCAGCACCATTTGCTGAAGAGGCAGTCCCTTCCCCAGTGAATAGGCTTGGTGCCTTTGTCAAAGATCAGATGGCAGTAAGTGTGTGGGTTGATTTCTGGATTCTCTATTCTATTCCATTGGTCAGTGTGTCTGTTTTTATGCCAGTACCATACTGTTTTGGTTATTATAGCTTTGTAGTATAGCTTAAAGTCAGGTAGTGTTATGCCTCCAGCTTTATTTTATTTACTCAGCATTGCTTTGGCTATGCGTGTCTTTTATTATTCCATATAAATATCTGGATAGTTCTTTCCATTTCTGAGAAAAATGTCACTGAAATTTTGATGAGGATTGCATTGAATTTGTATATCACTTTGGGTAGTATGGACATTTTCACTATGTTGATTCTTCCAATCCAAGAGCATGGGATATCTTTCCATCTTCTTGTACACTCTCTAATTTCTCTCAGCAGTGGTTTGTAGTTCTCATGATAGAGATTTTTCACCTCCTTGGTTAACTCAATTCCTAAGTATTTTATTTTTTTGGTGGCTATTGTAAATGGGCAGGCTTTCTTGATTTCTCGTTTCTGCATGTTCACTATTGGAGAAAAGAAATGCTACTGATTTTTGTGTGTTGATTTTGTATCCTGCAACTTTGATGAAATCATTTATCAACTCCAAGAGGTTTTTTGTAGAGGCTTTAGGCTGTTCGATATATAGGATCATGCCATCTGCAAACAGGGACAGTTTGACTTCTTTTCCAATCTGGATGCCCTTTATTTCCTTCTCTTCTCGGATTGCTCTGGCTAGTACTTCCAACACTATGTTGAATAGGAGTGGTGAGAGTGGGCATCCTTGTCTGGTTCCTGTTCTTAAAGGAAAAGCTTTCAGCTTTTCCCCATTCAGGATGATATTAGCAGTGGGATTGTCATATATGGTTTTAATTATGTTGAGATACTTTCCGTCTAACCTAACTTATAGAGGGTCTTTGTCATGGATGAGTGTTGAATTTTATCAAATGCTTTTTCAGCATCTAAAGAGATGATCATATGATCCCTGTGTTTGACTTTATTAATATGGTGTATCACATTTACTGATTTGCGTTTGTTGAACCAACCTTGCATCCCTGGGATGAATCCCACTTGATCGTGGTGAATAATTTTACATATGTGTTGCTGTATTCTGTTTGCTACTATTTTAGTGAGGATTTTTGCATCTATATTCATCAAGGATATCGGCCTGTAGTTTTCTTTTTTGGTTATATCTTTACCTGGTTTTGGTATCAGGATGATGTTTGCTTCATAGAATGAGTTTGGGAGATTTGCGTCCGTTTCAATCTTTTGGAATAGTTTGTAAAGAATCGGTGTCAATTCCTGTTTGAATGTTTGGTAAAATTCTGCTGTGAATCCATCTGGTCCTGGGCTTTTCTTTGTTGGGAGCCTTCTGATAACAGCTTCAATCTCCTTTATTGTTATTGGTCTGTTCAAATTTTCTACGTCTTCACGGTTCAGTTTTGGGAGCTTGTGTTTGTCCAGAAATTTATCCATTTCCTCCAGATTTTCAAATTTGTTGGCGTATAGTTGTTTATAGTAGTCTCGAATGATTCCTTGTATTTCAGATGAATCAGTTGTAATATCGCCTTTTTCATTTCTAATTTTTGTTATTTGAATCTTCTCTCTTCTTTTTTTTTGTTAGCCATGCTAATAGTTTGTCGATTTTATTTCTCTTTTCAAAAAACCAACTATTTGATTCATTGATCTTTTGTATTGTTTTTTGGGTTTCAATTTCATTCAGTTCTGCTCTGATCTTAATGATTTCTTTCCATCTGCTAACTTTAGGTTTAGATTGTTCTTGTTTTCCTAGTTCTTTAAGGTGAAGTGTTAGGTTGTTCACTTGCCATCTTTCGATTCTTCTGAGGTGAGCATTTAATGCAATAAATTTCCTCCTTAATACTGCTTTTGCAGTATCCCACAGGTTTTTGTATGATGTATCATTATTTTCATTAGTTTCAATAAATTTTTTGATTTCCTGCTTGATTTCTTCTTGGACCCATATGTCATTAAGTAGAATGTTGTTTAATTTCCATGTGTTTGTATAGTTTCCAGAGTTTCGTTTGTTATTGATTTCTAGTTTCAATCCGTTGTGGTCTGAGAAGATACATGGGATAATTGCAATTTTTTTGAATTTGTTGAGACTTGATTTGTGACCTAATATGTGATCTATCCTGGAGAATGATCCATGTACTGATGAGAAGAATGAATATTCTGAGGTTGTTGGATGGAATGTTCTGTAGATATCTGCCAATTCCAATTGGTCTAGAGTATTGTTTAGATCTTGTGTTTCTCTGCTGATTCTTTGCCTAGATGATGTGTCCAATATTGACAGTGGGGTGTTCAGGTCCCCTGCTATTATGGTATTAGTGTCTATTTCCTTCTTTAGGTCTAATAGAGTTTGTTTTATAAATCTGGCTGCTCCAACACTGGGTGCGTACATATTTATGATTTTTATGTCTTCTTGATGCATCAGTCCTTTTATCATTACGTAGTGTCCCTCATTGTCTCTTTTTATGGTTTTTAGTTTAAAGTTTATTTTGTCAGATTTAAGAATAGCTACTCCAGCTCCTTTTTCTTTTCTGTTTTCATGGTAAATCTTTTTCCATCCTTTCACTCTTAGTCTATGTGAGTCTTTATGGGTGAGGTGGGTCTCTTGTAGGCAGCATATAGTTGGGTCTTGCTTTTTGATCCAGTCAGCCAGTCTGTGTCTTTTGATTGGGGAATTTAAGCCTTTAACATTAAGAGTTGTTATTGAAAGGTGTTGATTTGTTCCTAGCATTTTATTGGTTGTTTGGTTGTCTTAGGTGTCTTTTGTTCCTTGCTTTCTGATTTACTGTTTGGTTTCTGTGTTTGTTGGTTCCTTAGTTTGTAGATAGTGTTTTTGTTTGTTTGTTTTCTCTTCATGAATGCCATTTTTATTATACTAGTGGGTCTTGATTTTTCTTGGGTTTTTATGGCAGTGATAGTTATTTTTCAGGAACCAAACCCAGTACTCCCTTGAGAATTTCTTGTAAGGGTGGTCTTGTGGTAGTGAACTCCCGCAGTTTTTGTTTGTCTGAGAAATATACTATTTGCCCTTCATTTCGGAAGGATAGCCTTGCAGGGTAGAGTATTCTTGGCTGGCAATCTTTGTCTTTTAGTATTTTGAATATATCATCCCATTCCTTTCTAGCCTTTAGGGTTTGTGATGAAAATTCTGATGTTAGCCTGATTGGTTCTCTCTTATAGGTGATTTGACGCTTCTCTCTTGCAGCTTTTAAGATTCTCTCTTTGTCTTTGAGTTTTGCCAATTTGACTATAACATGTCTTGGAGAAGACCTTTTTGGGTTGAATACGTCTGGAAGTCGTTGAGCTTCCTGGATCTGAAGATCTGGGATTTTTCCTATACCTGGGAAGTTTTCTGCCACTATTTTGTTGAATATGTTTTCAATGGAATCTCCTTTTTCCTCCCCGTCTGGAATACCCATGACTCAGATATTTGAGCACTTAAGGTTGTCTGCTATCTCTCTCAGATTTTCTTCAATGTCTTTGATTCTTTTTTCTTTTCTTTTCTTTCTTTTCTTTTCTTTTTTTTTGTCTGCTTGTGTTATTTCAAACAGCCCATCTTCAAGTTCAGAGGTTCTCTCTTCAACTTCCACAAGCCTGCTGGTTAAACTCTCCATTGTGTTTTTTATTTCGCTGAATAACTTCTTCAGTTTGGCAAGTTCTGCTACATTTTTTTTCAGGACATTAATTTCCTTGTACATTTCCCCTTTCAGGTCCTGTATACTTTTCCTCATTTCATCATGATGTCTAGCTGAGTTTTCTTGTATTTCATTCAGTTTCCTTAGAATTATCACTCGAAATTCCTTGTCAGTCATTTCAAGGGCTTCTTGTTGTATAGGATCTAGAGTTTGAGATTTATTAACTTTTGGTGGTGTACTTTCTTAATTCTTTGTATTTCTGGTATCTTTTTTTTGATGTTTATTCATTGTGGCAGGGGATTTCACAGTCCACAGGTTTGACACTATTGACTAACTAAGGTATTTCTGTGGTTGCCAATTTGGCATGGCTACCTCCGTGACTGCTCAGTTGGCCTCTAGTGCCTTTTGTGTGTGGTTGCCTCGGGTCTTGGGCCTCTCCGGGGAGCCACCTCTCTAGTCAGCTTAGACTCTGCTGGGCTGCTGGATCACGGGGCAGTACCGCAGGGTGTGTGGTCTCTGCTGAGCTTCCACTTCCCCTATGGGATGTCTCCCTGCTCTGTGTGCACTAGGCCAGGCTTCGGATGGAGCCGGGTGGCGGCAGTGAAGCCTACCTGCTGCTAGATTGCGTGGCGGTGGCCTCCCCACAGGGTGTGTGGACTCTACTAGAGTTTCTATTTCCCTTGCTGGACTTCTCTGTGCTCCGTGCACCTTGGGCTGGGCTGCCGGTTTGTGCAGAAGCAGTGTGGTCCCCGTGGAGTTCCGTCCTCCCCTGCCAGACATCTCCCTTCTCCAAGCGCACTAGGTGGGGCTGGGGATGGAGCCGGGTGCCTGTGGTGAAGCCTACCTGCTGGATCTCACAGTGGCGCCCCGCAGGGTGTGTGTTTTCTGCTGAGTGTCTGCCTCCCTAGCCGGACATCTCCGCGCTCTCTGCGCACTGGGCTGAGCTCTATATTTTTTTAATTCTATGAAAGAGAAAAAGCCACACATCATTTCAGGGGCTTTGCAGGCTGCAATGAATAGTGTGCATTTAGGGAAATTAGCATTTGTTGTCTTGAATATCTCTTGAAACAACAGATTCCTGTCTAGAAATCTCCGATTAATCCTGCCCCTCTTTATTTGTTCAGCCCTGGATTTCAAGTTCATTTTCATTCTGAGATCCTAGACTAATGCTTCCTTTAGTTTTACATTTAAAAATGAAATTCAGCTAACATTAGTTTTTAAAAACAATTTAAGACACTAACAATAAATGGATCCTACATTATTTCTCAAACTGCATAAAACCTAAGATTTGGAAACATGTAATAAATGCAATAAATGAAAAAAAAAGATAAACATCTAATGGCATCCTATATATCAAATTTACCATTAAGACCATCTACCCCATGGTTTTTAGGTAATATGTGATTTCTATAACATTGAATCTGAGGGATAAATTCTGGTGGATTTTTTTCTTTTAAGGAGGTCTGTGCAATGCGTAAAAAATAATCATCCAAATTCCTACCATAAATGTAATTGCTTTTTGGTAACTAAATAGATATTCTTTTCAAACAGGCTGTTGAGTTGGCAAACCACAACTCTGAGTTCCATTTTTGATGCTACATGAACTGTCTCCAGAACCTTGTTTACTGGTTACCTACCTGGTGGCTCTGTTGATTGTCTGTTGAGGAAAACTAATAATTCTTTAAGTTAATTCTCAAAAATGAACACAAAAAAAGCCAAAAGCAAATATGCTTCAACAGTCTGTAATATGACCAATCTTTAACAAAATGTAGATAAAAAATTAAGCACCTTAAATTAAGCTTTGTGTGATTTTCCACCTGCACTGCTGTGCTCTCCATAAGAAAAATTTTAAACTGTTAGGGGCAGCAATTATTTGGAAAAACAAGCACTGGGCAAGTTTTCAATTATTCTTTATGCAATACCCTTTGAACAAGGAGATTTCAGAAATACTGTGACACTATCATTAAATAGTGTCAACCAAAAAAAAAAAAATCTCAACTACAGCATACAGTGCCTTCATGTTGTCTTCTGTCAATCCACTGACACAACGAACCTGGACTGTGCTAGACACCAGGGCACCCTGCCACTCCAAAAGAACATTATTAGTGTCCTATGTCACTACAGTTGGTTATACTCAGAACTGTTCAAACACACACTGGAATTCAGAATTTTATACAGGCAGACATCAGCTGGTGGTTTCAAGCTATGCCAGCAGCAGGTTATCTCTAAAGTGTTTTTGTTTTGGTTGCTATTGTTGTTGAAATATAATTAACATACCATTTCTCTGCTGAATAATGATGTTGAACATCTTTTCATGTGATTATTGGCCATTTGTATATATTCACTAAAGAAATGTCTATTCAGATACATGGACCATTTTCCATTCAGTTATTTGCGTTTCTGTTTTTGCATTGTAAGAGTTCTTTACATAGTGTGGATACAAATCCCTTAACATAAGATTTTCAAATATTTTCCCCACTCTGTGGCTATCTTTTGACTTCCTGATGGTGTCATTTGGAACACAAAACTTTTTAATTTTGAAAAATTTCTATTGACCTAGTTTTCTTTTGTTGCTTGTGCTTTTGGTCTCATATCTAAGAAACCATTACCTAATCCAGGGTCACAGATATTTATTTCTAAGTTTTCTTTTAAAAGTTTTATAGCTTTAACTTCTGCATTCAGGTCTGTGATGGGGTTTAACAGTTATTCTTTTATGTATGGTATAAGGTAGGGGTGCAACTTCATCCTTTTGCAGTAACATTTATTAAAAAAGAAATTCTTTCCCATTGAATTGTCTTGGAACCCTTGTTAAAAACCAATTGAACATAAATGTAAGAGTTTATTTCTGAACTTTCAATTCTACTCCATCAGTCTATGTGTCTATCCTTACACCAGTATTACCTACTATTGATTACTGTAGTTTTGTACTAAGTTTTAAAATTAGGAAGTGTAAACCTCTAACTTTGTTTTCCTTTTTCAAGATTGCATTGGCTATATAGTCCCTTATATTTTCATATAAATTTTAAGATCTGCTTGTCAACTTCTGAGGGGAAAAAAGTAGCTAGGATTTTGCCAAGGATTGTATTATACCAACAGATGAATTCGGGGACTTTTTTATCTTAACAGTATTGTTTTCCTATCCATGAACATGGATCTTTCCATTTATTTAGGTCCTTTTTAATTTATCTCAATGACATTTTGTAGTTTTTGATGTGCAAGTTTTGTACTTCTTTTGTTAAAGCTATTCATAAATATTTTATTCTTTTTGATGCTATTGTAAATGCAATTGTTTTCCCAATTTCGTTTTCAGATTGTTGATTGCTAGTGTATAAAAATACAACTGGAGTGACATCACCAAGATGATGGACTAAGAAATACCAGCCTTCCTCCATACACACACACACACACACACACACACACACACACACACACACACACACACACACACACACACAGAGACACATATAGACAACTACCCACAAACCAAAATAGCCCTGAGAGGGCTCAGGGACCTTTAAAGAATCTTCAGCAACACAGTGGAACAAAAAAAAGCAAAAGAAAAAGAAAAGAAAAGGAGACTATCCACACAGAAAGTACTGCTGGTGAGATCAGCATGCCTGAAACACCAGGAGATGGCTAGGAACAGAAAGAAAGGTGGAAGCTGTAAGTATTAGCCACACAGCAGGAACACAGTCCCCAGTGGCCTGCTCCACAGAAGACAACCTGCGTCTGTTGCCACCGAGGTAATCAAAAGCCTGATATAATCCCATTTGTTTATTTTTGTTTTTGTAGCCTGTGCTTTTGAGTTCTTATTCATAAAATCTTTGACCAGTCCTGTGTTGTGTTTTCTTCTAGAAGTCTTATGTAGTTTTGGGTCTTCCAATTAAGTCTTTAATCCATTTTGAGTTGATTTTGGTAAATGGTGAGAGACAGGAGTCTAGTTTCATTCTTCTACATAGGGATATCCAGTTTTCACAGCACCATTTATTGAAGAGGCTGTCCTTTCCCCAATGTATGTTCTTGGCATCTTTGTCAAAGATCAGTTGATTGTAGATGTGTGCATTTATTTCTGGGTTCTCTATTGTGTTCTGTTGGTATCTGCTTCTGGTTTTATACCAGTACTATGTTTTGCTGACTATAGCTTTGTAGTATATTTTTAAGTCAGATAGTTTAATGCCTCCAGTTTCCTGCTTTTTGCTCAGGGTTTGTCTATTTGGGGTCTTTTGTGATTCCATATGAATGGTAGAATTGTTTTCTCTATTTCTGTGAAGTATGTCATTGGTATTTAGATATGGATTGCATTAAATCTGTAGATTGCTTTGGGTAGTATGGTCATTCTGACAATATTAATTCTTCCAATCCATGAACATGGGATTTCTTTCCATTTTTTATATCCTCTTTAATTTCTTTCCTCAGTGTTTTGTAGTTTTCATTGTACAGATCTTTCACCTCTTTGATTAAATTTATTCCTAGATATTTTATTTGTTTTGTAGCTATTTTAAATGGGATTGCTTTCTCAATTTCCTTTTCTGCTAGTTCATTGATGGTGTATAGAAACACTAATAGTTTTTGTGTATTGATTTCTTATCCTGCAACTTTACTCAGGTAGTTTATTGGATCTAAGAGTTTCTGGTGGAGATTTTAGGTTTTATATATATGTGTATGTATGTATGTATGTATGTACATAAAAGATCATTTCATCTGCAAACCAGGACAATTTGACTTCCTCTTTTCCAATTTGAATGCCCTTTATTTCCTTCTCTTGCCTAATTGCTCTGGCTAGAACTTCCTGTACTATGTTAAATAGGAGTGGTGAGAGTGGGCTGTGACTGCACTGCCCATGCCCAGTCTCAAACATTAGAGCCATTGCCACAGTGAGCTAGTTCACACTTCAGCCACAGAGCCAAGGTCTCTCTGAGTGTGTCTGCATTCCAGGCACCAGGTCAGCCACCGCAGAGAGCTAGGCCCCTGCCCCGATCCTGGACCGACTATAACTTTGTGCATGCCTATGCTCTTATTTTTGGCTTCCCAGCTGCTTCACAAACACCTACACCCTACCTAATGTTAGCAACAGGGCAAAAGTGCTTCCTGTGCATTGGCACCAGCACCATTACTGCCCCGGATTCTAGAGCCATGTTCCCTCCAGTTGTGCCTGTGCTTCAGGCCCCAGCTACATGGCTGCCTCCATCAGTACCATTCATCAGATACTGATACCTGCAAAGCAGACCCAGTGTCAAGAGGGACACCACAAAAAACAACTTCCACGGTGGGGTGAGAGAAAAAAGACATCATAAAAACATTATTAGCCACTGCTACCAAAGACCGCAACGACCCTCGCTGTCACTACAGACATCCATAGTGCTCACTGTTGAGGATCCCTGCAATCTTCACACACACTGACCTCAGCTAACAGAACAAAACCAGGGGCATCACACTACCTGAAAAATCTACTATGACGCTATAGTAATCAAAACATCATGATACTGCCATAAATACAGAAATACAAGACCTGGAACTGTGAAACTGCTAGAAGGAAACATAGAAAAAGCTCCATAACATTGGTCTGAGCAATGAGTTTTCAGATATGACTCCAAAAGCAAGGGCAACAAAAGCCAAAATAGACAATTGAGAGTACATCAAACTAAAAAGTTTCTGCACAGCAAAGGATACAATCAACAGAATGAGGACACAGCCTACGGAATGTAAGAATATATTTGCAAACCACACATGTGACAAGGAGTTAATACCCTATAGATAGATAGATGATAGATAGATAGATAGATAGATAGACAGACAGACAGACAGACAGACAGAGATACATATAAGTCAAACAACTTAATAGTAAGAAAACATAACCCAATTTAAAAATGTGCAAAGGATTTTTATAGACATTTCTCAGAAGAAGAAATACAAATAGCTAAAGATGTGTGAAAAATGCTCAACATCACTAATTATCAGAGAAGCTCAAATTAAATCCACAACGAGATATCACCTCACAGTTGTTAGTATAGCTATTATCAAAAAGATACGTGCTGACGAGGATGTGGAGAAAAGGGAACTATTACACACTGTTGACAGAAATATAAATTAGTACGATCATTATGGAAAATGGTAAGGAGACTCCTTAAAAAAATAAAAACAGAGCTACTGTGTCATCCAGCAATCCCACTTGTAAGTATATATTAAAATGATAACAGTATGGCAAAGAGATGTCTGCACTCCCATGTTTACTGCAGCATTTTTCAAAATAGCCAAGATATGGAATCAACCTAACTGTCCATCAAGGAATGAATAAAGAAAAAGCAAAGTTCTGAATAAAATGTTATTCTGCCTTTAAAAAAAAAAAAAGGAAATTCTGTCATTTGCGACAATATGGATAACCCTGGAGGACATTATGTTAAGTAAAATAAGCCAGGCACAGAAAGACAAACGCAGCATGATTTGACTTCTATATGCAATCTAAAAAAGCTGAACTCATAGAAAGAGAGGAAAACAGTGGTAACCAGAGGTTGAGGGTTGGGAGCATTAGTGAGGTACTGCTCAAAGTACACAAAATTTCAGTTTGACAAGAGAAATAAGTTTGAGAGATCTATCATACATTATGGTGACTAATTAATAACAATTAATTGTATACTTGAAAATTGCTAAGGGAGTAAATTTTGTATTCTCACCATAAAAAAATAAGTATGTGAGGTAATACGTATGTTAATTAGCTATCTCTCAATATATGCATATATCAAAGCATCATGTTATATGCCAGAAATACATACAATTTTTATTGACTGATTTAAATTAATAAACAAAAAATACAACTGATCTTTTTTTTACGTTGAGATTGCATCCTACAACCTTCCTATACTCATTTTATAGCTCTTATAATTTTGTTGTGATCCTTATGATTTTCTAGATAAAAATCACATCATCTGTAAACAGATTGCTCTGCTTCTTCCTTTCTAATTTGAGTGACTCTTCTTGCTTTTTCTTTCCTAATTTCCCTGGCTAGAACCTCCAGTAAAGTGTTGCTTAACAGTAGTGGAAGTAAATATCTTTTGTCTTGTTTCTGAATTTAGGGGAAAAAACTTTCAGTCTTTCACCATTAAGAATGATGTTGAATGTGGATTTTATCAGTTAAGGAAGTTTCCTTCAATTCCTAGTTGTTGAATGGCTGTATTATGTAAGGGAGCTGAATTTCGTCTTATGCTTTTTCTACATCCATTAAGATGATAATGCAGATTTTGTACTTTATTCTATTAATATGGTGTACTGCACTGATGGATTTTCATAAATTGAACCAACTTTGCATTCCTAGGGTAAATCCCACTTGGTAATGGTTATATACTTTTTAAAAATGTATTGTTGAATTCAGTGACTAGTATTTTGTTGAGTGTTGATGAATCTATACTCATAAGAGATGTTGGTCTGTAGTTTTCTTTCCTTGGCAAGTATTTTTGTGCTTTTGTTGTAAGGATAACACTGGCTTCATAGAATGAATAGAAAACTGTTACCTCCTCCTCTATTTTTTGGAAGAGGTTGTTAATGACTCATGTTAACTTGTTCGACATTTGGTAAAACTCACCAGTGAAATTATCTAGGCCAGTGTTTTCCTTTGAAGAAAGTCTTTTGTTGTTGTTGTTGTTGTTGCTGTTTTATTAGTAATTCAATCTCTTCACTTGTTTTAGGTCTATTTATATTTTCTATTTCTTCTTGAGTCAGTTTCAGTAGTTTGATAGCTACAAATTTGTATCTAACAATTTGCATCTATGAATTTGTCTATTTTTTTCTATGCTATCTAATTTTTTGGCATGTACTTGTTCATAGTATTCCCTTATTATCTTTTTTATTTCTGTAAAATCAGTAGTAATACCATCCCTTCCTTCATTCTTCATTTTAATAATTTGAGTCTTCTCTCTTTTCTTTCTTGGTCAGTCTAGCAAAAGATTTGTCAATATTTAAAATCTTTCTTCAAAGAACCAACTTTTAGTTATGTTCTCTCTATTTTTTCTGTTATTGGTTTCTCTTAATTTTGCTCTAATCTTTATTATTTTCTTCCTTCTGTTTGCTTTGAGTTTAGTTTGCTCTTATTTCTCTAGTTTCTTAAAGGGGAAGTTCAAGCTATTGATTTAAATCTTTCTTTTATTAATGTAGACATTTATAGCTATAAATTACTTTCTAGCACTGTTTTCCCTGTGCCTCATCAGTTTGGTTATGTTGTTTTTTCATTCTCATTCAATTCAAAGTATTTTCTAATTTCCCATGTGATTTCTTCTTTGACCCACTGGCTATTTAGAAGCATGCTATGTAATTTCCATATATTAGTGAATTTCCCAAATTTGTTTTTCTTAATGATTTTAATTTTATTCCATTGTGATTGAAGAACATATTGTCTGATTTCAATCCTTTAAAGATTTTTGAGACTTGTTTATGACCTATGAAAATGTCTTTCCTGGAGAATGCTTCATGTGTACTTGCTGTTATTAGGTTAACATTCTGGAGATGTTTAGTAGGTCTAATTGGTATTTAGTGTTATTCGAGTACTTAGAACTTTGTTGATATTATCTCTAGTTGTTCTTACTGTTATGAAAAATGGTGTAATAAAGTCTCCACCTATTATTATTAAACTTAATATTTCTTCTTCTAATTCTATTAGTTTTTCTTTCATTTATTTAGGGTTTCTCTTACTAGATGCATAATGCTTATAATTGTGATATATTCTTGATGGTAGACTCTTTCATCACTATAAAATGTCCTTCTTGGTTTCCAGTAACAATTTTTTTTCATAAGTCTATTTTGTCTGACATTACTACAGCCATTTTTTGGTTACTGTTTGCATAGTATAACTTTTTCATCCTTTTACTTTCAACCTATTTGTGTCTTTGAATCTAAAATATGTTTCTAATAGATGTCATAGTCCCTCATCATTTATTTTACTATAAATTTTCTTAGTGGTTGGCCTAGGGATTAATACCAACTTAATTTCAATAGTTTACCAAAACTTTGATCCAATATTGCTCCATTTCCTCCCTTTCCTTTATGTTATTATCAATGTAAAATTACATCTTTTGTAATTTTTCATTTGCCTATGTAGTTACATTTACTGGTCATCTTTATTTCTTCACTAGACTTGAGTTACTGTATAATACTCTTTCATCTCATCATGAAAGACTAACTTTTCTACTTCAGGTAAGACAGGTTTGCTAGTGGCTAATTCCATTTTTGCTTTTCTGGGAAGGTCTTAATTTCTCATTCATTTTGAAGGGTAGCTTTGAAGGATATGTAATTCTTGATTTACAGTCTTTTCTTTGAATATTTTGAAAATGTCATCCCATGGCCTTCATGCCTTGATGTTTTCTATTGAGAAGTCAAATGTAAAACTTTGTACATGAGTAACTTTCCTCTTGCTGCTTTCAAGATTTGATCTTTGTCTTTCTATTTTTAATTTGATTATGTTGGGTCTAGGTGTGGAACTTTTTGAGGTTATCCTTCTTGGAATTTGTTGAACTTCCTGGATGGACATGTAAAATCTTTTTCATAAAATATGAAAATTTTTCAAACATTATTTCTTCAAATTTTCTTTCATGCTTCTTTCTCTCTGTTATCTTTCTATAACTCCCATATGCATATGTTAGTACACTTGATGATATCCCAAAGGTCTCTGAGGCTGTGTTCATTTTTCTTCATTCTGTTTTTTCTGCTCAACTGACTGGATAATCAAAACTGATAATCAAAACAACCTAACCCTACACATCACAAAGAACTAAAGAAACAAAAACAATCCAGTCTCAAAAGTAATAGACAGAAAAAAAAACTTAAGATCAGAGCAAAACTAAATGAAGTAGAGACACCCCCCAAAAGATACAAAAGATCAATGAAAGAAAAATTCAGTTTTTTGAGAAGA
Source organism: Cynocephalus volans (assembly GCF_027409185.1). Classification (NCBI taxonomy): domain Eukaryota; kingdom Metazoa; phylum Chordata; class Mammalia; order Dermoptera; family Cynocephalidae; genus Cynocephalus; species Cynocephalus volans. The sequence goes on from NC_084475.1 coordinate 29,867,932, forward strand.
TAAGCAAAATAGACAAACCATTAACTAGGCTAACTAAAAAAAGAAGAGAGAAGATCCAAATAACAAACACAACAAATGAAAAAGAAGACACCGCAACTGATACCACAGATATACAAAGGATCAGAGACCATTCTGAACAACTACACTCCAACAAATTAATTTCTGGACACACAGAAACTACTAAGACTAAACCAAGAAGAAACATAAATCCTCAACAGACCTATACAAATAATGAGATCGAAGCAGTAATCATCAGTCTCCCCACAAAGAAAAGCTAAGGACTGGATGGCTTTACTGCTGAATTCTACCAGACCTTTAAAGAGGAATTAATACCATTTCTCTTCAAACTATTCCAAAAAGTTGAAACAGAGGCCATTCTCCCAAATGCATTCCATGAGGCCAGCATCACCCTGATACAACACCAGACAAATATACAACAAAAAAAGAAAACTATAGGCCAATATCTGGGATGAACACAGATGCAAAAATCCTTTACAAAATATTAGCAAGCAAAATACAGCAATGCATCAAAATAATTATACACCACAATCAGGTGGAATTCATCCCAGGGATGCAAGCATGGTTCGACATATGCAAATCAATAAATGTTATCCACCACGTCAATGAAACTAAGGACAAAAATCATATGATTATCTCAATACATGCAGAAAAAGCATTTGACAAAATCCAACATCCCTTCATTATAAAGAATCTCAGCAAATTAGGTATAGAAGAAAAATATCTCAACACAATAAAAGCATATATGGCAGACCCATAGCCAATATCATCCTGAATGGCAAAACCTTTCAGCTTTTCCCTTAAGAACAGGAACAAGATAAGGACAGAGCTTTTACTACTCCTACATCTGTGATGTACAGACTTAACATCAATATCTGTGCACAATATGTGATGTTCAAACCAGGATAATTAGCATATTCATCATTACACAATGTAATAATATTTTGTGACCCTCTACCAATTTCTCCTCCACTTTCCCCTCCCACCCTTTCCTACCTCTGGTGGCCTCAGTTCTATTCTGTCCTTTGGAAGTTTAAGTGTATTATCATGATTGTTGTATCTTTCTTTCTTTGTTTACATTTTTGGCACCCACTATGAATGAGGACATATGGTGTTTCTCTTTCTGTGCCTGGCTTATTTCACTTAGCATAATTTTCTGTAAGTTCATCCACATTGCTGTAAATGGCAGGATTTCATTCTTTTTTTATGGCAGTATAGTATTCAGTTGTGTAAATATACCTCATTTTCCTTATCCAGTTGTCCAACCATGGACATTTAGTTTGGTTCAAATCTTAGCTATTGTAAATAGAGCTGCAATAAACATGGGAGTACAGGTATCCCTTCAAAATGATGATTTCCATTCCTTTGGGAATATACCCAGCAGTGGAATTGCTGGATCACATGGCAGTTCTATCTGTAGCTGTTTGTTGCTGCTGCTTTTAGTGTGTTTAGTGATTTTTCTGAACTAATTCTGTAAAGTCAATAGTCTTGATGTCGGAGGTAGGGTTTGGGGGGCCTGATGGTCGGCCTCTACCCACCAAGTGCTCTCACCAGGTTCTTGACTCCACCACAGGAAAAAATTCAAGGGAAGAGTCACAGTAGAAAGTGAGAACAAGTTTAATACAACAGATAAGAACTATAGGTTCCACAGAGAGAGAGTGTGGCATAGCTTCAGAGACTGAGCAGGGCCCACACCAAGTCTAACACAAAAGTAAGTTCAGTACAGACATTAAGTTTAACACAAAAGCAAGAAAAACATGCTTAAATTTCAGTACAAGGAGCAGGCAGGCTCCAGAGAGTCAGCAGCTGCTTGCTGAAAGTAACTTAGATACAAAGTAAAATATACACACCTCAGCCAGGGGAGTGTGGGCTGCATCCGAGAAAGTGAGCAACAACCCTGCTTTCTGCTGAGATTCAGCTTTTATAGTTTATCTTTCTAATGAATATTCAGTTAAGGGGGTGGTTCCCAGTTATATGCACCAGAATATTCTATGCTCTCTATTGAGCATGCCTAGCCACTGGATTGCATAAGCCAGCCCCCTGTGGTCTCATCTTCCCCAGTTGGTGCTAAAAATAGGTATAACTGGCAACAGTAAGTTTCCTCCAGGGGAAGAGGCCTGAGACCTCAGGGAGTGGCTGGAAACTCAGAGGCATGTCCTGAAAACTGAGCTCGGGGAAACGGAGCATCTCCTGTATCAGTCTTTGTCCTAGGTGGCCAATAAAGTCTCTGCTCCTTTAGCTTAGTAGCCGGCTAATGATTGGACAGAGATCTCCCTGAATTCCTTAAAGCCCATAGTCTTTGCTGAGTAACTCTATGTGTATGTTGGGTCATTTTTTCCACACCCAGGCAGGCGATTTACAACCACAACTTAGTCTTCCCTTTCTGCTTAGATCCAAGGTCAGCTATAGATGAGAGCTTAGGACCTTCTCAGGTCTTTCCTGGGTATACATACAGGCCTACAAATATGCATAGCCTTATAGAATCCCGGGAATATGCCAGAGCTTTGAAAGCTTTTTATTACATCTCATTCCTCAGCTTTTCCTTTTAAGTTTTCTGATCAGCGTGCGGTTTGTCCCAACTGTTATCACCACCTCAGGCAGCCGTGATATTACACAATTGTAACTGACTGTTTTTGATAAATGCCACTGTGTAAAAGGCTGTTTTCACAAGCAGAGGTCTGAGTCAGGTCAAATAAAGACAAGCCCTAGAAGTGGGATTTTCCAGGGCTGCCAGACAGGTCACATAATGACAGTTATATGTGCATTGAGCTTTGGAAGCGCTCCAACGCCTCTTCCAAAGTTATGCCTTCTCCGGAGGTTTTCACCATGATTGCAAGGCTATTGGTTTAAAAGGCTGCATAAAGTTAGGGAGAGGAAGACAGCCCTAAAGCAAATTAAAATGCCATAAATCTTGCTGTTCTTACTGAGATTTAGCCAGTTATCCTGAATGAACCCTACTCAGATTGTTGCAATCCTTTAGTTAACTTTCAGAGTTCTGAAAACTTGACTGTGACAATTTTTGCCAGTTTTCTCATTGCCTTTATAGAAAAGAAAATTTTCGTAGCTACTTAACCTGTCATTCCTGCTGACATCACTCTAAAGTGTCCTTATAAGGGGTTGGTTTACAAATTTAACCATCTTGGAGTAACATATAAGAGAGTTATTGAAATGAATACAATTTAGTAAGTGAACAGGAACTGGGTAAAAACATGGAAAGAATTTAAGTTTCCCTGTAGCATTTAGGATTCTGAAAAATTCTTTAGCATTTTTTAAATTCAAAATATTTTAACATTTACTGGTACATATATGTGGGGTACAGTGTGTTGTTTCAGTACATGCATATACTGCACAATAATTCACTTAAGGTAGATAGCATAGTTTTGTAACCATTTCTCCAGCACTTTTCCTTCACCCCACCTGCCCCAACCCCACCTCTGGTAACCATTGTTTTACTATTTCTATGACAACCACTTTTTAAAATCATACATATGAGTGACATCATGAAGTATGTATCATTTTGTGTCTGACTTACGTCACTTAACATGATGGTTTCCAGTTCCATCCATGTTTCTGCAAATGATAGCATATCGGTCTTTTTTTCAATAGCTGTGCAGTATTACATTATCTATATCTATATCACAGTATTTTTATTCATTCCTCCATTGATGGACATTCCATCCATTGGCTACTATGAATAGTCCTTCAATAAACATGAGAGTGCATGTGTCTTTTTGATGTATTGATTTCATTTCCTGTGGATATACATCAGTAATGAGAGAGCTGGGTTGTTGGGTAGAACTCTTAAGTTCTCAGATGAACCTCCACACTGTTTTTGGTAGTGGCTGTACCAATTTACACTCCTGCCAGCAATGGAGGAGAGTTCCTTTTTCTCCACATCAATGCCAGCACTTGTTACTTTGTGTCTTGTTGATAATAGCCATTCTAACTGCAGTGAGATGATATCTCATTGTGGTTTTCACTTGCATCTATCTGATGATTAGTGATTTTGAACATTTTCACGTGCTTGTTGTCCATTTGTATGTCTTCTTTTGAAAAACGTCTATTCAAATCCTTTGTCCATTTTTTAATTGGGTTATTTGTTTCTCTTTTGCTATTGAGTTGTTTAAGTTCCTTATATAATCTAGATATTAGCCCCTTGTCTGATGTCTAATTTGCAAACACTTTCTCCCACTCTGCAGGTTGTCTCTTCACTTTGTTGACAGTGTCCCTTTCTGTGCAGAAGCTGTTTTTAGTTTGATGTAGTCTCATTTGGGGGACTTTTTGGCTTTAGTTGCCTGTGCCCTTGTAAGCTTACTCAAAGAAATGCTGCCCACTCCCATTTTGTGTAGAGTTTCCTTTATGTTTTCTTCTACTAGTTTCATAGACTCAGGTCTTAAATTTAGGTCACTGAATTATTTTGAGTTGATTTTTGTGTACCTGTGGGAGATAGGGGTCTAATTTTAATCTTCTGCACGTGGGTATCCAGTTTTCCCAGGCTGTCATTTCTCCATTGTATATTTTTGGCATGTCAATTGGCTGTAAGTGTGTGGGTGTATTGGGGAGCTCTCTATTCTGTTCTATTGATCAATTTGTCTGTTTTTAAAGCCAGTACCATGCTGTTTTGGTTACTATAGATTTATAGCATATTTTGAAGTCAGGAAGTATGATGCCTCCAACTTTGTTCCTTTCGTTCAAGTTGCTTTTAGCAGGGCAGGGTCTTTTGTGGTTCCATAGACATTTTAAGTTTTTTTTTTTTTCTGTTTCTGTGAAGAATATCATTGGTATTTTGATAGAGATTGTGTTGAGTGTGTAGATTGATTTGCTTAACATGTACATTATGATGATGTTCTTCCAACCCATGAACATGGGATATCTTCTCATTTATTTGTGTTCTCTTCATTTTTTTTTTTTCACCAATGTTTTATAGTTTTCATTGCAGAGGACTTTCACCTCCTTGGATGAATACACTCAGAGGTATTTTTTTTTTTTTCTTAGCTATTGGGAATGGGATTACTTTCTTGATTTCTTATTCAGCTATTTCATTATTGTGTATAATAAAGCTATTGGTTTTTGGTGTTGTTTTTGTATCCTGCCACTCCACTGAATTCATTTATTAGTTCTAGTGATTGTTTTGGTGGAGTCTTTCAGATTTTCTATGTATAAAATCATGTCATCTGCAAACAAGGATAGTTTGGCTTCCTCCTTTCTGACTCGGATGCCCTTTACTGCTTTCTCTTGCCTTAATGTGCTGACTAGAACTTCCAAAACTAGGTCAAAGAAAAGGGAGGGAAGTGGGCATCCTTATCTCACTCCAGATATTAAAGGAAAAGCCTCCAATTTTTGTCCTCTCAGTATGACATTAGCTATGGGTTTGTCATACATGACCTTTATTGTGTTGAGGTACATTCCTTCTGAAGCTAATTTGTTGAGTGTTTTTATCATGAAGGGGTGGTTGGATTTTATCAAATGCTTTTCTGCATCTATTGAAATGATCATAATTTTTTTCTTCATTCTATTGATGTAATTAATAATGTATCACATTATAGATTAGCGTATGTTGAACCATCATCCTTGGGATGAATCCCACTTAATCATTGTGAATAATCTTTTTCATGTGTTGGATGAATTCTGTTTGCTTGTGTTTCATTGAGGATCTTCACATCTGTGTTTGTTAGGGATATTTGTCTGTAGTTTTCTTTTCTTACAGTGTCTTTTCCAAGTTTTGGTCTGAGGGTAATTCTGGCCTTATAGAATGAGTTTGGGAGTATTCCCACCTGTTCAACTTTTTGGAGGAGTTTGAGAAGAACCAGTATTAGTTCATCTTTAAATGTTTTATAAAATCTGGCAGTAAAGCCATCTGGTTCTGGTATTTTCTTTGTTAGGAGGCTTTTTATTGCTGCTTTAATCTCATTACTCATTATTGGTCTGTTTGGGTTTTTGAGTTTTTCATGATTTAACCTTGGTAAGTTGTATGTGTCTAGGAATTTTCCACTTCTTCTAGGCTTTCCAGTTTGCTTGCATATAGTTATTCATAGGAATCACCTGTGATGCTTTGTATTTCTATGGCATCACTTGTAATTTCTTCTTTATTTCTAATTTTATTTATCTGAGCCTTCTCTCTTTTTTCTTCATTAGTCTAGTTAATGGTTTATTGATTTTGTTTAACTTTTCAAAAAACCATTCTTTGTTTCACCAGTCTTTGGTATTTTTAAAAAATCTCTAATTCACTTATTTCTGCTCTGAGCTTTGTTATTTCTCACTTCCTACTGATTTTGGGTTTTGTTTGTTTTTGATTTTGCTTTTGTTTGTTTGTTTGTTTGTTTTCTTTCTTCCCAACTCCTTGAGGTATAATGTTAGGTTATTTGGAGACTTTCCTTCTGTCCTTCTTTCTCTCTTTTTTAAATGTACACATTTATTTTTTATTAAACTCTCTTAAAACTGTTTTTGCTGTATATCATAGATTTGAGTATGTATGTTTTCATTTTCATTTGTCTGCAGGAAATTTTTAATTTCCTTTTTGATTTCTTCTTTGACCCATTCATTGTTTAGGAGCATATTGTTTGGTTTCCATATATTTGTGCAGTTTCGGTGTCCCTTTTTGTTGTTGATTTCTAGTTTTATTCCATTGTGGTCAGACAATGTAGTTGATATAATTTTGATTTTTTAAAATTTGTTGAGACTTGTTTTGTTTCCTCATATGTGGTCCCTTCTAGAGAATGTTCCACATGCTGCTGAGAAGAATGTATTCTGTAGCTGTTCGATGAAATGTTCTATAAATGTCCTTTAAACCAAATCAGCCTATATTAAAGGTTAATTCTGATGTTTCCTGGTTAGTTTCCTGTCTGGAAGATCTGTGCTTTACTGAAAGTGGGTATTCAAGTCCCCAACTATTACTGTGTTGAAATCTACCTCTTTCAGTGGGTCCAGTAGTAATTGCTTCATTTAACTGTGTGCTCCAGACTTAGGTGAGTATATATGTAGAACTGTTATAACATCTTGTTGAATTGATCCTTTGTCATTATATAATGACCTTCCATGTCTGTTTTCACTTTTCTTGGTTTGAAGTCTATTTTATCTGATAAAAGTATTGCTACTTGTGCTTTTTTTTAAATTTTCTGTTTGCATAAAATATCTTTTCCCATCCCTTCACTTTCAGGCAGGCAAGTTTCTTGTAGGCGGTATATTGTTGGTTCTTGTTTTATGATCCATTCAGCCACTCTTGCCTTTTAATTGGGGACTTTAATTCATTTACATTTATTCTTAATATATAGGAATTTGTTACTGCCATTTTGTTATTTTTTTCTGGTTGTTTTGTAGATACTTTTTTTCCTTTTTTCTGGTTTTATTGTCTTCCTTTGTGGTTGAGTGATTTTTCTTTAGCTTTACATTTTGATTTATTGCTATTTATTTTAGTATTTCTCTTATAAGTTTTTGTGTTATGGTTACCATGAGGCTTACAAAAAATATATTATAGTTAGGCTAATAGCAACTTAACTTTGATATCTAAGAAAAAAGAAAACAAACAAAGCCAATCTACACTCTGGCATCATTCCTTCCTGCCCCCCCTGCCCCCTGCCTTTGACCTTTTGCTGTTTCATGTTATATCTTTTAAAATTGCTTATCTCTTATTTGGTTTTTGTGTGTGTTATTGCATTGTTAGGTTTATCCTTCAGACTTTATACTAAGAATGTAAGTGGTTTATTCATCACCCTTACAGCATTGGAATATTCTGAGGGTGTCTGTGTATTTACTTTACTAATGAGTTAAAGACCTTCAGATGTTTTCTTTCTTCTCTTTAGCATCATTTCTTTTTCAGATTGAAGAATTCTCTTTAGAATTTCTCATAAAACAGGTCTACAGTTGATTAATTCCCTTAACTCTTGTTTCTCTAAAAAAGACTTTACTTTTTCTTCATACTTGAAGGTTAGTTTTGCTGGATATAGAATTCTTGGCTGACAGTGTTTTTCCTTTGACACTTTGAATATATCATCACATTCTCTTTTGGCATGTAGGGTTTCTACTGAGAAATCCACCGATAGATATACTAGGGGTCCATTGAATGTTATGTGTTTATTTTCCCTTTGATGCTTCAGTATTTTCTCATGGTCTTTAGTTTTTAATAATTTGATTATAATGTGTCTTAGGGTGTTCCTCTTGGGATTGAATTGGATCGGTGACTCTGAGCTTGCTGTATCTGGATGCTGTCATTCCTATCCATTCTTGGGAAATTTTCAGCCTTTATTTCCTCGAATATACTTTCTTAGTGTCTTCCTTTTTATTCTTTGGTTATGCCAATTACACAGAGGTTATGTTGCTTGAGGGAGTCCCATACTTGCTATATTTCAGTTACATTTTTTCTTATTCTTTTTCCTTTTTGTTCCTCTGGTTGGACAATTTCATGTATTTTCTCTTTGAGCTCACTGTTTCTTTCCTCTGTTTGATTAAGTTTGATGTTGGAGCTTTCCATCAAATTTTTCAATTCAGATAATGTATTCTTTATTTCTAAAATTTCTATTTGTTTTTCTATCTGTGTTTTCTTGTGACTCCATGAACATCCTTAGGAAGATTATTCTGAATTCTCTGTCAGACTTTTCATAGATCTGCTGTTCTTCTGCACCCATTGCTGGTGCTTTGTTTGTTTCCTTTGGTGGTGCCATATTTCACCATTCTTTCATGATCTTTGTGTCTTTATGCTGATGCCTGTGCATATGAGGAAAATTCTACCTCTTCCAAGTTTTATAGATGTGCTTTGGTTGTGTTAGATCTTTACTGGTTTGTATCAGAGCATTGTGTCTGTTCTATGATCCCTCCCCACCCATTCTGTGGTATATTAATAGCTACCACCACCAGTTATACTCTGCACTGGAGCTAATGTGCTGTCCTGTGGTTAGTTTCTGAGTCAGGAGAACTTCCTGTGGGGACCAAAACTTGATTTCTGTTCTTGAGCTAAATTGCTGCTTTGCTGTTGATTCTGGAGATGGCTTTTTGTTTGGATCATTAATCACTTCCAAGTCTGGCCTGTGTGGAAATTCTGGCCCAGCGCTGAGTCCCATAGATTGTGCTCCCTGCAGTTCTATCACCTTGACTGATTTCCACTGAGACCAGCTGCCCATGCTGCACCCAGTGTTCCCTCAGTGGGCCAGCCTTTCACCTATGTGCCAAGCACTTCCCATGGGGCAGGCTATGTATGCGTCCCTCACAATAACTCACTGGCCTCTGGGTGGCTCTTTTTTCCAGTTGTCTGTGGTGGCTTGCTCCTATGCAGGCCCAGGGGTATCCTGCCAGTGGTCTTTATGGCCTGTGGGTGGGTATGATGTGCTCCAGAGCCCTCTTGTCCCCTGAAGACTCCAAGCATGTTTATAGGAAGAGTTCTGCTTTGGCTTTTTTTGGCTTCAATCCTGTACAGCAGCTATTCCTCACCTTCATACCAGGCTGGCTCGGAAGCAACCAGGGCTCAGAACCATAGAGGCAGTCCCTACACCCTCTCTCCACAGCTTTTCATGCCTTCACGAACTTTGTGGGTCTCTCTTCCTCTCCCTCCAGCTCTAGCAGTCCTAGTTTAGCAGTCTTTGCTTTATAATAATTGTACATTGGCTACTTGTGAGGAGAGCAATGTTGGGAATTGTCCATTCTGCCATCTTAATATTTAGCATTTTTAAAAGGTGTAATTTATACACAATAAAGTGTAAATATCTTAGGGTACAGCTTGATAAATTTTATATATGTATAAGCCTTGTAATAGTCCATTTTCTGTTGCTATAACAGAATACCTGAGATCCAGTGATTTATAAAGAAAAATGACTTTTATTGCTTACAGTTTCTGAGGCTGGGAAGTCCAAAGTCCATCTGCTGGTGGCAACAGTGACCCAAGAGTCTCACAGTGAAAGATGGTGGATGCAGCTTCCTGAGGTGGCCCTGGGCAGCAAGCACGTTGAGGGCCTCAGCCTGTTCCCTAAGACAATTCTGTCTCCCTAGGTCTTTGGCTCTGAAATGGAAGAGTTGGCCCCAGAGGCTTCTGCAAAGCCTTCAGGGCCTTTTTCTCCTTCTTTTGATAATCCCATTCTTTTGTTCTAATCTTCTTAGCACCATTGAATTTTTCTCCTGAAAATGCTCTCTGTTTCTCTACCACGTGGTCAGGCTGCAAATTTTCCAAATCTTTACACTCTGCTTTCCTTTTAAATTCTGGCTTTACATCACACCTTTGCTGCCATAACTCAGCATAGGCTGCTGCAAGTAGCCATGCAGCATCCTTAATGCTTTGCTGCTTAGAAATTTCTTCTGCCAAATACTCTGTTTCACAACTCCTAAGTTCCAACTTCCACAAACTCCTAGGGCACGGACACAGTGCAGCCAAGTTTCTTGCCAGTTTACAGTAAGTGTGATCTTTGCCCCAGTTTCCAATAAACTCCTTCTTATTTCTATCTCAGACTTCCTTAGAATGTTCTTTACAGTCCATATTTCTATCAGCATTCTGGTGACAGCCATTTAACCAATCTCTAAAATGTTCCAAACTTTCCCTCATCTTTTTGTCTTCTTCTCAGTCCTCCAAACTCCTCCAACCTTTGCCTGTTACCCAGTTCCAAAGCTGCATCCACATTTCCAGGTATCTGTATAGCAACACCCCACTCCTTGGTACCAATTTTCTGTATTAGTCTGTTTTGTGTTGCTATAACAGAATGCCTGAGGCTGGGTGATTTATAAAGAACTAAGGCTTATTTGGCTTACAGTTTCTGAGACATTTGCATCTGGCACAGGCCTCAGGCTGCTTCTACTCATGGCAGAAAGCGGCAGGAAGCTTTCTGAAGGTACAAACAGATCGCATGGTAAGAGGACGCAAGAGAGAGAGAGAGAGAGAGGAAGTGCCAGCATCCTTTAAACAACCAGCTCTTGCAGTACTCACTCATTACTCCCCCCACCTAGGGAGAGCATTAATCCATTCATGAGGGATCTACCCCCATGACTCAAACAGCTTCCAGCACTGCCACATTGGGGACCAAATTTCCACATGAGTTTTGGTGGGAACAACACCTCCAAACTCTATCAGTAACCATAACCTAAATCAAGGTTCATAACATTTCCATGACTCCAAAAGGTCCCTTGACTTCCTCCTTGTCAATACTTTTCTCCCAGAGGTGACTGTGATATGACTTTTTCACAATTATCACCATAGATTAGTTTTTCCTGTTCTTGAACTTAATATAAATGAAATCCTACAGCATCTACTCTTTTGTATCTGGCTTCTTTCATTCAACATAATGTTTTTGAGAGTGATCCATGTTGTCCAGTATGTAAGGAAGTCATTCTTTTCCATTGCTGATGGAATTCCACTGTATAAGTATATCATTCTTTGCGTATCTGTCATTCTATCAATAACCATTTGTGGTGCTTCCATTTAGGGGCCCTTATGAATAAGGATTCTGTGAACACTCTTGTGCTATCCCTTGGTGGACATATGCATTCATTCCCTTTGAGTATATAACTAGAAGTGGCATTGCTGGATCACTAGGTAGGTCAGTCTTTTTAATTTTAGCCATTCTGGTAGGAGTGCATGGGTATCACATTGGGGTTTGAATTAGTGTAAACCTGATGAATAACAATGTTAAATATCTTTCTATATGCTTATTTAGTATTTTTGTTTCCGCTTTGATTTCTTTTCTTGCTATAAAATGTCTTAATTCTGCAAACATTTATTTAGAACCCACTATATTCCAGGAATATAGAGATTAAATGCTCTGCCCTCAGAGAGCTAACAAATTAAAGAGAAAGATATACAAATAAATAAATGGTTAAAATCTAGGGCAATAAATGCAATGTTATTGGCAAACAGAGGAGAGGCATGTAAACCAACTGTGTAGATTAAAAAAGACTTCTTAGAGGAAGCAACTCTTAAACTAAGACTTAAAAGATAGAAAAGAGTTAGCCAAATGAACAAGTTGAGGGGGAAGGAAAGGACATATTGGGAAAATAGAACCAGAAACAGAGAGGAAAGTCTTCCTGCCTTTGGGTTATTTTGATTTCTTAATTAAAAAATAAAATGTTTTGGTGTAAGCCCCCAAAATGAGGGCATAAAAACTGAGTCTAGGAGAACATTAATTCAATGCCAGAAACTTTACTAATCAGCACCAATCTGGGAGTTAATGATGGTCCAGTGCAGTCATATCCCAAGATCAATACCCATTCAACTCTATCGTGGATAATTATGATAGAACTATTCTAGCTCTGCAAAGGACTCCAGGCGATTAAAACTCTGCAGAATTAAAAAATGGATAAAGCAACTCCATACACTTAAAAAATCAAAATGAAAATGAAATTAATTAAAATCACCTTACGATTTCAATAATGATATATATTACCATAATTTCTGTTATTAGTAATAATGTTATTGCAGCAGCTACCATTGTGGTATATTTGCCATTCGTCAGGCAGTGTTTGAAGCACTCTACATACAGCCATATGAAGTGTGTACTGTTTCTATCCTTCCTTCACAGATTCTGAAACTGAAGTCAGAAGGAACTTGTTCAATATCATACATTAAAAAGGAGAGATGGAATTTGAATGCAGGACTGATTCCAGAGCCCATGCTTTAATATTAAAATCTTTTGAATTACAACTGGGTGCCCTGTAGAAAAAGAGCATTCTTTTTTCTCATTACAGTTCTCTGACCCATGGAACAAGAGAGCTATTTATATGTTTGTGAAAGAGACTCTGCATTTCTAGCCAAATTAATTGTTATTGCACCTAGTTCACACTCCCTCCTGATGCCAGGACATACCATCACCTTATAAATCCAAACTTAACGATGCTTCTACCTGGTCTAATCTAAATTTCTTCTTCTACTTCCTTTTGGTTTAAGCCAATGTGATTATTACATTCTTCCAGTATGCTCTTAGGTCCATGCTATATTAATAAGGACGACATTACAGACAGTTAACCTGATCTCTTATTTTGGTTTATATTTCTTTTGACATTTTAATAGCCTAGCCAAATCCTAAAGGAAGTATTTGGCATAAGTGAATATACAATACTTTCAGAGCATAAAAATAAATAAGCAGATATATAGTTAAGATAGTAAGGTTACGGTTCTCAGCTCCATGTCCTACTTCTCCCAGCCAAAATGAAAAGAAAAAAAAAAAAAAACCAAAAAACCTGGTGTCTTGTCTATATTTAGAAAAATACGGCATTTGTATATAAGAATTTCAATCTACACAATTATTCTAATTTTCAAATGACTTTGTTATTTCAGCATCTACTAGGAAGAAAAGGACAAAGGGGAGAGAAACTGGGTTTAGATGAATATAACTCCTAAAAGATTTTTTAAAACCTCATCAAAAATCTGGCAGAAGTTCATTTTACACTGAAATCTTAAAATAAGAATGTTCAGGGGACATGTTAGGACTTTAAATAAATTTTAATTTAATCTCTTTGGATGTTAATGACTTTTCTGGGCAACACTGTTTTCTAGTTGTCAGAGAATATGTGTTTCTATAAGCACTAGTACTGGGGGAAAAACATTAAATTTAGGTCTTAAGGTGAGCTTACATGAGAACAAACAGGAAGCTTAAGGTCACCAATCAAGTTTAGATAAATGACACAGCACAGTGACTAATCCAGCCTTAATGTGTGTTAGAGGGCAATGTCACCAAGTGTACAAACTCGGTGAGTATGAACTGGGCTGTTTAGCTCTTCAATTCTCTTAGCATTTATTAATTTTAAGTGGTAATGTATAAATGCACTAACTTGTACCATTTTTCCTCATTAGGTCACATTACTATCACACATTATTTTTAACATGATAAATATTGCACTTAGGCATTTTCATTAGAAATAGCCTCTAATGGCCAATGCAACCAAAGTGTGCCATGTACAAAAAATGGAAGTGGTGGAAGAGAGGAATGGATAATGTGGGTAGAAAAGTAATGATTTCGTTGGTAACAGAATTGAGAGAATTGAACACGTGAAATGGTTTAATAATTTTCCCTCAATCATGGCCTTCAAGTTTTCTAACAAAGATATACAAACTAATATGACATTAATTAGATGGTTACAGTTTTACCTTTTTATACATATGGAGAGGAAAAAAGCACCTTCCCTACCTTGAAAAATACCACCATGTGTTCATTTAAGTTTTATTTAGTTTGAGGGATTAAGGTATTAAGAAAAAGAGTGTTTCTTGGAGATGTTAGGAATTGGTTTCATTGAACAAAAAAAGAAAAAAAGAGAAAAAAAACCACAGTAAAAACATCTGGGACAGAGCGAAGTCAGAAAGGCAAGATAGTCAGAGAGTGGACTTCGGGAGCGGATTATAGAAACAATGTAGGAATGCTAAGTGGTCACAGCAAAAGTGGGGCAAGTGACTAAGAGGCCAGGACATCCCAGGTTGGAGAACATGGTCAACGGTTTCCTTTAGCAGGGAAGTGCTCAGAGCAATCAGTCCACAAGAAAACTAGGGAAATGTGAAGAAGGTAATTAGCAACTTTAGATAATTACCATTTATGTTAAAAGTTTAGCGTCTGGAACCAAACAACGTTGATTCAAATCCCTGCTCTACCATAGTAGCTTTGTGAACCTTAACCTCTACATGACTCAGTGTTTCTAATCCACAAACAGGGGTAAAATTAATACTGTCTCTCTCATAAGACTGTGGCGCGGAGTCAATGTGTATGTGCCTAGCATATACTAAGTGCAATCTATATGTTGTTGGTCATTATTATTATTTTACTCGAAAGATCTGGAGACTTTGGGGGAAAAACAAAAATGTCTGGGACAGATGGGGACATAATTTTAAGAAAGATCAGCAAGTTTTTAGATCAGTTGAGCTGGTCCTGGTACGTGGGTGGGGTCAGGTGGCAGGCCTCCCGTGGTCCGTCTACTGATTTTCAAGTGAGCTGGGGACGCTTCTGGTAAAATTACTTGAGTTATGAGCACCGTTGCAATACAGACCAATAGAGATGTGTTTCTCATGTACATATGAAACTCAGATGTGTATGTACGTGTGTTTGATTGATTTCAGGAAACCTAAAGAAAGCCAAATTTCAGTGAAGTATGATGGGGCCCTTGAGAGAGAATTCATATTGGGGGCAGAAAAATCGCAATGCCCCAAAATTGCTTGAAGTTAGAAGAGGTTACTCGATTCAAGAGCAGTGTTTCAGCTTTCCTGGAAATCCATCCTGTTGTGTCCACGCCCTGGTGGCCTGTGGGTGGCTGGAGAAGAAGATTGTCACACTCATCAAATGGAAAAACCATTTGCCTAAGCATAGCCCAGAGAGAAATGTGATTTTCTCTCCCTTTTCGAAGGATTGTCATATTGTCATGAGGATCTACAGCAGCACTATTCAACAGAACTTTCTGCAGTGATGGAAATGTTCTTATCTGTGCTGTCCAATATGATTGTCCCTAGACACAAGTGGCTAATGAACACTTGAAATATGACTATTGTGACTGAATTTTTATTTAGTTTTAATTAACTTAAATTTAAATTTACTGAATTTTTATTTAGTTTTAATTAACTTAAATTTAAATTTAAATAGTCTTGTGTGGCTATTGGACAGCACAGACCAAAAGCACCACTGGCTAGTAACAAAGTGCTTGCAAAGTATCACTGTCACCAAGATTTAGCAACTTAGTTGCTCAGTGGTTAAGAATACAGGGCCTGGAATCGACTGAATGATTTGTATCTTGGTTCCGCCTCTTATTAGCAGAGTAAAAACTTCTCTGGGGAAACATGTGGGACTTCTGGCTTTTGCATAGGATGTAGGAAGCTGGAAAGAACATGCTCCTACCCTTATGAAACAAAGAAACACTGGACAACCTGAAAATTTATAACTTTTCTTGAACTCATTAGAGGGCTGAGACTTCAGGGCAACAAACTAACTGGAAATTTAAGGAAAGACAGTTACCTTCAAGGAGAGACAGGACACCAGCACATGTTACCTAAGACAAATGCAGCCAGACATTGCAAAAAATTCAACAGAAACTTTTAATGAACTGGTAAAGGCCAAGTATGGGATTATGAGAGAATATACGCCTCCTAGAGGATTGCACATATAAGGGGAATTTTACACCCACCTATGGGCTCTTTGCCACAGGCCTCACAAAAAGACTGGAGAAAGTCTGGAAAAAGAGTTCCCCATCGTGCAGACTTGGGGAAGGGACAAGCAGTCACCAGATTCTTTCCCCCAGTCTCTTCTACAGAACCAAAGCCTTAAATAGCTAGGGTCACTGTCACCCTTAGCTGTCACCCCAACCAGGCCAACTAGTGTTGAACAACAAGTAACGCTGATATCCTGCCAGAAGTGGAGCAAAAACATGTAGAGAACTTCTCTGAGACACAGTACAAAGCAAACACCTAAGGCTAAGAATGGAGCAGATCTTGAAAAAAATCTCTAGCAAATGAGCTCCCACACTAAATACAAGGTAATGCCAAAGAAATTTGTAGACTGCAGTACAATAAGAGTAATCACAGCAACAAATTCCAAACCCAGCCCAACTCCTTACTAGAATGACTCAAATCCACACACTAAAGGGGAAAAAAGGGTGGACCCGTTTCCAAGCTTAAAAACTACTTCAGTTTCTACTGTCCTACCTGAGATGTCTACTCTTCAGCAAAAACAATTACAAGGCATACCAAAAAGCAAGAATTAAAAAAACCACACTGTCAAGAGACAAAAGAGTTAACAGAATCATACACATATATGAAGAGATATTAGAACTGTCAGACAAGGAATTTAAAGTAACTTAAATATGTTAAAATCTCTTTAGAAAAGGCAGATAACATGCAAAATTAAATAGGCAATTTGAACAGAGAAATAGAAACTGTCAAAAAAAAAATCAAATAGAAATGCTGGAGATGCAAAGCACAGTAACAGAGGTGAAGAATGCCAGTTTGATTAGCAGACTTGACACAGCCAAGGGTATAAATAATCAATATATTGGAAGATGAGTTAATAAGAAATTACCCAAACTGAGACACAGAAGAAAAAAAAAGAGCATAAAAAACATCAGTGGATCTGATACTGCAGGTCAGTATCAAACAGTCGAACATAAGTGTAATTGGAATCTCAAAAGACAAGAAAGAGAGAAGAAAGAAGAAATATTTGAAGAAATAGTGTTGGAAACTTTTCCAAAGTAATGACAGACACCAAACCACAGATCAAGAATCACAAAAAAATCAAGCAGAAATGGTTCTTAAAAAGAAAAAGAAAGTTACTTCAGTTCTGTATGCCTCAACATTCGTATTTATAAATTGGAGATAATATTTGTTTTACAGATTAGATGAGAAAATTCACATAAAAAGCTTAGAACAGTCCCTGAAACATAATAAATACTTAATAACTGTTATGCAAAAGTGCAGTTCCACTACCACCAAGGAGTAGCTGCAGTATTTAATCCTGGTGGCTTGGCACAATCAGAACAGATTTCTACTGGTAAATCAAGACCAGTGTCTGGGAGCCCTTGCTTGCCTGGTTCTGACAGCAGTAAGACTACTCATGGGCACAAGTAAGATACAGTAGTGGAGATTCTAGAAATACTATGAAAACAGAACTCTGAAAGTTGCTGAATTTTCCACATGGGTGGGATTTTGGAGTTAGTAAGAAAGTGCAATTAATGGGGATCTGTGAGTACTAAATACTTACAACATACCACTATGCTATACACTTTACAGATTTTATTTCACATCTTTCCAATAACTATTCTCTAGTAAAGTAGGTATTATTCCCATTTTACAAATAAGGATCAGAAAGGTTAAGTGATTTCCCCAATGCCAAATAGTGGTAATAAATACGGAGGCAGGTTGATATCACTAATAAATAGTGGTGCCAAATTTTGGACCCAGATCAGCTTACATCTAAAGCCCAAATTCTGTCCCCCAAATAGCTCTGTATCCCTTTTATTTGCTGCTGTGAGTGCTAAAATTCATTTAATTCCTGGACCTACCATAAGCTATATAGGATCAGCTCTTTACTTAGTGTCCTGATTGATTTTCATATCTGTGTGCTTGTAAAACTTCTAAGCAACACAGGAGGTCTTATTCACCACCCCAACATTTACTGAGATCTTATTATGCCCTAGCTTCTGTCCTAGGTACTTTATATGGGTTAATTATCTCATTTAACCTAGACAAATACTTTGCAAAGAAGGTGTCAGCAAATACACTTGGCAGATTAAAAAATCTGGGAGTGTGGCAGACACTTGGTGCCCTTCCGATATCTCCTCAGCATTTACCATTCCCACACAGACTGACCTGATTGATTCCAGCTATAAGCACCTGTGACTCTGCCAGGGAACAGCCTCAACAACTAACTGATGGACATCATAGACAATACCTCAGCTCCCACACCCTTGGCATTGGGGGATGTGGACTCAGTATAAATGCTGAAGAGCAATCTACACTATCTGCAAAGTTCCTTACCACAGTGGTAACCTGCTTGCTGATGCATCGTAGATGGGCTTCCTTACCTTCCCATCTCACTTCCCCATTCCCCTGTCAATGCTTTCTAGGATCACCTCCTAATAAATTACCTGTACTGAAATCCTGTCACAGTGTCAGCTTCTCGAGGAACTCAAATTAAGTCACATTGTAGGAAGTGCTGAGCACATTTTAAACTTGCAAACAGAATTTTCAACCTGCCTCCGTATTATAATCATCTGGAAAACTTTTTAAAATATTAATGTTTGAGCCCCACCCACAAAGATTTTGAATCAATGGTCTTGGGTGGGACCAGATATCAGTATATTTAGAAAATTCCTTAATGATCCTACCTACTGTATAGCCAGTATTGAGAGCCTCTGCTCCAAAGTGTGTTTCCACTGCAATAATGTGATAATAAATGATTCACTCTTCCAGTGGGCCTGAGTGTCTTAATGGTAGGGACTTTGCCTTATTCGCCTTTTTTATCTGAAGTTCCTAGACTGTTACATAATATGTATTCTTTAAATATCTGTTGAATAAAAATAACCCATTCAATTATTGCTACTCTGGGAGACATCTCTTGTGGTGATTTTAAAAATATATCTACACATTCTCTGATACTTCTAACTCAAGAAGTGAACCTTAATTCTCCTACCCTTGAATATGAGCCGGACTTAGTGACTCATTTCTAATGAACAGAATATGGCAGAAGTAATGGCTATGTCACTTCTGCAATCAGGTTATAATAGACTGCAGCTGCCTTCTCGGGGGCTTATGTGTGTTCTCTCTCTCTCAGATCACTCACTATGGGGGAAGTTTTGTTGCAGACAGCCCTGTGAGAGGCCCACATGGTGAGGAACTGAAGCCTCCAGCCAACAGCCATGTGAGCTTGGAAGTGGACGCCTCAGCCCCTAGGCTGAAGGCTTGATTGCAACCTCATAAAAGACCCAGAACCACCCAACTAAGAAGCCCCAGATTCCTGACCATAAGAAACTGTGTGAGATAATAAATGTTTGTTATTTTAAGCTGCTGAAATTTGAAGTAATTTGCTATGCGGAAATAGATAACGAATAGAGCTCTTCATTAGGATATACTAAGCCAAGGTTCGCTAGGCCACGTAAATTAGATAGCAATTCAGGTTCAATCTGGGAACAACATGACCCAACCACAATCTACAAATGTAAGACTGAAGTGGATATTTGTAGAGATACCACACCGGAGGAAAGTTTACATAAAAGAACTTACCTGACATACTGCATTTCTTTTCCTCAGGAAAGTCTGTACTGCAACTCTATTAAGTTAGCCCAATTCCATTTTGGCCATAGCGCTGAATCTACCTGACAAAGAGAGCTGCTGTAGGCTACTGTGTCCTTACCACAGCCCGCTCAGCAAGGGAAGATCTGCTGCTACTTTTTAGGACCATGTGCTATAAATAGGATACTTGCTTATTATTTAAAGCTTAATGAAAAATGAAAGACTTCTTTCAACTAAGAAAATTTAAAGATTTAAATTTCCTGTTTCTGGTGACAAGCTTTCTTTCTATGCAGAAGTAATTAGTCTAAGAATCATCTTAGATCAGGTCTCCTAGGAGCAGATCCTGTATCTGCATGTGATTCATTAGGAAATGCTCCCAGAAGCAGCCAGTAAGGAAGTGGGAGAAGCAGGATAGAGAAGAGGAAGGAGCAAAGCAGGGGAAGAGTTTCAGATCAACTTACACATTCCACCTGACCCTGGGGGGCAGGATTTGTCCTTGTGGGTAAGGAGGCTCCAGAGCCCAAGCGCAATCCTCTGTGCTAAAGCAAAGGTGCTGGCAGTTAGTAGCAAAACTGGGAAGAGCTGGAGGATGGATGCACAGAGTGATTTGATGGGATCTGGAAGGAGCCTCCATAGAGTTATCTACAGAAAGTAACTTCAGACACCAGCAACATCACTCTTTCTATGTAGGATTACCAGAATTAGCAGACAGAAACACAGAATGCCTACTTAAATTTGAATTTCAGATCAACAATGAATACTTTTTTAGTATGAGTATGTCCCATGCATTCTGTATTTATTTGGCAACATTATCTATATGTTTTGTTTGGTTTTTTGGTTTTTTTTTACTAAATAAAAGAGAATTCATCTGTAAGGTTTTTTTTTTTTTTTGGCTAAATGAAGGAGTAGCCAGAAGAGTCAGCAGGTACCCCATACTAACAACTACAATAATTAGTTTGAAAGTATACTCTTGTTGTGTTTATACAATGCAAAATACCAGGATTAAAACCAAAGAGACCTTCAAATATTCCACTCACCTATTCATTCACCTATCACATAAATATTTACTGAGTGCTAACTATCAGGCACCCTGCTGTGTGCTGAGAATAAAAGACTGAGAAGTCAGATTCTTATGTCTATCCTAATGGAGCTAACGCTTTTCAAATATACATAGACATTTATATTTCCATACATGTTTGGCATTCTTTAGACATATTCTGGATCTAAAGAAAACAATGCTTATGTGGCCAACATTATTGTCGTGAAATGTTTATTTGCGTTCATTTGGAAGTGATGGATAGAGGGGAATATCCCTGTTTACATATTCAACTCATTTGATTCTAAGTGTCACTTAACCTGTATGACCTAATATGATTTTACCAGTAAGAGAAGAAATAGAAGTTAATTCCCAGATGTATCCTAGACAGAACTCTCTAGGTGTAACTTGTTTGTTTTTTGGAATAGACTCCTTAAGAGCATGCCACAAAGTCTATTATATTTTAATAATACAATGAATAACTTGTTCAGAGAACAAGTTTTGTCAAAGACAGTTTTTAACTGAAGTAATTAACAAAGGATCACAGATGTTTTCAAAATGTTATACTCCATTATTTTATATCATGAATAAATCTATACTATAGCCATCACCGTCATCATACCAATGGCTTTTTAAGCTGTTCTCCTGGTATCCCTGAGTGTACTGATTTTATTTTTAGTTGAAATCAATAGCACACATTCCCTCGAAGGTAACAGACTGTTGTCATGTTGCCAATTCAAGTCTGCAATCCTCTAATCTCATTCAAAAGTGCAATTTTGTTTAATCTGCTGCTGTAGAAAGACTCTTCTTCTACTGTAGACTTCCCTGGCAACAACCGGGGAAAGATATTATTTTTAAGTACCTTTGCAAACAAAGCACAAAATGTACACGAACCTTACTGTGTTCTCTATTTTAATTGATCTGAAAATTGCTTCAGTGTGTGACTAAGTTTGGTAAAGAACAAATGTCACCCCAAAGAATTGACAGTGCTCCCATGGAGTATAGACTCTGATAAAAACTTAACAAAGGTTTTTGTATATGACATTTGTCAAAGTATAAGCAAAACTAAAAACATCGGTCAGCCAGGTTCCTTCTTGCTGACCTAACACCTTTCAAGAAGCAAACCAGCACCTCTGTGCCCCATCCATTCTCTCGTCTGCAGTAAGACAGAGAATTTTGTGGTCCCTGGCTGGTGACAAAGATTCGCTCCTTAACCAAATGCTAACCTGGCTCCTCGGAGGTCTCTTCTCAACTAGGCTCTGACTTCATGTTCCTCTCTTAATTGCCTGATTTTAGTAAGAAACCTGCTAAATTAGTTTGGCCAGAATCCCGGACTCTGGGTACCTGATCACCCTCATCCTTTGCAGTTTCTCACCCTCCACCGTGCCCCAGGTGATGTCTAACCACCCTAGCGTGCCTTCAGCAAGAATCCTATTAGGTTGGTTTAGCCAGAATCCCTCTCGCCCCTGATGTTTTCCCTTCATAGTTTTCCATCCACTGACCCTTACCCTGGCTTCTTGGCTATAAATTCTTACTTTTTAGAATTTATTCAGCATTAAGCCCATTCTCTCTCCCCCACTGCAAAACCCCATTGTGGTGGTCCCTACACCCAGAGAGATGGTCCTAAAGAAAGTCTGCCTTACCATTCTTTAAGAAGTGTCAAGAATAATTTTTTCTTTAACATTGGCCTCAGTCTTATGGAAGTCAGCACGATGAAGAACCCTAAGAAAATTCTCTTCCTGTGAATATGCAATGAATGTCTTTGACCAATCAACAAATAATTCCAAGGTACTGTCCAGGAAACTGCATAATATCCCAAAGTATATTCCAGGGGATACTAGTTCCAAGGACTCTAATGGGCATTACATGGAAAGAAAAAAAAAGATCTCAAGATCAAATGTTTGAGACACCTGAAAAAAAAAAATAGGTGGATTTTTTCTCCATTGAATGAGTATCTTTTCATATGCTAATATGTACTATAAACCTCCAAAGATAGAGTGTGCTATGCAGTTTCCTAATTTTTCTTTAAGCCCAGAGTCCTTTTTCCACACAGCATTTTGAGGTCACTACTGTTGTAAAGAAAGCACTCATCTCTGTGCTTACCCATCCACTCACCAAGGAAATTTGAATTTTAAACAAAAAGTCAAAGCCCTGACCCAAAGGAGTGAAACGCTGAAAGTTGGATTTCATCGCCAGACAAACAATAGATGTGTGTATTAATCCATTTCTGTTGCTTATAACATAAATCCCTGAAACTGGGTAATTTGTAAAAAACAATATTTATTGCTTACAGTTTTGGAGACTGGGAAGTCCAAAGTCCAGAGAACACATCTGATGAGGGGTTTTCCTTGGTAGTAACTCTACAGTGAAGCAACATATCAATGGCAAAGTGGCAGAAGCAGAGAAAGAGCCAAGTCCTCATTCCTCCTTGTAAAGCCCTCAGAACCATGCCCGTGACCACCCACCATCAATGGATTAATCCATTTACCAGGGCATGGCCCTCACAATCCAATCACCTCTTCAAGAATCCACTTTTCAATTATCATAATGGGATTTCCCACCCTCTTAACACTGTCACAATGGGTATCAACCCTCCAACACATTAAAATTTGGGGGGACACAACTTAGTCCACAATAATGGGGAAGATTTTGAGCAGCTATTTTGACTTCACAGGGGTTCTGGTGACACACCAGCACCAAGAATCAGGTACAGCTCTGCTGGCACATACAGAGAAAAACAGTATTTTTTAGCCTGAGCTTTTGGAAGTAAAAGCTGGTTTTCAGAGTTTCCTCTTATCTTCAAATTATACTTTTTCAAATTGTCAGGAACCACCTTTAATTTATTTGCTCCTGGGACTGAGACTTAATCTTCCAGGAACAAAAGGGAAAAGCTGCTAAACTGCCATATGCAAATACACTCTTTAGAAAGGAGACCAGCCATTCTGCTTCAACAGCCAGCCACATGGTAAAATTCAAAATTTGCAAAGTGTTCTTTGCATCGAAAGCATATGCAAATGAATATTGCCTTGAGGTCAAGACAATCCATTTTCTTCTCCCAAAATTATCCTATGGAATAAGTCACTTCATTTTAAATGCTCAGCATAATACCTTCT
The DNA here is from genome assembly GCF_027409185.1 of Cynocephalus volans. Taxonomy (NCBI): domain Eukaryota; kingdom Metazoa; phylum Chordata; class Mammalia; order Dermoptera; family Cynocephalidae; genus Cynocephalus; species Cynocephalus volans. Next base: position 29,891,762 of record NC_084475.1, read on the forward strand.
TTCTTACACACTATGTTGGTCACATTTGCTACATGGAAATTCATTTCCAAGGTGTAAGTTATTTCTTATACGATCAACAAAACGGTAGCACTGTAAAAGCTGTAAAAGTGTGTTGTCTTTTAAAAATAAATCAGACATATTCAGAACTTCAATGCTGATCAGGGGAGATATCCTCTCAAGTAGTAGGTGTTCTCTTTTCTCTCACTTTTTTTTTTGTTTGTTTTTTCATTATTAATCTGTCTCTGTGGGTTTTTTTACTGAAGAGAAGAGGAAAACGTGCCATCAATTTCCAAATAGTCTCCTACTGTCACATTAGAAAGAGATTTAATTATTCTGGCATAGAAAGCTAGAAAAGCAAAATAAATACATTTAATACAGACAGGCTCTCTGCTACGCTAATTGCTTATGCCCTATAAGGGTTTTCAAATAATAAGTCCTTAAATAGTAAATTGATATGGGAAAGAATAATGATACCCAGGTGTGAAACCTTAATCTGAGTTCTGGGCTGCATACTCAAAGTCATAATTGCCTCTATTACCACATTTTGGCCTAACATAAGAGTTTGAATCATGGAAAGTGAATTGAAACGAAAGACAAAGTATGTTCAAATGAGAAGATCATACAAGAGAGTCCAGGTTTCTAAACTGCTACTTGAAACGTAAAAGCAAGCTTCAGTTTGATGGGAGACGCTCCATTTAGACATGTGCCACACCCAGTCTAAGCCACAAAAGCGTGGGTTAAGAAAATTCTCCATTAGGGGCTTCAGTGTTCTAATTTCCAAATAATACCTCAAGCTATTCCATCACACTAGATTCTGTTGTTTAAAAAGACCTGCCTCCGTACTACTCTGAGGTTTTTACCATGAGGGTTCCTCCCTGCATGCTTCCTAATGCACCCATTCGTTTATGTTATCTTCTATTTTGTATATTCACTCAGTAATTTACCTGAATGACTAACATATGACCTACTATCAATGGTATTTCTAGAGTTCATGTTTCTGAACTCCAAAAGAGAACACTATTTGAAAGAAAAAAGAAAGATTCAATCTAGTGTCAACATCTTTTGGCTGTTTTCTCTTGCTTTTTCTTTTTATTATCAGAATAAAAGAATAGGATGTCTCACTAGTGCACAATTCTGAAATCCAAAAAGCTCTGAACATTGAAAGTTTTTTTTTTTTCATAATTCATTTGGCAGCAAAACCTGACTATTTCTGCATTTCACTGATGAAGTGTTAGTGTATTTGATTATGTGATATTGCCCTAGCCCCTCTGTAGATGGTACAAAATATATGGTGTGTGTTGACAAAGATTCTCCTCAACCAAATTTTAGTCAAGCTCCTCTGAACCCTCTTCTCAACTAAGCCTGGACCTTTGGGTTTCCATGTTCCTTTTAGCATCACCTAATTTTAGCAAGAATACTGCTACGACAGGTCAGCAAGAATCCTCCAGTCTTGATATCTGATCAGCCCTCATATTTGATCAAACTCCTCGTCTCCACCCTTGATGTCTGATCACACTGACCTGCCTTCAGTAAGAATCCTGCCAAGTCAGTTTAGTCAGAATCCCCCCTTACCCCTAATGTTTCTTCTCAGCAATTTTCCATGCACTGATGCCTTCCCTGATCTTTGATTATAAATCCCCACCGTCTATGCTATATTTGGAATTGAGCCCAGTTGTGTACTGAGGTCACTCTTCCACTATTGCAATCGTTCCTGAATAAATCTGTTTTTTTACCAGTTTAACTACTATCTGACTCTGGTTTTCTTTAACAGTAAGTTAACTCCAGTGTAAAACTGGCCTAAGGATTTCAGAAAAGAGTGATCACAGCTCTGTTCATATGTATTCACTAAATTGCAGTTTGACTTACCTACCAATGTACATAAATGACCAAAAACAGTGGAAACTTGAGCATTACAAGCAAGATTGCTAAAGCCATTGCAACCATCTCCTGTGTTGTATATCATGTGATCTGCATCCCATAGCTTGGGTGGCTCTCATGTCACTGATGGATCATTTAGATCCAATAGATCACTTTATCACAAGGTAACATTAATAAAAATGAGGCTTCTGGTCAAGGTGCTAGAATAGATGGTTCCCAGTGTCACTCTCTCCCACAAATCAACCAATTTACAACTATTAAAAATCAATGACAGCCAAGCTGGGACCACTAGAGCTCAGGGAAAGAGGAGGAGAGACCTACAGAGTTCATGAAGGCAGGAGAAGCCACGATGAGAGAAAGAGAGGACTGCTCTGACCATTTCAAGTCCTGGCCACTTTAAGCCTGGAGAAGGTGAGCACATGGAGCAAGAACTGGCAGAAGCCACAGCTGTGCCCTTTCTATGAAGTTGCTTGGAGGTGGCAGGGGAGAAGAGAGCCTTGGCCCCCAGGCCAGCAAGACTACTAACAGGGTTCCTGTGGGCCCATATAGGAGCAAGGAGCCACAGACAACAGAAAAAAGGAACCACTCAGAGGCTGGTGAGTCATCACAAGGGACTGGTGTATGGCCTATCCTATAGGAAGTGTTTGGAGTATGGGCAGTGGGGGAGACAGGCCCACCAGGGGAATGCTGGGGCACAGCATGGACAGCTGATCTGCCCCCCAATCAGCACAGGACCACTAAGTGTAGATTCTTCAAGAATATATAATTGCAGGGGGTGCAGTTTGCTGAAAAGACTCAGGCCCAGACCAGAGTTTCCATGCAACCCAGGTGCACGAGACCTCAAGAGACCTGGAAGTACATACAAGGTCAACCATTAAAACCTGAGCTACACAAAAAGACCTCCCCAGCGAATCAGCAGCAATGAAGCAATTTAGCTTGACCATAGGGCTCAAGTGCTTGTCCCCATAGGAAGTTCCTCTATTTTAGAAGGAAGCAAAGGACAACAAATTAGTTCCAGTGCAGAGTTTAAGTGGTGGGAACAACAGCAAATAATCCAACACAGAACTGAAAGAAAAAAAAATACCCACCGATCAGAGACAAAGTTTGATATTAACTAGTAAAGGTCTATCACAAAGAACACCTATAAAATCCAGAAGAAACAGAAGCCCCCAGGGCTCCCAAGCCAGGGATCAGGGAGGGCTGACGGTCTCAGCCATGTCTCCCTGACATCTGCAACCAGACCAGTGACAACCACTGTGCTTCCACAGGAAGCACCCCAGGCTCTCAAGCTTGGGCGGTGGGGGGCCGAAGGCCTCAGCCATGCCCCTCTGGCATTTACAGCCAGCCCAGTGTCAACCACTGAGCTGCTGCAGGAAGTACCCCGGGCTCTCAAGCCAGGGCAGTGCAGGGGCTGAGGGCTTCAGCCACACGCCCCTAATGTCTGCATCCAACCCAGTGACAACCCAGCCACCACTGGAAGCCCCCTGGTCTCCCCTGCTGGAATGAGGGGGTGGACCATGGGCCTTGATCATGGTCCCCTCTTTACCACTCTTCCCACCCTATTTCCCGTCCCCTTCCCTTCTCCTTCTCCCCACAACCTCTGCAACATCTTAGAATAAGATATGGAGCTGGGGGAAGCCAAATCCAGCCACAACTCGGCAAGCTGCCACCACTGTTCCAGCCCCACTGGGGTCCTGAGGTGTGAAGCTGGTGGAAGCTGAACCCAGCTGCATCCAGGTAAAGAGCACACCAAACACACCATTTTCACATGGGTAGCCCTCCACAGTCACCATAATTATCATGGCTGCCACAAAAGTGGCTAGTCTCTATAGCAGCAGTCACAGGCACCGTGCAGATGCCACGCAGACTCTCAACTTCATTGACACAAGGAGAGGCACCAGCAGAGACCAAAAGAAAAGAATAGTCCTCTCTCTCCCCGAGAAGCATCTGATTTACAGTAACAGGGGAGGACTTGATCACACCTGTCTTAGTTCTGGACAGGTCATCTAGGCACAAACCAACAGAGGAACAGTTAATCTATCAGATGGAGAGAACAAATCTATGGTTATTAGAGGGGGAAGAGGGCAGAGAAGAAGGAAGGGGAGGTGGACGGGAAAGATGAGAGACTGGAGAGAGGCATACAGAATAAGGATGATTTGTAACTATGAATATGCTAATAAAAATAAATAATAATAATAATAACAAAAATGAGCCTAACATTCTTCCATCATTCAGTTGGTATAATTTTTCAAAAAAACTTTTTAAGCCCCTTTATCAATTTCATTGTTGGGTATTTCTGAAATTTAGATTTCCAAACAAGTAATCCTCTACTATGCATATAGGTATATTTGTGTTGAACATAACTAAACACAAGAAATTTAAGACTGTTGCCTATGATGTGGTCCTAGAATAAGAACTTTTCACTTTTACCTGAAATTCACCTAACAGTTAAATTTTTTACTTGCACATGTATAACTATTATAATTAAAAAAATAATTGCTTCTATTTTAAAGTTTAAATTTAAAAGTTGTAAATGTTACTGTGTTATTAAATCTTCTTTTATGGTCTTAGACACATACGATGCTCAGTCAATCTGTGGAGGGCTTTTTCAGGTATGTGTGACTAATACTGAACCTCACTTTTCTGTTTCTCCTATTCTCAAAACATTTGAAGTTCTTCCTTTATAAAACCTATATGATTTCCTCCCTGCAAAGTGTGCAGCAAATACCCTCCAGAAACACAAACAGAAGAGGAGTATTCTTCTCACATCGTTCAAATACTGTTTCAATGTAACCTACACCAGGGTGAAGTGAACAAATGCTCAGATGCAGTCAATGACTTCTACTGTTACTGGCCAAGACAAAGTCATAGCACATTTTCAGAACCATTCTAGATTAAGTCAAGATGAAACTTAACAACTGCAGATGTCTTAGCACTCTAGAATACGACTTTGGCTGAGAATTATCTACATAAGGCACGCCACTGTTTGAGTGACACATAAGCATATGAGAAGAGTTCCCTTTCCTAGCCTCAGCTCCACAGGTAGAACCACAAAGAGTTTCTCTCTACATGGATTTGTGTCATTCTGGCCTGGAGAACATGGGCTAATGTTCTATACCTAGTGTAATCGTCTATCTGTATTTTTCACAGGAATGTATAGCAAACAGATTGAAATTTTGTTACATTTTTCCATCTCTTTGTGCATCACAGTGTAGTACTTAAGTTTGTAGGTGGTTCACCCAGATATTTTGAGTTAAATTCCATCAAAATTATAGGCACTAAGTTAATAAATATCAGAATTATTGAAGTCCTTTCAAGGAATGAACTAACCTGTAGTCCCCCAAAAAGTGTCAATAAAGAATCCAATCTTCTTTTCAATGTTGTCTCAGATAATATAATTCCTCGTAAAATTTTTCATTTGTTTAATCTAATAAGCCAGTGAGTTTTTCTAGGGTAACTACTTTGGGACAAAACACCACTATGTATGCATGTCTAAAACAAGGTTCTTCTTCACAAGAAGCTTGAGATCTAGTTAAAGTTATGTTATAAGTGGGGTTAGAATCCCTCCAATGTAGCTATGGTTCTGTGCATATGTGATAAAACTTTGAAGAAAATATGCATGTCTGGACTGAAACATCGACGTTAAACATGCCTGCACCATGACACAACATTTTCATTGGGAATTTCAGGCTGGTTATTTTCATATTCAGCATTAGCCCCTCATTTATTCCTGAGTTAATTTTCCTTACTGTAAGGAAAATAGAAACAGTTTAGTCAGGTTTCCTCACCTCTTATGGGGCAGGACATGATTCAGCACATTTTAGCATGTACACTGTGAACTAGTTATATAAGAATAGTGTAACTGTGCGTGTGAGCTTACGTAATCCTTGGCTCGTGGTCACTATTGCGTACTTGTAATATAAAAGAAACAACTGCTCTGAACTGTTGGTTGGCAGAGCAGCAGAGTGGAAGCAGAGCTTGCATCTGGATTAAGACATGTCTGTTGTGCCTAAGGCTTCCAGAATCTTCTTTCAATTACCTGACCCAAGACCTGCACAGGATGGGGCAGAGGGATCTGTGATTCCAGCCCAACATTTACATATCAGCTTTCCTCATAAAATGAAAGCCCCTCAGAAGATAAGGGGCAGAAGATTGCAAAGTACTCTATCTTACTCATGAGCAAAGAATCTCAGTAAGAGAAGCTGAACTCAATTACCCCTTTTTCTCTGCTTCATCCAGCCTTTCCCACCTCTGTGACCAACACCACTATCCATCCAACTGTGCATGTCAGGAACATAGTGGTCATCTCTGATGTCTTCCTCTCTCCACCATAGCCACCAACCATTGTGGATTTTATCTCTTAGTTACTCCTCAGAAACACCATTCATCGTTCTCTTTGTCTGCTTCTCAGCTATCATCCTTGGAATGAGAATCTCCTAACAGAACTCCTTTAATTCTCTTTCCAACACTTTCTCATTTTAAAGGCAAGATTGCTTTCAAAAATAATTGCAAAAGTAATACATGGTCAAGATAAGGACTTTGAAATTCCAAAAGTACAGAAAGCACATGGTAAAAGATGGAAGTCTCCTCTCCTATTCCTCAACTACAAGTCCTACACAACAGAAGTAACCATTGCTTACCATTTCTCACAGATCCTTCCAGAAAACTTCAGTGTGGATGCAAACATTTTAATGTTGGTTGGGGACTTAGGCAGCTTAGGAAAGGAAGGGATTCATATTTAAGGAAGCAACAACTACAAAACAATTCTAATCTTACTTGCATCTCTAGACGAATATGGGAAACTGTCAATTCTTAACTATATAGCCTGTTTAAAATCTCCCTCTGCTTTCATTGTCTTATATCCCCACAGATGTCGGAGACTCACCCTCTTGAGACCTTCACTCTTAATTCGCTTGCCCCATTTATTCTCCAAATCTCAGCTACAGCATCCTATGAAAACCATTCTGACTCCTAGAGCATGTCAGGTCCATCAATCAGAGCTCTTCTTTCATGGTACCTATCACCATTGTTATAAAATAATTAATCTTGTGATTACTTAGTTGGTTGACTGCTCTAAGATCCTACGAGGGCATGGAACATATCTGTCTTGCTCACTTCTGCTTCACCAGTGTCTAGCACAGCACCAACCAAGTAAAGATTCTCAAAATGTGTTAAAGGAGTGAATAAATAAATGGTCAAGATAGTATTTGACTAACAATAAATAAATACTCCCAAATTGTAGTACTGTCTCTATAGGAAAGGGAAATTCCAAGTTTTCAAAATTGACTGCTATGGCACTGCCCTCATGAATAGATTAATGTATTCATAGATTAATGAATTAATGGGTCAGTGGGCTAATGGATTATTGGGTTATTATAAGAGTGGGACTGGTGGCTTTAATGAAGAGGAAGAGACACCTGAGCTAGCATTCTTAGCCCCCTCTGCATGTGATGCCCTGCACCGCCTCTCTGTAGAGGCCCTCACCAGCAACAAGGCCCTCACCAGATGTGGCTCACCCAGTCTTGGACTTCTCAGTCTCCAGAACTGTAAGAAATAAAATTTGTCTCTTTAAAAATTACCCAGTTTCAGGTGTTCTGTTATAAGCAATAGAAAATGGACTAGGACACTTAGTTACACATTCACTTTTAAAAAGTAAGTTGTTTGCAAGCTGCCTGTGTTTCATTTTAACATCAAAAAAATCTACTATAAGTAAGCAGAAAAAGGTTTTTAATTCTTATTCTTTATACAAAGAAACCAAAGCACCTACAAAAAGGATTAAATGACCTATAAGATGACAGAGGTATTTGGCAAAAGAGCCAGAATTGGTAAGTGGATCTCTAGTGGTACAGGGATTAAGAGAAGGGAATCAGTGAGGGACAGGGGAAAAGGAAATCCTATCAATTCAGCAGAAAACATCAAACTTCTTTCCAGAGCCAATCCTGCTAAAACTTAAATCTTAATACATATGCATACTGATGACACAGGGGTGAAGGCTAAACAAAGGCAGTTAAACAAATATGGCTGAGCTTCCCTAGATGTAATGATTTAAGAAATACAAGAACAGGGACATATACAATCATGTTCAGATAATCTGTGTTGCTGCAAATACTAAACAAACATATATGTACACACTGCTTCATTTATCTACTGCTACATGTCAAAATCGTAAAAGTTGGTGTCAAAACAAGCACCGTCGTAACTGCTGACAATTTTGTGGGATGACTGGGGCTCAGCTGGGAGATTCTTCTGCTGGTCTTGTTTGGAGTCTTTCCATCCAAACTGGCTTCACCCACATATATAGTGCCTTGGCTGGCACCTCTTTACATGAAAGCTGGATTCCCAGAACTAGTTTTCCAAAAGGATAAACTTCAATGTACAAGTGTTTATCAAGCTTCTGTTTGTTTACATGACACTTGCTAATGTCAGATTAGCCAAGCCCAGAGTCTGTGTGGGAGAGAACTATTTGAGGTCTTGACTACCAGGAGGCATGATTCATTGGGAGCCACCAGATTGACAGTTAAACACAAGGTGACATTTACAGCAAAGAAAGGACTAGATCAATTGTGCCAAAGGTTGCTCGGAGATAAAATACAAGCTCACGGAGTTCACTCGACTGCTATGAAATGTCAAACCTCTCCTGGTTTCCCTCCTGTCTTGCTGGCCATTTTTTCTTGGTCTCTTTGCTAGCTCCTCTTCATCTATGTGACTTCAAAATGCTGGAGTGCCCAGCCCAGTCAATGGACAGCTTTTCTCTTTATCTATACTCACTCCTTTAATGATTTCATTTAGTTCTATGGTTACATATCATCAATACTCTTAATACTTCCAAATGTGTACCTTTGCTGCTGACCTCTTACCTGAAACTACAGACTTCTTATCCAACTGTCTTCTAAATATCTGCACATAAGAGGCAAACAATTATCTCATATTTAATATGTCAAGAACTCACTTTTTTTTACCCTTCTCAATAAATTCATCTAGTAGTTCATGCTAAAATCTCTGTAGCTAGCTTTAACTCTTCTCTTTCTATAACAATCTACATCCAAAATATTAGTTACCTTTAAAATGTGTCCCAAATACAAAACTCCTCCTCTATGACCTGGCCAAGTCCCCATCATCTGTCACCCAGCTCATCATAATAGTTTCCTAACCAGTCCACCACTTTTACTCCTACTCCCCTGCATTCTGATTCCTCATGGGAGCTGGAGGGATTACTTTAAAAAGTAAATCTGATCATTCCACTGCTATGCTCGAATCCCCCAGTGCTTCTCACCACCCTTGGGAGTGGGGACACAGATTCTGAAGTTTTTAGCCTTCAAGACCCATCATGAGCTTTGACCTTTCCACCTCTCCGACCTCATCTCCTGCTATTCTCCTATTTGAACATTCTACCCTGGGTCGTGCCAGTTCTTTTGCTGTTCCTCAAATGTATGAAAGTACATTCCCACCTGAGAAACTTTGCACTTGCTATTCCTTCTGCCCAGCCCCCTCCCCCTCCAGATATCAGCATGGCTCATTCTCTCTCCTTATTCAAGTCTTTGCTTATTTCACATCATTAGAAAGACTTTCTATCCACCTTATCCAAAATAATAGCCACATTTACCAACATCATACAAATATTAAATGAAGTTCAGTCAAAGGCTGTCTTTATCGTAGCCCTCCCGCATATCCATTACTCTCCATTTCCTTATCCTCATTTATTTTTCTTCATAAAATGTATCAATTTATGATACCATTCTACATATTAATTTGTGCATTTATTTATATATCTCTCATACCACGACTCCCCAGAATAAAAACTCTTTGAAAACAGATTTGTTTTATTTGTTGCTATAATACCAGCACCTAGAAGAGTGTCTTCTTGATAATAAATATTTTAATGAAGGAATTAATAAATGCACAATTTAAATATTTCTTAATTATCTTCAGTTATTTTTAACTGTCTTAATTATTTCCAGGTTGTTGAAAAGTATGAAACCCTGAGAGATCAAGGCCATAGACCCATCCTAACACTCAACCTAAGTTAAAACAAAGCAGGGGTTATAATGCTTGGATAATTTTGGCAAAATACGCCTTACTTTATCAGAAATTTAAGCAATACAAAAAGCAATATAATATAGAGAAAGAATTAAGGTTAAACCCTCAACAATAAAAAGAATAGAAGGGCCAATAGCTAATAAGAGCTCTCAACAAATTTGTGGGACATAATCAAAGCAGTCTCAGGAACAGGGGAAGATAGAGAAAGCTACAAACTGGACATTGTAGGAAGAAGGATCCAGTGCAGAATTCTGTCCATCAATCCAAAAGAATCACAAAGAGGCTCAGGACTCAGAAATATACGTACCGTGTTGTGGGGAAGGATGAGGAAGTACAAAAGTGAGATATACATAGAGCTAAAAAGAGAGATTAATTGAAAGTTTCTATATGAAACAGCCAACAGCTCCTCACTTCCATTCCCACAATATAAAACAGATTGGGGTTCAACATCAAAAAATTAGAGGCCTTCTCTGAAGATATTAGATGACACAAGGAGGACAGCCAGTGCATCAATCTTCTGCCAGACCATTCACTCCAGAGAATAGCCCTCTAGTTGTGTACTCCCACCAGTGTACTGAAATCAGCTGATAACCTTTTACTGCCTCAGTCTTAAACATGAACTGACAATCAAGGATGATTTGACATGTAAGGAAAGCTTCCAGAGAGAGAGGGAGAAAAAAATAGACCAGAAATAGAAAAATTAGGGAACTAAAGATGGTTTGCATGTTTTGTTTTGTTTTGTTTTTGAAATTGAATTAGCATCCTTGGAGGGATTTTAAAATATTATATCAATAAAACATACTTTGTAGTCTGTGAAAAGGAAACAATCATAGGAGAAGAATATAATGGCTAAAAAAAAAAAATAGTAGAGTAAAATAAATCACTCAGAATGTAGATCAAAAATACTAAAAATTAGAGAAAATAAAAGCAAATTAGAGTTTGTAGTCCAGGAGTCTAAAATTCAGGTGGTAGGAGTCACAGAATGGGAGTACACAGAAAATGAAAGTGAGAAGATCAAATAAGAACTCAGTCAAGACAATTTCCCAGAATTTAGGGACTCGACTACTCAGAATGCAAGGGCACAACAGAAGGCATACATCCAGGCACATCACGTGAAATTTCCACATATTAATAACAAGAGAAAAACCTTAAAGTTTCCAGAGAGAAAATGCAACCTACATGGCAATAAAAAACAGATTGGCATCAGACTTCTCATCCAAAATGACATATGGTACAATAACTTTATATTTCTGAGGAAAAATTATGTTCAGACCAAAATCTACTACCAGACAAATCGTCATGCAATGACATGATAGCAAAGTGATCATCTCACTGTAAAGGTTTGAGAAAATTTATCTGTTAAACAACATTTTGCTTTTTCTGGAATTTTCCAAACTTTTTCTCTGAGATTCCAAAATACAGGGTTTTCAGAATTCTTTTTTTTTTTTTAATTTGGAGAAAGTTCTCAATGTTAATCTAATGGTTTTCTCTTCATGTCTTATATTCCCTATACATAATTTTCCATTCACTCTTCCGTGTGCCCATTTATCCACCAATAAAGAATTATTGATGGTCTACTATGTGTTAGGCATTACACTAGTTGCTGACAGCTACAAATGAATAAGACATGCCTTAAGACAACTGGCAGTCTAATAAGACATATAAACACGCCTTGAGATAAGTATCACGGGAGATCACATGGAGTGATGTGCAGTACAATGGAGAATTACCAGTTCTATTACATTAAAGCCTCTTGATAGCCTCCTTAATTTACCTTAATTTCCTTACTTTGTGCACATTTACTCATTTTAAGTTGTTATGCCCATTTTCTTATAACACTCTTTCTTCTATTACTTCCATAATCAAGTCTAAAATAATGCTTCCCAAAAGTGATATTTGGAGCACGTGTGCACAGCACTGATATTTTACGTAAAATAGATTCATTTTGTTGAGTCAATGCATTCTGAGTTCAATGACTTTTAAAATCAGGAGCCCATTGATATTATCATAATAAAATTTCTTCTAGAAAACTTATGAGAAATATAGCTTCTAAATTTTTGACATTATGCTATGCTGCCCTTCAACTAATCATTTGTTTAAAACATAGTTTTAAACCAAAATACAGTTTTAAAAGACAACTGCATATACTAGGTTCAAGTTTGGCAAATAGTGTTGGTAATTTATTTTCTTGTTAAGCTAATTATAGCTATGTTTATGACTATCATTATAACTATGAAATATCTTTTTCTTAGATACTGAGTTCCTAGAGAGCCATGTCTCTGTACAGAGATGTTCTTTGCTGTGTTTGTAACCAGAAAAGAAAACAGAGAGCAGTAAAATTATTTTCAAGAGATTAATCATAATGTCAGGGATAAAACTGAGATTTGATCATTGACTTGGAATTCATTAGATTATTCCGTAATTATCGATTTATCTTCACTGCTTATCTGCCATGTTGAAGTCACATAGCAATTGGAAAACTTGTAACTGCCCTGCTATCTTTTAGCCTTGAATTAGGTCTTTCCAACCTTTGGAATTTTTCATAAAAGAGTAACGAACATTTTTGTGAGGGTAAGGGGTCAGCTGTTAGAAATACATCCTTATTTTTCTTATTATTTACTAACACTGAATGGTATTTAAAGCTTAAGCAATCCTTTTGAAATCAGATCCGAAAGTACGATTTCACAAAGCAATAAAATGATTTCAAAAAAGTGGCAGAACTGTAAATTGAGTTAACAATCCAAAGCGATGGAACAGGATCATACGGCAGCCTGATGTAATGTTGTTTGGGATAAGAGAAGGCACTTGTATTGGGATCTACATGAAATGGGGTACTTTGGGACGGGAGTGCTGGGATGCAGTCAACATTTTGCCCCTCCAGTTTTTACACGGAATCAAAGTTGTAATAATTTTATTTGGACTAAACAACAAAACCCATGAAGATAATACTATGGTTTGAATGTTTGTCCTTTCCAAAACTCATGTTGAAACATAATCCCCATGTGGCAGTACTGAAAGGTGTGGCCCTTAAAAAGTGAATAGGTCATAAGGCCTCTGCCCTCATGAGTGAATTAATCCACTCATGGATTAATGGGTTAATGAATTAATGGACTAGTTGTCCATTATCATGGAAGTGAACTGGTGGTTTTACAAGAAGAGGAAGAGAGACCTGGGCTACCATGTTCAGTCCCCTCACCATGTGAAGCCATGAGCCACCCTGGGACTCTGCAGAGTGTCCCCACCAACAAGAAGGCCCTCACCAGATGCACCCCCTCAACCTTGCACTTTCAGACCTCCAGAACTGTAAGATAAAAATTTTTTTCTTTAAAAATTACCCAGTTTGGGGTAGTCTGTTCTAAGCAACAGAAAATTAAGGCAGACAAAATATCAGTTTTCTAAAATAATCTAAACACTATAAAGCAGTATCTTTTAAAGTCTAATGCTGGGGTTCTGGTCCACTTGCATCAGAATTACCTATGTGATTTGTTAAGAGTACAGATTCTTGGGCCCCTCATCAGAACTTGTAATTAGAATCTGTAAGGGAAAGGTCTGGAAATTTGCAATTTAATCAGCATCTCTGGTGAATTTTTTTCATACACTTAAGTATAATCGTGGCAATAGAGTAACCAACTTAGAGAAAGAAATTTACAAAGGTAGGATTGGCAAAAGACAAAACATCACAAAAAAATAAAAACTACTCATGGGCCTACTGAGCATATGCCATTAGGAGGTTGTAAGCATCTATTAAGAGAGAATATAATGCCTATAGATATAAAAATAAGCAAACAGACCACTGGGGATGATGAGGCAAGCGAAGGGGTAAATGGGTGAAACTGGCAGTCGTGAGGAGCAGGCGGAATCAGTGAAGGACTACAGAAGCTCGTGGAAAAAGGCAGAGTTAGACATCTGGGGATATTGCTGCAAGGCACTCTACAGCCGGCTTCCTTGGCAGTAAAATTATTCCTGAGGTGCCAACGTCATTATCTCAAAGCCTCAGCTTGTCCCTAACCACTGAAAGCCATCACTGCTCAGGGAAGTGGTCTGAACGGTTAAGACAACAGGCTCCATCTCATCTTCAAAACAGCAGGTGTGGCCCTGGCACTATTTTCTGGCTTGATGGACACGAAGAAAGCAAAGCAAGCATTCTGTTGCCCTCCCTGCTATTTTCTGCTGAGTCTGATTATCACCTTTTTCTCTGGGGATACAAAGCTTTAAATTACCAAGGTGAATAAGGCTCATAGTCAAATTAGTACAGCAACTAAAAAACTTAAAAGAAGGCAGTTTCAAGTGAATATTTTTATAAGGCTTTCTACATTCAAGTCTACAGAAGAATAAATAGGGTACATAGATTTTTAAATTTGCGGTGGTGGAAAGGGGCTTATTTTAAAATTTAAATTAGACAATAAGGAGGTAGAAAAAACTCGAGCATTGAAAAATTTCACACAGACAGGCGAAATCTCTAAGCATTTGAGATTTATTGTAATACGTTTTTAATTCCTAACTGGTTTACACTGTCCCAAGTTTGCCTTCAATAATGAAATGCAACCTTCTCAGAGATCTTCGATGGCCTAGGAACCATCCTAGGCTTGACGAGCCTGACTAACTGCTCATAACTTCTGCACACTGAGCCCAGTCGTGCCCCGCAGACCTCGAAACAGATCTTCCAACAGCCCCACTCCAAACAGACATATGAAAAGCATAACTTTTGCAAGTCTGGCTAGAATGTTGCAACTTATCCAGGTTTTCTTTCAAGGGAGCACGTATTTTTAAAGAAATTGTGCAAAATCTTTGAAGCGTGAGCCTTGGGTCCCTTGAGTCAAAAACTCCGAATTTTCCTTCACCAACTTCTGACTCTACTGTGAGTACCTACCAAAAAGCTGAGTCCCTCTCTTCCTCTCCACAGTGATACCGCTTCCTGCAGAGAGCCCTCACGTGTGAGGAGCTGCCCGAAATCGCCATTACAAGATGGCGCTGATTTCCGGTGGAGGGCAGGGCTGCTCGGTAACACGCCTGGGCCGATTAGGCAGCCACCAATAAGGTAGGAGCACGTCCTAGGCGAGGAGCAGTCTCTATATAAAGGGCGCGGGTTCCCTCGCTCGGGGTCTCCATTTTTGGCAAGCTTATGCTCTCCCTCTCAAGATGCATTAAAGCTGATCTGCAGAAGGATCCTTTGTGTGCCGCGTCGTTCTTGCTGGCGAGACGGTAGCGCGGGACATTTGGTGCCAAAACCCGGGAACTTGTGTCATCGTCAGCACCTTCGGAGACCCCCTGGAGACAGGGAGGATTCAGAACTGCAGGAGGGTAAGTTCGGAGAGGTATGCCTGTTCTTGGTCTGGGGTTAATCCGGTTGGTTTAAAAGGTTTTGAAATCGCCCGTTGGTGTGGTGAGACTGATGTAGATAAGCAGCTGCACCAGAGACCCGTGTGAGCCTCTAGTACGTAAGGGAACGGCGCGTCTCACAGCGCCTCCCACGGAGTGGGGCGCGTTATGGGTTCCACTCAGTCCATGGTTACCGCGTTAGAGGCCGTGCTGAGACAACGTGATATAAAGGTAGGGGGCCGTGTGCTCAAAAATTTTGTAAAAGAGGTAGATCGTGTAGCGCCGTGGTTTGCTTGTTCCGGCTCCTTGACTTTGAGCTCTTGGAACAAACTAGGCAGAGACCTTGACCGCAAGTACGCGGAGGGAGACCTCCGTCAGGGCACCAAGACCTTTTGGAAGTTTATTAAAAATTGCTTAGAAGATGAGGGCTGTAAACCGGTAGTGATAGTAGGGCAAAATACATTAGAGGAGGTCCAAGACAGCATGTCAGAAACTGAACGGAGTGAGAGGATGGGTACCCGCAGGAGGAGAGACGTCTCCCATAAGAAAAAGGGCCCTCCCGGTAAGTCTACGGACGAGGGAGAGATTCTAAAACAACAAAGTGACACTCCCGGCACATCTGCCGGTAAAGGAGGGATTTCAAAACCCAGACAAAAGTTGGAAGGGAAAGAAGGAGGCCTCTACCCTATGCAAGAGCTGGGGGCCTTAAAACAAGAATTAGAAGATTTAAATCTGGATGAGTCCGACTCCGATCCCCTCAGCCCTAGTGAGGAATCCGATTTGGAGGAGGAAGCTGCCAGGTACGAGGAGGAGAGATATCATCCCGACAGGCGGCGGAGACCACTCGGGGAGTGGAAATGCCGGCCGCCCCCAGTGGCCCCCGCACGGCCTGCGCCTTCGGCGCCTCCTCCTTACGTGCAGTCTTCTAATCCCTTCTCATTCCTCTCTGATAAAGTGAGGAAAAAGGTTCAAGCTGCCTTCCCAGTTTTTGAGGTTGAGGGCGGAGGGAGAGTTCATGCCCCCGTAGAGTACACCCAAATTAAGGATCTAGCAGAGGCGGTTAGAAAATATGGTGTAAATGCCAATTTTACTCTAGTAATGCTAGAAAGGTTTGCTGGTGTGGCTATGACACCCGCTGACTGGCAAATGTTGGCTAAGGCAGCGCTCCCTACCATGGGTCAATACATGGAATGGAAGGCGCTATGGCATGAGGCTGCACAAGCTCAAGCCAGGGCAAACGCTGCTGCACTGACCCCCGAGCAGCGAGATTGGACCTTTGATATGTTAACAGGCCAGGGCCCATTTGCCGCTGATCAGACGGCTTTCCCATGGGGTGCTTATGTTCAAGTTTCTAGCACTGCCATTAAGGCTTGGAAGGCACTCCCCAAAAAAGGGGAAGCTTCTGGACAACTTACTAAGATCATTCAGGGACCTCAGGAACCATTCTCAGATTTTGTGGCTCGAATGACAGAAGCAGCGGGGCGCATCTTTGGGGACCCTGATCAGGCTGCGCCTCTTGTTGAACAACTGATTTTTGAGCAGGCGACCCAGGAATGCCGCGCGGCCATAGCGCCCAGAAAAGGTAAAGGTTTACAGGATTGGCTCAGAACTTGTCGAGAACTCGGGGGACCCCTGACCAATGCAGGGCTGGCAGCTGCCATCCTCCAGTCGCAGAGACTGCCTAGACAGGGACAGCCAAGACAGGGGCGGAACCAGAGAGTTTGTTTTAAATGCGGTCAACCGGGACATTTAAAAAAGGACTGCCAAGCCCCGGACAGGGATAAGGGCCCCCAGAGTACAGACTCCCTCTGTTCCCGCTGTTCCAAGGGATATCATAAGGCTGCTCTCTGCCGTTCCATTAGAGATATCAAAGGGCGACTCCTTCCGCCGCTCACAGAACAACACCAAGTGGTTCAAAAAAACGTGAAGATGGGCCCCCGTTCCCAGGGCCCCCACAAGTATGGGGACAAGGCCAACCAGAGTCGAGGAGAAAGGGAGGAGAGCCTGTCGGAAGACACACAGGATTGGACCTGCACGCCTCCTCCGACTTCTTATTAATGCCACAAATGGGCGTCCAGCCGGTTCCTGTGCAGCCTATTCGACCCCTACTGCCTGGAACCGTGGGCCTTATAATTGGCAGAGGATCGTTAACTTTAAACGGTCTTATTGTCTACCCTGGGGTAGTTGACTGTCAACATAGCCCCGAGATCCAAGTCCTGTGCTCATGCCCAGGAGGAGTCTTTTCTATCACCAAAGGAGACAGGATAGCTCAGTTATTGCTCCTTCCAGAGGTTGCCAAACCTTCAGAGCCTGGACGAGAAAAAATGGGCTCCTCGGGCATGGATTCCGCCTACCTGATGGTCTCCCTAAATGAGAGACCTAAGCTAAAGTTGTGGGTTGAGGGAAAATTGTTTGAAGGCATTATGGATACTGGTGCAGATAAGAGTATTATTTCCACTCATTGGTGGCCAAAGTCTTGGCCTGTCATTAAGTCCTCACATTCTCTACAAGGCCTCGGTTATCAGGCCAGTCCTACTATTAGTTCCGCTACCTTGTCCTGGAAAACGACAGAGGGACAAGAGGGACATTTTACTCCCTACGTGCTTCCGCTCCCCGTTAACCTCTGGGGGCGTGATATTTTACAAAAGATGGGAGTTAAGTTGTCTAATGAATACTCCTCTCAAGCTAAGGAGATAATGGCCAAGATGGGTCATAAACAGGGAAGGGGTTTAGGAGCCAGGGAACAGGGCCGGGTTGAACCCATTCTCCCTGAAGGCAACCCAGGTAGACAGGGTCTGGGTTTTTCCTAGGCGCCATTGAGGCAGCACGACCCATTCCATGGAAAACGGAGGATCCGGTGTGGGTTCCCCAATGGCCATTGTCCTCCGAGAAATTGAGGGCAGCAACACAGATAGTACAGGAGCAGCTAAGGCTTGGACATCTTGAACTGTCCACCTCTCCCTGGAATACCCCGATATTTGTAATCAAAAAAAGGTCGGGAAAATGGAGATTGCTCCACGACCTGAGAGCCATTAATAAACAGATGAACTCTTTTGGCCCCGTACAAAGGGGTCTTCCGCTTCTCTCCGCCTTACCTAAAGGTTGGCCTTTAGTTATTATAGATATTAAGGATTGCTTTTTTTCCATCCCCTTATGTCCCCTAGATAAGCCCCGCTTTGCATTTACTCTCCCTTCACTTAATCATATGGAACCTGATAAAAGGTTCCAATGGAAGGTTTTGCCTCAAGGCATGACAAATAGCCCTACCATGTGTTAACTATATGTTCAAGAAGCTTTGAGGCCTTTGAGGCGCCAGTTTCCTTCCCTAATCCTGATTCATTATATGGATGATGTCCTGTTATGCCACAAAGATTTGACAGTTTTACAAAAGGCATATCCTTGCTTACAGTCCATCTTGTTACACTGGGGCCTACAAATTGCTGCTGATAAAGTTCAGATTGCAAATACTGGACATTTTTTGGGGTCTATTATCTTCCCTGATAAGATCGTCCCACAAAAGGTGGAGATAAGAAGGGGCCACTTAGGAATTTTCAAGATGGCGGCGGCTGCGGCGGCTGGCGCGGAGTAGCTGAGGTGGAAAAGGTGGCCACTGAGCCTCAGGCAGCCGGGAAGCTTGTGGACCTTCCTCTGGCCATCTCTTAAGGGAGGACTGCTGCTGCTGGCCGGTCGTGGGGGCTCAACACCACTTTGCCCCCGGCAGGAGAGGCTGCCTCATTTACAGGCAACAGCTTTGAAGTGTGGAGCAGGAAAAGAACTGATTCTTAGCTGCAAAACCGAGTCTTGAAACAGGGAACACGGCGCCAGGGCTGCTGTGGATGCAGCCAGGATCCCGGAGGCTGGGGCCGCACTGAAGGCGGCCAGCTGCCCTATTCAGGATTCGAGGTTTCAGACCGGCATTAAAGAAGATTCCTGGGAGCGCCCGAGCGGCGCCGCGACTGAACAGCCCGAGGCGGCAGCGCCGAGAACACGGAAGGCAACAAACCAGAGACAGAGCGAGCGCCCGACCTGGCACAGCACTGTGAGTGATCCCTGGCACAGCTCTGTTCGGGCGGTGGATGCCCACGCAGCTCCTGCCTGCACCACCAGGCCACTCACTGCCCCGGTGCTGCCTCCATTTTCCCAGGTGCGGGCAGCTCCGCCCTGCTCGGCCATCACTGAGCCCATTTGCTTGGCCTGGCGCGGGGCTTTCCGGACCCTGCTGAACGGCCTCCTCTCCCACTCCCTCCGCGGTTCTCTGGTGGGGCTGGGGGTGTGGGGCGTCCCGACCAGTTTTGGGAGGGCTAGGAAGTACGGGCGGGCCGACTGTCACTCCACCACACCCTGGACTCTGGCCCCGGTAAACTTCCTGTTACTGGGAGGCAGATACCATCTCTGCGACCACCAGTTTGGAAAAAAGCCTAACGAATTTCTGGTTGGGAATAGTGTGGTAGGAGAGTTCCCAGGTCCGCTTGAACCTGCCGGAGAGCAGGCTGCAGGCGGGCACTAGACTCGGTTTATACCAGGGGGATACAAAGGTGAACAAGACCCGAGAAAGATCTACACAGTGCTACAAAGGCACCCAGAGAGACCGGTCGTCTGTGCCTAGCAGAAACCTGGTAGACTTCCTGGGCGAAGCGGTGCTGAGCAGGGTCTTGAAGGCCCAGCTGATAGACGAGGGGTGCAGAAGACACGCCCCAGCCCAGCACAGTGTGCACAGAGGGGGGAGACGTGCGGCCAGGGAGGCGGAGACTCGACAGAAACCACACACCCGGTGGGGTCGCCACTGCACGATCTAACAGCCTGGGCCAGAGCACACGGAACGGGGAGAAGTCCTGTACAGAAAGTGAAAGCTCAACAGAGATCACACACCCTGTGGTACATGATCCACCAGCCCAGCAGAGTACAAGCTGACCAAAAAGGTGGATCCCCGGAGAAGCCCAAGACCCGAGGCAACCACACACACAAGACACTAGTGGCCAACTGAGCAGTCACGGCGGGAGCCATACCAAATTGGCAACCACAGCAACATCCTAGTTAGTCATTAGTCTCAAACTGGTGGACTGTGAAACCCCCTGCAACAATGAATAAACACCAAAAAAAAGACACCAGAAATACAAAAAATCAAGAAAGTACACCACCAAAAGTTAATAAATCTCATACTCTAGATCCTGTAGAACAAGAAGCCCTTGAAATAACTGACAAGGAATTTCGAGTGATAATTCTAAGGAAACTGAATGAGATACAAGAAAACTCAGCTAGACATCATGATGAAATGAGGAAAAGTATACAGGATCTGAAAGAGGAAATATACAAGGAAATCAATGTCCTGAAAAAAAATGTAGCAGAACTTGCTGAACTGAAGAAGTTATTCAGCGAAATAAAAAACACAACGGAGAGTTTAACCAGCAGGCTTGTCGAAGTTGAAGAGAGAACCTCTGAACTTGAAGATGGGCTGTTTGAAATAACACAAGCAGACAAAAAGAAAGAAAAAAGAATCAAGGACATGGAAGAAAATCTGAGAGAGATATCAGACAACCTCAAGCGCTCAAATATCCGAGTCATGGGTATTCCAGAAGGGGAGGAAAATGGAGATTCCATTGAAAACATATTCAACAAAATAGTGGCAGAAAACTTCCCAGGTATAGGAAAAATCACAAATCTTCAGATCCAGGAAGCTCAACGATCTCCAAACGTATTCAACCCAAAAAGGCCTTCTCCAAGACATGTCAGAGTCAAATTGGCAAAACTCAGAGACAAAGAGAGAATCTTAAAAGCTGCAAGAGAGAAGCGTCAAATCACCTATAAGGGAGCCCCAATCAGGTTAACATCAGACTTTTCATCCCAAACCCTAAAAGCTAGAAAGGAATGGGATGATATTTTCAAAATACTAAAAGACAAAGATTGCCAGCCAAGAATACTCTACCCTGCAAGGCTATCCTTCCGAAATGAGGGGCAAATAGTATATTTCTCAGACAAACAAAAACTGCGGGAGTTCACTACCACAAGACCACCCTTACAAGAAATCCTCAAGGGAGTACTAGGTTTGGTTCCTGAAAAATAACTACCACTGCCATAAAAACCTAAGAAAAATCTAAACCCGCTAGTACAATAAAAATGGCATTCATGAAGAGAAAACAAGCTAACAAAAACACTATCTACAACCTAAGGAACCAACAAACAAAGAAACCAAACAGTAAATCAGAAAGCAAGGAACAAAAGACACCTAAGACAACCAAACAACCAATAAAATGCTAGGAATAAATCAACACCTTTCAATAACAACTCTTAATGTTAAAGGCTTAAATTCCCCAATTAAAAGACACAGACTGGCTGACTGGATCAAAAAGCAGGACCCAACTATATGCTGCCTACAAGAGACCCACCTCACCCATAAAGATTCACACAGACTAAGAGTGAAAGGATGGAAAAAGATTTACCATGCAAACAGAAAAGAAAAACGAGCTGGAGTGGCTATTCTTATATCTGACAAAATAGACTTTAAACTAAAAACCATAAAAAGAGACAATGAGGGACACTACTTAATGATAAAAGGACTGATCCATCAAGAAGACATAACAATCATAAATATGTACGCACCCAATGTTGGAGCAGCCAGATTTATAAAACAAACTCTATTAGACCTAAAGAAGGAAATAGACACTAATACCATAATAGCAGGGGACCTGAACACTCCACTGTCAATATTAGACAGATCATCTAGGCAAAGAATCAGTAGAGAAACACAAGATCTAAACAAGACTCTAGACCAATTGGAATTGGCAGATATCTACAGAACATTCCACCCAACAACCTCAGAATATTCATTCTTCTCATCAGCACATGGATCATTCTCCAGGATAGATCACATATTAGGTCACAAATCAAGTCTCAATAAATTCAAAAAAATTGGAATTATCCCATGTATCTTCTCAGACCACAATGGATTAAAACTAGAAATTAATAACAAACAAAACTCTGGAAACTATACAAACACATGGAAATTAAACAGCATTCTACTTAATGACATATGGGTCCAAGAAGAAATCAAGCAGGAAATCAAAAAGTTTATTGAAACTAATGAAAACAGTGATACATCATACCAAAACCTGTGGGATACTGCAAAAGCAGTATTGAGGGGAAAATTTATTGCATTAAATGCTCACTTCAGAAGAATGGAAAGATGGCAAGTGAACAACCTAACACTTCACCTTAAAGAACTAGAAAAACAAGAACAATCCAATCCTAAAGTTAGCAGACGGAAAGAAATCATTAAGATCAGAGCAGAACTGAATGAAATTGAAAACCAAAAAACAATTCAAAAGATCAACGAATCAAAAAGTTGGTTTTTTGAAAAGATAAATAAAATTGACAAACCATTAGCATGGCTAACAAAAAAAAGAAGAGAGAAGACTCAAATAACAAAAATTAGAAATGAAAAAGGCGATATTACAACTGATTCATCTGAAATACAAGGAATCATTCGAGACTACTATAAACAACTATACGCCAACAAATTTGAAAATCTGGAGGAAATGGATAAATTTCTGGACACACACAAGCTCCCAAAACTGAACCGTGAAGACGTAGAAAATTTGAACAGACCAATAACAATAAAGGAGATTGAAGCGGTTATCAGAAGGCTCCCAACAAAGAAAAGCCCAGGACCAGATGGATTCACAGCAGAATTTTACCAAACATTCAAAGAGGAATTGACACCGATTCTTTACAAACTATTCCAAAAGATTGAAACGGACGCAAATCTCCCAAACTCATTCTATGAAGCAAACATCATCCTGATACCAAAACCAGGTAAAGATATAACCAAAAAAGAAAACTACAAGCCGATATCCTTGATGAATATAGATGCAAAAATCCTCACTAAAATACTAGCAAACAGAATACAGCAACACATACGAAAAATTATTCATCACGATCAAGTGGGATTCATCCCAGGGATGCAAGGTTGGTTCAACATACGCAAATCAATAAATGTGATACACCATATTAATAAACTCAAACACAAGGACCATATGATCATCTCTATAGATGCTGAAAAAGCATTTGATAAAGTTCAGCACTCGTTCATGACAAAGACCCTCTATAAGTTAGGTATAGAGGGAAAGTATCTCAACATAATTAAAGCCATATATGACAAACCCACTGCCAATATCATCCTGAATGGGGAAAAGCTGAAAGCTTTTCCTTTAAGAACAGGCACTAGACAAGGATGCCCACTCTCACCACTCCTATTCAACATAGTGTTGGAAGTACTAGCCAGAGCAATCAGAGAAGAGAAGGAAATAAAGGGCATCCAGATTGGAAAAGATGAAGTCAAACTGTCCCTGTTTGCAGATGACATGATCCTATATATCGAACAGCCTAAAACCTCTACAAAAAAACTCTTGGAATTGATCAATGATTTCAGCACAGTAGCAGGATACAAAATCAACACACAAAAATCAGTAGCATTTCTTTTCTCCAATAGTGAACATGCAGAAGGAGAAATCAAGAAAGCCTGCCCATTTACAATAGCCACCAAAAAAATAAAATACTTAGGAATTGAGTTAACCAAGGAGGTGAAAAATCTCTATAATGAGAACTACAAACCACTGCTGAGAGAAATTAGAGAGGATACAAGAAGATGGAAAGATATTCCATGCTCTTGGATTGGAAGAATCAACATAGTGAAAATGTCCATACTACCCAAAGTGATATACAAATTCAATGCAATCCCCATCAAAATTCCAAAGACATTTTTCTCAGAAATGGAAAAAACTATTCAGACATTTATATGGAACAATAAAAGACCACGGATAGCCAAAGCAATGCTCAGCAAAAAAAAATAAAGCTGGAGGCATAACACTACCTGACTTTAAGCTATACTACAAAGCTATAATAACCAAAACAGTATGGTACTGGCATAAAAACAGACACACTGACCAATGGAATAGAATAGAGAATCCAGAAATCAACCCACACACTTACTGCCATCTGATCTTTGACAAAGGCACCAAGCCTATTCACTGGGGAAGGGGTGCCTCTTCAGCAAGTGGTGCTGGGATAACTGGATATCGATATGCAGGAGAATGAAACTAGATCCATACCTCTCACCGTATACTAAAATCAACTCAAAATGGATTAAGGATTTAAATATACACCCTGAGACAATAAAACTTCTTAAAGAAAACATAGGGGAAACACTTCAGGAAATAGGACTGGGCACAGACTTCATGAATACGACCCCAAAAGCACGGGCAACCAAAGGAAAAATAAACAAATGGGATTATATCAAACTAAAAAGCTTCTGCACAGCAAAAGAAACAATTAAAAGAGTTAAAAGACAACCAACAGAGTGGGAGAAAATATTTGCAAAATATACATCTGACAAAGGATTAATATCCAGAATATACAAGGAACTCAAACAACTTTACAAGAAGAAAACAAGCAACCCAATTAAAAAATGGGCAAAAGAGCTAAGTAGGCATTTCTCTAAGGAAGATATCCAAATGGCCAACAGACATATGAAAAAATGCTCAACATCACTCAGCATCCGGGAAATGCAAATCAAAACCACATTGAGATACCATCTAACCCCAGTTAGGATGGCTAAAATCCAAAAGACTATGAACGATAAATGCTGGCGAGGCTGCGGAGAAAAAGGAACTCTCATCCATTGTTGGTGGGACTGCAAAATGGTGCAGCCTCTATGGAAAATGGTATGGAGGTTCCTTAAACAATTGCAAATAGATCTACCATACGACCCAGCCATCCCACTGTTGGGAATATACCCAGAGGAATGGAAATCATCAAGTCGAAGGTATACCTGTTCCCCAATGTTCATCGCAGCACTCTTTACAATAGCCAAGAGTTGGAACCAGCCCAAATGCCCATCATCAGATGAGTGGATACGGAAAATGTGGTACATCTACACAATGGAATACTACTCAGCTATAAAAACGAATGAAATACTGCCATTTGCAACAACATGGATGGACCTCGAGAGAATTATATTAAGTGAAACAAGTCAGGCACAGAAAGAGAAATACCACATGTTCTCACTTATTGGAGGGAGCTAAAAATTAATATATAAATTCACACACACATACACACATACACACACAAACCGGGGGGGGGGGAAGAAGATATAACAACCACAATTATTTGAAGTTGATACAACAAACAAACAGAAAGGACATGGTTGGGGGGGAGAGGGGGAGGGAGAAGGGAGGGAGGTTTTGGTGATGGGGAGCATTAATCAGCTACAATGTATATCGACAAAATAAAATTAAAAAATAAAAAAAAGAAAAAAAAGAAAAAAAAAAAAAAAAAAAAAAAAAGAAACTAATGAAAACAATGATACATCATACCAAAACCTGTGGGATACTGCAAAAGCAGTATTGAGGGGAAAATTTATTGCACTAAATGCTCACTTCAGAAGAATGGAAAGATGGCAAGTGAACAACCTAACACTTCACCTTAAAGAACTAGAAAAACAAGAACAATCCAATCCTAAAGTTAGCAGACGGAAAGAAATCATTAAGATCAGAGCAGAACTGAATGAAATTGAAAACCAAAAAACAATTCAAAAGATCAACGAATCAAAAAGTTGGTTTTTTGAAAAGATAAATAAAATTGACAAACCATTAGCATGGCTAACAAAAAAAAGAAGAGAGAAGACTCAAATAACAAAAATTAGAAATGAAAAAGGCGATATTACAACTGATTCATCTGAAATACAAGGAATCATTCGAGACTACTATAAACAACTATACGCCAACAAATTTGAAAATCTGGAGGAAATGGATAAATTTCTGGACACACACAAGCTCCCAAAACTGAACCGTGAAGACGTAGAAAATTTGAACAGACCAATAACAATAAAGGAGATTGAAGCTGTTATCAGAAGGCTCCCAACAAAGAAAAGCCCAGGACCAGATGGATTCACAGCAGAATTTTACCAAACATTCAAAGAGGAATTGACACCGATTCTTTACAAACTATTCCAAAAGATTGAAATGGACGCAAATCTCCCAAACTCATTCTATGAAGCAAACATCATCCTGATACCAAAACCAGGTAAAGATATAACCAAAAAAGAAAACTACAGGCCGATATCCTTGATGAATATAGATGCAAAAATCCTCACTAAAATACTAGCAAACAGAATACAGCAACACATACGAAAATTTATTCATCACGATCAAGTGGGATTCATCCCAGGGATGCAAGGTTGGTTCAACATACGCAAATCAATAAATGTGATACACCATATTAATAAACTCAAACACAAGGACCATATGATCATCTCTATAGATGCTGAAAAAGCATTTGATAAAGTTCAGCACTCGTTCATGACAAAGACCCTCTATAAGTTAGGTATAGAGGGAAAGTATCTCAACATAATTAAAGCCATATATGACAAACCCACTGCCAATATCATCCTGAATGGGGAAAAGCTGAAAGCTTTTCCTTTAAGAACAGGCACTAGACAAGGATGCCCACTCTCACCACTCCTATTCAACATAGTGTTGGAAGTACTAGCCAGAGCAATCAGAGAAGAGAAGGAAATAAAGGGCATCCAGATTGGAAAAGATGAAGTCAAACTGTCCCTGTTTGCAGATGACATGATCCTATATATCGAACAGCCTAAAACCTCTACAAAAAAACTCTTGGAATTGATCAATGATTTCAGCACAGTAGCAGGATACAAAATCAACACACAAAAATCAGTAGCATTTCTTTTCTCCAATAGTGAACATGCAGAAGGAGAAATCAAGAAAGCTTGCCCATTTACAATAGCCACCAAAAAAATAAAATACTTAGGAATTGAGTTAACCAAGGAGGGGAAAAATCTCTATAATGAGAACTACAAACCACTGCTGAGAGAAATTAGAGAGGATACAAGAAGATGGAAAGATATTCCATGCTCTTGGATTGGAAGAATCAACATAGTGAAAATGTCCATACTACCCAAAGTGATATACAAATTCAATGCAATCCCCATCAAAATTCCAAAGACATTTTTCTCAGAAATGGAAAAAACTATTCAGACATTTATATGGAACAATAAAAGACCACGAATAGCCAAAGCAATGCTCAGCAAAAAAAATAAAGCTGGAGGCATAACACTACCTGACTTTAAGCTATACTACAAAGCTATAATAACCAAAACAGTATGGTACTGGCATAAAAACAGACACACTGACCAATGGAATAGAATAGAGAATCCAGAAATCAACCCACACACTTACTGCCATCTGATCTTTGACAAAGGCACCAAGCCTATTCAGTGGCGATGGGACTGCCTCTTCAGCAAGTGGTGCTGGGATAACTGGATATCGATATGCAGGAGAATGAAACTAGATCCATACCTCTCACCGTATACTAAAATCAACTCAAAATGGATTAAGGATTTAAATATACACCCTGAGACAATAAAACTTCTTAAAGAAAACATAGGAGAAACACTTCAGGAAATAGGACTGGGCACAGACTTCATGAATACGACCCCAAAAGCACGGGCAACCAAAGGAAAAATAAACAAATGGGATTATATCAAACTAAAAAGCTTCTGCACAGCAAAAGAAACAATTAAAAGAGTTAAAAGACAACCAACAGAGTGGGAGAAAATATTTGCAAAATATACATCTGACAAAGGATTAATATCCAGAATATATAAGGAACTCAAACAACTTTACAAGAAGAAAACAAGCAACCCAATTAAAAAATGGGCAAAAGAGCTAAGTAGGCATTTCTCTAAGGAAGATATCCAAATGGCCAACAGACATATGAAAAAATGCTCAACATCACTCAGCATCCGGGAAATGCAAATCAAAACCACATTGAGATACCATCTAACCCCAGTTAGGATGGCTAAAATCCAAAAGACTATGAACGATAAATGCTGGCGAGGCTGCGGAGAAAAAGGAACTCTCATCCATTGTTGGTGGGACTGCAAAATGGTGCAGCCTCTATGGAAAATGGTATGGAGGTTCCTTAAAGAATGGCAAATAGATCTACCATACGACCCAGCCATCCCACTGTTGGGAATATACCCAGAGGAATGGAAATCATCAAGTCGAAGGTATACCTGTTCCCCAATGTTCATCGCAGCACTCTTTACAATAGCCAAGAGTTGGAACCAGCCCAAATGCCCATCATCAGATGAGTGGATACGGAAAATGTGGTACATCTACACAATGGAATACTACTCAGCTATAAAAACGAATGAAATACTGCCATTTGCAACAACATGGATGGACCTTGAGAGAATTATATTAAGTGAAACAAGTCAGGCACAGAAAGAGAAATTCCACATGTTCTCACTTATTGGAGGGAGCTAAAAATTAATATATAAATTCACACACACACATACACACACACACACACAAACCGGGGGGGAGGGGAAGAAGATATAACAACCACAATTATTTGAAGTTGATACAACAAGCAAACAGAAAGGACATTGTTTGTGGGGAGGGGGGGAGGGAGAAGGGAGGGAGGTTTTGGTGATGGTGAGCAATAATCAGCTACAATGTATATCGACAAAATAAAATTAAAAAAAAAAAAAAAAAAAAGAAGTAGATGTGAGAAAAACATTGGCTTTCTTATGGGAAATTTTGCTATTTTATGATTAACATAATTGGGTTTTGTCATAATAAATAATTTAATCCAAAAAAAAAAAAAAAAAAAAGAACTATAGAAAAAAGACCTAAGTAAACCCAAAACATGCAGAAGGAAAGAAATTAAACAGATTAGAGCAGAAATGAAAGATATTAAAGAAGAAAAAAACAGAGACGATCAATCAAGCCAAAAAAAATTCACTCAACATGATGTAGACAACTGAATAATCCTATACCTATTCAATAAATTATATTCATAGTAAAAAATTATTTTCTAAACATAGTTCAAAGAAGACAATTCTAGGCCCAAATTGTTTTACTAGTGAATTTTCCAAATGTTTAAGAACAAATAATACTAATTTTACATGATCTTTTTCAAAAAATAGAAAAAGAAAGAACACTTTCCAATATTTATGAGTCAAGCAATACCCTGGTAACAAAATAATAACGTTAAAGGAAATGAAAGGTACAGGCAAAGAGACTTCATGAACATAGATGCAAACATACCCCCCAAAATATTAGCAAATCAAACCCAGCAATATATGAATAGGATAATGTCAAGAAAATGAGAAAACAAGCCACAGATTGGGAGCTAATATTTACAAAAGACACATCCAACAAAGGACTATTACCCAAAATATACAAAGAATTCATAAAACTCAACAATAATAAAATGGACAACCCCAATAAAAAATGAGCAACAATACTTAAACAGACATTTCACTAAAAAAGATACACAGATGGTAAATCAGTATATAAAAAAGATGCTCAACATCTTATGTCACTAGGGAATTGCAAATCAAAACAAAAATGAAATACCACTACACACCTATTAAAATGGTCAATATCCAGAACACTGATACTAAATGCTGTTGAGAATGTGGAGCAACAAAACTCTCCGTCATTGACGGTGGGAATAAAAACTGGTACGGCTACTTTGGAAGACAGTTTAGTAGTTTCATACAAAACTCAACATATTCTTAGCATAGGATCCAGCAATTGTACTCCTGGGTATTTGACCCAAATAAGTAGAAAATTATGTCCACACAAAAATCTGCACATAAAGGCTTATAGCAGCTTTATTCATAATTGCCAAAACTTGGAAGCAACCCAAATGTCCTTCAATAGGTGAATGAATAAACAAACTGTGGTACATCCGGATGATGGAATATTATTCAGTGCTAAAAGAAATGAGCTATCAAGCCATGAAAAGACATGAGGAACCTTATTAAATGCATATTGCTAAGGAAAAGAAGCTAGTCTGAAAAGGCTAGATACTATATGATTCCAACTATATGAGTATGATGTTAGGCAAAACTATGGAGACAGTAAAGAGGTCAGTGGTTGCCAGGGGTTAGGAGGGAGAAATGGAAGAATAAACAGAGCAGAGACTTTTTAGAGCAGTAAAACCATTCCGTATGATACTCTAATGGTAAATGTCATTGTACATTTGTCAAAGTCTATAGAATGCACAATACCAAGAGTGAACCGTAATGTAAACTATGGACTTTGGGTGATAATGATGTGTCAATGCAAGTTCATTGACTGTAACAAAGGTACCACTCTGGTGCTGGATGCTGATAGTGGGGGAGATGGGGGGGCAGGGGAGGGGTGTATGAGAACTGTCTGAACTTTCTGCTCAGTTCTGCTGTGAACCTAAAACTGCTCTAAAAAATAAATTCTATTTTTTAAAAAAGGATAATACATCACAACCAAGTGTGATTCGTCCCAGGAATGCAAGACACATGGTGGAAATGAGCACACCTACTGCTCAGACTTGGTATCTAACATCATCTCTCACTAAAAACAATCAGGGCTCTTTGGGAAGTGGCTGATTCCAGGGATAGGGTAGAATAAATACATGATGAACCTAGAACACCTTGTCATATCAGAAATGTTCAAGACAAAACAAAAGAAAATGCTCAAAAACAGAACAAAAAATGATTGGATCATAGTAGAAGGACACAGGAGTCAGATGAAAGAGTATTCAGTGCCAATTTTGAGAAAACTGGTGGCCTAAACTAAGACCAATAATAAATTATAATCCGTTAAGGAAAAAATAGGAGTCTATGCAAATTAATTTGTTAATTAAGTAATTAAGGAAGAAGGGAGGCTTCTTGATTACAGTAGGATTTCAAGCATAAGAGATTATTGAGTGAGTGTTGGAGACAGAAGGTCATTCTTTTGCAGCTATCGTACCAAAAATTCAGGCAAGAATGGCCAAAAAATAAAAAATTTAGGGGGAAATTTTGATAAGTAGCATGATTGTACGGTCTTAAATTGTTTCCCCATGGAATGTTTATTAACTGTAAAAGACAAAATAGCAAATATGAAGTAGAGAAATTGGACTACTCCTTGATGGGTGATCAAAATTAACATGAGGATGTAATGTGTTTGTACACGTGATATCCTGAAAAGGACACGGTATCTCTTATATAGTATAAGAGAAGCCAAGAAAGGCTGAAGCACTGTTCAGGTTAAAGGAAACTAAAAAGACATAACTAAATATAATACCCATATTGGAGGAAAATGAATACTAGAAAAAGACATTGTTGGATCAATTGATAAAACTGCAAAAGTCATGTGCTGTTTAACATTTTGGTCAACAATAGACCTCATATACAATGGCGGTTCCATAAGATTCAGGAGCTGAGGAGTGTAGTAGCTGTACCGTCAAGGTTTGTGTGAGTATACTCTGATGTTCACACAACGATGAAATAGCAAAGGGACAAATTTCTGAGAACGTATCCCCACCATTAAGTGATGAGTGACACTATAGGTGTTATTGTATTAATTGTAAACTTATTGTATTAATGTTATTGTATTAATGTTAAACTTATTAAGTTGATAGTAATAGGTGATTATGTAAGAGAATTTCCCTATTCTTATTATTTTATTATTTTATTTCAGTTGTAAGGGGAACTGAACCTTTGACCTTGGTGTTATAAAGCTGTGCTCTAATGGACTGAGCTAACCAGCAAGCCCCCAACTTCCCTATTCTTAGAAAATGTACATTCCGATATTTAGAAATAAAGCATCATAATGTAGGCAACTGACGTCCAAACGATGCAGATAAGGAATTTATACACAACACGTAGAGTTAGACAGAGCAAGAGGACAGAGAGTGAGAGACAGAAAGAGATGGGGATGACAGAGCTGAAATCATAAATCAAATGGGATGGAAAGTTAACAGACAAGGGAATCTAGGCAAAGTATATAATGCACTATTCTTATTCTTGCAACTTTTCTGTGAGTTTGAAAGTATTTCCGAATAAAAAGGTTTTTTAAATGATGTATATCTGTAGGTGATAACAGAAAGTTCCACTAAACAAATTGTGTGAAAAAAAAAACAACAAGGTGCTATGAAATCAGTATGATATGATTCTGTTGTATAGATTTAAAAACCATTAAAATCAGGAAGACGAGAGAGAGAGCGAGAGAGAAGCACGAAATAAAATAATTTCTTCTGGAAGAACATTGAAAAGAAATTGTTAACCATACCTATGTGTGCAGTATTGAAAGAGAAGCCTGAAGAGGGAAAGACATAGGCTTATTTTTTCATTTTCATCATTTGAACGTTTTAGTTAAGTGAATTTATTTTTAATAAATTAAAAATGAGAAAATACCTGATGAGAATACATTTTCTTTTATTACACAAGACAAATGTCAATGGGAATATAAGTAATATTATTTAATAATTTGGTTTGAACATTCAATTTTATCCGATATATAGAATGTGTGTATCTTATATACTATTAACCAAAGTATTTTTAAGGTGCTGAAGCCTCACCCTTGGGAAAAGGACCCCTCCTACCTATCTGCTTTTAGAAGATAAACTTGACATCATGAGGACTCCTCTGCTTCAGAATATTTGAATGTTCAAATTCAAAATTAAAGAGCAGAGGTCACCTTAAAGTTGTGACAAAACCGAGGTAAGCATGTCCCAGGCTATGTCCTCTCTTTCTGTCCCCAACCTCAGGCCTTTACAGAGGAATGAAAAGTGGTTCTCCAGGTTCAGAGCTGAACACCATCCTGTACTACTTAGTTAGAAATATGGTTCTGTATACATTCAAGCCTGATACTAATTCATCTGCTATGATGTTTCAGGGTTTCATCTAACAGAAAATTTTCCTTCTCTGGAGTACTTTTTAAAAGATCAGCTCAGCTAGTTAAGGTCCCCTAAAGCCATGCCCAAAAGCCCTCTAAAGCAGTGCCTCTCAAACTTACATGTGCCTATGAATCAGCTAGGGTTTTTGTTAAAATGCAGATTCTGACTCAGTAGGTCTGGAGGGGCCTGAACATCTGCTGAGGCATTTGTGACAAAGCCTCTAGTGAGTCAATGCTGTGGTCCAGGGACAATCAGGTTGAGCAGTGAAACCGAAGAACCGAGAATAGTTAGGGATGAGGCATAGGCCTGAGCTTTTTCCTGCTGCCCTTTTTTAAAATCTAGTAATGTTATCCCTGCCTTTGTCAACCTAGAAGTCCCCAGGGATACTTGAGGGCAGACACTGTATCACTTTCAACTATTCTAGTCTGGACTGAGACTGTCATCTCAGAAATTTTAGTCACAGTCAGTCTTTAAAAAGATAACACTTGTGAAATGTGCCCATCGGGTATTTTTAAAGCTATTGGTGACAGTGCTAAAGAAAAAAAAAAGTGAACAGCTAACTAGTTGTCTATGTAGTGGAAGAATCAACTTACAATCATGCCATGAATACTTTATCTTGGTTAAAACAAACAAACAAACAAACAAACAAACAAAAAACATGCCGTGGACCTAATCCATGGGCAAACACCAGCCCCCAAGGACGTCTCAAACTGTTTTAAGAAGAGTTGCTTAAAAGGTGTTTTTCTATGCATATCTGTCATGTTAAATCCACAAGTAACCTCTGTACGAAGCAAGAATCATGTATATTACTTCTGACAGCAACTATTATCTTCATTTTGTATCTCTTACAAGCCCATCAGGCAGAGAGCAGCATTGTCTGCCTCAGGACCTCCTTCCACATCTATTACACCTGCAGGAAACCAGTATTTTAAGACTTACAGTTAATTGTCCCTTGTGAAAAGGATAGGAATGAAAAGACTCAGGAAAACTCATGGAATCCATGGAATATCAATCAGAGTGTAAAAATCATTAATCTCTCAAGATAAGTGATTTAGCAGGAAACAGCCCGGATTTTATTAAAGACTAAAAACCCTGTTGCATTCTCCGAACAGTTTAAAAAGAAAAGTCTGTTGACATCAAACATGTAGCCCACATGGATTGAATTAGGTCACTGTTCGTGTTACAGTTTAAGATTTCATAAAGTACAGCTTGTGGTTAAATCATGTGTTTCAGTTCCAAAGGACTGGTTGATGACTTCCCAGTCTTCTCAATATTGTACCACAAGTGATATTTACCCGAGCACCACCGCAGCACTCTTCAACCTGGTCTTAATAATCCAGCCCCCACTTCTGTAGCCCACTCCACATTTTGATTCCCACTAAACAAATACTTGTGGTGTGTTCGTGGGCTGTTTAACTGCTGTCATACTTGGCTCGGGGCAGCATTCCATGAAGAAAGGGGACACATCTGTGGCCCCTGGGTTAAATGTTGCTGGGAAAGGGATTTCACGGAAAGCACTACGACTTCTTTTTCTTTTTTGAAAGGTGCATTGACAATTGATGGAGACAAAACTGGGACAGCTGCACAAGCGGGACAATTCTTCAAAAGTCTAACAAGGAGTTTGTTTTTCTCCACTGTCTCCCTTACTTTATTTGAGGACCCCAAATGCTAAAACCTTAGAGTATTTTTGGATAAGCAGGAAACAGAGAAGACAATAGAAGGGAGAGATTCCTTTACTCATATGCAAGGTCTCCAGATGCTTCAGTTTCTGGACTTCTTAGCACCGCTCTGGGCACAGACTTAACCACTTGGGAGCTCACATAGACAAGGAATGTTTATTCATCTCAGTATCTTCCTGTTTCTAGGATTAGAGGCTGTCAAAAACAAAGACACCAGCAAGTCCATGCTGTCTGCCTTGTTTCACTTAATTCATTTTGTTTGCAGTCATAACAAGCATGTTATTTATTTAGTTGTAAGTACATACCAAAGTAAGGATGCATTCACTTTAATCCTTTAATTTAACAAGATCACATACTTTAGGAAGCCAAAGGCTTTACAGCAAGATTAGAATAAAGAGTTCTGTTTCCTCTTAGATTAAAATAGATATCCTGAATATTTGATTTGTGGTATATCATTATGTTTGATATTTAGGTGCTCTCTTGCTGGGGTCTAAATTAGTATGTTTATTAAATTCCCTCTAAGTGGCATTTTACCCACTGTGTTTACATTTAGAATCATCTTTCATGATAAAGTCTGTCATAAAATGGGAAAACTGATTTACCGCCTACAATTCTTCCAAGTTTGGTAGCTAAGACCCATCTGTCAACAGAAATAAAGCATACACACACACACACACACACACACACACACACACACACACACACACACACACACACACACACACACACACACACGATTTGTTTCCTTAAAAGATTAGTGGCCCCTTAGCTCACTCCCCTTTTTAGGTCCGTTTTTAGCAATAGGAGAGAGTACTAAATCAGTTTATTTCTTTTTTGCTTCCTGCCAATTTTTTTTCTTTTCAGTGTGCTCTCTTTGCACCATTAGGTCAAGCAGGATTTGTTTTCAAAATCTTCTCTAGCCTGATAAGGTTTTAAGGTTTAGGCATAAACAAAGTTTTGAATCGGGTATTGTTTTCTTGGCAAACCACAATTCAAGCATCTAATCTTAAGATATAGATTAAGGTAAATTTTTAAATAAATTTAAAATAAATAATCAGGTTGGCTTGAGAAAACTACTCCCCAAAATATGTTAATCTGTGAACGGAAATGTTTAATAGCTAACAATAACAAGACTATCAAAATAGTAGATCAGTTTCTACAAGGGTTTTGGAGTGACGAGTTTTTATGAAGATGACTTGCTACCCGCAGATCTGGCTGACCTCCCTGCAAGTAAAGACTAACAAATGGTGAGATATTTGAGAGTTAAGTAAAGGCCTGATGGCCCTAAGATCTATTTTCCAGAGTCTGGGGCAGTAGCTGCCCTTCTCACATTAGTCTTTTTTTTTATATATATATATAAAAGCAGAAACAACTTTTCTCCAGCTTGCCTATCTTCTGTACAGTCCCTCTACCAGTGAATATCCCACCTCTACTTTATAAACCAGCACATTCCAAGTCTACACAAGTCAAACCTCCAGCATAGCAAAAAGCATAACATCAAGCGAAGAGCACTCGGTAACACCTCAGCCTGAAGCGACTTATCAGGATAACTAATTCAAACACCTGGTAGTTCCTGGAGAACTGGCATTCAGAGGACGTGGGTTGTGCTGAGAGGGGAGAGAAATGTCTGAAGAATGGTCAAGTGTCATGAGGGAAGCTGGGCTTCTGAGAGGAGCAGCTTGTACATAGCGGAAAGAGAACTGGAGGCCTGGAGTCAAACGGGCTTGGGTCCGTGCTTCTCCCACAGCATCCTCACTTGTCAAGAAGTGTTCCAAATTCTACACGTACTGATTCATTTCATCCTCCCAACAACCCTAAGAGACAAGAACTATTAGTATCACTGTCTTCATTTTACAGATGGGAAAACTGAGGTATAGAAAGTTTAAGTAGCTTGCCTGAGGTCGCACAGCTCCTAAGGGGTGAAGCTGGAATTTGCATCCAGACAGACTGGCTCAAAGAGTCCACATCCTCAACAATCTTTATGCTAACTTTATGATGCCCCATAAAGTAAGTGACTTAACTTCTGGGTCTCAAGGGTCAATCAGGAAACCAGAGATAGAAATATTTACATCCAAGTGGTGTTGCGAAAAGTCAATGGGAATATGCATGGTAATCATTAAAAATGGGTTTCCTCCTTAAAGAGATGAGGTATCTGCAGAAAGGAGAACAAAGAGGGTATGAAAGGGGAGCTTTGCCAGCCTCGCTTTGGCTGGCATGTTCCTGGGCTTCCCACAGATGCCCCATGTGCCCCCAGCCTACTAGGATATGTCCTGTGCCAGTTGTTCCTCCAGCCCCGTCTGCAGATTAATGAGCAGCTGCTTAAGAAGGACCACAGGGCACTTTCATCTCCAGCACAACAAAAAGAAGCAATCAAGCAGAGAATATTAATAACGAGCCAAATCCTCATCTTCTGAAACTGCAACGGAAAACTTGGGTTATTTGTTTCAATATGTTTTCATTCTCACTGCATGAGCGAAATTCCTTAGCACTGACTGGGTAAGAATTCAGCCTGCAGAGAATTAATTCCATTTACCAGAAGCTGCCTTTTCCCCTTCACTTTACATTTTCCAAAGAAAGACATTGTTTTGATGTTGTCACATCAACAAATATGTATTCACTTCCCACAAAGGTCCTGGAGGAGGCTGTAGCCAGACGAGGGGAAACGACATGCAATTGGGGATTAGAGGAAGAAGGCTCTACTCCTGGGTCTCCCATCTTCTGGGTGACCCCTGATTTAACCCCTCAATGTTTCTTGGCTATTCCCCCATAAACTGTGAAAAACTCCCATGTTCCCTTCCAGCTCTAACTCAATAAGATCCTAGTCACATGGCCCTTGTGCTTGCTATTTAAGCAAAGCAATCAGTTGAAAAGCAGGGGGAAAGATCCCCCAGATTTCCATTTTTGTACTGAATTTAAATTTAGTGCTGTTAAAAGAACAACCAAGACTGGTGCTTGTAACAGGAAGTTGTAAATGCACCCCCTTGCAGTTCCTGGTATTTGGGTTTGCCTGTAGTGATGGGAAAAGAAAACAGCCCTGCTGTGCTCCAACTGGGGCTGCAGTCAGCACGTCAGCACGTAGATCCCGAGACTAATTCTGATGATGCTTGCACATATCACCCAGGTGTTCCAGTATCTTACAATGTATTAAAAGGTTGGTCTTGCTGCAAGAGAAGAACAAGTGACTTTTGATTTCTTAAGCATTGTAGGCCGTACAAAATGTGGGCATAATAGTGAGAAGCCACTTGAACCAGTCAAACCTGAAGTCAAGACTACTGAGAAGAAAGAAGTATCTGAATTGAAACCCACATTTCAGGAGCACATCATTCAAGCCCCTAAACCAGTAAAAAAGCAGTAAAAAGGCCAAGCCCAGACGAACCAATGACAAATGTGGAATTAAAAATATCTGCCTCCATAAAACAAGTACTTGATAAATTTAAACCACGATCAGGGAATTAAGAAGGTAAGAAAGAAGATGATGGTGATGAGATGACGATTGGGACCTCATGTAAAAATGGGTGTTGAAAGACATATTAGGGTCCCCAGAGTCTAGAAGAAGTCTGTGTATATCACTCTGGAGTTCCTATTTTTTGTGAGGGGCTGAAATACTGAAACTGTTGTAAAAGAAAAACTTCTGATTTTAATACATTCTCAGCCCAAGAGTGCTGCACAACAGAGAGACACATATGGACTAAAAGGGATGCGGGGGGAAAAGTTGGTCCAAGTAGACGTGACTGGCATCAGACGGGGAGTGAAGTCACCATTTCAGAATATACTAAAAATTCGCTTCTAGAACTTAGTTGAGTAGAAGCAAATAGTACTTCGTTAAGTGTGCATATCGTATTTGAAGCAGAGAAAGAATTTCACCAAAATGTGAGATTATGGGGTGTGATTGCTGTAAAGTGAAGTTATGTAACTATGACTGCAATGAAGATTGAGATCGCCAGGAGAAAAGCTGAACCTCTGCGATGGGCAAGCCTTGAACTGCCTGCAACCCCAAACCAGAAAAAACAAAAAGAAGGTATAACAAATTGAGTGGGAGGGGAAAAAAGCAATTGCCTATTTAAGAATTCTTAATAATGTGTGGTAAAGTGAGGGCTTGCTGCTGTAATCTTTTGTTGTTGATGCTGTTGAATCTGGTATTTCAGGGTCAACATTAGGTTTTTGAAAGCTAAAGTCAGTTCATCTTTTTGTGTCTACCCTCTTCCTTTTCAATTATGTAAGGTTGATTATACATTTCTCCTCACAGATAGAATAATAATTGTGTCCTATACTTGAAGCAGCTGGAAAATAGCTCATAAACATAATTGCAGTATTTCTTAGTATAATATTATGTTAACAAAGGAATATTAAGGAACATTTGTTGGTTTTTTTTAAACATCTCTTTCTATTACCCCATAATTAGTAAAGTAAAATGAAATGTCAAGTTTTTGATCAGTTTTTTCATGGATTTGAGTTCTTATAATGCTTGAAAATCTTTAAGGAAGAGATGAAGCTCTGCGTTATTTTTGCCATGTCGGATGGTTACTTTTTCCTAGAAGGTTTAATTCTGAGGTAGTGTAGTAAGTGGAAGGGAATATAAGCATTGGTTAATAAATTGGAATTTACTTTCAACTAATTGAATCTAAAAATTACATTAATACTTATATTACTTGCCAAGCAGTGTGATTTAAGAGCATAGTAAACATAAATAAGACTATAAAGGTATCAATTTGGTTAAAATTCACTATTTTATAAGACCAAGCAGTAATGTTAATAATCTCTTTCCTTTTTTATTTAAAGGTCTTTGTAGAGTGTTATGACTGAATCGTACCTGATTTATAGCCTAAGCCTTCTTAAAACCTTTAATTAATTACATATAAAAAGAAATATGTATCTTCCCTCCCTGATGGAAAACTGTATCTATAAACTTATAGACTCAAAGGTTTGTGGAAATACGTTATGGCATCAGAAAACTAAATACATGAACTTTATGCCAACTCTCTTTTACATGTTAAATATCGTAGCTTAATTCTTTTGGGGGAAAAAAAGAGAGCAACCACTGAATTCAGTCCTACCTACTTTGTGTGTTGGCACCATCAAAAGAGACATGCACGGCACTATCACCGAACTCCCAAAAGGTTCAAGTTACTCTTTGATGGCAATTGGGTTACTCTTTGAGTCTGTGTAAACTCTTTCCAAAAACTTGCCAATAAACGTTTCTTCAGGAAAAAAATCATTTCTCCAGTCCACCAACCACAACACACCAAGCTTGCTCTCCAGATCCTGGCCTTTACCCCTCCCTGCATGGATACTCCTTCCCAGGTCTCTCCAAGGCTAGTTCTTTTTCATCATTTAGGTCTCAGCTAAATGTCACCTTCTCCAAGAATCCTTCCCTAACCTCCCAATCTAAAGTCGCTCTCTTGACATTTTATTAAGCGAAATAAGCCAGGCAGAGAGAGACAAATACCTCATGATATCACTCATATGTGGAATCTAAAAAAGTTGATCTCATAGAAGTAGAAAGTAGAACAGTGGTTACCAGAGGCTGGAAAAAGTAGGGCAAAAGGAGGGTAGTCAAGGAGTAAAAAGTTACAGTTAGATAAGAGAAGTAAGTTCTCGTGCTCCATTGTACAGTAGGGTGACTAAAGTTAATATATATTGTATATTTCAAAATATATAAAAGAGAGGAATTTGAATGTTCTCACCACAAAGAAATAATAAATGTCTGAGGTGATGGATATGCTAATTATCCTTATTTCATTGTTATACATTGTATACATGTATCAGAACATCACACTATACCCCATAAATATGTACAATTTTAATGTGTTGATTAAAAATAAACTTAAAAAAATAGACACTGTCTATCAGGTATTATTACTGTATAAGGGGGTCTTCAAAAATTTCATGGAAAATATGTATTATGAAAAAACTATGCATAGAGTGCAAAATTTTTTTGCACCAAAATAAACTCATACTAAGTTGTTATAACATGTCTAAACAGGTACTAAGAAGGATGAGACATCAGTTTGAAAACAGCCCCTATTAGAGCAACCTGAATTCTGCTAAAACTGAAGCAAGAACAAACGTCGAATTTATGGTGAAGCTTGGATGGAAGAATGGTGAAATCATTGACACTTTATGAAGAGTTTATGGCCACAATGCCCCTAAGAAATTAGCAGTTTATAAATGGATAACTTGTTTTAAGAAGGGATGAGACAATGTTGAAGATCAAGCCCACAGTGATGGACCATCCATATCAATTTGCAAGAAAAAAAATAATCTTGTTTTGTGCCCTAATTGAAGAGGAGCAATGATTGACAGCAGAAACAATAGCCAACACCATAGACTTCTCAATTGTTTCAGTTTGCACAATTCTGACTTAAAAGTTATGGTTGAGCAAACTTTCCACTCACTGTGTGCCCAAACTGTTGCACCCAGATCAGCCACAGACAAAAGCAGCACTTTCAATGGAAATTTTAAACAAGCGTGATCAAGGTCCTGAAATATTTCTTTGAAGAATTTTAACAGCAGATGACACATGGCTTTACCGGTACATTCCTGAAGACAAAGCACAATCAAAGCCATGGCTACAAGAGGTGGAAGAGGTCCAGTCAAAGCAAAAGTAGACCAGTCAAGAGCAAAGGTCACGGCAATAGTTTTTTCAGACACTCAAGGCATTTCCTTGTTGACTTTCTGGAGGCCCAAAGAATGCTAACACATGCTTACTATGAGAGTGTTTTGAGAAAGTTAGCCAAAGCTTTAGCAGAAAAAATACCCAGAAACCTTCACCAGAGAGCTCCTGCTCATTCATCTTATTAAACAAGGGCATTTTGTAAGAGTTTGGATGGGAAATAATTAGCCATCCAGCTTCCATTCCTGATTTGTCTCCTTCTGACTTTGCTTTTTGTTTCCCAATCTTAAAAAATCTTCAAAGGGTACCCAGTTTTTTTCAGTTAATGATTTAAAAAAAGACTGCACTGGCATGGTTAAATTCCCAGGACCCTCAGTCCTTTAGGAATGTACTAAATGGCTTGCATTATCACTTACAAAAGGGTCTTAAACTTGATGGAGATTATGTTCAGAACTAAAGTTTCGATTTTTATTTTTATTTTTTAATTCCATTTTTCCACAATCTTTTTAAAGTCCCCTCATATTAGTTTGCTAGGGTTGCTATGACAAAGTATTACAAACTAGTTGGCTTAAACAATGCAAGTTTATCATCACGTATCATCTCAAGTTCTGGAGGGTAGAAGTCTGAGATCAAGGTATTAACAAGGTTAGTTTCTTCTGAGGGCTATGAGAAAAATATCTGTTCTGGGCCTCTCGCCTATCTTGTAGTAGTTTGCTTGCAATCTTTGGCTTGTGGAATCATCACCCCAATCTGTGACTTCATTTTCACATAGCATTCTACCTGTATGTGTGTCTGTCTCCAAATTTCCCGTTTTCATAAGGACACCAGTCATATTGAATTAGGGGTCCACCTACTCTGGTATGACCTCATCTTAACTAATCTAATTAAATATGCAATGACCCCATTTCCAAATAAGTCACATTCTGAGGAACTGGGGATAAGGTCATCAACAAATGAATTTTTGTGGGAGGGCCACAATTCAACCTACAACAATTACCCTTTTACATTTTCTTCATAGGCAGTATCCCAAGCTAATTTTCAGTATGTATGGATTTATTTATTTTTGCTTATTGCTATGTAACAAGATACTAAATTGGAAGTTTCCATCGATGCATCAAGCTATGATAGATATGAGATACCACTGTGAGATGTGAGGAAGATTATAGCAGAAATTTTAAAACAATAAGCTAAGAATACATTATATCAGTGCTTCTGAAATTTGAATGTGCCCACAGATCACCTGGGGATCTTATTAAAATGCAGAGTTTGGTTCATTGGGTCTGGAGTAAACACAAGATTCTGCATTTCTAATAACCTTCCAGGTAATGTTGATACTGCTGGTCTATGGATCACATTTTCAGTAGCAAGGGATTAGATGATAGATTTATAACAACTAAGTAAAATAGTTCAAAGAATGAAGAGAGGGAATATTTATGGGGAAGATTACATTGCTGAGATCCAGGCTGCGATTACTCCTTCTTCTGGGCCCCCATAAGGAAGAGATATGTATGTGAAGGGATGCAGCTTCCCAAACCCAAGCTTGTGCAAGAGACTTCAGTTGGACCCCTTGGAGTTTGCTATGTGACTCTGGTTTTGAATGGAGAGTGGACTAAGTCTGATTCCCATCTGAGAAGTCTCAGGTTAGAGACTGGCTGCTGGTGGCTTGGACGGCAGGAACAAAGAAGTGTGTTAGGATCATACCAAACTCCCAGAGCTTGTCAGCAAAAAGGACACATGAGAAATGGGCCTCATGCCAGAAAGGAGCGATCTCACAACAGCATCAGTTGAGTGGGGATTTTCTGATCCCATTTCCGCTCCTCCACCTCAATGCTCCACAGTTGGAGGAGTCAGAACAGCAGCTAACTCAGGAGTGAAAGAGAAAGCTGGTGATGAGCAAGAGGAAGCCAGCGTGGCAGGAAAAGACAGGCAGGAAATGTGGTAATTATGGAGGTAGCTGGGGAATGGATCGTGTGGGGTCCTGTAGAACGTGGTAAGGACTTGGGCTTTTGTTCTTAGTGGGATGGGAAATCATCCACAGAGTTCTGGAGTAAAACAATCTGACTCTTCTTTAAAGTAAACTGAGGCTGCTGTGTGGTAACAGATTATGGCTTGGTGGGGGTGGGATGGGGGTAAGAACGAAAAGATAGAGGCTAGATGGGATCTATTGCAATAGCCCTGGAGAGAAATGACATTGGCGTGGACTAGATGGTAGGAGAGAGAGAAAGTGTTTGGAGATATATTTTGAAGAAAGAGCCAACAGAATTTACTAAAGCATTCAATGTGGGATAGGAGGGCAAATATAGGTCCTGGTCTCAGTTCTTTCCTCCAACGTTTCTGCTTTAAGTTTCCCCTATGAGTTCCTCATCATAACTCCTCAGCAAATTACTGACCAAACTTGGATCCTCCTCCAAAGGGCAGGTCTTGTCCCCACCCCAGAGATCCCCTCTGTGACCATGCAACTACAGTCATGTGTGACTTAATGATAGGGATGTGTTCTGAGAAATGCATCATTGGTAATTTCATCGTTTTGTGAATATCATAGAGTGTACTTACTTACACAAACTTGATGGTATAGCCTCCTGCACACGTTGGCTACATGTTATAGCCTATTGCTTCTG
Organism: Cynocephalus volans; assembly: GCF_027409185.1. Lineage (NCBI taxonomy): Eukaryota > Metazoa > Chordata > Mammalia > Dermoptera > Cynocephalidae > Cynocephalus > Cynocephalus volans. Next base: position 29,935,636 of record NC_084475.1, read on the forward strand.
GGGTACAAAACTGTACAGCCCTGTTATTATAGTGAATACTATAGGCAGTTGTAACACAATGGTAAGTAATTATGTATCTAAACATATCTCAGCACAGAAAAGATACACCATGAAAACTCCTCTCTAATAATGAAAACATTTTGATCCTGGGGTCCATATTTTCAAAAGTTTTAAGGAGCTCATTGAAGTCTGGAAAATCTTCTGCTAAACTCTTCACTAAGTTTTCTTCGGGGGTTCTTTTTTTTTTCTTTTCCTTTAGTTTCCTTTTTCTCTTACCTCCTCTTCTTTCTCTTCCAGTTTCAACAACTCCTCACGTCAGCTCCTGAAGAACCACCTCTAGGAGCTCCCCAATGTCATCAACATCCACACCCTTGTTGAAGTTGTTTGCCACCTCAGCCACAGCCTTGTTGATTTTTGTGACCTCTTCATCCTTGGCAACTACTTCGAAGTCAAGGATCAAGCTCTCCAGCCTATGGTGGAATGAGTTTTTTTCTCACAGACGGCATTTGTAACCTCCTTGGTGACAACACACCAAGCTCAAGTAATGTTCCTGATGCAGTCATAGATGTTGCAACCCTTTCAGAACTGCATCAGTGCCTTTTCAGCATCTTTCTCAGTTACAGCAAAGGTCCTCCTCAGGTAACAGGCCTTAAAAGCTGCTATAACTCCTTTATTCATTGGTTGGATCAAAGAGATAGTGGGGGTGTTTTTTTTTGTTTTTTTGTTTTGTGTGTGTGTGTGACCGGTAAGGGGATCGTAACCCTTGGCTTGGTGTCTCCCGCACCACGTTCAGCCAGTGAGCGCACCGGCCATCCCTATATAGGATCCGAACCTGTGGTCTCGGCGCTCCCAGCGCCGCACTCTCCCAAGTGAGCCACGGGGTTGGCCCAAAGAGATAGTGTTTGGAGGGAAAAACACCACTTTGATATTGGGATGAAGATCACTAGTAAAAGGAGGATGTGCAGGAACATTATCAACAAAGAGCAAAATCTTGAAAGTATTATCATTCTCCAGACAGTACCACTCCATTTTGCTGGCACGGTAATTCTGGAGGGCATCTTGGAAGAGGAACTGGGTCATCCATGACTTCCTATTGCTCCTGTGGTACACTGGCAATGTGCGCTTATCGGTATGCCTGAGGGCCTGGCGCTCTCACTGTGCCAGATCACAAAGGATTGCAATTCATAGCCTGCAACATCGTCCCCAAGCAAGACTGTCATCATCATTAAAAGCCTTGAGAGCTGGCGTTGACTTGGCCTCCTCACGGATGAAAGTCCTCACAGGCAGCCATTTACAGAATAGGGGAGGTTCCATCCATACTGAAGATTTGCTCTGGCAAATCATTTTCCTCCAGAATTAGATAATCGAGAGTTTCCCAAAATTCTTGAGCTGCCTTCACATCAGCACTAACAGACTCACCAGTCAGTTTCACAATATGTAATGAATAATGATTCTTGAATTGTTTAAACCAAGCAGAGCTGGCGTAAATTCAACATCATAGTTGGGTCCTGCCTTTTCTTTCAACATCATCAACAAACTTTTAGCTTTGGCTGTGATCGTCATGGTGCTGAGAGAAATACACGTCTGTGCATGGTCTTTAATCCAGGCCATTAGAATCTCTCCGTATCTGATACAGGCCCTTTTTGAATTTTTGCTAGCTTCATTGCCTTCAGAGAAGCAGATCCTTCAGCGGCTTCCACCACTTTGTTCTTATTCTTGGAGATTGTAGCTATGGTGGAATGGGACATGCCTGACTCATGAGCAATAACCATCACTGATTTCCCAACTTCGTAGTCCTTAATCACTTTTAATTTTGTTTCCAGGTCAATCAGTCAATGTGGCCTCTTATTGGCAACATTATCAGTGGGTTTTACATACTTTGGGGCCATGATGAGCAAAACAACATGAGATTAAATCAAGCATCAGAGCAAATGATGCAACCAAGAAACTCAGTTACTGCTGCTGCTGACATAATACAGCATGATGTTTACAGTAAACACCTTTTTTTTCATAGGTGGAAGAAATACACTCTAAAATAATGATGAAAAGTATAGTATAGTAAATACATAAACCAGTAACATAGTCATTTATTATCATTACTAAGTATTATGTACTGTACATGATTGTGCTATACTTTTATATAACTACCAGGGCAGTAGGTTTGTTTGCACCACCACAAACACATGAGCAATACATTGTGCTATGATGTTACAACAGCTATGACATCACTAGATAACAGGAACTTTTCAGCTCCATTATAATCTTATGGGACCACCATCACATATGCAGTACACCACTGACAGCATCATTATGTGGTGCATGACTGGTTGAAAATCTATGCTCCTTACACAGCTATGAGGAGCCCCTACCTGCTTTTTCTGCTTTATTTTACCAATCCCTTATTCTTATCCTCCACCTAAATCAGAATTTGCTGCTTCGGAAACAATCAAATCCCGTTTCTTCCATTTTTATTGTTTTCAACATTTTATGTGACCTTGTATCATTAACTAAAAGATAAATTCTTTGTGGGCAGAGAATCCACCTCATAGTCTCTCGTCATACAGCTAGTGTCTACTAGCACATAGTGCCTGATACTTAGTAGATGATGAATAAAAATGCACTCATGTGATTATGTGAACTTGATTATACTCTGCCTGTAGCCTCTGCCTCCCTTTCCTGACTATCCATCTCCTTCTCGTTCCCACATAATCAATCTCCCAGCCTTTACAACGTATCTGTTTTTGCTGAAATACAGGGTTGATATAGAAAAGAAATGCAATATATAACTAGAAGGATAAGTTATGGTTCTATTTTGGAGGTCTAAAATGCAAGACCAGAGACTAACACTTAAGTTGGCAAGCAATTGTGAGTCATTAAATGTTTTTTAACAAGGTGGTGGTACGGAAATAGTCATGTTTTAGTAAATAATATTAGTCTTCCTAATTGCAAATAATGGATTGGAAGGGAAATAGGCAAGGAAGGGTTGATATTCCTGATCTAACTATTGAAAGGGTTTATGTAAGAATTATTAAAGGCCTGAAATGAAGGGCTAGCAGGGGGGGATGTAAAGCATGCAATGGAAGGATGTTTTAAGAGAAATTTTGGGACTTTAATGGATTGTATATGGAGATTGAAAAAAAAAAGAGGACTTATAAGTAGTAGGTTTTAATGCTCAGTCCCTGAAAAAAGATATTATATTGTTAATAGAAACAGGGAAGTCAAGAAAAAATTAATTGCAGAAAGAACACAGTGTGTTATTTTCAACATGTTAAATTTGAGAGGATTGAGGATTATAAGTGAAAAGAAATGTCAGTACTAGAGAGTTTTGTGAGAGATAATGTTTTGCAAAAAGGCAATCTTCAGCTTCCTCCAATCTAGCCTGCTGCCGCCACCTAGATTAGTCTGATTGCCCTCTGTGCAACTACCTCCCAACAGGGATATTCAAAAGAGAGAATGACAAAGAATTAGAAACTAAGTATTAGTGAACACAAAGAAAAGACAATGTGTGGTGAGAGATATAGTATCTACACTAAGTGAATTATTGTACAATATATGCATGTATTGAAACAACACACTGTGCCCCCCCAAATATGTTCAATTAAATAAGTTTTTAAAAAAGAAAGTATTGGGGGGCCAGCCCCTTGGCTCACTTGGGAGAGTGCGGTGCTGGTAGCGCTGACGCCGCGGGTTCGGATCCTATATAGGGATGGCCAGTGCACTCGCTGACTGAGTGTGATGTGGACCACACCGTGCCAAGGGTTGCAATCCCCTTAACGGTCAAAAAAAAAAAAAAAGTATTGGTGTGGCTAGAGCTGGGATGGCAAACCAGGCTCCTGCTCTAATGTGAACGTCTCCCCTTACTCAAATTCTTCCTTCATTGTATTATTGAGACATTTAGTACAGGCCTGGGAATTTCTCTAAAATATATTCTACACCAGAAAATTTCACAGTAATATTGTAGTAAATATGATCATTGGCATGAATTATAATTATAATGCCTTCTCAGACCTCATGTTGCTCTTTATGTTTTAGTTGTGATATTATTGACTTGCCTCAATCAACCACACACCCACACACGATTTCTAGGAACTGCACCCTCCAGAAGGCTTGGCGCAGTTTCATGCAGATCAAGCACTACATTCATAATCAACTCTTCCAGTTGATAAAAGTATAAATCCAAAGATGAACTCAACAAACCTAAGAGAATAGTTTTGCTGAATTATCTTAATACCAAATGGAAACAATGGTGAATGAATCATAAAAGACCAAAGGAATATGGATGTATTTAAAGAAGATTGAAAAAGAACATGTGTGATTTCTCCTGAGTCTCAAGAGGTAAACCTGTAACTTACAGCCAAGAAAACCAAGAAACAAAGGATTACGTACAACCCTAGACAAATGGAAAAAGCAATAAGAGAAATTATGGCTTAAAAGACTAAACTTTATTTTTTCTTGGCAAGATGGCTGACCAGAGGCAGCCAGCCTTTGCCTCTGGTGCAAAGAAAGCCCAAAGAAGCAAACAGATAGTCACCTGAAGAGTAAGTGTGTCTAGGAGAAAACAATGGAATCCAGTTTAGCAAGGAGGAAAATACAGTCATGCGGGCTCTTTGCCACCCCACACACTTTCCCTCTGAGACTTGGAAACTCAAGACAGCAACACAGACGGACAGGAGAAGGAAACTCCCTACCAGGACTGGCTTCGAGACTGGAGACCCCCCACACTGCCAGGACAAGTTAGGCAGGGGAGGGCTGACAGCCAGCCCACCCACTTTAGACACCTGAAAACCAGGCTGTGGGGTAACCATGCTACACTTGTGGACAATGAACTCAGTGGGTGGGGTGGAGATCCCACATGACTGCATTTTCCTGGAGGGGAATTGTGCCAGAATCACCCCATCCTCCCATCCCAGGCTGCCACTGGGTGCCACCATTTTAGGATAGGAACCAGGGGAGATTAGAGTCCCACTGACCCAGTGGCCCTGCAGACTCTAGTGGAGAGTGTGGGGACAGTGTATTGCCTTCCTGGATGTGCACCCTCCTTCTTCCTGGAGTACAGAGTTCCACTGAACATAGGGGAGCTGCCAGTTCCGGCACAGAGTGGGGGTAGTGCACCAGTCATCTAGATCCATTCCCCCAAGAGCTCAGAGCCCCACCCAACTCAATCCCTCATCTGCTCCAGTGGTCAGCAAGCTGGGGGCTGTGCCAGCCCCTTGTGCTGGCTGCCTAGATCCATGCCTTCTACTCCTGAGAGCTCAGAGTCCCACCCTGTACCTATCTGAATGGACAATGAGCAGGGGTCTGTGCAGCCCTTTGCACTGGTTGCCTGGACCCATGCCCTCTTCTGGGAGCCCAGAGCCCCACCCAGCTCAATGCTATGCACCATTTCCTATGGACAGTGAGAAGAGGCTGTGCCAGTCCACTGTGCTAGCTTCCTAAATTCACACCCTTCAACCCCCAGAGCTTAGAAGTCCTCCTCATAGAGTGAGCCCATCATCACCAGCAGAGGGCACACTGGGGTGTAGAGGCTGCCTAGATACACACCACCCTCTATGGGAGCCCAGTCTCCCATCTGACATAGCCACCTACCCACACCAGCAGAGAAGGTACAGGGAGTGAGCTGGCACTTACTACCATGCCCACCAACAACCAAACCTATGCAGCCCAACCCAAATATCAATATAGAACATTTCTACAGGTAAGAATTTCTCCCCTCAAACACCACACCAAAAATTAAAAGAAACAACTATACCACCATCAGATGCCCAGACATCAATGCAGAGATAAAAGAAGCATGAAAAAACAGGGGAAAATGACACCCCCAAAAGAAGAGAACAATCCTCCAATACCAGACTCCAAACAACAGGAAACTGATGAATTGCACGAAGAGAAATCCAAAATGTCAAAATTAATGAAACTCCATATTATGGACAAAAAAATAGATAAAAATCACAATAAAGTTAAAAAAAAAAAAGATCCAGCATATGTATGAGAAATTCAATAAAGAGACAGAAACAATAAAAAAAAAAGAACCAAGCAGAAATCCTGGAACTGAAGAATGCATGCAACAGAATAAAAAAGCAACTGAGAGCCTAAGCAGCAGGCCAGAACAAGTGGAAGAATTTCTGAACTAGAAGACAGGCTTGCAAACTAACACAGCTGTACCAAAAGAAAAAAGAATTTAAAAAAATAAAGTGTATGAGATATTTCTGATAACCTTAAGTGTACAAACAATGGTATTATGGATGTACCAGAAGGTGAAGAGAAAGGAAAATGCATTGAAAGCCTATTTAATGAAATAATGACTGAAAACTTCCCAAGTGTTAAGAGGGAGATATCCCACAGGTCCAAGAAGTTCAAAGATCCCCTAACAGATTCAATCCAAAAAGAACCTCCCTGAGACACATTATCATTGAATTATCAAAAGTCAATGACAAAGAATTCTAAAAAACAGCAAGAGAAAAGTACCAAATCACCAATAAGGGAATTCCCATCAGGCTAACAGCAGGTTTCTCAACAGAAACCCTATGGGCCAGGAGAGAGTGGGATGCCATGGTCAAAGTTCCAAAAGAAGAATACTGCCAACCAAGAATACTATATTAAGCAAACATATTCAGAAATGAAGGAGAAATAGTATCCTTCTCAGACAAACCACACTTGTGGGAATTTACCACTACCAGACAGGCCCTTCAGCAAATCCTCAATGGAGTACTACTTCTGGAATCAAAAGAGCAATATATAGCTCCACAAATACATAAGAAAGAATAAACACTCCTAGCAGAACAGATACACAAAAAAGAAAGAAAAAGAAAATGTATCTTATCACTACCAAAAAAAAAAAAAAAGACAAACAATAAAAGGGAAAGAAAAGAACAAAAAAAGTACAAAAGAACCATAAGAAAATTAACAAACTGGCAGGAACAAGGCAATACCTTTCAATAACAACCCTGAATATTAATGGATTAAATTCCCCACTTAAAAGACATAGACTGGGCTAAATGGATTTAAAAAACTACACCCAACTATATGCTGCCTGCAAGAAACTCACTTCGCCAATAAAGACACACATAAACAAATAATGAAGAGATAGAAAAAAATATTCCACTCAAATGGAAACCAAAAAACGAGTAGAGGTTGCCATATTTATATCAAATAAAATAGATTCAAACCAAGAACTACAAAAAGAGACAAAGGACAAGGTTTTACTTCTGAATTCTACCAAATCTTTAAAGAAGAATTAACACCAATCCTTTCCAATCTCTTCCCAAAAATTAAAACAGAAGCCACTCTCACAAACTCATTCTGTGAGGCCAGTGTCACCCTGATACCAGAATCACTGGTCATACGCAAGGCAATAAATGTGATACACCACATCAACGAAATCAAGGATGAAAACCATATGATTATCTCAATAGATGTAGAAAAGCATTCAACAAAGTTCAACAAATATTCACACACACACACACTCACATGGAACACAAACAACAGTAAAAAAAATAATAATAACCCAATTTTTAAAATGAGCAAAGGAACTGAATAGACAGCTCTCAAACAAAAACACAAAAATGGCCAACAAGTAGACTAATCATCTGGGAAATGCAAATCAAAACCACGTTGAGATATGATCTCACTCCAGTTAGACTGGCTGTTATCAAAAAGACAGAGAACAACAAATGCTGGTGAGGATGTGAAGAAAGGGGAATCCACTACATTGTTGGTGGGACTGTACCTTAGTGCAGCCACTATGGGAAATAGCATGGCGGTTTCTCCAACAACTACAGATAGAACTCACATATGATCCAACAATTCCACTGCTGGGTATATTCCCAAAGGAATGGAAACATCATGTTGAAGGGATACCTTCACTGCCACGTTTATTGCAGCTCTATTTATAATAGCCAAGAGTTGGAACCAACTTAAATGTCCATCAACAGATGACTGGATAAAGAAAGTGTGGTATATATACTCAGTGGAATACTACTCAGCCATAAAAAAGAATGATATTCTGCTATGAATGATATTCAGCAGCATGGTTGAGCTTGGAGAAAATTATGTTGTTAAATAAGCCAGTCACAGAAAGAGATATACTGCATGTCCTCACTCATAAGTGGGAGCAAAGGAAGGAAAGAAGGAATCAATCACAATAATATGTTGAACCTGCAGAACTGTGGTGACTAGAGGTGGGAAAGGGGGAGGGGGAGGGAGGTCAAAGAAATTGGTCAATGGACAGAAAGAGTGATTACATGTTGTAATGATGAATATGCTAATTATCCTGATTTGATCATCACATTTTGTACACAAGTGTTTATAGTCAACTCTGCATTCCACAAATATGTATTATCAATTATGTTTTAATAGAAAAATAAAAATAAAAAATACTAAACCAATCATAATGAGAATAACTGAAGTTACAGCTTAAGAGAGGAATTTATACAGAAAATTGACACTGGGAAAGTGCTAAGAGATAGACTTTGAATGGGTTTCAAATACTGAGAACTGACTGAAATTGACAATAAAGGGTTTCATGTGCTTTTCTCTAGGTCTTTATCTCTCATAATTGTATGTATAGCAAAAAACACTCAATGTAGACACAAAAATTTCTAATTTGGAGGCAAATAAATTATGCACTTATGAAATTATTTTAATATTATATCTAAGGAAAAATCTTTAGAGAACATAAGTTTTAAGAGACCCCAGATAAAATGTCACATGCTAATTTGGGGAGCCATAACTTTAAACACTACTAGGAATGTAAGCATATCGAAAGGAGAAACATGAGGTATAGGTTAATATTTCTTAAATTCCATTTTACATGATTTCACATAGTGAATTTAAATCAATATTTAACTATTTAGTTGCCATGAACTTCTTAGACACCAGGAAGGAAAAAAAGCAGGAAGAAGAAAATAAAACCATTTCATAGAAATAAAGCACTGCTTGAAATGTCAATGTTTTTTCCAGAAACAATAGCATTGCTTTTGGCGTACCTGTACATTTGTGTTTGCATGTGTGTCTATTTGAGTGTTTTTTAGTAGGCAAGGGTACTCTCACTACCTCAAACATTATGTGAAAAAAACTAAAATCAGATTGTTTATACCTAATGAAGCAATGGAGATACATATACTTAAAGTGTATAATAATGCTAAGTAATAGGGTTATGACTCAATAAATTAAGGCATAGAAAAACTAAACAGATGAAATGAAATAAAATCTAAGATGGAAACTTTGTAAGAGCCACGAGATAGATCTTTGCGGAGACTGAACGCTGGAAAGCAACGAACAACTCCAAAGGGCCATTCCGCATCTGTGTAAATGGCTCCCCATGGAGTTGTGCTGTGAACAACCTGTGTAGCCACAGTGGCTATCTTACTTGGTGTAAATACTCCCATAGATTTTTTTCTTTTTGTCAATAATGATTCAAGTTCCAAACTACTCAGGTACCAACTCTGATTTAAATAATAGGCAAAGCTTTAAGAGGCCAAGCATCTGGTTTCTGGGCTCTACACGTGCATCCTTAGACCGCCAAATTCCAGAGACTTGAATGAAATGTTAACATTTTCTAAAATAATTTTAGGTGTAGTTCCCTTCTAAAGGGAAGATTTTATTGATATGGTCTCCCTCCAGCTAAAAGTAAAGGACAAGAAAATGAAATCCACCAAACTTTAAATGTAGGACCCACATAATTGTAGTATTTAAAATTCTTTCTCTAGTAAAAGCAAATAAACAATTCTTATTTCTTTCTCCAAGTTACTGTTGTGATATTTAGACGGTGGGGAAAAAAAACTGTTAGCATTTAATATTTTTAGATGGAATATTTTTTCTAAAAAAAATAGTCATAAAGTTACTTCGAGACCATCCAATCATTTCAAGAACCAACAAGTAGCTTTTAAACAAGATAGTATTAAACTTTGGTCATTATGACAGTGACCATGGTTTCAATTTGTGACCTATATCTCAAAGCTTACACTACAAATAGCTCTCAAAGTGACCCTCTCACTGCTGCCAAATATAACTGGGGTTTCAAAGTATTCAAACCTGCCACAGAATCTAATTTATTTAAATTATTTTATATTCGGGATAGCTATTAAAAGCACTGATAAACTCAAAGCTGATATACTGTTTTCAGCATTCAGTGGGTTGACTGATTTTTGGTAATCATACACCATTCTTAAAGCAACCAAAATATGTTTGAAATAATTAGCTAGCACTTAATAAATAACAAATCCTAAAACCTATTTAAAATAGTTTACTTTTAAAATTATTGAGTCAAAAATGTGCAAGAGAAATAATTGCTCTGGTGCTATCAAATCTACTAATGGAGCAATGAGTGTTACATTATTTAAAATGACATTCACTTTTCTTCCCCCAGAATAGGGAGCATGTGGAAATGTTTAATAAAATAAATTCAAGGGCTTGGGAAAAGGCCACATGAGAACTAGGTATCTCACAAATGCAAATTATTATTCTAGCGAAAGTTGAACATTGACACCATTCATGCCAAACAAATATCGAGTCAGTAATGTGGAGGTAGGTCTTATTGCAGGGAACCAAAGAGCACCACATTCATTCTGCCTTTCAAAGAACTGTCACTGTAATTGCTGTAACTATACCCTGGTTTCATGGTAGCACTTACGCCATAATTAGATTCTAAAGAAAAAGTTCAGTGTACCCAGAATTTCCACATACTCTCTCTTGGTTTCTCTAATTGGAAAATCCAGACATTTTTTTTCTCAGTTTAATGAAACAAAGTCTAAAGCTTAGTAAAGCAGAATTGGAGCTGTCATATGCCCCCGTGAGTTAAATCCTTGACCACATGAAGCACCTCAGTTCTGTATTCCTGGCTCTTGCTCCCAAACCACTTGTCTCCATCTGTAACATTGATTGTAAAAGCAAGGGCTGAAATGTTCCATTTTGCTTCTGCAGTTTCCATGTCCCCAGGAAAAGGGCCCATGAAGGTAGCTAGCATATTGTCCATCTCATTTATTGTTATGCACCTGGCATTATTTCTGACATAAAGAAAGTCTCAATAAATATATGCTGACTGACTGATTACTAAAGCCCCCAGATAGTTCATCCTTGAGTTCAACCCCCATGACTGCTACAGAAGAGAGCTACATTTTCAGGATCTGGCCACGCTTTTACGCATAAACCCTTTTTTAAATGAATCAATATCTTTAGGGGAGAGACCTGAGAAACAGTTGCCTACATATCTCTTAAATATGTAATGCAAAAGAAAACTCCCATTACGTTTAAGGCCAAATCATTTTCTCTTTCCTCCTTCCAGCCTCCTATTCCTCTAGTAATCTCCATCTCATCCCATGACGATGCACCTGCCCGGTCATACAATATAGAAACCTTAGAAACCTTTTGACTCCTTATCCTTAACCTCTGCAACTATCATTAGTTACTATGCCATGGAAATTATTCATCTTCAAATTTTTCTTTTATCTACTCTCCAACCTCAATTACCACAGCCAGTACTGATTGTTACCTGGAACATATTATAATCGGCCAGCCCTTCTCTCTTCCTTCATATATTATTCTGTTGTAAAGTGAAATTAAGTGAGTCTGAGTTTATTATTTTTTTTCAAGTTGTATTTTGTGATATTTTTCAACAGTCTTAGATTTAAAGGCTAATAAACTTCATCTACCAGGCAATAAACTTCATCTACTTTTTGGCATCTCTTAAAATATCCATCTTTCAATATTTTCAAATTGCTTTTAAATTATGGAAACTGTTTCATAAGGAAAATTATAAGTTAATTTTATAACCCTCCCCCCAAAAGTTGTGTGCATATTATTCATGTGTGTGCATATGTATTTCAAGTTTATGGATTCATGATTTTCAGAAATGCTTTTAAATTTTTATTTAGAAATTTTTGATATATAATATGTTGCATAGAAGTATATTTAAAGTGTACACTTTGATAAGATTGGGAATATGTACACACATGTGAAACTATCACCACAATCAGGATAATAAACATTTTTTTTTTCTCATACTTCTTATTAATTACTCCTTCCTGATGTTTGGTGTCTTGAAAATTATTGTTTCATATATTTTGTCTGGGTGACATTTCCTTGGTTATATCAGGCGATAGGATAAATCTAGTCCATGTTTCTCCATCTTTGGTGGAAGCAGAAGTCCCTTGGTTGACTTTTTTACTATATATTTTTAATTATTTTCTTAGTGATTGATCTAGGGATTACAATATGTATCTTAATGCATCCCAATCTACTTCAAACTAATACCAACTTAATTCTAGTAAAATATAAAAATCTTCCTGCATTTTCCTTTTGTGCTACTATTTATAAATTCAACAATACAGTTATAATTATTGCTTTATAATATCTAATATCTTTTAAAGGATTTAAGAGAAGAGAAAAATACTCATGTAGTCTTTTATATTTATCCACATATTTAACAATTTGAAGTGCTCTTTATTTATTCTTGTAAATAAACAGATTTCAGTTAGCATCTAATAATATTCCTTTCCACCTAATGATCTTCCTTTAATATTTAGTATTTCTTGTAAGGCAAGTCTGTTAGTAACAAACTCTCTCAGCCTTTGTTTATGTGAGAATGCCTTTTTTCACTTTCATTTCTGAAGGATAGTTTTCCTGGAGATAGAATTCTTGGTTGACAGTTTTTTGGTGTTTTTTTTTTAGCCACTTCAAATATGTATTTTACTGCCTTCTGGCATCCATTATTTTTGACAAGAAGGCAGTTGCTAATATTATTTGTTCCCTTATACTTGGGAACCGATAAGATTATTTTGTTCTTGCTGCTTTCAAAATTTCCTCTTAGTCTTTCAACAGTTTATGATGTGACTAGGTATGAATCTCTTTCTGTTTTCCCTACTTGTGGTTTGTTGAGTTTCTTGGAACTGTAAATCCATGTTTTCAACCAATTTTTTTAAGTTTTCTGTCATTATTTTTTTAAATATTCTTTCTATTTATTTCTCTCTCTTCTCCTTCTGGAAATCCCATTATATGTGTGTTGGTGAACGTGCTGTCTCCAAAGCCCTGTCCATCTTCAACATTTGTTCTCTCCGTTCCTCAGATTGGATAATTTCTACTGATCTATTTGAAGTTCACTGATTGTTCTCAAATCTTCTGCTGAGCTCCTATAGTTAATTTTTCTTTAGTTACTGTACTTTTCAACTCCAGAATTTTATATACTTTGTGTCACTGTATTGATATTCTCTAATTACTAAATCATTGTCACCATACTTTCCTTTAGTTTTTTAAAACATTGCTTCCTTTAGTTCTGTGAACATATTTACAATAGCTGCTTTGAAATCTTTCTCTGCTAAATCCAACATCTGGACCCGCTCAGATAGTTTCTGTTGACTGCTTTTTAACCTTAAGTATGGGTCACCTTTTCCTGTTTCTTTGCATGTTTCATTATTTTTATTGAAATATGGACATTTTAGATAACATATTATAGTAACTGTGGATTCTGATATTTTCCTTGAGACTTGCTGTCACTGCTGGTTATTTGTTTTGTTTGTTTTAGAAACTCACCATTGTAAACCTGTATAATTGGCTTCCCTGCCATGTGTAGCCCCTGATGTCTCTGCTAAGTAATTTTTTTTTTTTGGTCTTGTTTTTATTTTTAAGCTTGGCTTCCTTGAGGTTGGCTTCCTGTGTTTGCACACCATAGTAGTCAGCCAGTGATTCATCAGGGGTTTTCTCAAACTCTTGAGCCAATAAGCCTTATACTGTTTATTACTGGATCTGTGTGTGGGTTTATTCACAGTTCAAGGACTTTCAGTCTTACTCCAGCATTTATTTTCTTCTGGGTTCCCTTCCATCCACTCAGCACAAGTATGTAGCCTCCCAATTATCCAGGGATGTATGGACAAATTCGGCTGTCTGTGGTCTCCCATGTGCATGTACAATAAATTCAGTAGGGATATATTATCTATCTATCTATATATATAATATCTATAATATCTCTCTATATAATATAAATCCCCTCTATAACTGTCTCATGTCTATGATCTCTGTTTAATTTCTGTTTGGTCCATTGGTCTATTGCTTATCCCAGCTAATGAGAAGTTACTGGACGTCCTCATTTGCTTACTTCCAAGATCAGTGCTTTTACTGAGAATACTGTTGGAAGAGGGCTTTTTGTACTTCATACAAAATCAAGTGAGTCTCTTCTGGCAGCAAAGCTGATGGTTTTCACAAAATGACCCACACAGTAGGACTACCATACCAACCAAGCTGGTAAGGATAAAAACAGCTCCAGGCAAAAATGTAATGGATTCCCAATGATCTTAGCCAAAGTTCAGCAGTTTTTCATGAATAAATGCTTCTCAACTTGTTTTTTGCTTTGGTTGATTACAAGAGCCATGAAATATTTGGTTCTGATGATATTTTCCAGATTTGCAGTTGTTTTGAAGGAAGAGGATTTGCCTCTCTCTTCACCCTACAATAAAGGAAATTAGGCTTCTATTTGTTTTAAGTCATAGTTTCCTGTATCTGTGCATATAATTTTCAATTGGATGCCAAACATTGTAAATTTTACCTTGCTTGGTACTAGATATTTTTGTATGCCTATACACATTCTTGAGCTTTGTTCTGAGGCACAGTTGATTGGAAATAATTTGATCCTTTTGAGTCTTTCTTTTGTGCTTTGTTAGGTGAGAACAGAGCAGTGTTCTAACTATTAGTCTACAGCTAATCTTGTCACATTATTGAGTTAAAACCCTTCTGAATGCTCCATCTAATAGCCTTATATTATTACCTTTTCTACTATAGTTGGTAAGAACAGGAACTCTTCCTAAACCTGTGTATATCTTGGTGATTATTCCTACTAATTCTTTTAGATGGCTCTTTCCATGGCCTCAGGAAGTTTCTCTAAAAGCATTTACTGATCATTACTCAGCTGAAACCTCAAGGGAGACCTCTGCAGATCTCTGAAATTATTCCTCTATGCAGCTCTCCCCTCCCTGGTTCCTTGCCCTGCAAACTCTAGCTACCTTGGTCTCTTCAGATTCCCAGCTTTGTCTCCTTAACTCAGGAAGACTACCCATCTCCACCAGACTTCTCCCTCACGTGACACAACCTGGAAACTCTCTCTAGGCAGTAGGTGAGGCCAATCCTGTGGTTCATCTGTTTCCCGTCTCTCAGGATATTACCCTTCAATTCTTGATGTGCAGTATCTTGAAACCATTCATATATTTGTATATTTTGTCTGTTTTTTTTTAAAGTTGATTCAGGTGAGAAGGCAAATTTGATGCTTGTTATCCCATCTTTCCCAGGATCAGAGTCAAGAATGATTATTTTGATTTTTAGTTGAGACTATTGATTATTCCCTCCTTAATTTGTTTTTCCATCATCCCTCTGTAAACCATGTTTATTGTCACTCAGTACAGACTAGACACAGTCTTAATCATGCAATATGTATTTTTTGAATACTTAGTACAGCTAGCCACTGCCCTAAGTGCTGAGGATATAGAGACAAATTAAAACAGCAACCACATGGTGAGGGAGTCTGTGGCCAGAATCACCGTCCTGATTTCTGTGTTGGGTCATACAAATAAGCAATCTCTCTGTTATTCCCTTGTCCAGCTCCACATAACTTACCCCACCTACTAGTCATATAGCTTCACATTGTGTGTAGAATGTGCCTGATTCATTTAGGTGAAGAGGATATTTTTAAAGCTTCATACACCTTTTACATATGAAAGTCAATTTTTCTCTTCATGCGATCTTTTTCTAATAAAAAGAAAATGTTTTCCTCTCTGTGTTATCCAGCCCTATATTTATTCTGTTTTTCTCTCATTACATTATTTTTATTTGGGCAAAAGAACAACAATCATGTTTAAGCTTAGGATGGGAAACAACACAGCAGGGTTCCATAAATAGAGTTTAATTGCAGTAATTACTTCCGTTAATTATATATCAACTGATTATTTTTAAGACATTTATTGAGCACCATCAGCTTTCAGAGGTACCAGTAATTCTCACTATCTCTTTCAGATTCTCTATCCATGCTCAGAATAATCAACTATCATTTGACACATGGTATAATAAGTACCTAATGAAATCCCAATTAAAATTGTATTTGAGATGCTTAATTTTAGAGATAAATTAGAAATAATTACATGATTCAAGAATCCACATCAGACAGGAAAGACACAACTATATCTTGACTAACTGGAAAGGACAAGCACAGATGAAGCCTTTTAAATGTGCTTTCCAAAACCTGTTACAAAACATTGTACCTCAGCAGATGGCACCAAGAGATGTCTTTTTATTTTTTCTTAGACAGCTCCCTTTCATACGCTGACTTGAGTGATTTTAGTTCTCATTATTACTGTCATCTGTTAGAGACAGAATAAAAAAGGGAGAGGGGGGAGCACGCTAATTCTCCATAAGGCAAGAACATCAGTATGGAGCCAGCTTGGAGCATACTAAGTTTAATTTGCTAAACGCAATAAGCGGGAGAATGCATGGGCTGTCTCTTAGCTGTTCATTTCAAACAACTTATCTTCACTTGGAGCTGAGATGCTTGGTGCTTGCTCAGTACCATGCTTCCTCTCTCTGCTCCCCCTACCCCACCCCAAGATCTTTTTTTTTTTCCTCTTAAGATGTAATAAATTCTGAAACCAATCAAAAGCAGGCTGTTAGGAGATAGCAGACAGGTAAAAGCTTTAATACTATCTCTTTCAGAGATCAAAAGATCACTTCTCTAGACTAGAATGGCAAGATATATTCATCCCCTCTGAGGGAGCTAGTCAGTCTTCAAAGGGGAGCAGAAAACTGCCCCACTGAGTCCACCAAGGTTGTGCTCTGAGCTTCCTCTTCTTCCCCTGCAATATCTTTGTTAGGATGACAACAGGCTCATGAACAACCATACTTGGGGAAACTGTTAACCATATGTAACATCTATGTAAATTGCTGCTAAAGATCACAATAGTGTCTAATAGAAAACAGCTGTTACAAAATCCACTCTTTCTGGTAGGAGCGGTTCCTAAAACAGGATTTTAATTTTATCTCCTGATTGACAACACCCTATTAGCCATATTCAGATTCCTAGTTGCAAAATGATGGATGGGCACTATTTTAAGCTCCCTCCCAGAAGGATATGATTATGCCTGCTTTTCCCTCTGGACAGAAAGTCTACAGTTTGGGTGGTGGAGTATGGGACGGGTGCTTATTACCCCCCTGACACACGAAACGGTAAATACTGGTCATGACTGATCCAGAGTATTCAAAATGTATAGATAAGGTGGGGAAAGATATTTGAACAAAAGAGAAAAAATAATAGGCGCTCAGTACTATAAAAATCCACAGACAGAAAACCAAAAATTTGCATTTCATAAAAACCATGAAATATTTTCCTTTCCTCTTTTGGACTTCTAATATTTGTAGGACAGACAAGGGAGAGCTTCTTTCAGTAGACATATAGGATGTTATTTAGGAATAACTAGATTCATAGGGGAGAGGTCAACTTCGGAGGCCACGATTAATAAATGTTGAATCAGCTCTCATCAAGTCCATGGCAGAAGCTAAACAACAATTACTCTTCAGGGAGGAAGGGCCTTTTTGCCATGGCAACTTGGCTATAATCGTACCTCAAATTGACAAAATGTAGAATTTCATTGGAGTGACCGCAGGAAGAAGGCAAAGACAGAACTATACCTAAGTTCTTGAAATTCTCGTAAAATTGTTGACTGATTTATCATGCTTTCTGGAATAACTTTAATTGTACATATAAAACCATCCTTCACAACTACGGACATGACAGAAAAGTCCAGAGCCATATACCAGCCTTGATGAGATCTATTTAAAGCATCTCAACGTTTACTTTGTAATGGCTTCAAGTCCAAAATCAAGGTACACTTCTATATGGAGTTCTAAAAGCACCTCAGGGCTGAAATGCTATGTTCACAAGAGAACATAGTTCATTTACAGAGACGGGAGCCGGAGAAAATTACCAGGTTGCATGAGATACCCAAGTTCCTACATAGTTTGTGCAACACTTCTTCACCAGCAACAAACCTCTCTCAGACAATCTTGTTTCCTCAGAGTTAGAACTAGGACATTGAAAGAGCCATATCCACTTTCTGTATTGTGTTGACAAAGAACAAAAACCAAATCTTCTCCTAAACATAATTGGGCGTGCTCAGTTTTGACTTTCACCTTTCACCTAAGTATCACTTCCTTTAGGAGACCTTCTCAGACCCGTGGAATAGGTTGAGTATCCTGCAGTAGATACGGCACCTTAGACTGCACCTGTACCACTACTTGTCACATTTAAACTTTAATGTCTCTGTCTACAGAAACTAACTTTTTAGTAACCTATCAATCCGTATTGTGGAAAATGAACTAAATTCTGCTTTAACATCCCCTCTCAGCTGAGGGTCTCTTGAAATTTGGAGACCCCATGTTAGAACCCATTGATCTGATCTAAATCCTTTAGTTTATAAATGAAGAAGTAAATATGATCAATGCTAATATATCCAATTTGAGGCAGACTTAGACTAGGTGGAACTCAGGTTTCATGATTCAACACAGGGACTTCTCCTAAGTGTTAGATAATTTTTTAACCCATTGCTGGAATCTGACCCTTGTTTTCTCCCTTTTCTTAGCTCCAGCCAATCACCCCCTTTTGCAGCCTGGCTCAGACAGGCATTATCAAACTGAAAAAGAAATAGACCCTGATTCTATGCCATAACCCTAAAATCTACTGTGTCTTCTAAACACTCTGCCAAGTCCACACTCCTGAGAACATGTACTGCCTCCATTTCCCCAAACTGTCAATGTTCCCTTCTCCCCCATTTTATCACATCTTTGTTGCCCTTGCAAAAGCTCTCCTCTCCCTTCTCAAGCATCTTGTCTTACATTATCCCAAGATGGTAGCCCTCGACCCCAGCTAATAATCTTGTGGCTTGAAAATTCCCTAGACACTAAGTTTAAAAGCTAGAGCAGCCACCCTCCACCCCAATTTAAATAAAGTGTTAGATGAAAGGGAGCATTGAACATTTCTTTGGTCCCTTTCCTACCTGGGGAGCATCCATCACTTTGTGTTTTATGCAAAGCAGTACCTTGCCTCACACCACTGAGGAGAAAGGGAGGCAGACATCCCCTTTCCCCTCTCTATGGCAGTTCTGGCCTTGGCTCATTACGTAGGCTTCACCAATGCTGCCTATACTTTTGTTTTTGTTTTGCTTCTATTTTAACATTTACTTGTATATATTTGTGGGGTACAGTTTGTTGTTTTAATACATGCATATACTGCACAAGGATTCACTTAGGGTAGATAGCGTAGTTCTGTACCCATTAGTCCACCACTTCTCTTCCACGTCCATGCCCCTCCTGGCTGCTGGTAACCATTATTCTACTGTCTACTTCTATGAGAACCACTTTTTATTTTTTTGGATTCCACATATGAGTGATATCATGTGGTTTTTGTCTTTCTGTGTCTGACTTACTTCACTTAACATGATGGTTTCCAGTTCCATCCATGTTGCTGCAAATGGCAGGATATCATTTCTTTTTATAGCTGAATAATATTCCATTGTGTACATACCACAGTTTTTTAATCCATTCATCAATCCCATTGGTGGGCATTTATGGCACTCATGGCTATTATGAATAGTGTTGTGATAAACATGGGAGTGCAGGTGTCTTTTTGATATATTGGTTTCATTTCCTTTTGATATATACCCAGTAGTGGGATAGCTGGGTCATAAGGTAGATCTATTTTTAGCTCTCCGAGAAATCTCCATACTGTTTTCCACAGTGGCTGTACCAATTTACATTCCCACCAACATTGTAGGAGTGTTCCCTGTTCTCCACATCCACACCAGCATTTGTTATTTTGTCTTGTTCATAATCGCTGTTCTAACTGGAGTGAAATATTAGCTCACTGTAATTTTGTGCATTTTTCATGTGCTTGTTGGCCATTTGTATGTCTTCTTTTGAGAAATGTCTGTTCAGGTACTTTGTCCATTTTTTAATTAGGATTTTTTGTTTGTTTGTTTTGTTTTGCTGCTGTTGAGTTGTTTGAGTTCCTTATATACTCTAGATATTAGCCCCTTGTGTGATGTGTGGTTTGCAAACACTTTCTCGCATTCTGTAGGTTGTCTCTTTTCTTTGATGACAGTGTACCTTGCTGTGCAGAAGCCTTTTAGTTTGATGTAGCCCCATTTATATAATTTTGCTTTAGGTGCTTATGCTTTGTAGTCTCACTCAAAAACGTGTTGTTCACTCTCATTTTGAGTGGTGTTTCCCCTATATTTTCTTCTAGTAGTTTCATAGTTTTGGGTCATAAATTTAGATTTTTAATCCATTTTGAGTTGCTTTTTGTGAATGATGAGAAATAGGGGCCTAAGTTTCAATCTTCTGCATGTACAGATCCAGTTTTCCCAGCACAATTTATTGAAGAGGCTGTCCTCTCCCCACTGTATATTCTTGGCACCTTTGTTGAAAATCAGCTGGATATGTGTAGGTTTATTTTTGGACTGTCTATTCTGGTCTATTTGTCTGTTTTTATGCCAGTACCATGCCTTTTTTTTTTTTTTTCTTTTTACTTTTCGGTGTACTTTTATGTATGTCTGAAAACTTTTACGATCAAAAGTTAAAATAATAAATGTATTGGTTAGCCTGTTTTTAAAAAAATCAACCATCCTATTGGAATGTAGCATTATTTAATGGCCAGTTAATAAAACATGAAGAAATGTCACTGCTCAGGGTTTCACTACTTGAGAAAAGTGGTCATAGATTCTCCTTCTGCACCTCTCAGGCATGGCATTTTTCCAGGCTAAACCACTTAACTCTGAATAAACCTGCATCTTAAAGATGCCAAAGCTATATTCTGACATTTAGTGTCAGTTTCTTCCGTGCTGACATAGCATGGATGTCGACCCACCTCTATTTCTGGGATGGCTCATCTGGCCACATGGGAGTTGGTGGTGTGGAAGCTTCATTCATTTGGCAGCACTGAGATAGAATGTTCCTTGATGTGTCCTGGGCACATCGTCCAATCAGAGGACACTACAACCATGACTTGTCTTAAACAACATGGAACTGTGCCACCAAACGTGGGGATCATTGTACAGGGAGCACACTGCTGTGAACAGTGCTCTCTGAGGTTACCACACTCAGAAGGGCGCCATAGCGGTTTAATACTCTCCTGCCACCATCCTGGAATTTTTAATTAAGTTTGAACAAGGAGCCCACATTTTCATTTTGCACCAGGTGTGCAAACTTTGTAGCCATTTCTGCTCATGCCGCTTCTCTCCTCAAGGAAGGGAGTAAGTTTGCGGCCAAACACCTCCATTCCCCCAGAGAGTCTTCTGTAAAACCATGGGTGTGCTCAGGCCTGTCACTGACTGAGAAGATCTCTTCAAAGGTCCAGTAAGGCTACTGGGTTTTAGCTGCTTCCTGGGCCAACCTGTGAAAATGACAGATGCTCAGCCCAACAGAGTTCCAGAGTTAATTCTTCTGGGCATCAGCATTTATTTAGAGCTCCCCAAGTCATCATCTTTTTCAGCCAAGTTTGAGATCCCCTGATCTGGGGAATTGCCAACTATAATTTCTAGCCCTGGATGTCAGCACCTTCCACCCAAGATTATTTCTAACAGCTAGAACTGCTCAGATACTCTTCTAAGTCCTGGAGCCCAGATGAATGTGTTTCTGAACTGGAATCACTCCCTACGTTAAATCAAGACTGAGGCATGCCCTCCTCAAAACAACATTTCTGAACAGCCAGGATTATGTACCCAAGAACAGAATCTTAAATTCTGGGAAGATCTCAACCTTTGAGTGTGTTTGCACATCATCAAAGAGCCCACTGCAGCTTGAAATCATTGTTTACAAATAGAGCTGCTCTTATCATCACCACAAAGTAGCTCCAAGTGCAGGCTTTTGATGGGGTAGCAGGAGGTCTCTTGGCCAAGCTGACATGCTTCATCACTGAGTGAACAAGCACGTCTGCACTCGACAGATACCACAGTCCCCAGGCTTAGGAGACGGGCTCCAAGAGCAATTTGAATCTTGTACGACTCTGGCATCAGATTGTTCCTCTGTATTATATATCCTCTCAACATAAAGGATGTTGCTGTTCATCCATGGAAAACAGACCATAATTCTGGAGAAATTAGCATGTGCTCCTTGACACCTGATCATATGATTCCTTGGATCCAGGAGACACTTTCAGGCAGCTAGAGAAATTGTGTGGATTGCTGGGTAAGTAGAGCTGAATTCATGGCATGGCTGAGCTCTGGGGATCCTGGGTTTGATCCTGAAGCTGATGATATGGGAGCCATCAAGTCTCCATACATACCGAGATGAATGAGTTTATTTCTTTTGGCAAGGCTTGATTCAATAGTTGGACCTGTGATATGTGTTTTTCCCAGTAAAACTACTTTTAATTTCTTCTGACAGTATCAATGGGTTTTGCTCAGGTCCAGCAATGGATGGGGTCACCTCATTCATCCCCTCACCGATCCATTCATTTATTCATTTACTCTTTCAGGATATAAGTACTAGATATTACTACCCAACGCTGGGACCCAGTGTTGGGTGGGACAGAGCTAGAGGCTGTGGTAGGCTGAAAAATGCCACAAAGTCAGCAGGTTCTGATACCTGGAAACTGGGAATGTTGCCTCTTGTGATAACAAGGACTTTTAACAGGAAAGAACAAGCTCAACAAAGGTTAGCCAAAGTGAGACACATCACAGTTTAAGCTCTGTTTGTCTAGGTGCCAAGTTGATTTTGAGGGTGTCTTTATTGTGCACATGTGACATGGGCACCTCTCTTTTTGGCTGTTAGAAAATACAGCTGTATAAGGAAGAACCATCTTCTTTAAAGGCAGAACAGGTTGGGAGACTGGATTGAGGATGTCTGGATTATTTCACAGTTAAGTGAGAGTGCACCATGCAGTTTCTCCATTTGGACTTAGCCTTGTGGAGTACCAAGTCTGGCACTGGGTGCCATAGTTAAGCCATTGCATTTCCATCTTTCCAATTCCTCATCCATCAAATGATGATACTAACATGCACTCTATCAACAACCAGGTTTGCTGAGAGAATAGCAAGACCTACACATTGTGTTTGAGGAATACTTAGGGCTAAGTAAATGCCATTCATGGTTTGGTATTCACATTCTCCTTTATTTGCCATTTAAGCAGAGAACTTACTTGGGGTAGTATTTTCTGCAGTTTGGATACCAGCATCCCAGGACTTGAAGAGAATGTGTGTATGTAGTAAAAAAGCCTCAAAACTCCAGTCTCTGAGGTTCTCTGATAAAGAACCATCTTGGGTTCAGAAATAGGCTTTTTACCAGTCTTTGTGTTTATTACTTATTTATGTTTTTAGTTATATCTATTGCATACATCCTTTTCTTCTTTTTCACCTTATAATTCTTTGCCCTTCATTCTTGAGTGTGTTGCCTAACATCATGATTTGACACACACCATTTATTTTTTAGTTTTCTATTTCCAGTCTTAGCATTCAGTGTTAACTCACTTCTCTCCTGATCAGCTGGGCTGCATCTTATAGACTTGTACCACAGTCATTGTTTTTTTTTTTCCCTCTTCGACCAATGGATTACTTAAAAGGCTATTTTAACACTCCCAAATATGTAGAATTAAAAAGAATTATTTTGTTACATGTTTTTGATTTTATTGCATGATGATTTCAGAAGATGTAACTTCACAAGCAGTCCTCTTAGATGTATTATTTAGTCTTGGGGCACTAGGTTTTACATACTTAGAATTTCCTAAATCAAAATTTTAATTACATTATTAAGTGCTGTGTATTCCTACCTTTTCAAGAGAGGGTTTTGGAAATCTCTGTCAGCAATTGCTTTATATATTTCAAGGTCATAATATTAGATGCCAAAAAGTTCCTGACTATGCTGTCTTCTCATTTAATTGTCCTATTATTAATATAAAATATGTAGCTTTGGCCACTTCAGTGTTCTTTCCTTAACTATCTTTTATTTGATGTTTATCATCATAGATTTCATAAATCTATTGACATAAGTTTGATATCTTTTTACATCCTTTCTTATTTTTTATTGAATCTGCACCTTGCTGTTTTGGTTATGATAGCTTTGTCATATATTTTGAAGTCAAGTAATGTAATGCCTCCAATGTTGTTCTTTTTGTTCAAGATTGCTTTAGCTATACAGAGTCTTTTGTGGTTTGGTTCCATAGAAATTTTAAGATTATTTGATCTCTCTGTGAGGAATGTCATTGGTATTTTGATAGGGATTGCATTGAATGTGGAGATTGCTTTGGGTAATACAGATATATTTATTATGTGAATTCTCCTGACCGAAGGACATGGGATATCTTTCCATTTATTTGTGTCCTTTTCCATTTTTTTCACCAATATTTTACAGTTTTTATTGTAGAAGACTTTCCCCTCCTTCATAAAATTTACTCCTAGGTATTTCATTTTTTTTGATAGCTATTGGGAATGGGATTATTTTCTTTATTTCTTCTTTGGCTATTTTGTTATTGGTATATAGGAAGACTGCTGCATTTTTGTGTGTTGATTTTGTATCTGTGACTATACTCAATTCATTTATTAGTTCTAGTGATTTTGGAGTGAAGTCATTCAGATTTTCTTTTGCTTTTTAAAAAATCTATTTATTTATTAATATTATTATTTTTTACATTCTAAGATGTTGCTGTGGAGCAGTTGGGGGAAAAGGGGAGTGAGGAAAGGGGAGGGAAATAGGATGGGAGGTGGAAAAAAGAAGGGGTTGTGGTTGAGGCCTGTGGCACCCCCCTCATTCCAGCAGGGGAGACCAGGGGACTTCCAGGGTCTTTGCTGGGCTGGATGCAGATGTCAAGGGGGTGTGGCTGAAGCCCACAGCTCCCCACCACCCTGACTCAGGAGCACAGGGAGTTTCTGGCAGCAGTTCAGAGGTCATCGCTGGGCTTGGTGCAGATGTTGTGGAGTGTGTGGCTGAGGCTGTCGGCTCTCCACCACCCCAGCTCAGGAGCCTGAGGTGCTTCTGGCAGCTGCCTGGTGGTCATCGCTGGGCTGAATGTGGTCATGGGGGAGGGGCATGGCTAAGGCCCACAGCCCTCCCCACTTCCTAGTTAGTATTAAACTCTGTCTCTGATCCGTGGGTATTTTGTTTTTTCTTTTGGTTTTGTGTTGGATTATTCATTGTTCCCACCACTTAAACTCTGCAGTAGGACTAATTTGTCCTTTGCTTACTTCTAAAATGTGGGAATATCCTGTGGGGGCCAGCGCTTGAGCTCTGTGGTTGAGCTAAATTGCTGATTTGCTGCTGATTTCCTGGGGAAGGCTTTTTGGGCAGCTCAGATTTTATTTGTTGACCTTGTATGTACAGGTCACTTGAGGGCCAGTATGGCTAGGTTGTGTGGAAACTCCGGTCTGAGCTTGAGTCTGTTCAGCAAACTGCACCTCCTACTGTTCTATATTCCTGACCAGTCTCCTCTGAGAAGGCCTGTGCTGATTGGGGATGGATCAGCTGTCCATGATGTGCCCCTATGTTCCTGTGGTGGGCCCATCTACCCCACCGCC
This sequence comes from Cynocephalus volans, assembly GCF_027409185.1. Lineage (NCBI taxonomy): Eukaryota > Metazoa > Chordata > Mammalia > Dermoptera > Cynocephalidae > Cynocephalus > Cynocephalus volans. The sequence continues at coordinate 29,961,162 of NC_084475.1, forward strand.
TTTACTCCAAACATTTCTCAGGGGATGGGCCCTGTGCAGGTCCCTTGCTATGACTCACTGACCTCTGAGTGGTTCCTTTCTTCAGTTCTCTGTGGCTCCTCTCTCCTATGTGGGTCTATGGGAACCCTGTCAGTGGTCTTGCTGGCCTGGGGGCCACCAAGGCTCTGTTCTTCCCTGCTGCCTCCAAGAAACTTCATATGAAGGGCACAGCTAGAGCTTATGGCATCTCCTGCTCTGTGTGCTCACCAGCTCCAGCCTTGAAGCAACTGGGGCTTGAAATGGTGGGAGTGGTCCTTTCTCCCTCTCATCGTGGCTTCTCCTGCCTTCATGAACTCTGTAGGTCTCTCCTCCTCTTCCCCTGAGCTCTAGCAGCCCCAGCTTGTCTGTCATTGCTTTTTAATAGTTATAAATTGGTTGATTTGTGGGAGAGAGTGACACTGGGAACCATCTATTCTGCCATCTTTATGGAAGCCTTCAGGTTTTCTATGTATAAAATTATGTTATCTGACTGGGGAAGGGACTGCCTCTTCAGCAAGTGGTGCTGGGATAACTGGATATCGATATGCAGGAGAATGAAACTAGATCCATACCTCTCACCGTATACTAAAATCAACTCAAATGGATTAAGGATTTAAATATACACCCTGAGACAATAAAACATAGGAGAAACACTTCAGGAAATAGGACTGGGCACAGACTTCATGAATACGACCCCAAAAGCACGGGCAACCAAAGGAAAAATAAACAAATGGGATTATATCAAACTAAAAAGCTTCTGCACAGCAAAAGAAACAATTAACAGAGTTAAAAGACAACCAACAGAGTGGGAAAAATATTTGCAAAATATACATCTGACAAAGGATTAATATCCAGAATATATAAGGAACTCAAACAACTTTACAAGAAGAAAACAAGCAACCCAATTAAAAAATGGGCAAAAGAGCTAAGTAGGCATTTCTCTAAGGAAGATATCCAAATAGCCAACAGACATATGAAAAAATGCTCAACATCACTCAGCATCCGGGAAATGCAAATCAAAACCACATTGAGATACCATCTAACCCCAGTTAGGATGGCTAAAATCCAAAAGTCTATGAACGATAAATGCTGGCGAGGCTGCGGAGAAAAAGGAACTCTCATACATTGTTGGTGGGACTGCAAAATGGTGCAGCCTCTATGGAAAATGGTATGGAGGTTCCTTAAACAATTGCAAATAGATCTACCATACGACCCAGCCATTCCACTGTTGGGAATATACCCAGAGGAATGGAAATCATCAAGTCGAAGGTATACCTGTTCCCCAATGTTCATCGCAGCACTCTTTACAATAGCCAAGAGTTGGAACCAGCCCAAATGCCCATCATCAGATGAGTGGATACGGAAAATGTGGTACATCTACACAATGGAATACTACTCAGCTATAAAAACGAATGAAATACTGCCATTTGCAACAACATGGATGGACCTTGAGAGAATTATATTAAGTGAAACAAGTCAGGCACAGAAAGAGAAATACCACATGTTCTCACTTATTGGAGGGAGCTAAAAATTAATATATAAATTCACACACACACACACACACACACACACACACACAAACCGGGGGGGGGGGGAGAAGATATAACAACCACAATTATTTGAAGTTGATACAACAAGCAAACAGAAAGGACATTGTTGGGGGGGAGGGGGGGAGGGAGAAGGGAGGGAGGTTTTGGTGATGGGGAGCAATAATCAGCTACAATGTATATCGACAAAATAAAATTAAAAAAAAAAACAATAAAAAGAAAAAAATAAAATAAAATAAAAAAATAAAATTATGTTATCTGCAAATAGGGATAGTTTGACTTCCTCCTTTCTGATTTTGATGCCCTTTATGGCTTTCTCTTGCCTTATTGGTCTGGCTAAAACTTCCAATACTAAGCAAAATAAGAGTGGGGAAAGTGGGCATCCTTACCTTGTTCCAGATATTAGAGGAGAAGCCTCCAATTTTTGTCCATTCAGTATGATATTAGCTGTGCGTTTGTCACATATAGATTTTATTGTCTTGAAGGGCATTCCTTCTATACCTAGTTTGCTGCATGCTTTTATCATGAAGTGGTGTTGGATTTTATCAAATGCTTTTCCTGCATCTATTAAAATGATCATTTGTTTTTTTTCCTTCATTCTGTTGATGTGATGCATCATGTTTAGATTTGCATACATTGAACCATCCTTACATCCCTGGGATGAATTGCACTTGATCATGATGAATCATCTTTTCAATGTTCTGTTAGATTCTGTTTGCTAGTATTTTGTTAAGCATCTTTACATCTGTGTTCATTAAGGATACTGGTCTGTAGTTTTCTTTTTTTATTGTATCTTTTTCTGGTTTGGGTATAAGGGTAATGCTGGCCTTGTAGAGTGAGTTTGGAAGTATTCCTCCTTTTCGATTTTCTGGAAGAGTTTGAAATGAATTGGTATTAGTTCTTTAAATGTTTGGTACAACTTAATGGTGTGGACATGTGTTCCTGGGGATTTTTGTTGGAAGACTTATTACTGCTTCAATATCATTACTTGCTGTTGGTCTGTTTAGGTTTTCTAGTTCTTCATGATTCAATCTTAGTAAGTTTTATGTATGCAGGAATTTATCCATTTCTTCTGGATTTTCCAGTTTGTTCACACATAGCTGTTTGTTATAGTCTCTTACACTTTGTATTTCTGTGGTATCACTTGTAATTTCTCCTTTTCCATTTGTGATTGCATTTACTTGAGTTTTCACTCTTTTTTCTTCATTAGTCCAGCTAAATAAAGGTTTATCGATTTTGTTTTTCTTTTCGAAAAACCAACTCTTGGTTTCATCAGTCTTTAGTGTTTTTTTAAATCTCCAATTCATTTATCTATGCTCTGATCTTTGTTATATCTTTCCTTCTACTGATTTTGAGTTTGGTTTGTTCTTGTTTTTCCATTTCTTTGAGGTAATGTTAGGTTATTTGAAATCTTCTTTTTCAACATAGGCATTTTTTGTTAGAAATTTTCCTCTTAGAACTTCTTATCCCATATGCTCTGGTATGTTGTGTTTTCATTTTCATTTGTCTCCTAGAATTTTTTTATTTCCTTTTTGATTTCTTCTTTGACCTATTTGTTGTTTAGGAGCTTGTCATTTGATTTCTATGCATTTCTATGATTTCTAGTGTCCCTTTTGTTGTTAATTTCTAGTGTTATTCAATTGTCAGACAACATAGTTGATATGATTTCAATTTTTTAAAAAATTTGTTGAGGCTTATTTTGTGACATAATATATGGTCTATTCTATTCTAGAGGGTGTTCCATGTGCTACTGAAAAGGATATGTATTCTGGAGCTGCTGGATAAAATGTTCTATAAATGTCTGTTAGGTCCAATCAGCCTAGAGTAGAGATTAATTCTGATGTTTCCCGGTTAATTTTCGGTCTGAATGATCTATACTTAGCTGAAAGTGGGGTGTTAACGTTCCCAACTATTGTTGTGTTGGAGTCTATTTCTCCCATTGGGTCTAATAGTAACTGCTTTAAGTAACTGGGTGCTCCAGGGTGGGGTGTGTATATTTAGAATGGTTATATCCTCTTGTTGAATTGATGATTTTATCATTATATAAGGACCTTCCTTATCTATTTTTCTGCTTTCTTTGGCTTTAAGTCTATTTTATCTGATGTAAGTATAGTTACTCCTGCTCTTTTTTGTTTTAAATTTACATAAAACATATTTTTTCCATCTATTCACTTTCATTCAATACATGTCTTTATAGGTGAAGTGAGTTTCTGTGAAAGCATATTGTTGGTTCTTGTTTTATAATCTATTCAGCCACCCTGTGTCTTTTAATTGGGGCATTTAATCCACTTACATTTAGGGTTATTACTAATATATAGGAACTCATGACTGCCATTTTGTTATTTTTTTTTTCTGGTTGTTTTGCAGATCCTTTTTCCCTTATTTCTGGTCTTACTGTCTTCCATTGTGATTGAGTGGTTTTCTCTAGCAGTATATTTTGATTTCTCACTATTTATTTTTAATATGTCTCTTATAAGTTTTTGTATTATGGTTACCATGAGGTGACCTCTGTGTGGCTCCTTTCTCTGCTTGGCTATGGTTCCTTGCTCCTATGCAGGTGCAGAGGAACCCTGCCAGTGGCCTTGCTGGCCTGAGAGCTGATACAGCACACTCAGAAACCCATCCCTCCCCTGCAGCTTCACACAAAGGGCACTGCTATAGCTTTGCCTTCTCCCACCAGCTGCTCTGTGTGCTGCAGCTGCTGCCCACCTTGTACCATACCAGGCCAGAAGCAGCCAGGGCTCAGAAGGTTTAGAATGGTCCCTACTCCCTCTCTCCACAGCCTCTCATGCCTTCACAAACTCCGTGGGTCTTTCCTCTTCCCCCAAGCTCCAGCAGTTGCAGAGTGACAGTCTTTGCTTTTTAATATTTGTAAATTGATTGGTTGGTGGAGGGCAATGCTGGAGATTTTCTATTCTGCCATCTTGATGATGTCACTATTCTTGTACTGCCTTGTATTTTTGAATCATGTGGAAGAGAGGCGAATATAAAAGGATATTTGGAGAGTATTTATAACCCAGGATTGAAAATCCAGAGGGGATGGCAAGTAAACAGGGTAGAATGCCCTGTTCCTGCAGATATGAGGAATTTAGCCTCTAGTGCATATACTTTCCTCCCTCTTTTTCATGTCATATTCATACCTATACATTTTGACTAATTTCTTTCTTCTTTACTCTCCCTGTCCCTTGACTATTGTATATGGATTGTGTTTCTGGAGAAAGAATTGACAGTCCTTAGAGATTCTGGGCTTGGAGTGGGATGAAAAGATTCAGTGCCATTTGAGAATGGGCTTTATTGCCAGTTTTACAAGGCAGCATTGTGTTCTGTTGGGTAGATTCATTTGTCTTTTTAGGACATAAGTATAGGAAGAAGAGTGTTTGTGGATGTTGGGTGGCCCACAGAGGATAGGAGTGAGCATTTTTCATCCTTTGGTCATCTACAGTCTGGATCTGCTTCCTAGTTCTTAAGAATCCTTCATTGTCTGGGTCTTGGCCATAGGATGACCAGATAATTTCTCATCCACATTGTAAAACCATTAAGAACTAAAGGGAGCATAGTTAGTGATCCTGCCAGATCAACTGGCATAAACCAGGACTGTCCCAGGCAGACCAGGTTGTAGAGTCAGTTTAGCCATTCCAATCATGGAAAAGGCCCCCTGCCTTCTAAAACAGAAACCATCAGAAAGGAGACAGTGCCTCTACCTACTCCCTGACAACTAGAGTAGGGGCATGTGCACTGGCTCAGCCAAACAGATGCTCTTCGAAGGAATGATGTTGAAAATGTACCGGCTGTTAAAAAATATTAGTAGCAGTAGTAGATTAAGGTTAAGAGTCTAGTAGTGACATTTGTGAGAGTCCTCTGACTATAGGGCCAGCAGAAATGTCCTAACCACACTATTCTTTTGATATGATCACAACTGGGGGTGGTAGCCAGTATCCAAAGATGGTTCCCAATGAACCTGGTCTCCAGGTATTTTCTCCCTTGTGCAGTCCCTTTCCACAGTGAATCTGGGTTGACCCGTGACTTGCTTTAACCACTAGAATGTGAAGGAAGTAGCTCTGTGCCTGCTCTAGACCTAATCCCTGAGAGGATCTAGAAGCTTCTACCTTTGTGTGTTGGGGAGCCCTGAGCCACCATGTAAGAAGTCTCATCGTCCTACTAGAGAGACCACATGGAGAGGGAAAGGCCCTGAGATAACAGAGAAGGAGAAGGACGCAGTGATGTGATGATCCCTGCCGGAGTGTCAAGCACGCGACTCACATGACAAGAATGTCCCACGGACCAGAACAGCCTCTTTGAGCCATCGACCCGCAGAATTAAAAGAGATGGTGCTGTTTAAAGCTGCTAAATGTAAGGTTCGTTGCATAGTAGTAAGTAATCAAAACTCTGAACAGTTTACCAGCCTGTCTATCTCGGTTACTCCCACTCGTGAGCCGGTTCTCTAATTGCCCCGTGTCCGTTCATTCGTCTTCAGACAAAACTCTTTCCTCTCTCCTGATTTACTGATGACTTTTCTAAACGTAGTGATCTCCACTTTTTTTTTTTTCATTTTAGCACAGGGGTTCCCCAACATTTCAAATATGAGAGCTCCATTTTTACTTTATAAAATTGCATTATTTATTTTTTTAATTTATTTTAATTTATTTGTTTTTTTATTAGTATTCCTTTTTTTTACATTCTATGATGTTGTTGCCAAGTAGTTGGGAGGGGGGAAGAGAGGGGAAAGGGGAAGGAAATGGGATGGAAGAAGGAGGAAGGAGGAGGGGTGGGATAGAGGCCTATGGCACCCCCTCATTCCCACAGGAGAGAACAGGGGGCTTCCAACAGTGGCTTGGTCATTGCCAGGCTGGGTGCAGATGTCGGGGCGTGTGGAAAAGCCCTCGCCCCCCAACGACCCCAGCTCAGGAACCCAGGGCCCTTCTTGCTGCAGCTTGGTGTTCATCACTGGGCTGGTTGTGCATGTTGGGTGGGGGCATGGCCGAGGCCCGAGGCCCCCTACGCAATAAGTAATTATTAATTGGGGAAACATGAACTGTCGAAAAACTATTAGGAATTCAGCAATAGCCTTAAGTGAATTTGCAATTTCTTCAGAGTATATACACATACTCATCTACACTCAAAAATAAAGAACTAAACATCCATGTAAGAGGCACATTATGTATTCAGTTTGTCGGAAGTGCATGAACTTTGGCCTCTTTCCATAGCCCCTCACTCTCAAAGTCCCTGTCACATAGGGCGGGAGCCACTAATCTGACATACTCATTTCTCCTTTGGCATTCCCTTGAGATAAACTGGTTCCTCAAATACACTATTTCTTGGGAAAGAAAAACAATCTGAAAATACTGGAGCTCTGGACAGATAGTATCACTGAAAACAGACAGAATGAATACATAATTTTTTTAAAAAAATTTGCAAGAAACCAACCATCTTCAGAGGATACGTGAGGTTGGGGGAAGGGGTATCAACATTCTGGAGAGGAATGGCTCACGGACAGGTTTAAGTTTTGCTAACAAGGCACCTGAGTTACAGAGGTAACGCTATTCATGAATCCTGACTATTAATGGTGAACCACTCTTCCTCCTCAGTCTGGGCACTTTTCTTTGCCACATCCCTCCTTCAAACAGGAAGGCACCTACAGACAGAACTTTTCCTTTCTGGCCAAGTAGCCACCAACAGAAAATAATAAATTCTTCTAGGTTTGAAAATATCAAAACTTAAAAGGCCAATTTTTTAAATTTCATGGTTTTGTTTTGCATTCCACAAACATTTCTGATCAGGAAAGAAAATAATTAGGACAGAGATGGAAACAGCTTTCTTTCTAATAACATATCCAATCCACGATTCCTTCTTATTAAAATAGAAAAATGTTACCCAAACAAAGTCAGGAATAATTTCTCCTTGCTGTATTTTTAATGTGGACCCAGCAGTTACTTCAAATGGGGTCGTTTTTCAGCTGCACAGGTGTCTCTCTGGAGATAGCCTCAGGAATATCTTATATATGTTTGTATTTAAAAACAAGCACATATCACTTTAGAGGAATCTCAGGAGCACCTTTTAGTGATGGATGGATAGTCCAGGGCTCAGCACAAGGGTTGGGAGCATATTACACAAACATCCTATATCGATATGACATCTTTATAGATCATATTTTTAACCTTAATGTTAATATAAAATAATGGCATTAGTGGGAAGTTAGATAAATGGGAAAGTTTCAGATTTTGCTTTGTGGCTTAAAAATGACCAACATAACTTTACCCTCTGCAGACTGTAATACTCCAGGTATTGAACTTCCTGCACTTTTGTGAACATCAGTTCTCAGAATTCCTATAAAAATAAAGCAATAAAACACCTTCTCTCCCAGGCTGTCTGTCTAGATTCATTGTCACTATCCAATCATTCCATTTCAAAGAAATCCAAAACTAATAACTGCAGGTATCCATCAGGATAGTTGTATCATTTTCTTAAATTAAAAAAGAAATTATCATCTTCTGAACAGATCTGTTTTTCCCTCTCAACTTAAGCCCTGGGCCTGGCTAGGAATCATTAGCCACTGAACAGATATAAGAAATTCAAACATATTATGAAAACCTTTGACTAATTCAGTTAACAAATCAGTCAGCCATAAGAGGCAAATGCCCAAGAAATCAGGCTTCATTAGCTGGCTGCTGGCTTCATGAAGCACTGTCCTAGGAATTCTGAGTACTGAAAAATCTCCCATACGCCCAGTCCTCTCTGCCATAGCACACTCTGAGCGTCTCTAAATGTCAGGACACAGGGGAAAGCAGGGGCAAGATGGAACATAAATATTTATCACATGCCTACACGGTTCCAGACTCCGACCCAGAAACACATACATTATTTTACTGAATCCTGATAATAAGCCATGTTAGCTCTTACCTTCCCATTTTCCCACTTTGCAAATGGGATTCTTGAAACTCAGCTATCCAAGGTCATGCAGCTAATAAACAGCGAATAGTGAAATTTGAACACAGGTCTGGCTAACTCTACACTCTGCCCACCAGCTCTGTGTGGGCACAGCCACATAGGTCTCTCTACCCAACCCATGTCACCTTCCAGTTGGCCAGTTGAAAGCTGAGACACTGAAAGAGGAGGACATGCCCAATGAAGCAGTATGAAGCACCAGTTAACGACCTGATAGTAAGAGAAAAATACGTAAAGTTCAACCAGGCAACGCAAGACTCCTACATTTGGTAGGACTATGTTCTGAGAAAAGTCTGTGGGCTACTCTTTCCTCTTTGCTTGTCCTACCCAAAACTGGCATTTAGCAACTCCCATCAGCCTAAGGCCCAAGCGCCTTTCACACTCATCTTTCAGAGCACTTTCATTGTTTTATAAAAATGCTAAACTTACAGCATTTGCACTCTCAGCCATCCAACAGAAAAACAGATGTGTTCAATAAAGATAGGGAATTACTCACCATAGATTTCCAATTGCTAGGTATAAGCTATAAGGTGATGTTTACTTTTGTCCAGGCTGGGGTTTTCCCCGACTTGGATAATATCACGACAATTTAGTGTGGAATAATACATCTGATATAATCGATCAGACATCCTCAATTTACATTTTCATCGAAGTTGGTCATTCTAATGGAGTTTGTTCCCTCATTATTGTTTTTAATGCCCAGTACAAAAGTCCTTAACTGTGGCTATTAATCATGTAAATTTCATGGGAACAGATTTAGGAACAGATTGTGAGGCATATAACAAAATCATTAAAAACCTCTGTAGTCAGAAATGAATTTTTTGGTGTGTGTATCCGAAGCTTTGGGGACCTTTGAATCAAGCTGAGAGGAGACGATCTGTCCTTATTCTGAAGAGACAGGGCACTTCTTGGCAGCAGCGGGGGTTGTTGATGAAGGCTTTCAAGATGCGCTGTCAAGTGGAAGGCTGCTTCTTACAGGGGCTTTCTTCACTGCTAGTGCATATCAGGAAACTCTTCTGCCTTTAGTACATTTTTAGATGTGGAACTGAAGTCCTCATTCACAAGCTCATCTAAGACCTGAAGTGGGGCTGCTTTCCCTAGCCTAATCTCAAAAGGGAAGGGAAGGGAATCGTAGTGGGGTGGGGCGGGAGACTGTGGGAACCAGAGCTCTCGCTGGGTGTTCTTCAATAGCGATTCTCTCTGCAGCATGAAACAAGAGTAGAAATATGAAGGGTGCTGCAACACCCACAAGCAGAAGCAGTGAAACAGCCATGCAAGGGTTAATGCCAGAGTCTCGATTCCACCACATGAGGCTCGTAACCTCAAGGAAACTTCTTTAAAGAAGTGCGTGAGGTGTACCTCCTCATATTCCAATGTTAGAAAGTTCATGGGGAAGTGCATCAGTTATCTTGTCACAATCATACTGTGTTTTGAACATGCCAAAGCTGCTTAGACCAACATTGTCTAATTACTTGCTTTGACTACACGGGTTGGCTGAGTGGTTCTGCTGATCCGAGGTTTGGGTGACCTTTGCCAGGCTTGCTCATGCGCACACAGTCAGCCAGAGTGCGGGCTGGGGCTGGTTTGTCTGGGATGGCCTTGGCTGGGATGCCTTGGCTCCCTATTATGAATCCAGAAGAATAGCTCAAGTATATTATCAAGTGTACAGGTAGAATTCTCAAGTGCTTTTCAAGTGTCTGCTTGTGTCACATTTGCTAAAGCAACTCACTGGCCAAAGTAAATCACATGATCAAGCCCACTGTTGAGTGAGAAGGAGTTACAAACTCACAGGACAAGAGCATAGGTACATTAAATGGGGCCTTTAGTGCACTCAATTGACAAATTCTAAATAGAATCTTTACCACTTGTTAACTCATGGCTCCCTATGACTATCCTCCAGGCAAAAATAAGCCATCATTAGGCCCTATAACTCAGCTAAACAAATGGGAACAGCACAATTGGGGTTATTTAAGCTTATCTTTATAGATATTCCCTCATTAGACTTTGCCAAGTTTATTATACATGGGGAATGGTACAGAGTTGAGAAGAATGTGGCTAATAGGTAATTTAATCTGTCAGTGATATGGACTGCTGAATGCTAAAAATATGCATTTCTGGAGGTTACAACATTCAAAATCACCAACCAAGCCAGGGAAACTTAAGCTAGAGATTGGCTTAGTGTAGCAAAATTTCCCATAGTATTGGTAATTACAAATTAGGCTATTAAATGAGTAGCTTCCTATAATAACATAAAAGTGGCAAACTTAACATCCCCCTGAGGACTTTCAGTTCTACAGTCCCTGACTCTTATGGGTTTAAATATGCAGCTGGGGCTGGCCAGTTAGCTCAGTTGGTCAGAGTGCAGCCTTATAACAATGAAGTTCTGGGTTCAGATCTTGGAACCAGCCAGCTGTAAAAAAAAAAAAAAGACAAAAACCAATAAATATGTAATCTATCTTCCACTCATGTAACTTGTGCATTTAATTATCTGGGGTAAGAGAGTAGGAGGGAGAGACGAAAGGAGGATGAAAGAGAGGCAGAGAGAAGGGAGACTCGATGAGCACATCACTTGCCAGAGCTCAGTTTCCTGGAGCTTATGCTGCCTGCTTCATCTCTAGTCCCTGAAGGACACAGGTGAGACCAGCCTGCTTTCTGCTTCTCCAGCTTTCCAACTGAAGGACAGGTAGAGAATGCTATGATAGTTCCAGGTTCTGGATTGATAAATCAAGATGACGGTTTGCCCCCCAAATAGCCTCAACCTACTGTTGTCCAAGTCCAGGGTGAGCTAATTTGCATTATGCATTGGACGACCCAGCTGCAGACTGAGCATGCCCAAATCCCCACCTGAAGGGGAGTTTGCATACATTTTTGAACAATGGCTTCATACACTGTGTTCTTGATTTTCTCTCCCCTTTTCACCTTCTCCCTGGCCAAAGGATTAAGGCCAAAGACTAGAAAACACCCATTTGAGATATTCCTCTACTATAAGAATTATTAATCGTCCTATGAAAGCAGCAGATGGAATCCCACCGTGGAAAATGTGAATGACATTGCTTCCTAACAGATGATTTTTTTTCCAGGACGCTGATGTCCCTCAACTTCTTGCAATGCCAAGAACTGAAGAGATTTAAAGCAATTTTTTTAGAACATAGAAGGAAAAAAATACTGAAATTGGTTTTCACTGAAAGTTTCATCCCACTCAGAACATTTGGTGTGTACTGGACAGTGTTCTGGTTTCTGAGGTTAGAGACACAACTAAATACAGACTTTGCTTGGAGGATCTCATTGTCAAACAACAATTCTGAGTTCTTAATTGGCAACTAGAACATCATTGCAGGTGTTGTTCAAAAGGTGCTTAGCAGAGGCCCAGATTGAAAGAGAGCAGCCAACCCTGAGAAGATAAGAGATCCAGGAGGGTCCGCCATCCCTGCTGCACACTGGCTGAAGATGACACGTGGTAGGCAAAGCACCCTCCCCAGATGTGATGGCCAGCCAGGGGTGTGATCTTGGTGAAACCAAGGCATGCAACCTCACACAACTACTTCACCCCCTACTCTTAGTTTTCTGATAGGTAAAACTGGAATAATGGGAGACACAGCCTCACAAGGGTATCGTGGAGACTAAATGAGGTGATCTATGCAAAGTGCTTAGCACAGTAATCACATAGTGATCATCTAATAAACACTGGGTATTATTATTGATTGTTGATGCTAAACTGTATTAAGTGTTTAGTATTACCAGGTGTTACCCTTGCATGTTGCAAGCAGTATCTCATTTAATCCTCACCATTAATGAGGATACTGAGGCATGCGGGAGTTTATAAGATTTGAACCTCAGTCTTACTTCAGCTGCCTCACCTTGCACTTGAGTAATTAAATGGATTAAGTATAGTAATTAAAGGGATCTATAGCCACTGTTAGTCAGACATGGGTTTCTCTTCCCAACCCATGCCACTGTGCAGTTGGCAAGTTGAAAGCTGAGGAACTGGAAGAGGAAAGTACACACAATGAATGGGTATGAAGTATTAGTTTTCACAGCTTGGTTTTAAGAAAAAGTATAAAGTCAGGCATGGAAATTAGAAATTACAGCAGTCTGGACCATTTAGTATTAGACAAATAAACTGCATAGTTCAATAGCACTTAACACTGTATAAGAGGACAGTGCAATAGGGAGTTGTATATTAATGGTCCTAAGTCATCAAGAGAATGTTAAATTATATTCAGTTTTCTGTTTAAGAAGTGAGAGAAGTGTGAAACATTTCAAAGAAACTGTCAAAAATAGGGAACTTCATAAAAATTTTGGTAATTAAAGGAATAAACTCCACTTATAGGTAAAAAAATCTTATTACTAGATGGTGATACATATGGTTATAACAGTCAAATTATAGAACTGGAATATTCTCTTAAAATCCTCTAGTACTAGCCCTACATTTTTCAGGTAAGGAAACAGAGACCCAGAAAGGTTAAGTGACTTGCCCAAAGTCACACAGCTAATTAGTGTGAGTGTGGGGAGGTGTCTAGTGAGTTAAGGGAATGGGCAGACAAGGAACACAAGTAAGGCTAAGAGGCTGGGGAGTGACGGATTGGCATGCCACAGTGAGGAGCCTGAAATTTATCCTGTGAGCTAGTTTTTATTGTGCATGTCATGAGATTAAAAGATTACATATACAAATACAATTTGTATTTATTACATACACATATTACTATCATTAGCTAATATCTCAAGGCATAGATCACACTGCAGGTGAGATTATTTGTTAGCAATTTAAATAGTCTTCCTGGTAATTTCCATTTCTTCTTGACTGACTCTTTGTCAGCTCTAATTAGGTTGTGACTGCCTCTACCCCATGATGTGGCTGATAAAGAGCTGTACCAACAGAAGGCAAAAGTTCCGGCTCTGCCACTGTCTTATTATTTGAAGTGACTTTGTAAGTCACTTGCCTATTTTTCTGGGAGTTTATTTGGTTAAAATTGGATGAGATAATCTGTAAGCCCAGTTAAGCAGGTTCACAAGGGCATCGCTGCCTACTGTGCTGTATTATAAAATTCCCTTTTTCCCTTGATTACCTCAACTCCAGACATGACACATGGACAGAGTACAGGTACTACTATCACCCCCTGTGTTAAAAGACAATGCATCTTAATGTCTTAATTCTTTAGAATTGCGTGTCTGTGTGTGTGTGTGTATGTGTGTGTGTGTGTCCCTGAGTTTCTTCCTATAACCCATCAGATCATCTTGTGCATTCTCTTTGGAGGGCACTGCCATGTGTCATGGATCGTGGTCCATGGAAGATTCCATGCTCCAAAGTATAAAAAGGTCAGGTCACCAATGGCAACTACAAAGAACTTCTATCACTGGGGGCAGGGAGACCAGCCAGGTCGTTTCAGCAAAGGTCAAAGTAAGAGAGGTCTAGGCTAAAGATGAGTAAGACAATGAGAGCAAGATGAAGAGAAAAAGAAACATTCTGGAAACATAGCGAAAAGGAAGTTGTCATTTGGATGTGACTTGGATGTGAGAGAAAAAGGAAGAATCAAGTATGCCTCAAGTTTTCTTCTGTAAAGGATCAAGGTATCAAATAAACAGTGACAGCAGCATTGGCATAGTTAACTGTAACCGGTTGTGTGTTAACACAGCAACTTTCAAAGCTTTCAAGGCTTTTACATTCCCTCTCCTGTTTTAGAATTTATCCATTTATTATCCCTGATAATAAAGTCAATGCAAACTCAGAGAAGCTTATTCCATACATTTACATGAGAAGCAGACCAAAACACCCTCTTGCACCATCAATCAGAGTAACCCAGCTCTTTCCCTCCCCCACCCACCACCCCTTAGAGAGATTCAAGCCATGAGACACAATCAGACGAGCAGACGAGCCTCTCAATCAGCACCGGTATTTTAACTGTCACAGAAACAGCCAGCCATGGTTATGCATGATACATTTTTCATGTTGTGTGTGTCTGCCCGGCTTGTCAGAACTCAGATTTCTTTAGCACTTAAACTGCTGTTATCCCAATAATGTTATTCATTGTTAGCAATGACTCCCTGTGCTATATCACAAACACAGGACATGATGCGTACGGCTCCAGGGAGGAACTGGCAGGATAATCTCTTCCTCTATCCTGTGAGCAATAACCTACTTTCCCTTTATTTTCTTTCGTTTCTTTCTCTGTGACACACAATGTGTACAGTTAACATACAGTGGTACTGAGTTATGACACTTTAGATATTTTCATCTTAGAATTGTTAAGTGCTGATTCTAAACCTAGTTCTGCCACCTCAAGGTGAGATGAGTAGGAAGAATCAGTACCTTTCTTTAGCTGTTATGATATTAAATTATATATCATGTTATTTCATATCATATTGCTTTATATTATGTATTCAATAAAGAATATAATTACATTAATTGCTAAATGGAAACAAGATGTAACACCGCTCATCTTAGAAGAGGCATAAAACTAAGAAGATTGATATGGACCCAGACAGAAGCTCCCCTGGAACAACACCTGTCCAATGATTTTGTAACCACATAAAATGTGACTTTCACTTTCTTAGAAGTATTGGGAAGGAGTCTTTTATTCTCTTCACCTCTAGCTGTGAAGTCAAGTGATTCATCTAATTAGTGAGATGGCACAAATGTGACATCTATTAGCATGTATGTATCTATTGGGTAAAGTTAAAAAGTTAAGATTTGCATATGCCTTGGACTTCCTATTCTTGACTTGAAGCCTCAGTGCATCAGCTAGGTAGTACTCTATTCTGTAGTTTTCCACTCATGCTGGTGTAGAAGTCCAGACTTGCGGTGGGGATAGAAGTATCCAGAAGTCCATTTTGGCCTCAGTCCCAGTAAAAAAAAGGCTGCTACTTTGGGATATTAACGTCATCCTGAAACTCCCTTGCAGCATGGTCAGGCAATGAATGATTGCAGTTCAGTAGAATAAGAGAAGGCAAGGTAAGTAACATAGGAATTAAGCTATCAGGAACAATATGGCAAAGATTTGATCCATACCAGTGCTTTTCAAACTTTTGTGAGCATTAGAATCACCCGGAAATCTTTTCACAATGCAGATTCCTGGGTCCCCTCCCCAGAGTTTCTGATTTGGTTGACTTGGTATGGGGTCCAACAATTTGCCCAGCAAGCTCCCATGTGTTGCTGCTTCTGCCAGCCCCTGAACAACACTTTGAGGAGCACTGATCAATGCAAATCCAGGATACCTGATTAACAGGGAAGATAAGTCCCAAGGAACGTAGACCCAGATTGTTTATTGCCCAAGAAAAAGGTATCAGGTGCAGAAAATCTCTTCCTAAGACCAACCAGTGCAATGTGGGAGGAGGTGATATACACGTTTTCACATTTCCAGAAGGAGGATGGTATCCAGTAAATTGCATCAGTGGCCCAATTCTTCAGCCCTCTCTGTATCCACCTGCTTTCCAATGTGATTTTGCAATTTTCCTGCTAAAAGTGTGAAGTACATTTCCCTTCCCTTTGGCTTTGGGTTTGACCATGTGATTTTCTTTGGCCAAAAGAATGTTAGCAAGTGCATTGATTGAAGATTTGAAAAGTCCTTGTGTGACTGGCCTTCTCTCCTGTGCCTCTGTTGTTACATACCCCTGATGACCCACTGACTCTAGCAAGAGGATGAGAGAATTGGGGTGCAGGATCTAACTGCCTGCACTGAGCCCAGCTTCATCAGCCAGTCCCCAACAGACTCCCAGACATCTGAGTGAGTTCAGCCAGGAGCAGTAGAGCCACCCAGCCAAGCTCAGCTTCTTTTGGCCGACCCTCGATTGACCTGTGGATCTGTAAGGATAAGTACATGTAGTTTGATCCATTGAGTTTGACATAGTTTTCACGCAGCATATTTTGTGACAACAGCAAAATGATGTAGTGTCCATTAGGTTGACTTTGGTAGCTAGGATTTAGAGAGCAGCCAGAGGCATCTACAGCCATGCAGAAGTGAACTCCCAAAAGACTTGTGAGGCAGATAAACACCATTTTTCTTAGTCACACATCAGGAGACTTCAGGAATTGAAAAATCAAACTTATAGCTGTCCTAGACCTACTTCTGTGCTTTTTAGATGGGAAATATGAGGCTCAAGGAAAAGGAATGCTCTATCTATGGTCACACCGTATCAACCACAGGCTGGGACCAGGTTTCCAACTTCCAGGCTGGAGCTTCACTTTCAGATTTTGTGGCTTTTCCTTTGCTGTCTGAAAGAAAATTTGTTTTAAAAAACTGTGAAGTTAGTTAAACAATGTGTTCCCAAGCCCCTTCATTCCCTCAAACCTGTGAAACAGTCATTAATTATTAGAATTATTAAGAGCTGAGGCCCGTGTTTTTAGAACACTGGACTGTATACACAGCTGATAGTAACTATGATCAACAGGAACAAAAGTAATTCCCTGCAAAGAAAACAAATTATACTATCAGGTGAGCTGTATTTGTTTATAAGAGATGGAACCATAAGCAACATGTTTTGTCTATTTCTTCCTTAGTTACTCTCTGTTTTTCCAGAATCATTTAAAATAAACTATTCTACTTTTATAAGAATTACTTTAAAAAAAAACTGGAGGTTGTTGGTTCATTGGTTTTTTATTTTGTTTCCTTGAGAAGTGTGGAATAAAGTGTCCCATTTCTTTTAGGCTGACCCGTGGCCTGTTTTCTTTTATTCAGTAGCTGGCTAATGCAGCCCTCCCAGCAGGTCCTAAAACACATAGGATCTACATGACCATAAATGGATGAGTTTTAGAGACATTGATTTCCAAACATTAATGCAATCGATATCAGTAGGTGCAAAGTATAATAGAAGGATCATGGATATAGAATTAGAAGGCCTGGAGCCTCCACCTAATTATAAAGTGATGAGTCTAAGGTCCCAGAGGGAAGTGCCCACAGCCCCAGCAGGTGCCAAGGTGAGCCAAGCCCTGCACAATACTGGGGACTTGGTTTACAGCCACAGAAAGCTGGAACAGGAGCAAAGATGGTGTAATATAGCCACTGCCATGACTACTGTCACCACAAGGACAGTTCACCACCCTTGTAGCAGCCAAGGCCACTCTACAGGCAACCTGCCACTCACTTGACTACACTGATATAAGAAGAGTTACCAGTAAAGCCTGCAAAGAGAGAAGGAAATCTTTATCCTCATAGCCAACTGCAGAGTAATAGAAGAAGTAAGTCCTCTACCAGATGAACAAACATCAATGAAAAAATACTAGAACTACAAACCAACAAGAAGATATGAAACCATTGAAGGAATACAGTAATGCTCAAATTTCAGACCCCATAGAACAGGGAATCTTTGAAATGTCTGAAAAGGAATTCTAAGCAATGATCTTAAGAAAACTTGAAGAGATAAAAGGATACTCAATCAGAGAACACAATGAAATAAGAAAAAATATCCAGAATATGAAGGAGGAAATTTACAAAGAAATTAATACCTTAAAAAAGAGTGTAGCAGAACTCCTAGAAATGAAAGAGTCACTGAATGAAATAGAAAACACAGCAGAGAACTTGAGCAGCAGGCTAGAGCAAGCAGAAGAAAGAATTTCAGATCTCAGAGATGGTCTTTTCAAAATAACCCAAGCAGACAAGAAAAAGGAAAAAAGAACTAAAAATAATGAAGAAAATCTAAGAGAGATGGTAGACAACCTCAAGCACTCTAACATACAAATTGTGGGTCTTCCAGAAGGGGAGGAGAAAGGAAAAGGTATCAAAAACTTATTCAAGAAAATAATAACAGAAAACTTCCTAGATATAGAGAGCGACATAGACCTTCAGATCCAGGAAGCTCAAAGACCCCTAAACAGATTCAATCCAAAAAGATCCTCTCCAAGACACATTATAGTCAAACTTGCAAAGCTCAGAGACAAAGAGTGAATTCTAAAAGCAGCAAGAGAAAAGTGTCAAGTCACCTATAAGGGAACCCCCATCGGACTAACAACAGACTTAACTGAAACCCTTCAGGCCAGAAGAAAGTGGAATGTTATATACAAAACACTAAAAGAAAAAAAAAATGCCAGCCAAGAATTCTTTACCCAGCAAGTTTCTCCTTCAGAAATGAGGGAGAAATAGTGTATTTCCCAGACAAACAAAAATTGTGGGAGTTCACCACCACATGACCAGCCCTGCAAGAAATTCTCAAGAAAGTCCTGCATCTGGAATATGAATAATGATGACCACTATCACGGATATACAAGAAAGAACAAAACCTGCCATTAAAACAAAAAATGCCAGTGAAAAAGAGAAAGAGAAGCCTAAATCGTGCCACCTCAAATTTCCAACTAACATCAAAGAAGAGAAATAAAAGAGGAAGTAATGATCAAAAGATATTTAAAACATCTAAACAAAAAGCAATTAAATGACATGAATTAAACAATATTTGTGAATAACTATCTTAAATGTGAATGGATTTAACTCCCCATTCAAAAGACACAGACTGATTGATTGGATTAAAAAGCTAGACCCAAGTACATTCTGTCTTCAAGAGACCCACCTCACCTGTAGAGACACACACAGACTAAAAGTGAAGGGATCAAAAAAGATAAACCATGCAAATGGAAACCAAAAATGAGCAGGAGTAGCTATTCTTATATCAGATAAAATGGATTTTAAACCAAAAAACATAAAAAGAGAAAAAGAAGGCCACTATATAATGATAGAAGAATCTACCCAGCTAGAAGACAGAACAATCATAATCATGTACATGCCCAATACTGGAGCACCCAGATATATAAAGCAAATACTCTTAGGTCTAAAGAAAGAAATAGGCCCTAAAACATTAATAGTGGGTGACCTGAACATCCCTCTCTCAGTGTGGGACAGATCTTCCAGGAAACAAATCAACAAAGAGACACAGGATTTAAACTACACCTTAGACCAACTGGACCTGGCAGATATATACAGAATATTTCACCCAACAACAGAAGAATATACTTTCTTCTCATCAGCTCATGGAACATTTTCCAGGATAGACCACATATTAGGTCACAAATCTAGTCTCAGCAGATTTTAAAAAACTGAAATCATTCCATGTATCTTTTCATACCACAATGGAATAAAACTGGAAATTAATATCAAGCAAAACCCTGGAAACTGTACAAATACAGGGAAACTAAACAATAGGCTCCTGAATGACCTATGGGCCCAAGAAGAAATTAAACAGGAAATCAAAAAATTTCTTGAAAATAATGAAAATAAAGACACATTATACCAAAACCTGTGGGATACTGCAAAAGCAGTACTAAGAGGGAAATTTACTGCCATAAATGCTTACATCAAAAGAATGGAAAGACTCCAAATAAACTACCTAATGCTACACCTCAAAGAACTAGAAAAATAACAACAATCCAGAAATAATCAAGATCAGAGCAAAACTAAATGAAATAGAGGCCCAAAAAACAATACAAAAGATCAACAAAACAAAAAGTTGGTGTTTTGAGAAGATAAATAAAATAGTCAGTTAGGTTAACAAAAAGAATAGAGAAGTCTCAAATAACAAAAATCAGAAATGAAAAGGGAAACATTACAACCGATACCACAGAAATATGAAGAATCATTAGAGACTATTATAAACAACTGTATGACAACAAATATGAAAACCTGGAAGAAATGGATAAATTTCTGGACACATACGAACTATTCAGACTGAACCGGGAAGAGACAGAAAACCTGAACAGACCAATAACAAGCAACTAGATTGAAGCAGTAATCAGCAGTCTTCCAACATAGAAAAACCCAGGTCTGGATGGCTTTACAGCTGAACTTTATCAAACCTTTAAAGAGGAATTAATACCAATTCTCCTCAAACTATTCCAAAAAATTGACACAGAAACCATTCTCCCAAACTCATTCTGTGAGGCCAACATAACTCTGATTAAAAAAAAAAAAACAGATAAAGACACACAAAAAAAGAAAATTACAGCCAATATCCTTGATGAACATAGTTGCAAAAGGCCTCAACAAAATATTAGCAATCAGAATACAGAAACACATAAAAAATTATACACTATGATCAAGGTGGATTCAACCCAGGGATACAAGGATGTTTCAACATATGAAAGTCAATAAATGTGATACATCACATCAACAAACTCAAGGACAAAGACCATATGATTATCTCAATAGATGCTGAAAAAGCATTTGACAAAGTTCAGCATCCCTTATGATAAAGACTCTCAACAGATTAGTTATAGAAGGAAAGTATCTCAACACAATAAAAGCCATCAATGACAAGCCCACTGCCAGTAACATTCTGAATGGGGAAAAACTGAAGGCTTTTTCCTTAAGGATAGGAACAGGACAGGGATGCCCACTCTCACCACTTCTCAGAGCAATCAGGCAAGAGAAAGAAATAAAGGAAATCCAGATTGGAAAAGATGAAGTCAAATTGTCCCTGTTTGCAGATGACATGATACTGTATACAGGAAAACCTAAAGATTCTATCAAAAAACTCCTAGAGCTGGTTAATAATTTCAGTAATATTACAAGACACAAAATAAATGCCCTTCAACCAGTTGCATTTATATTCTCCAATAATGAGCTAGCAGAAAGAGTAATCAAGAAAGTAAGCCCATTTACAACAGTTACAAACAAAAAAAACAAAAAAAAACCTAGGTATCAATTTAACCAAGGAGGTGAAAGTTCCCTACAATGAGAACTATAAACCACTACTGAAAGAAATTAAAGAAGACACAAAAAGATGGAAAGACATTCCATGCTCTTGG
This sequence comes from Cynocephalus volans, assembly GCF_027409185.1. Taxonomy (NCBI): domain Eukaryota; kingdom Metazoa; phylum Chordata; class Mammalia; order Dermoptera; family Cynocephalidae; genus Cynocephalus; species Cynocephalus volans. The sequence goes on from NC_084475.1 coordinate 29,982,393, forward strand.
ATTGGAAGAATTAACATTGTGAAAATGTCTATACTAACCAAAGTGATCTACAGATTCAATTCAATCCCCATCAAAATACCAATGACATTCTTCACAGAAAAGGAAAAAACAATCTTAACATTCATATGGAACAAAAAAAGACCCCAAATAGCCAAAGCAATCCTGAGCAAAAAAAATAAAGCCAGAGGCATAATACTCCCTGACTTCAAATTATACAGCAAAGCTATAGTAACCAGAACAGCATGGTACTGGCATAAAAATAGACACTCATACCCATGAAACAGAACAGAGAACCAGAAATCACCCCTCAGGCTTACAGCCATCTGATATTTGACTAAGGCAACAACAATCCTACATTGGGGAAAGGACTGCTTCTTTAATAAGTGGTGCTGGGAAAATTGAATATCCACATGCAGAAGAATGAAACTAGACATGCCTCTCTCACCACATGCTAAAATCAACTCAAAATGGATTAAAGACTTAAGTATAAGACCTAAAACTCTAAAATTACTAAGGGAAAATATAGGTGAAACACTTCAGGAACTAGGTCTGGACACAGACTTTATGAATAAGAGCCCAAAAGCACAGGTAACAAAAGAAAAAATAAACGAACATGACTATATCCAACTAAAAAGCTTCTGCACAGCAAAGGAAACAATCAACAGAGTGAAATGACAACCTACAGAGTGGGAGAAAGCTTTTGCTAACTGTGTATCCAACAAGGGATTAATATCCACAATTACACAGTAAAAAAACAAATAAGCCAATTAAAAAATGGGCAAAGGAACTGAATAGACATTTTTCAGAGGAAGACATACAAATGGCCAACAGGTACATGAAAACATCACTAGTCATCAGGGAAGTGCAAATTAAAACCACATTGAGATAATCACCTCACCCTAGTTAGACTGGCTATAATAAAAAAGATGGAGAATAACAAATGCTGGTGAGGATGTGGAGAGAAGGGAACACTCCTACCCTGTTGGTGGGACTGTAAATTAGTACAACCACTATGGAAAACAGTATGGAGGTTCCTCAAACAACTACAGATAGATTTTCCATACGATCCAGCAGTCTCACTTCTGGGTGTATACCCAGAGGAATGGAAATCATCATGTTGAAGAGATACCTGCACTCCCATGTTCATCGCAGCTCTGTTTACAATACCAAGACATGGAACCAACCTAAATGTCCATCGATGGATGATTGGATAGGGAAACTGTGGTATATATACACCACGGAATACTACTTTGCCATAAAAAAGAATGAAATACCCCCATTTGCAACAACATGGATGAACTTGGAGAAACTTGTGTTGAGTGAAATAAGCAAACCACATGTAGTCACTCCAAAGTGGGAGCTAAGAGAGAAAGAAAGAAGGAAAGAAAGACCACAGTGATGTGTTGGACTTGCAGAGGGAGAGAGCAGACCTAGGGATACAAAGTGGAGTGGGCGAAAAGGAATGCAGAGGGAGGTTGGGGATAATTGGGTTGGGGACATGGAGTATAATTGCAATTTATGGTAATGGGCATGCTGCCAGTATGGATCTGGCCATCACATCTTGAGCACACATGGTGACAATCAGCTTTGTACCCCATGAATACTTATAACTAATAAAAATTTTAAAACTAAAAATAAAATAAAATTAAAATGTGAAAAAAATAAAATTATGAACTAATGTGAAGGTTAAAAATAATAATAATAAAATAATAATTATAGTTATTATGTTTAAGAATTTACTCCATGGATATTACCATGCAAAGCACTTTTCATACATCATGTAAAAACATTCCTTTCCCCCACACATACCATTTTATATTAAAACATTCCTTTGAGTATTATGAACAAATTATGTACAAATGCAGAAACTGAGACTAAGTCATGCCCAAGATCACAGAAAGTATAAATGGCAGAGGATTCAAATCCAAGGCATTTCTACTCCTAAAGCTATACTTACTACCTGGCCGTGACTGCCCAGGATGATTTGGCATGGTTGGGTCAAGCACACTTTGTCTCTCCCAAATAATTTCCTCACCTGTAAGCTCTGCACAATAACAGCTCCCACCTTAGAGGATTCTTGAGAGAGTCATACAAGCAGAAGTGCTTTTTCACCTACAAAGCGTTAGCCCATGTGGGGTTGGAGAATCAGGATTCTCATGTGGTGTGTTCATCCTGTAGTGTGGGGCAGGTGGAGGGGACAATGCCCTTGTAGACACCTCACTAGGCTGACAGAAAACCCTGGGGAAGACTGTTCAAAGGAGGACATCCAAAGCTGACCCCTGGCATCTCAGCTCATTTCCATGGAACTCTAAAAATCTAGAACTAGGAGAGAACTTGGAGACCACAGGCTGATTCAACCCTCTTCTCTTCCTACATTTCACACAGGAGGCATCAGAGGCCCTTCAATTTAAGTGTTTTGCATCAGTTCAGAGTACTAATTAGCAGCGCCCAGGCCTTCAGATGCTACTACAGTTTCCATAACACAAGACTATCCCTTAACTCACTTCCACGCTTTATTAGTCCATTTCCTGTCGCTGACAGCAGAATACATGAAACTGGGCAATCTATAAAGAAACAAAATCTATTTCTTGAAGTTTTGGAGGCTGTAATGCCCAAGGCCCAGGGGACACATCTTCTTTTTGGTGAGGACTCTACAGAGTCCCACAGCGACACAGAGTATCATATGGTGAGAATGGCAAGAGCGTTTCCATGTGCTCTCCTTAAATGCCACCGGTCCACACCCATGATAGCCCATTAAACCATTCATGAGAGCGTGGTCCCCACAATCCAGTCACCTCTTAAAGGCTTCACCTTTCAGCCCTACCACATTTGGAATCGAGCTCCCACGTGAGCTTTGGAAGGAACGACATTCAGACCATTGCACACACCATTCTTGTTTAACAGTCAGCTGGCACTCATTCATAAGGTGCTATGTCCTGTTCTAACTGCATGGAAAAACCACTAACATAGAAAGCAACAGAGCATCCAACGTAGAGCTCAATCTTTGAGAACCTCCTAGTGTTTCCAAACTGAACAAAATGGAAAGAATATACTTTAATGAGAAAGAAAATTTGCTCTCTTTACATCAGTCTCTGTAGAGAAGACAGTCTGCTTTTTATGCAGTGTCTAAATATGATGCTTTCTAACTTTCTTTTTTCCAATTGGTAATACTTCTAGCTATTTCAAATTGATCCTCACAGTTATACTGGAAAACCAGGGAGATAGCAATGCTTCAGGAGAAGACATGAAAAGTCCAGGCAATTGACATTTTCTAATGCTCTGAGACAATCTCAGCCAAGTACCTAGCCCACCTGCCCCCAGAAATCTGTGAACAGCCCTAACATCCAGCTCAATTAATACTTTGCCAAACAGCTTTGGCATATCTGTGCTGAGAAAGAGATCCAAGAGTTTCAGACAATATGCTCTCTCGAGCTCCATCATATCCCACATTTTATTTTATTTATAAATGGACAAGCAATTTATGGTTGCAGTGTTAAATTCAAAGAAGAAACTGCACTTGGCATTTATAGTGGGCCAGGGAGCAGCGCACCACAGCAAACAGCAATGCAAACAGGAAGCAAAGGGTTGGGGTTGTACAGACATTTGGAGAATTTTTTTTTCTATTATATACAGGATTAATAACAAACTCAGTGGGTCCTCTCCACAGTGTATGTACTGTTCAATGTCAGCATGACCTGGTAATAATCTGCCCACCCTCAACTGTGGGAAGAAAAAGGACATTAACAATAGATTTCAAGTGAGAAAGTTTAATATAGTTAGCGTTTCTAAAGTAAAAAAAAGAAAAATTAAAGTATATAACCTTTTCCTTCTTAGCTGATGGTCTTTTCCTTGGTTTCTTCTCTTGACATCCACCCAAAGTTGTACAGAAGCTGAAAATAAATGGAGCAATTACCAGATTCAAAGATACCTAGAGCACTACTAAATAAGATGTTACCCCTCAATATGAGTTAAAAGAAAACACTGGACCTGGGGCTAGTCTCTTACTATGCCAACCTTCTAGATGAATCTTGACAAAGGGGCTAAGAGTATTCTTTGTGTATTTTGGATAAAAATTCTTTATCAGATATGTCTTTTGCAAATATTTTCTCCTGCTCTATGCCTTGCCTTCTTATTCTCCTGACAGTATTTTTTGTTTTTAGATTTGAAGCAGTCATATCCTTTTATACTAGCACGTTATACCACAAAACAGTTGCAGACAAGAGGCTTACTTTTCTTAGCCTCAGTTTACTTAGCCATAAAATGGAACCAATAATGTAGCCACCTTAAATGGGTTGAGAGAAATAAAATAATCATGCATATAAATGTTGGCTGATTATTATAGAAGCAGGAGCAGTTGCAGCAGTAGGTCTTTAGAAGCTTAAAGAAAGTGACAAAATCACTTTAGGAAAGTCTGTCTCATGCTTAGTACTCGGTACTGAAATTTCTCTTCAAGTTCCTGCTCCCTCACAATACAATCAGTTCCATGGAGACAGGGACTGTGTCTACTTTGCTTTTTCTTCCCAGAACCAAGGATAATATCTGGCTGAATAAGTGAGCACTTAAAAAATGAGAGAAGTGCTAGCACTCACTTTATCTATGGCCTTAAAAAATCAATTACACCTCACTGGGCCTCAGTTTCCCTATACAACAGATGAGGGTTGTGGACTACAGGTCCTCCAAGGTCAATTCAATGAGTGAATCTATCACACATCCCAGACTGCGCATGAGAAACATCTTTAAAGGATATTAACTCTCTTGGGTGCTCCAACTCTATAAGTTACTCTTCCCATATTTTGAAAAAGGACTTTATACTATGAACCAACACTTTGGCTGTCACTAAACTTAGAAGAGAAGCCTGTTTCCCCCACACATGAAATAAGAGGGTATGACTTGTTTTCTGAATACTTCAGACTTTACTGTCTGCACACATCTGGCCCCTGCTCCCTCTGCTTGCATGGAGATAAGAAATGGCCACAGACTAGAAATGGAGTGAGGAAGCACAGAAGCTTGGAGTTTCAACTGAGGAGAAAACCAGAGGAGAGGAATGCCCACTTCTGGGATTCCTTTACAGAGTTGCCAAAAGTTGATTCATGCTAGTAAAAGAAATTTAGGTGCCCCTCCCAGCTAGAGATGACCATCTAAGGATATTTACACAGGATTTGAGCATGCAATATAATCAGCCTAGACCATTTTTCTGAACCACTGACCTTTACAACACACACACACACACACACACACACACACACGCACGCACACACGCGCGCACACATTGCTCCAAGGTCTACAAGATCTGAAACCAGGAAAAGTGATCCTCTCTAACTCTGTCAAGTCAGAACAAGCAGGTCTGATTGAGCCACCTTTTTACCTCGGTCACAGAAGAAAGTGAACTAGTGAGTTTAGGAACAAAATCATGAAGGCTTGGGGAAATGTTTTTTGATAGATGCCACACAGACATAAATACCAATGCCTTTGGTGCTGGCCAGTTAGCTCACTCGGTCAGAGCATGGTGCTGATAACACCAATGTCAAAGGGTTCAAACCCCCATACTGGCCAGCCACCAAAAAAAAAAAAAAAAGGAAAGAAAGAAAAGCCTATGAATAATGCCAAACTGTATTCAACAGTGTTTTATGGGTTATGTTGCTCAAATAGATTTTCAAGCATATTAAAATATTTTAATACTTTAAACTGTGTTTAGAAAAACAAGATGTAGATTTTAATATGTAATTATCAACTTATAGGACACTGAAGATAACCAAAATTTAACTCATGCTGACAGTTTAATATACTGTGATTAAAATATGTGCATTCTTATTTTTTATAAATATTAGAAGAAAGCCTCTCTTACTTTCCTTATATATTTTATGAGCTTCGTACAAATGTATCATCACGTGGCAAAGTTACAGGTCTCTACCAATCTATTAAAAATCCCCTCATGCAGAAGCCACCATGTAAATACCTCAGGCATCTTGGGATATTCTGCTCAGTCCTGCACCAGGAAAGACCCATACATGTCCATTTGGGCCACGCACTTGGCATAGCTTAGGATTCACTTATTAAATTTTAATTGAACCAGTCACACATAGCATACTAGAGATAGCTTTGATATTTACAATAAGTTGGGAGCTGACCTTTCTATTGAAGTTAAGAAATGGAAGCACTTATTAGATGTGGTTATGATTCAACTTTAAAACCAATTTTTTTTCTATTACTTCTCTTTTACATTTCTGGATCAGTTTAATTGAGGAGTGTCCTGAATTGAATGCATGCTACTAAAAAAAGAGTGACCCTTACAAATCTTTATCAGCATGAGTCATGGATTCCTTGATATGAAAAACCAAACCAGACAGAAATAAGTTGAATGCTGAGTAATGTACAGCTATAACTAGTAGTCACAATCTCTGATTTCAAACTTTGGTGTTGATTAAAACAGCCTCATTATTTTCATGGTTTGGCTTTTTAATAGTTAATACTTTAAATTTGACATCTACTGATTTTTGCATATTGATTTTGTATCCTGCAACTTTACTGAAATTGCAACTCTAAGAGTTTTTTGTAGACTCTTTAGGCTTTCCTATATATACAATAATGTCATCCACAAACAGGGACAATTTTACTTCATCTTTTCCAATCTGGATGCTCTTTATTTCTCTTGCCTGATAGCTCTGGAAAGTACTTCCAATACTCTGTTAGATAGGAGTGGTAAGAGTTGTCTTGTTCCCGCTCCTAAGAGAAAAGCTTTCAACTTTTCCCCATTCAGGATGATATTGGTGATTGGTTTGTCATATATAGCTTTCACAGTGTTGAGATACTTTCCTTCTATACCTAATTTGCTGAGAGTCTTTATCATGAAGTGTCATTGAATCTTGTGAAATGTTTTTTCTGCATCTATTGAGATAATCATATACTTTTTGCCCTTGACATTGTTGATGTGGTGTATCACATTTTTTGACTTATGTATGTTGAACCATCCTTGCATTCCTAAAATGAATCCCAATTAATTGTGGCGTATAATTTTTTTGATGTGTTGCTGTATTCTATTTGCTAATATTTTCTTGAGGAATTTTGTGTCCATGTTCATCAAAGATGTTAACCTATAGTTTTCATTTTTTGTTGTATCTTTGTCTGGTTAGTATCAGGGTGAGGCTGGTCTCATGGTATGAATTTGGGAGAGTGACCTCTTTTTCAATTTTGGGGGGATAGTTTAAAGAGAATTGGTACTGATTCCTCTTTAAAGGAATTAGTAGAATTCAGCAGTAAATCCATCTGGTCCTGGGTTTTTCTTTGTTGAGAATCTGCTGATTACTTCTTCCATCTCAGGGCTTGTTATTCATCTGTTTGGGTTTTCTATTTCTTCTTGGTTCAGTCTTGGTGGTTTGTATGTGTCCAGAAATTTATCCATTTCTTCAGGTTTTCAAATTTGTGGGCATATAGTTTTTTATAATAGTCTCTAATGATTTTTTGTATCTCTGTGCTATCAATTGTAATGTCTTCTTTTTCATCTCCAATCTTTGTTATTCGAGTCTTTTGTTTTTTCAGTTAGCCTAGTTAATGGTTTGTGTATTTTGTTTATCTTCTCAAAAAGACAACTTTTTGTTTCATTGATCTTTTGTGTTGTTTTTTGTGTTTCTATTTCATTTATTTCTACAATGAACTTAATTTTTTCTTTCTGTCCACTAATTTTGGCAGTGAATTCTTCTTGGTTTTCTAGTTCTTTGAGGTGTTGTGTCAGGTTGTTCATTTGAAATCTTTCTATTCTTTTGATGTAAGCATTTATCACAATAAACTTTCCTCTTAGCAAAAATCAGTAGTATTTTTACACTCCAACAACAAACTAGCAGAAAAAGAAATCACAAAAGCAAGCCCATTTACAATAGTCACCCAAAAACATAAACTATCTAGGGTAAAGTTAACCAAGGAGGTGAAAGTTCTCTACAACGAGAACTACAAATCACTGTTGCAAGGAACTAAAAAGAACACAAAAAGATGGAAAGACATTCCATGTTCTTGGATTGGAAGAATTAACATTGTGAAAATGTCCATACTACCCAATGCAACACCCATCAAAATACCGATGGCTTTCTTTACAGAAATAGGAAAAGAAAATCCTAACATTCAAATGGAAAAACAAAAGACCCCAAATAGCCAAAGCAATTCTGAGCAAATAAATAAATGAATATATAAATAAAGCTGGAGGCACAACAATACCTGACTTTTAATTATACTACAAATCTATAGTAACCAAAACATCATGGAACTGGCATAAAAACAGACACACGGAGGCAATGGAACAGAATAGAGAACCCAGAAATCAATCCACATACTTAGAGCCAACTGTTCTTGGACAAAAGCACCAAGTACAGATTTTGGAGAAAATACTGCCTGTTCACTAAATGATGCTGGGAAAACTGGACATCCATGTGTAGAAGAAAGAAACTAGACCTGTACTTCTCACCAGATACCAAAATCAACTCCAAATGAATTAAAGATTTAACTTTAAGACCTGAAACTATAAAACTCCTAAAAAAAATAGGGTAAACACTTCAGAAAGTAGGACTGGGCAAAGACTTTACAAATAGGATCCCAAAAGCACAGACAACAACAAAGAAATAAACAATTGGGATTATATAAAACTAAAAAGCTTCCGCACCACAAAAGAAACAATCAACAGAGTGAAAATGCAACCTACAGAGTGGGAGAAAATATTTGCAAAATGTGCATTCAACAAAGGATTAATATCCAGAATATACAAGCAACTCAAACAACTTAACAGCAAAAAAAAAAGTAACCCAATTAAAAATTGGGCAAAGGACCTGAATAGGCATTTCTCACAGGAAGATATACAAATGACCAACAGACACACAAAAAATGCTCAGCATCACTCAGCATCAGGGCAATGCAAATCAGAACCACATTGAGATATCATCTCACCCCAGTTAGACTGACTGTTATCAAAAAGACAGAGAATAACAAATGCTGGCGAGGATGAAGAGAAAGGGGAAGCCTCTTACACCATTGGTGGGACTTTAAATAGGTGCAGCATATGGAAAACAGTATGGAGTTTTATCAAACAGCTACAAATAGAATTGCAATATGGTCCAGCAATCCCACCGCTGGGTATATACCCAGAGGAATGGAAATCATCATGCTGAAGGGATACCTGTATTCCCGTGTTTATTACAGCTCTATTTACAACAGCCAAGAGTTGGAACCAACCAAATGTCCATTGTCGGATGACTAGATAAGGAAAATGTGGTATATATACACAATGGAATACTACTCTGCTGTAAAAAAGAATGAAATACTGCCATTCGAAGCAACATGGATGGACTTAGAGAATATTATGTTAGGTGAAATAAGCCAGGCACAGGAAAATACCACATGTCCTCACTCATACCTAAGAGGTAAATAAATAAATACATAGATACATAAAAGATACAGCAATCACTACAATATGTTGACCTTTCAAGAGAACAGAACTGAGGTTACCAGAGGTAGAAAAGGGGGAGAGGGAAGTGGGTAAGGGAGGAATTGCTAAAGGGCCATGAAAACTTATTACATTGTATAATGTTTAATACACTAATTATCCTGATTTGAACATCACATATTGCACACAGGTATTGATATTCAATAGTGTACCCCACAGATATGTGCAATCAACTGTGTTTCAATTTTAAAAAAAGAAAAGAAAAAGAAAAACTAAACTTCTTGATAAAAATAAAATAAATTTGATATCTAAAATATATTTATAGCATTAAAAACAATTTTAAATACTTTATATTTTGGAATTCTACAGAAGATTTTATTTTTAGAAAAGGACTTTTGCTGCTAAAAAATTAAATCTATAGGGTGCTGGAAAAAATAGTAATAGACTTGGATCAAGTCCTATTTCTACCATTGACTATCTGTGTAACATTAGACAAGTTAACCGCTCTAAATTTCTCTTTTGTGAAGCTGGAATAACCAACTACCTTATAGATATAATAACCTTTCCTTGTTGATATGTCCACGTGGACATGCTACTTTGTTATTAGTACTGATTGGTAAATATGGAAAATCGTTCAGAATATGGATCCTGCCTGTTATAACAGCTCTAGGCGGCCTTTCCTCCCTGCCCTCCAGGATCTCTCAAAATGTAAAAAATTGTCAAATAAGGAGGTAAAACTCAGAATAGCTTCAAAATTTTCATAACCCTCAATGTGTACAAAATTCTAATGGAAACTGTGACCTGAGATTTTATATCTTAGTATAAAGATATAAAAGGTGTGAAGATACACTAAAGCATTAAAGACAGAGCTGCTGGTCACTATGGCAGCCACTAGCTACATGTGGCTATCTAAGTTTTAATTAATTAATTAAAAATAAATGAAATTTAAAATTCAGTTCCTTAGTCACACTAGCAACATTTCAAGTGTTCAACAGTCACATATGGCTAGTACTGACTGTGTGGCTACGAGTGACAGCACAGATACAGAACATTTCTATCATCACAGAAAGTTCTATTGGACAGTGCTGTGCTTAAGCATGAAAGAGCTCAGGTATGTAAAACTTGGAAACCCTTTATCCAGTTAACTCACAGGTGAATCAAAAGAAAGTATTCAGGACTATGAAACAGAACAAAATGCTAATAAAATTTGATGACATTAAAATAACAGTATAATAATACAAAGATGAAAATGAGTTTGGGGGGGGATGGGAGCAAGTCTAATTTTCTCATCCTTAAAGGCAGAGTCAAAGTCAAAACACTTAGCTAAAAAAAAACAAAGAAACAAAAAACTCCAGTATTTTACAGTCTATCCATATTGCTTTGATGAGAAAATTTAATAGGGCACATTAGAAAGCCCCATAGTTTGTCAGAGGTTTATCTAAAGTTCAACAATTACTTCAGTTTCATTTTATCTGCCTTTCTCAGTGAAAAACAATGTCAGTCGGTCTAGAATTATGTATGTAAATTTTAATGATAGGTATTTTTGAATGTGAAATTTTGAGGATTTTTGTGACTTTCTTTTGGTCGTTTTGAGTTTTGATTGACAATTTTATGATGAGCACTTATTTCTGCAAAAATAATCAAGTTATTCTTTGAAAATAGATGCTTCAGTAATAACTTAAAAGAATATGGAGAAAGAAATTAAGGTACATTAATAAATGAGAGCACAAAATGGGAATCACTGTGGTAATAAGAAAAATGTGTATGCGTCTGGATAAGGATTAAAAGGCAACATTTAAAAAATGAAAAGTAGTCTTATTAAAGTTTTTCCTTCCAACTATGTTGGTACATTTTCCACAATATAATTGCATGTGTTTTGAATTGTTTCACCAGGGGCAGAGCTTCACTGCAGTCAATCATTCATACCCTCACTGACGTGAGAACTAAACTAATCACCCCGGCCTTTCATTACAGCTAGTCACCTAAGCATTAGCAAGAGCTTGTTTAGGTTGGATAAATGAAGTGTTTTTAAGTTTGGGGGTTAAATGGACAGATTCTGGAGTGCAGTAGCTCCTGAAACAGGTAGTCTTCAGTGGAGGGGAGTCCTCAAGGTCTTCCTTTTGGTGGGTTGAGGCCACAGCTGTAACAAATCCAGGCGTGATGAGAATGGTGAGAAATTGAGTGAGCTGCCCCTAGAATACAAGGCAGTTTCTTGACAGTCTGAGCTATTATCTAGACTCATCAACCAGGAGAATAAGGTTGTATGTCAACATGGAAAGGTAATTATTAAGTTTCTGAAGATACGTTTGTATGCATATGTGTGTATACATACAAACATTCATATATATGCAGTTCATTACTGAGAGAAGTTTTAGATAGTTTTGCTCATGCCTTCTAGCCTATCTTTTGTAGACTTTATGAGCATCTATAAAAGAAAGGACTTTTTCAGCACTATTCCACATTAATCCTACCCTCTATGCTTTGGCTTATGCTATCTCCTGACTCTAGCATAATTTGCTACTAGCCTCCTTCATGACATTCCCTCAGCCCATCCTAAATTCAAGGTCCAGGTCAATGACACTTCATTCAGGAAGTCTTCCTTGTAGCCCAGCTAGAAAAAAATCTTTCTTTCCTCTAATCTCCCATAACCCTTCCACACTTTATTAATTTACATTATGATCACTGTCACACATATCTTACCTTCCCTACTGGATCATAAGGAACCAAAAGGCAAGATTCAAGTCAAATTTACCCCTACATTTCCCTACTCCCATCCGGTGCCTAAAGACGCAACTTGAACATAGAGACACTATGTAAATGCAGGAATGAGATATTTGTAAAATATGTTCCAGAGGCCCTTAGCCTTAAAAGATGCTCCTCAAAAATTGTATTCCATATTATTTAAGTTTGATAAAAGCTGTGTATCTGTTCATAACAAATATTATTACTAAGAAGTTTAACTGAAAAAAAAATTTATTTTACTTCATTTAACTCTTCACTGACCACAGAATCTTACCCTTCATTTCTTTCTTTGTCTTTTTCATAAGGCTCATACCATAACAGACTCTGCTCTTGCTTCACTCATATTCCTTCAGCCCTCTTGGAGACCACCTTCCCTTACAAGCCAATGGCTTTCTGCACCTCTATGCCTGAAAGCATTGTCTGGCAACTGGGGCATGTTCCACCAGCTCACTGGAAGTCCCAGGGAGTTGATACTGTCTGGACTAACCCAAGAACACAGGAGTTGGTGAATAGCTGTCCCAGTTCCCTCACCCCTCAGGACAATTCTGAGTTATGTTCTACACAGTATCTCAACAGGATTGAGCAAAACAAAATAAATCAAATAGGCTAAAGATAGCTTGTATGTTTTTATTTTTATTTTTATTTTTAGATGATGCTGCTGGTGAAGTGGCTAAAGATTGAAAATAAGTATGGTTGGAAATGACCTAACTACATTTTCAGGAGAGTAAATGGACAGTTCAGTTTATATAACAGAAAAAAAAAGAAAGAAAGAAAAAAGTCCTATGCCAATATCTACCTGAATATGACTTTTACCCCTTGTCATTATAAGCCTTTTATTTTTTTTAACCCACTTCTCTCCTAAAAATGACAAGAATAGCTAGCATAAAAACATGAGCAAACCACACAGAATTCTAATCAAATTTAATTATATTAAGATCTTTGAGGCATCTGGTCAAGATGGCAGAATAGACAGTTCCTAGCATCATTCTCTCCCACAAATCAACCAATTTACAACCATTTAGAAGCAACAACAGGAGGCCCAAGAGCTGTACTGGAACAGGCAGGAGCCACACACTGCAGGACCCCTAGCCCAGGCCAGTCCCTACCACCCAAAGAGGCCTGAGAGCTGCCAGGCCCACACACCCTGAGTCAGCCACAATGGAACGGGCAGGTGCCACAGGATCCCCAGCCCAGGCCAGTCCCCACAGCCAAGAGAGGCCTGAGAGTGGCTGGGCCCACACACCCCAAGCCAGCTGTGCTGGAACAAGAAGGCACTGAGGGACTCCCAGCCCAGGCCAGCACCTGCTGCCCAGAATTGGCAGTCCCTTCGGGACCCAGGCCAAACATGAGGGTGGAACAAGTGGACAATGATACTCCCTGCCACAATGACTAAACACCAAAGGAAAGATACCTGAAATATGAAAAATGAAGACAGTACGTCACTACCAAAGGAAAATAATAACTCTCAAACTCTAGATCCTATAGAACTGGAAGTCCTTGAAATGACTAGGAATTATGAGCAACAATTCTAAGGAAACTAAATGAGATAAAAAAAAAAAAAAAAAAAAAAACTCAGTTAGACAACACAATGAAATGAGAAAAAATATACAGGATCTGAAAGAAGAAATGTACAAAGAAATCAATGCCCTGAAAAAGAATGTAGCAGAGCTTGAGGAGCTGAAGGATTCATTCAACAAAATAAAAAACAAAACAGAAAGTCTAACCAGCAGGCTAGAACAAGCAGAAGAGAGAGTTTCTGACCCTGAAGACGGGCTGTTTGAATTAACACAGGTGGAACAAAAAAAAAGAAAAGAAAAAAGAATTTTAAAAATTGAAGAAAATCTAAGAGAGATAACAGACAACCTTAAGAGTTCAAATATCCAAATCATGGGTATTCCAGAAGAGGAGGAAAAAGGAAATGGCATTGAAAACATATTCAAGAAAAAAATAGCAGAAAACTTCCCAGGTATAGGGAAAGTCACAGATCTTCAGATTCAGGAGGCCCAAAGATCCCTAAACATATTCAACCCAAAAAGGTCCTCTCCAAGACATGTTATAGTCAAATAATGACACATCATAACAAAACCTCTGGGATACTGCTAAAGCAGTACTAAGGGGGGAAATGTATTGCATTAAACGCTTACTTCAGAAGAATGGAAAGATGTCAAGTAAACAAGGTAACACTTCACCTTAAAGAACTAGAAAAACAAGAACAATCCAAATCCAAAGTTAGCAGATGGAAAGAAATAATTAAGATCAGAGCAAAACTAAATGAAATAGAAACCCAAAAAATGATACAAAAGATAAATGAAACAAAAAGGTGGTTTTTTGAAAAGATAAATAAAATTGACAAAGCTTTAGCAAGGCTAAGAAGAAAAGAAGAGAGAAGATCCTAATAACAAAAATTAGAAATAAAAAAGGTGACATTACAACAGGTACCTCAGAAATACAAGGAATCATTAGAGACTACTATAAACAACTATATGCAAACAAATTTGAAAATCTGGAGGAAATGATGAATTTCTGGACACACACAAACTACCAAAACTGAGCCAGAAGATATAGAAAATCTCAACAGACAAATAACAATAAAAGAGATTGAAGCTGATATCAGAAGGCTCCCAACAAAGAAAAGCTCAAGATCATGATGGGTTCACTGCAGAATTCTACCAAACCTTCAAAGAGGAATTGATACCAATTCTCTACAAACTATTCCAAAAGATTGAAACAGAGGCCATTCTCCCAAACTCATTCTATGAGGCAAACATCACACGGAAACCAGACAAAGATATAACAAAAAAATAAAACTACAAGCCAATATCCTTTATGAATATAGATGCAAAAACCCTCAATAAAATACTAGCTAACAGAATACAGCAACACATACACAAAATTATACATCGTGATCATGTGGGATTCATCTCAGGGATGCAAGGTTAGTTCAACATATGCAAATCAATAAATGTGACATGCCACATCAATAAAATCAAACACAAAAATAATATGATCATCTCTATAAGTACTGAAAAAGCATTTGACAAAATTCAACATTCGTTCATGATAAAGACTCTCTACAAGCTAGGTACAGATGGAAAGTATCTTAACACAATTAATGCCATATATGATACACCCACTGCCAATATCATCCTGAATGGGAAAAAGCAGAAAGCTATTCCCTTAAAAACAAGAACTAGACAAGGATGCCCACTCTCACCACTCCTATTCAACATAGTGTTGGAAGTACTAGCCAGAGCAGTCAGAGAAGAGACAGAAAGAAATGGCATCCAGATTGGAAAAGATGAAGTCAAACTGTCCCTGTTTGTGGATCATATGATCCTATGTATTGAATAGCCTAAAGCCTCTCCAAAAATCTCTTAGAGTTGATAAATGATCTCAGCAAAGTTGCAGGATAAAAAATGAACACACAAAAATCAGTAGCATTTCCTTACTCCAACAATGAACATGCAGAAAAAGAAATCAAGAAAGCCTGCCCATTTACAATAGCCACCACAAAAATAAAATACATAGGAATAAAGTTAACCAAGAATGTGAAAAATCTCTATGATGAGAAATACAAACCACTGTTGAGAGAAATTAAAGAGGACACAAGAAGATGGAAAGATATCCCATGCTGTTGGATTGGAAGAATTAACATTGTGAAAATGTCCATATTACCCAAAGTGATCAACAGATTCAATGCAATCCCCATCAAAATTCCAATGACATTTTTCTCTGAAATAGAAAAAACTATCCAGACATTTATATGGAATAACAAAAGATCATGTACAGCCAAAGCAATCCTGAGCAAAAAAAATAAAGGTGGAGGCATAACACTACCTGACTTTAAACTGTACTACAAAGCTATAGTAACCTAAACAGCATGGTACTGGCATAAAAACAGACACACTGATCAATGGAATGGAATAGAATAGAGAACCCAGAAATCATCCCATATACCTACAGCCATCTGATCTGTGACAATGGCACTAAGTCTACACACTGGGGAAGAGACTGCCTCTTCAGCAAATGGTGCTGGGATAACTGGATATTCATATGCAGGAGAATAAAACTAGACCCATACCTCGCTCCATATACCAAACTTAACTCAAAATGGATTAAAGAATTAAATATACATCTGGAAACAATAAAACTCCTTGAGGAAAACATAGGGGAATCACTCCAGGAATTAGAATTGGGTACAGACTTCATGAATATGACCCCCAAAACACAGGCAACCACAGGAAAAATAAACAAATGGGACTATATCAAACTAAAAGCTTCTGCACAGCAATAAATAAATAAATAAATACAATCAACAGAGTGAAAAGACAACCAACAGAGTTGGAGAAAATATTTGTGAAATACTCATCTGATGAAGGCTTAATATCCAGAATATACAAGGAACTCAAACAACTTTACAGCAAAAAAACCCAATTAACCCAATTAAAAACTGGGCAAAAGAACTGAATAGGCATTTCTCAAAGGAAGATATACGAATGGCCAATAGATACGTGAAAAAATGCTCAACATCACTCAGCATTCAGGAAATGCAAATCAAAACCACTTTGAGATACCATCTCACTCCTGTTAGGATGGCTAACATTCATAAAACCGAGAATGATAAATGCTGATGAGGTTGCAGAAAAAAGGCAACTCTCATACACTCTTTGTGGGACTGCAAACAGCAGCCTTTATGGTGCAGCCTTTGTGGAAAATGGTATGGAGTTTTTTTCTTGAACAATTACAGACAGATCTACCATATGACCCAGCTATTCCACTGCTGGAAATATACTGAGAAGAATGGAAATCATCATGCCAAAGGGATACCTGTACTCCCATGTTTATTGCAGCACTATTTATAATAGCCAAGAGCTGGAACCAGCCCAAATGTCCATCATCTGATGAGTGGATAAGGAAACTGTGGTACATCTACACAATGGAATACTACTCTGCCATAAAAAAGAATGAAATTCAACCATTCACAACAACATGGATGACTTAGCAAAAATTATATTAAGTGAAACGAGTCAGGCACAGAAAGAGAAATACCACATGTTCTCACTTATTTGTGGGAGCTAAAAATAAATAAATAGATATACAAACATGTAGGGGGAGAAGACACAACAATTACAACAATTCCTTGAACTTGTTAAGACAAGCAAGCAGATACGATGTGTTGGGAGGCGAGGGGAGTGAGGGAGGGGGGAAAGAGGAACAGGTAAAGGGACATGAAAATCAACTACAATGTATATTGAGAAGTTAAAAAAAATCTTCAAAAATTTTTTCAACTCACCTAAATTCTTACAATTCTCAGGACTTTTAGAGCCCTAGAACACTGTTCTAGTCCCAGTTACGAGTTGTGTCTTCCATTGAGACCCATCTAATATAGCACCTTCACCAGAAAACTTTCCTTGATCCTCCCCTCACCTCAACCATATGTGATCTCTACTTTCTTTAAACCCTCAGAACTCTTCATACTGATGTTAACATCCTTAGCTTACTTTATGTCTCCTAC
The DNA here is from genome assembly GCF_027409185.1 of Cynocephalus volans. NCBI lineage: Eukaryota > Metazoa > Chordata > Mammalia > Dermoptera > Cynocephalidae > Cynocephalus > Cynocephalus volans. The sequence goes on from NC_084475.1 coordinate 30,000,074, forward strand.
TTAAATGTCAGCAAGTTGAGGTCAGGAACTATGACAATGTCTCTTTTACCGAAAAGAGTATGGGGAGGTTAACGTGTTAGCTAACCAAAATATTATTCCTCACTGATAATGTCTTTTCTGTAAACTATTTAAATCTTATCCCTTATAAAGGTATTTTAACAAGACAATAAGGTATTGTGGTTGTTTATAGGGGAAGATTTGGACAGCCAAGTTTGTCCTTTTACCTTGAAATCACACCAGTTCAGGTACAACCATGGGCGGCCACACAAACTGTACATAACACTTTGGTATCATGCACACAGGCTACAAACTGAATAGTATCTCCTGAGTTGTGCAGTGTACAACCTGCACAACCACACTCAGTAGCCCTCACCAAATAAACAGCTGCTCAATTTTCCTATGTGTTACTCTTAACACTATCCATACTTTTTCTACTCCGATTCCTAATTTCCAGTTCACTTCAATTCTACTAGAGACAAATAAATGTTTATAAATACAAAACGTTTGGCCAATTTACATTTTTTCTAAAGGAAAGTAATCCAAGGAAGCCCATATTTCTAAAACTTCCTTTGAATAAATTTTTTTCTCTTCGCCTTAATTTATTTTAGCCAAAGTTCTCTCATTTTTCTTCATGTGTATAGTATCCTAAGAAATTTTGATCTCTGAGGTTTTTTCAAGGCCTTCTTTGCACCGTCATGTTTTTCATTAATATTTTCTAGGATAGTTACAAGTGTAGCATTTGAAATCCTATTAGTGAGGGCATCAGCAGTGCACTTGGTGTTTAAGAAGAACTGAATCTTCAGCCTGATGAATGTGAATTAGAAGCTGAATCCTCACTCTTTTTCACACACAGTGTCTAAAACCTCTCACCGCTACAGCTGTGCCTAGCTCCTGTTTAAGCAGGCAAAAACTTCAACTAAAAATCTGCCTTCTCCTATTTCTTTCCCACCTCGATTTAATTCTCTGCACCCTATTGGAGTTACAAATGAAAGTTTTAAATTCTAGGCACTGAAAGGTATTTGGATTCCAGCATGCTCTTTTCCAATGCATTTCAACCAAGGAATCCCATTTAATTCCAAGCCAGTGAAATAAAAAGCTACATTGATTAAAACTCTTGAGATTCCAATCAACTTTTAAGGACGCACTGAATCTTTTTAACATCTGCTTCCTTACTAGCAAAGGTGATACATCTTTAAATAATTTGCAAGTGTGTTAGAACTGCCACACAGTTATTGAGAGCTCTCCTTCGGTAAATAGGGGCTGCAGGCTTCGTATTTCAGACAGCTGTCATCCATTAAATATTTTAATATTGGGGAGAATTAACTTTCATATCAATAGCAATGATGAAAAAAATTATCTTTGTAACCAGGGCAGGCGATGTCAGTGCATAACCTGTCATTTTCTAATTCAGCTGCTTCCATTTGATTTGGAATTAGAACTAGACCTCAGAAACCGGAGCCATGGCATCTCACACAAAAGCTGTTTCAAATTATGTGCAGCAAGTTTTTAAGCACATTAGCAACTAGAACAAGCTGTCCTCATGCTAACTGGCCTTGCTTTGTTCTCGATGGTGGAAAATCTCGCTTGAACTGCCCTCTCACTTGATGCAAAATGCTACTGCAACAGCAGCTGCCTTGGCACAGGATTAAACACACAAGACAACATTATTTTTCCACACAAATTAACAATGCCAAAAGCCACAAAATCCTTCTCTAAAAAAAGAAATTTTTTTCCTCCTTATCCCCCTTATTTTCCCTCCCCTGTAAAATGACCTACAATGAATTACACCTCAGAGGGGTCTTTGAGATACCCCACCCCACTTTCCATTGTAAACATACAGAGAGAATATTTTATTCTGTTTTTGATTAAACACAAAAGATTCAAAAATGGGGCAGAGGAAACTTTCAACTGCACAGGTAATAAGTATGTCAATGAATGAGGGCTCCTGAGGGGCGTACACACGGCACTGTTGGGAAACCTCCTTGCCTATCTTGGTCTGATTACAGCTATTTCTGTGCAGCAGTTTAACATTTGCCAAGGGGAAGAGTTTGCTTGATTTTTGCTTCAGAGGAGCATTTACTAATGATGTCTGCAAATAATCATTGAGAAAACAACTGCCCACCCTTGCTGTCATCCGTATTCAAGGCACATGCCACAGTTTATTTCATATTTAATTAAATTTGTCAGGGAATACCATGAGGACCTTTGAGGTCAATGCTGTGACCTGGCTCTGAGGAAGGCTTAAAAACAATATTTATTATTTTTAAAGAAAGAAAAGGGAAGAAAGCATCTGTTAACCCTTCTTACAAACAAGACCACTGCCTTTTTTATTGTGAGAAGTTAGGGCTGTTTAGGGGTACAGGTATCACAGGATATCTCTTCTGTGGAATCCCTGCAATCTTCTCATGACCCCTTTTGACAGGGAGAGTCTAATATCCAACTAGAAATAATGAGATCCAACAAGTGACCTCAGTGCCATCTGGAAAAGAGGATCTGGGCGGAGTAGAGAGCAAAAACAGCCTGTAGGGAAGTGAGGTTGATGCTTTAGCTCTCAAGAAACACCAACACACAGCTTACTTCCTTGCTGATTCCCAGTGCCCACTGCTCTCTTGGCAAAGGTGGGCCCTGTAAAGTTCTTGCACAAAGTTTTCCTCCTCTCACTAAGAAAGCTATAGGAACAGACTGGTGTGTGGTGGTGGTGGTGAATACGAAGTTCTATTCACACAGTTTTAGTCTTCGAGGTTAAGGAACTGAAAGAAATCTCCATGAGAATGGGCCACCATAAAAATGTTCTGATCCAGGTTCAAAGCTTTTTCTGGCTTTCACTTGCTCCCGAATGTGCCTCTCTCTTTAATTGTGCACCTCTTACATTCTGCATACTTAAATCTCCTGATCAGTTATGTAGACTCTAAAAAATGGTCGGATGCAATGATTTGAAAAACGCATGCATTCAAAGCTGCTTTTATTAAAAATTTCATTAAAGGATTTGCAGCCTCCTTTGCTTTCTGCTCCAGCTTCTCTCTGAGCTGCAAGTCAGAGCAGTCCACCCAGAGGCATTCACTGAAAATTCATCACACATCATCAGTTATTAAGCACCTGACTCTCTGGGATTTAGGAAATAAACAGCCAAGAATTCTGAAGCACTCATTTGTACCTTAAATTTACATGGTCAATCAAAGTGTCTTAAATTTAGGACCAAATCAAAGTCTGCTAAGTGTAAAGGATATCACTAAAGAGAGAACTCACCTGCTTTACACAAGTACACTGTAATTAGGGTCCATTTTTTGACTTTCTAGTCATCCATGTAGGCCGTCTACAAAAGGAAAAAATCGGGATTTTCCAATTAATAAATGATTGTTTCAGTTCAATCCAGGTGTGTGTGTGTTGCTTCAGAGTTACTTCTAACACATGAATTAAATGCCAATTCTCTCTATATTTTCATGTTGTCTAAATTTATACTGATGTTCCACAATCTTAGAAAAGTAGAAAAATAAACTTATGCTTATCGAAGATAGTACTTATTAACTCTGTTTTACTTTTAAATTTTTTAGCTATGTGATTTACAGACTAAAAAATAAGAGATAATGTAAAATGCCTGGTGTTCTTATAAAGACCATCTTGAGCTCTTATTGGCTGCTTCTTCCCATACCTATGTGCCTTTCCCTATTACATCTTCCTTTTACCTAGGAGAAGATGACCAGACACCATGGTGTGAGGCATTTCTCCCCCTCCAGATACCATTGTACCTCACAATTCTCAGTACCAGGCTATTGAATCATGGTTCTCAGAATGTGGTCCCTAAACGTGCAACCTCAGCATCACTTGCGAACTTGTTAGAAAAGCAAATTCTCAGACCCTAAATTAGACCTGCTGAATCAGAAACTCTGGGAGTGGGGCTCAGTAATCTGTATTTTAAGAAGCCCTCCAGATGATTGCCATGTTTGAGAGTCACTGATCTAACCAACATGGCCCCAACATGCTCCACTGGCAGGCAGGCACGTCCACACTTTCCCACAATACCATGTCTTCTGCTGACCTCTGGTTTCCTGGAGCTTCCCGCTGGGGATCTCTACCTGTACAAGTCCTCCAAAAGTTGGGCCCTATATTTCAAAAACATCCCTCCCTCTATGCTTTCCATCAAAATCTCTATCTCCAGTGTTAGCTTTTTTAACCAGAGGGAGAAATTATTTAGCCCAAAGAAATAAGTGTCTAATGGTGGAATTATGATCCGTGAAGTAGGCATATGGGGAAGGAGAAATTATATAAGGAACTCCTTAGTCCCTTTCACATCATGTCATACAAATTATCACTTAGTATGGCTATATGGGAGGCTTTGGGGATCGTAACAAACCCAGGTTTACTGACTTTAGATCACAGACAACTTACTTACATTTACTTAAACTCTCTGAAGATCATTTTGTGCATCGACAAACTGAAGCTCAAAATATCTTCCCTGTGGAATACTTGTGAGAATAAGTGATAATTTCCAAAAAAGTATCTAGTATTGTTCCCAGCACAGAGGAGATGTTCAATAAGTAGTAAGTCTCTTACTGTAATGGAAAGAAGGTGACTATGGAATCAGTGTGACCTGAGCTCCAGTTCAAGACCTGGTAGGACTCTAGGGAAATTAAACTGCCTCTCTGAGCCATGGTCTCCTTCTCTGTTAAGTGGGGATAACAGTTATTTCTACCTCACTATCTACTGTGCAAGGTTATCTGTAGGCCTAGATTAAACAACCCTATACCCACCCTGCAGAAAGTATGTGACACAAAAAGGTGCTCAGCTTCCTTTTCTCTGCTTAGGAGTATGGGATGGGGAAGGAAAGTGATAAAGGGGAAAGACCATATATTTGGAACAAAACTGACCTGCATTTATGACCTGGTTATACTTTACTAGCTGTAGTGGATGGGATTATGTCCCCCTAAAACTCCCTGGAGCTTGAATTGTGTCCCCCCAGTTTTATGTATGAGAAACTTAGCCCCCACTGTGACTGTTGAGAGGGTGGGAAATCCTATTATGATTATTGAAAGGTGGAGCCTTGAGGAGGTGATTGGATTGTAGGATCGTGCAGTAGTGAATGGACTAAAAATGGTGGTCAGGGGTGTGGTTCTGAGGCTTTAAAAGGAGAGGAGAGTCTGTCTGTCTCTCTGCGCTCTCTGCTTCCACCATCTTGCAATGTGAGACCCGTGGGTCACTGTCGCCACCACCAGATGGAATTTAGACTTCTCAGCCTCAGAAACTGTAAGCAATAAATTTTGTTTTCTTTATAAATCACCCAGTTCCATGTATTCTGTTATAAGCAACACAAATGGACTAGTACAGAAAATTGGTACCAGAGAAGTAAAGTGTTGCTTATAACAAATACTTGAAAATGTGGAAGCAGCTTTGGAACTGGGTGTTAAGCAAAGGTTGGAGGAGTTTGGAGGACTCAGAAGAAGACAAAAAGATAAGGGAAAGTTTGGAATGTCTTAGCGACTGGTTACATGGTGGCAAGCAGAATGCTGATAGAAATGTGGACTGTAAAGACCCTTCTAAGGAGGTCTCAGATAGAAATCAGAAGGAGTTTTTTGGAAACTTGATCAAAGATCACCCTTGCTGTGAACTGGAAAGGAACTTGGCTGCATTGTGTCCATTCCGTAGGACCTTGTGGAGGTTGGAACTTAGGAATGTGAACCATAGCAGTTGGCTGAAGAAATTTCTAAGCAGCAAAGCATTAAGGAAGCTGCATGGCTACTTGAGTTATGGTGGCAAAGGCATGACATAAAGCCAGAATTTAAAAGGGAAGCAGAGTGTAAACATTTAGAAAATTTGCACCCTGCCATGTGGTAGAAAAGCAGAGAGCATGCAATGGTGCAGCCCAGCGAACATTAGCTAAGAAGATTAGTACAAAGGAAAGGGATTATCAAGAGAAGGAGAAAAAGACACTGAAGGCATTGCAGAAGCCTCTGGGGCCAAGCCTTTCATTTTAGGCCCAAAGACCTATGGAGACAGAATGGTCTTGGGGAACAGGCCCGAGGCAACCTCCATGGGCTCACTGCCCAGGACCACCTCAGGAAGCTTTTCCCAGCAGCAGTACCCCTGCTGCTTTGGCTGCTCCAGCTGTGGCTAAATTGGCCCCAGGTGTGGCTGGACCTGCAGCTTTAGAAAGTACGAGCTGGTGGCGTTGACAACGTCCATGTGGTGTTGTCTTTAGGCTCACAGTATGCCAGAGCTGTGGAGGCTTGGGAGCCTTCACCCCAATTTCAAAGGATGTATGGAAAAGTCTGGGGGACCATAAAGAGATCTGTCGCAGGGGTGGAGTCACCACAGACAACCTTCACTAGAGCAATGACAAGTGGAAACGTGGGGTCAGAGTTGCAGCAGAGAAACCCCATCAGCACCAGGCCTAGTGGAGTCATGAGAGTGGGACTGCTATGGAGACCCCAGACCTGTGGAACTACCAGCGTGCAACACCAGCCTGAGAGAACTAAAGTATCATCTGAGTCCAGGAAAGCCATTGAAGTGGAGCTGCCAGAGGACTTGGGGACCCAACCCCCACACCAGCATGCAGAGGAGGTGGAACAAAGAGTCGAGGTACATGATTTGCCAGGCTTGAGATTTAATGCCTGCCCTGGTGGGTTTTGGACTTGTTTGGGACCTGTTACACCTTTCTTTTGGCTTATTTCTCGCTTTTGGAAAGCGAATATGTACCCTATGCTTGTTCCACCATTGTATCTTGGAAGTAGATAACTTTTTTGATTTCACAGATGGGACTTTGAACTTTGGGCTTTTGAGTTGAAACAAGACTTTGGGAATGAAATTAATGTACTTAAATATGAAAAGCACATGAGTTTTGGGGGGCCAGGGGCAGAATGTAGTGGACTGAATTATGCCCCCCAAAACTCACGGAAGCTTGAATCGTGTCCCCCAAGTTTTATGTGTTAGAAACTTGGCCCCCACTGTGACTGTTGAGGGTGGGAAATCCTATTATGGTCATTGAAAGGTGGAGCCTTGAAGAGGTGATTAGACTGTAGGACCCTGCGGTAGTGAATGGATTAAAAATGGTGGTCAGGGGTGTGGTTCTGAGGGCTTTAAAAGAAGAGAGTCTGTCTGTCTGTTTCTCTCTCTCTCTCTCTCTCTCTCTCTCTCTCTCTCCTTCCACCATCTTGCAATGTGAGACCCCTGGGTCACTGTTGCCACCACCAGATGGACTTTGGACTTCTCAACCTCAGAAACTATAAGCAATGAATTTTGTTTTCTTTATAAATAAACCAGTTCCATGTATTCTGTTATAAGCAACAGAAATGGACTAATACACTAGCTGTGTAGCCTTGGACAAGTTCTTTCTTTATACTGAGTCCCAGCTTCCATATTTATTGAAGTCAAACAACTACTACATCCTTAAAGATTGCTGTAAGGTTCAAACGCAATAATGAGTATTGACAGAGACTAACACAGAGATTGGCTCAGGGTAGGTCCTCCATATTAGTGGTTTTTGTTACTACTACTACTTATTATTATTATTGTTATTGTTGTTATTGCTGTTATAAAATGGCAACTATTTCTTGGCAGGGGTGATCTATCAAAACCTAGGGGTGAGAATTAGGCAGACAGTTATAAAGGATAGTTATAACAAAACCTTCTTTGCTGTCTACTAGGTTTTCAAATGAGAGAGCAATTTTTGTTGTCTTTATAAAGTCTACACTTAACTTTTACTATCTTTTTAAAGCTATAATTTGCAGCAGCCTTCTCAAGGAACTTCCGCCATCCTTCATCATGCATAGAGGAGCTGAAGGTCAAAGAAGTTCAGCATTTGCTCCTATTTGTACCCATTGGCCCTAGGACAACAGACTAATTTACCCTCTGCCTTTTGTAGATAACCTTTGTAGAAAAAGAGGAAAGAACTCCATGGGCTCCACCCATAGCCTTACTTTATCCCACCTCCGACTCACCTACCCCAAGTGCACAAAAGGATTCAACAAATACTTTTTGAGTACCTACTATGTGCCAGGCACTGTTCTAGACACTCATTAGAATACAGGTGCTAATGCAAACTTAAATTCTCATCTCTGCCACACTTTCCTCACATCCAGGATATTCTAGGATTTGCCATCTGACACTTGCACATCTTTGCCAGTTTGTCAAATCATGAATAACCTTCAGAAACTCGCTCTTAATTGTTCTCATAGTGACCAGGTGTCCAGGCCAGTGCCATCCATCTGGGATTTGGATTCGTTTTCTTGCCTGTGGCGTTCTTATACTTCTAAGAATCCCAGCTCTCCACTGAGGAATAATATACTGTTAATAATATAATGTTTTTCTCTCAAGACCCAGAATCAAATTTTCCAGCACTCTGAGTTTTTGTTACGAGGCTCTAGTCTCCAACCAGGACGTTCGATTCTGCTGATGGTGTACAGGCATTTTACATCAACTTACTATTCCAATTTAGTTCCCAGACTCCATGTTCCACTTGCTATGGGAGATTAAGAATAATTCAAGAATTAAAGTTTGAAATGAGGACAGCCCCAGAGGCTATTTTTCTCAAAGAAAATTTATTTATTTTTTAAAATTTATTTTTTTTATTTTTTAAGTGACACATAATAATTATATAAACATATGTATAGGATACAAAGTTATATTTTAATACACGTACAGTACAACCACTATGGAAAACAGTATGGAGGTTTCTCAAACAACTACAGATAGATATACCATACCATCCAACAATCCCATTTCTGTGTATATACCCAAATGAATGGAAATCATCATGTCGAAGGGATACCTGCACTCCCATGTTTATTGCAGCTCTATTTACAATAGCCAAAAGTTGGAACCAACCTAAATGTCCATCTACGGAGTACTAGATAAGGAAAATGTGGTATATTTACACAATGGAATACTATGCTGCCATAAAAAAAGAATGAAATTCTGCCATTTGCAGCAACATGGATAAGCTTGGAGAAAATTAAGTTGAGTAAAGTAAGCCAGGCACAGAGGGAAAAATAATGCATGTCCTCACTCATACGTGGGCACTAAGAGAGAAAGAAAGAAGGAAAGACCACAGTGGTGTGTTGGACCTGCAGAGGTAGAGAACACACCTAGGGTTGTGGAGTAAGGTGTGGGATGGGAGGGACGGGAAGGGAGATTGGGGATTAATTGGGTGGGAGACATGGGAAATAATCACAATTTGTGGTAATGGGCATGCTGATAATATTGATCTGGCCATCACATCTTGAGCACAAGTGGTAACAGTCAGCTCTGTACCCCATGAATATGCATAACTAATAAAATTCTTTAAAAATTTAAAAATTAAAAAAATAAATGACACATAATAATTACACATATGTATAGGATACAGTTATATTTCAATACATGTATACAATGTGTGATGATCAGATCAGTTATTAGCATATTTATCATCGCAAAACTTTATCATTTCTTTGTGTTGAGAAAAGTTGAACTCCTCTCTTCTAGCCATTGGAAAATATACAATAAATAATTGCTAAGTATAGATGCCTTGCACTAATACAGAACACTAGAACTTATTCTTCCTAGCTGTAAGTTTGTATCTTTTAGTTGACTTCTCCCTACCCCTACTTTTTTCCCCAGCCTCTTGTAACCACAATTCTACTCTCTACTTCTATGAGCTCAACTTTTTTAGCTCCCACATATGAGTGAAAAAATGCAGTGTTTATCTTTCTGTTTCATGCAGTATTTATCTTTCTGTGACTTATTTCACTTAAATCATCAGGTCTTCCAGCCTTATCCATGTTGTCGCAAATAACAGGATTCCATTTTGTGTGTGTGTGTGGCTAAGTAGTATTCCATTGTGTATATATACCACATTTTCTTTATCCCTTCATCTGTTTATGGACATTTAGGCTTATTCCATATCTTGGCTATTGGACAGTGCTGAAATAAACATGGGGGTGTAGATATCTCTTTAGTATACTGATTTTCTGTCCTTTGGATAAATACCCAGTAGTGGAATTGCTGGATAACAAGGCAAGAGAAAGAAATAAAGGGCATTCAAATTGAAAAAGAGGAAGTTAAACTGTCCCTGTTTGCAGACTTGATCTTTTATATAGAAAACACTGAAGTCACCATCAAAAAACTTTCAGAGCTGATAAACAAATTCAGTAAAGTTGCAGGATACAAAATCAACATACAAAAAGTGATAGTATTTCTCTATGCCAATAACAAACCAACTGAAAAATAGATCAAGAAAGCAATCTCATTTGCAATAGCTACCCCCAAAATAAAATACACAGGAATAAATTTAACCAAGGAGGTAAAATATCTCCACAATGAAAACTACAAAACACTGAGGAAAAAAATTAAAGGGACTACACAAAAAATGGAAACATATCCACGTTCATGGACTGGAAGAATTAATACCATAAAAATGGCCATGCTACCCAAAGTGATCTACAGGTTCAATGCAATTCCTGTCAATATACCAATGGCATTCTTCACAGAAATAGAAAAAAAATCTCAATATTCATATAGAACCACAATAGACCCAGAGTAGAAAAAGCAATCTTGAGCAAACAGAACAAAGCTGGAGGTATCATGCTACCTGACTTCAAAATATACATCAAAGCTATAGTAATCAAATCAGTATGGTACTGGCATTAAAGCAGACACATGGACCAATGGAACAGAATAGAGAATCCCAAAATAAATCAAAGTATCTACAGCTGACTGACTTTTGACAAAGGTGCCAAAACCATACATTAGGGAAAGGACAGCCTTTTCAATAAAAGGTGCTGGGAAAGTTGGACATCCATATGCAAGAATGAAACTAGATCCCCATCTCTCACCATGTACAAAAATCAACTCAAAATGGATTAAAGACTTAAATATGAGATCTGAAACTATCAAACTACTGGAAGAAAACATAGGAGAAATGCTTCAAGGCATTGGTCTGGGCAAAGATTTTATGAAGAGAACTTCTAAAAGCACAGGCAACAAAAGCAAAAATAGACAAATAAGACTACATCAAACTAAAAACCTTCTCTGCACCAAAGGAAACAATCAACAGGGTGAAGAGGCAACCTGTAGATTGAGAGATGTTTACAAACTACTCATTCAACGAGGGATTGAACATCTAGAATATACACACAAGTCAAACAACTCAACAGCAAAAAACCAAATAATCCAATTTTTTAAATTGGCAAATGACATAAATAGACATTTCTCAAAAGAAGACATACACATGGCCGTCAGCCACATTAAAAATTGCTCAACATCAGTAATCGTCAGGGAAACACAAATCAAAACCACATTGAGATATCATCTTACCCCAGTTAGAATGGTTATTATAAAAAAGACAAAAAGGATCTTGTCACATAACCTGGTTCCGTGATCAGCTCCAATTCCAAATCAAGACTACTGTGACCTGCACAGTTAGAGTGTTGTTCCATTTGAATGCCTGTAGCTAATTGCCGCAATTATCTTGGGTGGGAAAATATTTTAACCTAAGAAGTTTCCCCATTATAAAGGCACATTTTGTTTAATAACTATTTCTTCTTTATTTTTTCACAGATACTCAAATCAGTAGCAGTCTGTATTCATTCCCTTACTGCAATAGTCCCTCGTACTTTTCCCATTCCCCTTTTCTGCTCTGGCATCCAAAATGGGGCTGGTAAGAAATTAACAGGAATCTAATGGCTCACTGCCAAATCTGGCACTGTTATCCCTCCTGAAATCAATCTCTACAACTCATAGCAGATCTGATATAAGACACGCCTACCACGCCTCTCCCTCCAAAGATTTAGATAGGGCACCAGTCAGGCTGAAATGGAGTCATAGCTCTCTTGAGAAAGTAAATTCTTCTCTGCTTTTCTAGAAATGAAGACAGAATGGCTTCTCTACCATTCATCCTGAGAAAGGGCTTTTGGGGAGACCTGTACTGTGCTCATGTTTGTTCAGGTGGCTTAATATCCACCAAAAGACATTCTTTCCCAAAGCAGTCTCAGAAGACAACCTCCTACTTTTGTAAAATATGTGGACTGAGTTTCTTCAAATGAAAAGGCATAGCATATTCAACCCACTTAGAGGAACTCCTGAGCTTTCCACCATGGGGAAAGTGTGTGTTACTCAAACTAGCCAAAGGATGCCACTCAAGCAAAACCAAGAAAAGTGGTTTCTCACTTGAATCCAAATATGAGTTGGGCTCTTGGGGAAATGGATTTAAGTTTCCTGCAACCACAGCACTTGGGATAGAAGTAGTTTCCTTTGCCTAGAAACAAAAAACATGTTCTGTATCCTTTATCAGTTCTTCTAAGAGTTTTCCAATTCTCCTCATGCTGTGCTGCGAAAGAAAATAAAAATTATCCAAGGCTTTGTAAAAATCTGTTGCTTTTGGGAAATGTTCTTTTCTGACCAATATGAAAATCTCAGTCTCTGACAGAAACAGAGGAAAATTAAAGTGATATGTTTTTATAATCCTAAGGTTTTAAGGAAACAATGAGACATTCATGCTGTAGAAATTGTTAAATTTGTTCAAAATCCACAAATAGCCTTACAAATGCCTAGGACCCTTTGCAGATGTGCTGGGACCTCTACTTCAAAGAGTTTGCTAATGAAGAACTAAAATGCCCAAATCCTTTAAGTAACAGGATGGAGTTTTATTTATGTAGAGAATACTTTTTTCCTTTTCTTTTTGGCTGTGTTTCAGGCCAAGACTATGTTGGCCATTGAGCACAGTAAGCTATAAATGAGGCCGAGCATGGATGTGGTTAGCTGTCAGCTAGAGGCCCATCACTGAAACAACAAAGCTTGTCCCCTTTGAACTCACAAAACAACTGTTATTTTTCCTGATTCCATACTTGTTTCTGCATCAGGACCACCAAACTGAGTCATCAAAAGGCCAAGAAATTGTTGGGCCATTTGACAAGCTATTGGGGAAAAAAAAATCCTGGTTTTCAAGAGTTGATCAGAACTCAGAACTTGTCTTTGCTCCCTTTGGCTCTGACAAGATTGAAGCTCTGGCTTATTGGCTGATGGCTTTAATTTTGACTTCAGCTAAGCCTCTTTCAAATACTTTTCTTTATTGTTTTCAGAGCACCCACTTTTGTTATATCTGAAAAATGTGTGCATATGTGCATATGTACATATTTACCTTCAGCTATTTTCCTTTGGGATACTGTGCTAAGAGGAAAGAGACGACCATGTAAAGTTCAGGGAAAGTTTGCTCACACGCTTTGTTTCTAAGTCTCCTGATACTCAACAGTTTGCTATTTATGCCCTACCACAACTGAATGCTTTTTAGCACTCTGCACACAACATACTATATTCTCCTTATGACTTCGGCTTCTCCCAACTATTTCTACTTACCTTTAAAAATATATATCATTTGTGATTCAGTTTAGAAAATACATCTCCTGGAAACTTCCCTGATTCTAGCTTTTCCCATTCACTGACATAGGCTGGGTCAGATTCCACTCCCTGCTACCATGGAAATCTCTTCACTGCTCTGACCCCAAACTTACTGTAACAACTTATAATTGCATGTTGACCTGTTTGATTTCTCCATTAATGAGCATCATATCTCCAGTGCCTGGCAAAGAGTAGATATTCAATAAATGCTCCTTAATCTCCACTATTTTTTTCTTTCCCATTCTTAAGGATTTATGGACCTTAAAATCTTAAGGATAACTTATCTTCATCATGCATGTCTTTGTAGTACAATTTGTTAAAAAATGTCTCTCTTCCTAGCCTACGTCTGAACCTTGGGAAGAGAAATATTTCATCTCCAGTTGAAGACTGACCTGTTTAGTTATAGCTAAGACGACCTGAATGTTGATTTCTCTGCACAGTGCCGCTGGCACTTGTGAAAGAAACATTGTTCTTAAAGCAGTTGAAGGGATTTAGGGTTTCACTGAACTATAATGCAGTCTGCCTCGGCAGGACTATTGAGTCTGTTTGCCTACCACCAGAGTCCAGTCCCCAGAATAAAGCAGATTAAAAGAAAATTAACCCTCATAACTGCTTCCCAAACAGATTCTGTTGTCCACATGCGAATATACACATAGTGACCCAGTTTCCCATAACCTTAATCAATGGTCCTGAACTCCCCAGCCTGGGCTGATGAGCACAAGTCAAGAATCCAAATCCCTTTTCTCCTAAGGGCTAATCTTTTACAATGAGTTGTTCACAGACCTATGCTATTAATGTAGATTTAAAGGAAAGAAAAGAAAAAAAGAAACAATCACATTCTCAAGGAATTCAAGGTTGCATGACTGAGAAGGGAACTCAAGATTTTCATGCTTAAATGTTCGTAACTAAAGGTCCTGCTGGGTGTAGAATGTGTGCACATTGCTTATACCAATGGACATCTTAGATAAAGGAGATCACCTAGCTTTATATTTAATAAAATGATCTTTAAGAATACTAAAGCTAAGACATGAGAAGCTATTGTTGAGCTTTCAAAACTTTTCTATTGCCTGAGTTCAAATCAAATGAAAAATTTCATTTCAGATCAAATTGATAAAAATCTGGATGCAGGCCAGAAAAAATGTAACAAAACTCAAACATGAGAAAAAGTAATTAATCATGAAGTTGAGGTCCAGAAAGGACGTTGAAAAGTCATTTACCTCTGCTGATAGCCTCCAGTCCAATTTCCTTTAAGCCCCACTGAGAAGTGATTATATATGCCAGTGGCTCCCAGTCATGAACCACAGGTCTCTGGGTGGCAGGGCTCAGAGTTATTAAGCAAGGTCCAGGAATCCATTTGAGCAGCAAATGTAGGCTGGGGCTAACTAAACAGTGGGTCTCACACAGACTAAAAAATTTTTTAACTGTATTTAGATACTGATTTCAAAGTATTACTGATTTCCTAGCAGTATTTCTTTTTCAGGTGATTTCTCAAACAACAGACACTAAAATAAGTTAACACTACACTCACGGTCGGGAGCAGGCACAATGATATGTGAATCTTTTTAAAGTTAACTTTTTATAAAAGAATAATATCCATTCATGTGAATATTTTTGGCACTAAAATGTTAGAAATCACTGTCCTACACATTTTTATCAACAACCTTGAAAACATTTGCACATTCTGCATATTCAGTTTATATCAGGGCTTCTTAATTCTCATAGGCAGGAAGGACTTCAAAAATTCCAATCTAAATCTTTCCTGCTAGAGCCGCCGCATCCCGCCATGTTCCCTGTGGGGTTTTCAACAGGTCCAGGGTATGGAGGTCAATATTAATAAGAAAGAGGAGTGACTGTCTGTCTGCGAGCTTCAGCGCTGCGACTGGAAGACAGGAAGGGTTTTACCACACGTTGGCATCTGTTTGACACCTCACACGAAAGCCTATGAGTATCCTTGAATCTAAAGTGAGTTACTTGTGAGAAACTAACGCGATTGAGACTTCCAGCGGCAAGATGGCGGTCTGAAGGCAGCGGCAGCGGTAGAATCTCAAGACTCGGGGGCGCTAGGGACTGGAAGAAATCACAGTGCCTACTTGGAAAGAAGAAAAGGTAGCGACTTGCCCCAGCCCAACCCCAGAGCGGGCCCCTAGAAAGGTTGGAGCCGCCACCACTTGCAGTTGGTGACCGCATGACTCTGCGCCCATACACGGAAGTGGTAGCAGCAGCAGCGGAGGAACCACCGGCAGCAGAGCCAGTGGCAGTGGAGCCGGTGGCAGCGGCAGCAGTGGAGGAACCAACAGCAGCATAGGAACCAGCAGCAGCTGCGGCAGCAGAGGAGCCAGTGGCAGCGGCGGCAGTGGCGCCCTCGACAGCAGCGGCAGTGGCAAAAGCAGCGCCACCAGTAGTGGCGGCAGCGGCAGCAGCAGAGGAACCAGCGGCAGTGACAGCAGTGGAGGAGCCAGTGGTGGCGGCAGAGGAAACGAACGGCACAAGCGGCACCAGCACCAGAGGCAGCAGCGGGGGAAGCGGCACCAGCAGTAGGGGTGGGAGCGGGGGAAGCGGTGGCAGCGGAGCCGGTGGCAGCAAAGCCAGCAGCAGTGGCGTGAGCGGCGGCAGCAGTGGCAACGGGGGAAGCAGCAGCAGCGGGGGAGGCAGCAGCAGCAGGAACGACACCCTGGGGTACTGCCCTGTCACCCAGCAGCCCGACAGAGTCCAAGCTGACCAGAGAGGTGGCTCCCCAGAGAGGCCCAAGACCTGAGGCAACCACACACGCAAGGCACTAGTGGCCAACAGAGTAGTCACGGAGGTAGCCATACCAAATTGACAACCCCAGCAACATCTTAGTCAGACAATAGTGTCAAACCTGTGGACTGTGAAACCCCGTGCCACAATGAATAAACATTAAAGAAAAGATACCAGAAGTGCAAAAAAACAAGAAAGTACCCCACCCAAAGATAATAAATCACAAGCTCTAGATCCTATACAACAAGAAGCCCTTGAAATGACTGACAAGGAATTTCGAGTGATAATTCTAAGTATACTGAATGAAATACAAGAAAACTCAGCTAGACATCATGAGGAAATGAGGAAAAGTATATAGGACCTGAAAGAGGAAATGTACAAGGAAATCAATGTCCTGAAAAAAAATGTAGCAGAACTTGCCAAACTGAAGAAGTTATTCAGCAAAATAAAAAACACAATGGAGAGTTTAACCACCAGGCTTGTCGAAGTTGAAGAGAGAACCTCTGAACTTGAAGATGGGCTGTTTGAAATAACACAAGCAGACAAAAAAGAAAAGAAAAAAGAATCAAAGGCATTGAAGAAAATCTGAGAGAGATATCAAACAACCTTAAGCGCTCAAAAATCTGAGTCACGGGTATTCCAGAAGGGGAAGAAAAAGGAGATGGCATTGAAAACATATTCAACAAAATAGTGGCAGAAAACTTCCCAGGTATAGGAAAAATCACAGATCTTCAGATCCAGGAAGCTCAACGATTTCCAAACGTATTCAACCCAAACAGGTATTCTCCAAGACATGTTATAGTCAAATTGGCAAAACTCAAAGACAAAGAGAGAATCTTAAAAGCTGCACGAGAGAAGCGTCAAATCACCTATAAGGGAGCCCCAATCAGGCTAACATCAGACTTTTCATCACAAACCCTAAAAGCTAGAAAGGAATGGGATGATATATTCAAAATACTAAAAGACAGAGATTGTCAGCCAAGAATACTGTACCCTGCAAGGCTATCCTTCCGAAATGAAGGGCAAATAGTATATTTCTCAGATAAACAAAAACTGCGGGAGTTCGCCACCACACGACCACACTTACAAGAAATTCTCAAGGGAGTACTGGGTTTTATTCCTGAAAAATAACTACCACTGTCATAAAAACCCAAGAAAAATCTAAAACCACTAGTATAATAAAAATGGCATTCATGAAGAGAAATCAAACAAACAAAAATGCTATCTACAACCTAAGGAACCAACAAACACAGAAAACAAACAGTAAATCAGAAAGCAAGGAACAGAAACACCTAAGACAACCAAACAACAATGAATAAAATGCTAGGAATAAATCAACACTTTTCAATAACAACTCTAAATGTAAAAGGCTTAAATTCCCCAATCAAAAGACACAGACTGGCTGACTATATTAAAAAGGAGGACCCAACTATATGCTGCCTTCAAGAGACCCACCTCACCCATAAAGACTCACATAGACTAAGAGTGAAAGGATGGAAAAAGATTTACCATGCAAACAGAAAAGAAAAACGAGCTGGAGTAGCTATTCTTATATCTGACAAAGTAGACTTTAAACTAAAAAACATAAAAAGAGACAATGAGGGACACTACTTAATGATAAAAGGACTAATCCATGAAGAAGACATAACAATCATAAATATGTACGCACCCAATGTTGGAGCAGCCAGATTTATAAACCAACTCTATTAGACCTAACGAAGGAAATAGACATTAATACCATAATAGCAGGGGACCTGAACACCCCACTGTCAATATTAGACAGATCATCTAGGCGAAGAATCAGTAGAGAAACACAAGATCTAAATAAGACTCTAGACCAATTGGAATTGGCAGATATCTACAGAACATTCCACCCAACAACCTCAGAATATTCGTTCTTCTCATCAGCACATGGATCATTATCCAGGATAGATCTCATATTAGGTCACAAATCAAGTCTCAACAAATTCAAAAAAATTGGAATTATCCCATGTATTTTCTCAGACCATAATGGGTTAAAACTAGAAATCAATAACAAATGAAATTCTGAAAACTATACAAACACATGGAAATTAAACAGCATTCTGCCTAATGACTTATGGGTCCAAGAGGAAATCAAGCAGGAAATCAAAAAATTTATTGAAACTAATGAAAATAGTGATAAATCTTACCAAAACCTGTGGGATACTGCAAAAGCAGTATTAAGGGGGAAATTTATTGCATTAAATGCTCACCTCAGAAGAATGGAAAGATGGCAAGTGAACAACCTAACACTTCACCTTAAAGAACTAGAAAAACAAGAACAATCCAAACCTAAAGTTAGCAGATGGAAAGAAATCATTAAGATCAGAGCAGAACTTAATGAAATTGAAACCCAAAAAACAATTCAAAAGATCAATGAATCAAAAAGTTTGTTTTTTGAAAAGATAAATAAAATTGACAAACCATTAGCATGGCTAACAAAAAAAAGAAGAGAGAACATTCAAATAACAAAAATTAGAAATGAAAAAGGCGATATTACAACTGATTCATCTGAAATACAAGGAATCATTTGAGACTACTATAAACAACTATATGCCAACAAGTTGGAAAATCTGGAGGAAATGGATAAATTTCTGGACACACACAAGCTCCCAAAACTGAGCCATAAAGATGTAGAAAATCTGAACAGACCAATAACAATAAAGGAGATTGAAGGTGTTATCAGAAAGCTCCCAACAAAGAAAAGCCCAGGACCAGATGGATTCACTGCAGAATTTTACCAAACATTCAAAGAGGAATTGACACCAATTCTTTACAAACTATTGCAAAAGACTGAAACAAATGCAAATCTCCCAAACTCATTCTATGAAGCAACCATCATCCTGATACCAAAACCAGGTAAAGATATAACCAAAAAAGAAAACTACAGGCTGATATCCTTGATGAATATAGATGCAAAAATCCTCAATAAAACACTAGAGAACAGAATACAACAACACATACATAAAATTATTCACCACAATCAAGTGGGATTCATCCCAGGGATGCAAGGTTGGTTCAACATACACAAATCAATAAATGTGATACACCATATTAATAAATTCAAATACAAGGACCATATGATCATCTCTATAGATGCTGAAAAAGCATTTGATAAAATTCAGCACTCATTCATGACAAAGACCCTCTATAAGTGAGGTATAGACCGAAAGTATCTCAACATAATTAAAGCCATATATGCCAAACCCACTGTCAATATCATCCTGAATGGGGAAAAGCTGAAAGATTTTCCTTTAAGAACAGGAACCAGACAAGGATGCCCACTCTCCCCACTCCTATTCAACATAATGTTGGAAGTACTAGCCAGAGCAATCAGAGAAGAGAAGGAAATAAAGGGCACCCAGATTGGAAAAGAAGAAGTCAAACTGTCCCTGTTTGCAGATGACATGATCCTATATATCGAATAGCCTAAAGCCACTACAAAAAAACTCTTGGAGGTGATAAATGATTTCAGCACAGTAGCAGGATACAAACTCAACACACAAAAATCAGCAGCATTTCTATTCTCCAGTAGTGAACATGCAGAACAAGAAATCAAGAAAGCCTGCCCATTTACAATAGCCACCAAAAAAATAAAATACTTCGGAATTGAGTTAACCAAGGAGGTGAAAAATCTCTATAATGAGAACTACAAACCACTGCTGAGAGAAATTAGAGAGGATACAAGAAGATGGAGAGATATCCCATGCTCTTGGATTGGAAGAATCAACATAGTGAAAATGTCCATACTACCCAAAGTGATATACAAATTCAATGCAAACCCCATCAAAATTCCAATGACATTCTTCTCAGAAATGGAAATGGAAATGGAAAGAACTATCCAGACATTTATATGAAATAACAAAAGACTACGCATACCCAAAACAACACTGAGCAAAACAAATAAAGCTGGAGGCATAACACTACCTGACTTTAAAATATACTACAAAGCTATAATAACCAAAACAGTATGGTACTGGCATCAAAACAGGCACACTGATCAATGGAATAGAATAGAGAATCCAGAAATAAACCCACACACCTACAGCCATCTGATCTTTGACAAAGGCACCAAGCCTGTTCACTGGGGAAGGGACAGCCTCTTCAGTAAATGGTGCTGGGAGAACTGGATATCAATATGCAGGAGAATGAAACTAGACCCATACCTTTCACCATACACTAAACTCAACTCAAAATGGATTAAAGAATTAAATATACACCCTGAAACAATAAAACTTCTTAAAGAAAACATAGGAGAGACACTTCAGGAAATAGGACTGGACACAGACTTCATGAATACGACCCCAAAAGCACGGGCAACCAAAGGAAAAATAAATAAATGGGATTATATCAAACTAAAGAGCTTCTGCACAGCAAAAGAAACAATTAACAGAGTTAAAAGACTACCAACAGAGTGGGAGAAAATATTTGCAAAATATACCTCTGACAAAGGATTAATATCCAGAATATATAAGGAACTCAAACAACTTTACAAGAAGAAAACAAGCAACCCAATTAAAAAATGGGCAAAAGAGCTAAGTAGGCATTTCTCTAAGGAAGATATACAAATGGCCAACAGACATATGAAAAAATGCTTAACATCACTCAGCATCCGGGAAATGCAAATCAAAACTACACTGAGATACCATCTAACCCCAGTTAGGATCGCTAAAATCCAAGACTCTGAATGATAAATGCTGGCGAGGTTGCAGAGAAAAAGGAACTCTCACACATTGTTGGTGGGACTGCAAAATGGTGCAGCCTCTATGGAAAATGGTATGGAGGTTTCTCAAACAATTGTAGATAGATCTGCCATATGACCCAGCTATCCCACTTTTGGGAATATACCCAGAGGAATGGAAATCATCAAGTCGAAGGTATACCTGTTCCCCAATGTTCATTGCAGCACTCTTTATAATAGCCAAGAGTTGGAACCAGCCCAAATGTCCATCCTCGGAAGAGTCGATACAGAAAATGTGGTATATCTACACAATGGAATACTACTCAGCTATAAAAACGAATGAAATACTGCCATTTGCAACAACATGGATGGACCTCAAGAGAATTATATTAAGTGAAACAAGTCAGGCACAGAAAGAGAAATACCACATGTTCTCTCTTATTGGTGGGAAGCACAAATAAATAAGTAAATTCACACACACACAAAAAAAAACGGGGGTGGGGGAGAAGACATAACAACTACAATTCCTTGAAGTTGATACGACAAGCAAACAGAAAGGACATTGTTGGGTGGGAGGGGGGTGAGGGAGGAGGGAGGGGGGTTTTGGTGAAGGGCCACAATAATCAACCACATTGTATATCGACAAAATAAAATTAAGAAAATAAATAAATAAATAATATTTCACCTGAGCTCTTCATATAGCCAATGACTATTAACTTACCCTCTATTCCAAGCACCTCTACTTGAGGCT
Source organism: Cynocephalus volans (assembly GCF_027409185.1). Taxonomy (NCBI): domain Eukaryota; kingdom Metazoa; phylum Chordata; class Mammalia; order Dermoptera; family Cynocephalidae; genus Cynocephalus; species Cynocephalus volans. The sequence goes on from NC_084475.1 coordinate 30,021,628, forward strand.
AAATAACTCAAACCTTCCCACGTGGAGTTGTAGGTCTCAACAATCACATTGCTACTCTCTAGAACAGCAAAAATTTCTGCAACAATGGAAATATTTCTGTGTTGTCCAGTAGCATAGCAATTAGCCACAGTTAAACATTGAACACACTTAAAATATGGCCTAGTGTGATGGAGGAACTGAATTTTTAATTTAAATTTAATTTAATAAATTAAATTTAAAATAAATCAAATTTTAATTAATTTACATTCAAATTTAAATAGAAACATGTGGCTACCATATTGGATGATGTAGCTCTGGACATTATCCATTTCCTAATCATCTTATTTAATTACAGTATCCCCCAAATGCAGAAAATAGTCCAATAAAGACCTAATTGATTTCAAAAGCTGGATTATTTGATTTTACACATAACACCATGGTGCCAATGAGGCCAATTACACGAGTCTAATTCCTATGGGGGCATATTAGCTTTACAAACAAAGATAACTAAAATATAAATGTTAACCTAGCATAATATAAAAAGGCCCAGATAAAAGAATGCAGCTCTGGAAAAAATTATCTACGTTCTTGAAAAATAGTATATTCAAAGGCCTCAGAAGTTCACCTTTGTAGGCAAAGACCTGTTTACTCCATTAATTGTACCTTAAATTATCTGGATCTGGAAACAATCAGTAGGTGATATTTGATTCTTAGCTATTTTTCCATATACACTTACACAAAACCATTAAAGAATTTACTTTCTTGATGTTGAGATTCTTTTTCCTTCTTTAAGTGAATTAGTTTTAATGGATCCCCACTGAGTTACCCAAAGACTGACCACTGTGGAGTTTCATTCAACTAATAAATACTCCTATATTGACACTGATCATCATAAATCTCATCATCAACTAGGTATGAGTCCATTTAACAGCAACCTAATTTAAACCATGTTTTTTCAAGAATACAGACACGGGACCAAATCTGTCCTTCAATTCGTGTTAATAGAATCTACTAAGCACTGTTCCAGGTACTGGAAGAACACTACAGATGATGTAAGACCCAGCCCCAATCTGAAATAATTTAAACATGTTTCACACCAAAAATCAGGGAGATAAGAGGCTCTCCTTATTTATCTGTTTTTCTTTGTCCAATTATGTTACATCCCTCAATTTATATTGATACATCTTGTGAAATCTCTGGTTTGGTGAGCCAAGTTTGATTGCATGATAATACCTGAACTTCTTAGAACTTCTGGTTCCCTGAAATTCTATTGGTGTGGTGAAAGCCTGCTAGGATGTAATATCTGTAAATCATTTGCAGCCCCACATGAGGGCCTTGTTATTTCGCTATATTAAATAAACTTTATCTTGTAATAGATCTAGTGTTTTTTTTCTTGCCATTAAAAATTATTGCATTGAGTATAAAGTTGAATACACTAATCATCCTAATTTGAGCCTCACATATAGCACACAGGTATTGATATTCAACACTGTACCCCACAGATATGCACAATCAGTTATATTTCAATAAAAAAATTATTGCATTGAATAGTAATTCTAAAGTGTTCTATATTTTAGACATAAATTTTGTAGACTAATAATAAATAACATTTGCTCAGCACTTTAAATGGTTCCAGTACTTTAACTAATTGGTAAAATCTTACTTGGCTTTCATGTTATTCCAAGTGCTCTCATTGTCAATTTACATATTACAAAACTATACCTTAGCAGTGAAGTGGCTTCCCCAAGTGAACATGCGTAAATTATGATCTACAAAATGCTTCCCATATTGTGTCCAGGGAATCTTGCTTTACCATAAAATAGGTAACAATGAATACTGTATGCTCTTTTTGTAAACTCTAAAAGCACATTACCATATTTAAGGCTCTGAAAAGTCCCACACTTAAAAAAACTGTTTAACGTTTTTTTTGTTTGTTTGTTTTTGTTTTTAGCAAAAAGTGAAGAGCAGTTTTATTTAGCAAAGCAAGAATAAACTCCGGAGTAGACAGAGCTGGCTGGAGAGAGAGAGTGGCTCAAGAGCCTGTCACTTTTTTTAACCCAACATTCCCCAAACTTATTTTGCCACAAATTTTTTTTTGTTTTTTAAAACAGTGTTACTGTTTATTGTTCTGCTGAATACCTTTGAAAAAATACTGAGCTAGGAAAACATCCTTAAAATATCAAAGATGACAGAAAATTAGATGACAATAAAACTTATCCACTCCCACATATTTGGGGTGGAACTCCCCACATAACCCCACTTAAGCATCCTCAGTTATTATATGTGTTGTACTGTGACAGGGGAATAGGCTAAAATTGTGGTTCCACTAATGCTTAGCCAAGAATCATCACAAGTATGAAGGCCAGAAACTAAAATGGAGTTACAATTGTGTAAGTGATGTCTGCCGTCTTGAATACTGTTCTGACAGAGCCTCTCCCCAGGACTGCATTCCCAAAGCTCCAGGAATTCTTTCAGCAGAACCTCCCTGGTGTTCCTAGGGGTCTCTCACAGATTGCTTCAAGCAGAACCAACAGACACCTCCTCGCTTCCTCCAGGTGCTCAGGCCTGATGCCTTCCCTGCCCTTGATTAACTTCCTCACTTATCCAGTTAATGTCACTTTCATAAAAGTAGCAAACTCAGACTAGCTAAAGTCCTTGGATGATCTTAAGACATGCCACTTCCTAAGTCAGCAATCTGAAAAAAGTGGGAAAGACCACTAAATGGCACATTCTTTCAAGAGCAGCTGCCAAAGCAGAGCGAGGCAAAGAGTGGCGGGGCGATTTGGAAGCTGGCCCAGAACGCCTGTGCGTAAGGACAGGCATAACAGAAAGGGGGTGATCACCACCACCAATAAGAGAACACTCGAGCCTGGCCCTCTCCTACTTCATCCCAACACAGCTTTTTTTCTTTCATGAGTAGAATCATATGATGGTGGAAATAAGACCTCTGAATCTGCCAAAAACAGTTCGTCAGGCCTGTCCTCTGCAGTTTGCTGGTGACTACCTGTATGTCACTTGCAGTTGTGGCCCTAGCTCCTTAGCTTGGCTGGGCTACCCTTTGCCCCTGCCGCTCTCTCTTCCTGATAGACCCATCCTGTCCCGGTCCTGAGTTTCCCAGCTTTTAAAACTTTATTCATTCTTCGAGGCCTGGCTCAGTGCCCAGTCAGAGTTAGTCTTTCCTTCCTCTGTCTCCCTCCCCTGTCGCCACAAGTTCCATTCTTCTCTAGAGAGCAGAATTAAGGGATGGGCTAGCTGGGTGGTACCCAGGGCAACAATCTATAAGGGGGGCTTTCACTGGAATAAAATGGCACCATAGAACCCACATGCAATTCAATAAATTGCTAAAAAAAAAAAAACAACATATAGATTGATCTTGTTCATCAAAGCTGAGGGTACACTTGAATAGAAAAAAAGAAAATCTGGGCTGGTAATCCTTCCTCTGCTAAATAAATGTTGAATAAATTTTTTTTTTAAATATTGATTTTTAAGGATATCAAATTATTAGCTTTCCCAGCACCTCTGCCTGGCATGGTTGGGACCTGTTTTTGTTACAAGCCAACCACAATACGGTCAGTGGCATGATTGCCTGTGTCATTTTTATTCTGCATGCCCCAGAAGTTAGCACAGTACCTTGTATATGGTAGGTGTTCAATAAAAGTATGTTCGATTGAATTAGTTGGTAATCTTTGTTACCCTCAGCTTCGGGCTACCATTTAACAGAAATTGGAAAAGAAGACTGGAAATTTCCTCAATTATACCACACTATTTAATTACCTTTACTAATCCAGGAAGTTTGGAAAAGTCAACAGGCAAATAGAGAGAGAAGCCAGTTCCCTTTTTAAGGATGATCTGTGCCTGCCTGGGAGACGCTGCTATGTGGGGGGAGGAAGCAGAAAGACGTGACTTAGCACAGCTTTTCTATTCTTTCCAAGCTGAAAATTGACTAAATGGTCTCTTTATTTGTTTTATAATTTTCTAAACCATTACACATACTCACACTGAACATCAAATACAAATAATTTTATTTATCCATTTTTGAGATTTTCCACCAGACCCTTTACCTCCATTCATGCAGAGAAATCAAAGGCGAATTGTCAACAGAGTAAATTGGTCCAGAAATAAATTCACCCATGTGGTTTTCTCCGCCCCCTTTTTTACTGTTTTCTGTTGACCCTTCACTTCCACCATAAAACACACACACACGTGCACGTACAAACCCCAAGTGAAACTATGATAGGAAATAAATCACCTACATTACACAGAAAATTCTTTCTCACTGATCGCATTTCTTATGACACAGTTTTTGGACTCAGACCACCAAACCTAAATTCTGTACTAGCTCCACCATTTCACAACCATGTGACCTTTGGCAAGTCACATAACTTCTCTGAGACTCAGCTTTTCTTCTGAAAAATACAGTTGACAATGCTCATCTTGTAGGCTTTCTGGGAGGGCTGAGTTGATGTTATAGGTGGAAACACCCAGTGAATGCAGTTGCAAAGACAGCGAGTGCTCAATAGAAGTCCCCTCTTCTTACTGATTAAATTTTCTCCCGAGTATTTGGGCCACACACAGCCCCCACTCCCACCCCAGTGAATTGCTAAGATAAACCATTGTAAATGTGAAGGTGTCTGTGTGTGTCTGTGTGAGCTCAACCCCACGCCCATAGCATTCCTAAGGTCCCTGCTATCCTACCCCCGGGCCTTTGTGAGAATTAAATCCCTTATCCCCCAACTTTCTACCCCCATCAATGTCCCCACTGCATATAGCCCTGCAGGCCAATGACTTGTGGAATGGAGCAGGACCTGGACTTCATCTCCTGCTTCAACCCTAGCACAGGCCTTTTTGTGCAATGCACAAGCTGCATGATCATATGGAGGGAGCCTGAATGTTTCTGTGCTCTGAATCAGAGCCTTTCCAGACCTTTATCTTCACTTTATCTCCACTGAACAGTAAGGGTGGTTTTTCTAATCCTATTTCTAAGAGAATTATTTAGGCACCTTTGATATCATTAACAAGGACCCAGAAAATCTCTCTTCATCTTTTTGGCACAAAAGTGGGAAAGAACTGGACGTCATGGTATCACTTCTAAGACCTGAAATTTTGACCACTGGCACAGGAATTATGCTCATGGACTTAGCAATTTCCCAGGAAAGCTCAGGCAGACTCTTGAAGATTCTTGGAATTGGGTTTGTGGCATAGGATAGATGATTTGTGGTGCCACACCGAATCAGGACCCAGAGCATAAACAGTACCACCTGCAAGTGAGAAGGACTGTGTTCTGTTCAGTTCTGTTCTGCAGGTACTGTGAGGGGAACCTGGGCCTCGCATTTAGCTACTCTGAGTCGCAATTTCTTCATCTACAAAATGGAGTAAATAACTGCCCTAACCCTTACTCGCCACCCACAAACTTTCTGAGGTTCTAGTAAGTTGGTATGTGTGAACTTCAAATCAAAAAGCCAATCTGTTATCAATTTTCACCCCCCAAAATTCATCAATACAGTAATAAACCGGCTGCTGAACCAGTGTGAAAGAAGCAAGCAAACAAAACACTATGAATCTTATTAAAACATTTGAGTGTCAATACCCAGCCCAGGCATCAGCTTTTCTACAGGCCCAACCTGCTTCTCCACCCCATGGCACTCTCTCCTCAGACACGCCTGTCCCTCTGTGTGGCCTCTGCACCTGTAGTTGCTCCTTTGTTGCACATGCCTCAAGGAATTACAGTTATTTGCTTGTCTGTCGCCCATAGCAGACCGTGAGCTCCCTGAGGGCAGAATCCTCATCTGTGACTCAGCCCTGACCTAGCTCTGTGCCTGCATCAATCCTACTAGGTGTCTTCAGAGCTGAAAGGAATGGAGAGCATCCTGTCCTACATTCTTTTCTCAGTTCTGCACCTCACTAGTGCCATGAGCTTGAACAAATCCCTTTTTTTCTGTGAAGTGAGGACATCAGACTAAATCAAGTTTGAAAACTCCTACCCCACAGGCCCCCCGAAATGGCTTTTAGCCTGCATAGAGTTGACATTTATAGTGTTAAAAAGAGACTTCAATTAATTATGAACACTTAGATATCAAAAAATCTCACGTAAAATTAAAATTTTCAGCTTCTCTTAAAAAAAGAGATCTCATGGCACTGACTGTCACCCCCTATAGCTGCAATTGATGGAGCTGGCCGGTGCTTCCTCTCTGAGACAGGCTGGGGGCTGCCCAGTCCACCACAGTCCTGTTGACCTAGTCACTCACTTATATTACCTGCTCTGGTTCTTAACATGCATTCGATTAGAGTTCTCTAATTGTGTATGACCTCGAATAACAGCACGCTAGGTCTCTAAGGATCATCTCCCAGAGACACACACACACCTTTCTCACAATAGGAAAGGAGGCTCTGAGGCCCACTGCTGCCCTCACACTGCTCGCTGCCCTCACACTGCTCGCTCCCCTCACCTTGGGCTGAAGTCCCCTGGCAATTAATAAAGGAAAAGAGGGGACATCAAATGGAGGAAAAAAATAGAAAGAAGGAGAGGAGAGGAGGGCTTTAGCTGCAAAGAATGCTATCAGAGGTATGATGATATCACATGAAGAAAATTAGATAGTTTTACAGCGCCGGATTTTCCATACTGCAAAGCAATCATTTTGTCTGTGATTCTGGAAACACATAAAAGAGCTGATGTGAAAAAAACAGAGGTTAATCGTCAGAAATTATCGTGGCTTTGGGTGTCACTCCCACTGGGGTTCTCTCCCTCCTGTTCCCCATGGCCCTCTTGCAAGGAGCCGCAACTAGCAATTTAAAATTTATCCACCTTCGCGGATGGGCTGCCCCCATCTGCAGCAGATCCATAACCTCCCAAGGCAAAGCTGCCATTACTTACAGTATAATCAGTGACACAGCAGGTGCAGAGAGGAGGAGAGAGCTAGGTACATATTACTAAGAAGCCTGATGAGTCCGACATACTGCTCTTCTCTAACAAGTACTGCCCCAGGAAATTTAAAACAGCACATCTCATTGTGCATGGCATACATCTGCTACACCCATGTGGTGTCTGATTGGACACATCTACACCAACGCAGCCTGCATTTTCCACCCAGCTTCCTTTACACTCTGGCTAGATCAGTCAGAGCCCAGAACCCAGCAAAGCTTTGTCTTCAGAACCTTTAGTAGGCCTCTTACAGAGCTACCTGTATCACTTAATTCCCAGATTTTCTCCCTTCCCCAAAGCTTCAAGTTGGTAACTAAAACAAACAAACAAATAAAAGTATTAAACATGCTGCATATTAGTATTCTTATCCCATGTCGTAGTCTTTTGAGACTAGTCCATCAGCTAGCGAAGAGCAGAAAGCCTTATTTAATAAATATCTTTTACTAGGATTTAAGAATTTGGAGGTAGGGGACTTTAGTAAGGAAACTCAATAACAAGCAAAATTAAATTGCAGAGTGTTCCACTCTCTCCCAAAATATTCAAAGCAATTGGAGTGCAGTTTTCAGTCAGTTTCTCAATCTCATGAATACTTTTCTTAAAGGTGATAGGTCTGGAGAGATAAGATGGATTACAGCAAATCCATTAACCACATCTGAAAAAGACAGAGTAGACTCAAAATGTGTACAATATTGACGATTTATCCACACCTTTTTCTCCTATCTAGTTATAAAGAACAAAATATGCCCACATCCGGAGTGTGGGAAAAACATGACTTCGGGATTCCAGAAACCTGAATTCTAGTCCTGGCCATACTAACTAGAATTGTGAGCTTCGTCAAACCTCTTACCAGGTACTCTGGATTTCCTCAACTGCAAAATAAAACAGATGAAATAACCTCAAATTTGAAGATGCAAATGAATTGCCTGAAGATCTTGTTAAAATGCAGATTCTAAATCAATAGGTTTAGAGTGGGCCTGACATTCTGCATTTCTAATGAGATCTCAACTGATGCTAACTGTTGGTCCTGTGGACCACACTCTGAGGCAAAGTACCAAAGCACTGGTTCTCAAACTTTGCTGCACATTGCAATCATGTAGGTAGTTTAAAAAATACCAACACCTAGATGCCACTCCCAGAGTCTGATTTAATGGCTGTAAATTGTGTTTGGGCATGGGTAGTTCTTAGAGCTCCCAGGGTGTAAAGCTACATGACTATACCAGTCGCTGGAGTGAGGCAATAGCTACACTAATTGTATGCCTAGGTATTTCATAACTAAAGCCAAAACACTTCATTATTTTAGTTATATTAAGTTTCCATTTGTATTATCAGGGCTGGGGCTCAGACCCTTCAAATCCATTGTACAGACTGGGTCACCAGACCCCTCACATGCCGTGACCCCTCACACGCAGGTCCATGCTAGGTAATTGGGGAAGATCTTAGGAGCTGTTGACAGACGACATGAGCTCAGTCCTCAGCAGCAGCATTAGCAGCAACAGCAGCAACAGCAGCTTACAGCAGCCTCCAGCAGCAGCGGTGGGGGCCTCCTGGAGGGTCCTGGGGGCCCGGGCAGCAACAGCTTCCAGCAGCAGTAGCAGCCTCCCCGTGCCCCCACCCAGGGGCATCCCGAAAGTGGGGGGACACCATGGATCAGAGCCATTCGTCCTTTATAATTAAGTTCATAACCAGGACACCTGGGTGCACATGCACAATTACATTAGACAATAACCAAGAAACACCTGGGCACACATGCATATTTACATCAAATGCTCAGCAAGATTCTGAACACCTGAGGGGCCCTGACCATTTTCCTTCACTTTCCCTACACTGGGTGATTCTAATGTACAATAAAATTTGAGAAACCCTGATTTATTCCTTAAAACTCTGACCTTTATTTTTCAATCACATTACATTTCTATGGGAAAATTCCTTATATCTATTATCTCATGACATCCTAGAGAGATAGCAGGGTAAACACTATTAACTTTGATTTACAAAAGAGATAACCAAGCACCCAAGAGTCCTGTGACCTGTCTAATGGTATACAGCTAATGGTAGACCTTCTACTACTAGAACACAGCATTCCTGATATCCAAGCTGTGTTTTCTGCAGACTCCTTCGCACTGGCTTGTGCAAACAAATGATGACAGAGAAAAACAATATGGTAGCTTTTCTGTCCCAAATTCCACTAAGAATGATATCAAAGACAATGTAGGCTGAAATGCATACAACTAGCAAAACAATTAAATCTATAATTGGTGGAGGAACTGCTTGGTTGTTGTGGATAATATTAACAAGCAGAATAAGGTTGCTAAGGTTATAACAGCAGGACCAGCCATTAGACATCAAGTGAGCACAGCTAGATGGTACACTATACCCAGATAGTGGTAGGTACACTATACCCAGATAGTGGTAGGTACACTATACCCAGATAGTGGTAGGTACACTATACCCAGATAGTGGTAGGTACACTATACCTAGACAGTGCTAGGTACGCTATACCTAGACAGTGCTAGGTACGCTATACCTAGACAGTGGTAGGTACGCTATACCTAGAAAGTGCTAGGTACGCTATACCTAGACAGTGCTAGGTGCGCTATACCTAGACAGTGCTAGGTGCGCTATACCTAGACAGTGGTAGGTACGCTATACCTAGGTAGTGGTAGGTACGCTATACCTAGGTAGTGCTAGGTACGCTATACCTAGGTAGTGCTAGGTACACTATACCTAGATAGTGCTAGGTACACTATACCTAGGTAGTGCTAGGTATATGGGGCAGTGCCATAACTGATCCTCAGCAAGAGACCACACAGTCTGCCAAAACTTACAAAGAAACAAAACTAACTTAAGAGTTCTGGCATTGAAACTAAGGTAAAGGTAGAAATTAATAAACAACCAAGCAAGTAGGGATGGAAAGGAAGGAACTAATATTTTTTAACGCTTACTGTGGACTAGCCATTTGTGTGAATTATCTGATCTTACTCTTACTTGTAAGGTAAGCTTTATTATTCCCATTTTACAGATGAGAAAGGTGAGTCATATAGTTTGTCTTTCACACCAAATGTGAATGTCAGACCTGGGTTTAAGTCTAGGTATGTTTTGTTGCAAACCTTCCATGTTCTTTCTGCTATTCCACACTAATTCCTGTAACCATATTAAACATTTTCAGGCAAATCACCATTCTTCCCCAAATCTTCATTTTGCCTGTGTAGCTGGAACACGACGCTAGAATAATGCCACGGCTTGTTGCTCCTGTTGTTCCACAGGACAATGAAAACGCTATATATGGGGATAGCTTGACAAAACAAAAACAAAACCTCTTTCTTTAACCTGTGGCCTTTTGGTTTTGCCAAGGCGAAGCCCAAATCCTTTTCAAGAGTGGTTGCAAAATGGCAGCCTAAAGGTCAAATCTGGCCTGCAGACATGTTTCATTTGGAGTATATAATACTGACATATTAGTCCATTTCTGTTGCTTAAAACAAAATACCTGAAACTGGGTGATTTATAAAGAAAAATGAAATATATCGCTTACAGTTTCTGAGGCTGGGAAGTCCAAAGTCCATCTGGTGGTGGCCACGGTGACCCAGGGGTCTCACATTGCAAGATGGTGGAACCAGAGAGAGCAAAGACAGACTCTTCTTTTAAGCCCTCAGAACCAGGCCCCTGACCACCATTTTTAATCCATTCTAATACATACAACTTGGGGGACACAATTCAAGCTTCAGTGAGTTTGGGGGGACATAATTCAATCCACTACATTGACCTTCACAGTGTTTCTTAAATTTTGGAATTTAAAAATAGAGTTATCACAGAGAAATGTGGATTTCTGTCGTCTCTCAACACAGTGGGAAGAGTTGGGTACACCTGGCCCGTGCTCTCATGGTGTAATCACAAGTGGTGCAATTAGCTGAAACTGAGTCACCAAGCTCTCTGTAGAAGTATGTGCTTTCTGTTCATCACAATCCCCATCTTTCCCTATTTTCTGTATGTGTCAGGTGACGAATGTCATCACACATAGGTTGAATACTTCTTGTACCTTTTTCTATCCAAGATAGTATAATAAGAGGTACACTACGAGGCCCAATTACTCATATCAAGAAGAAATGAGGACAGCATCCTTTTTTTATACCTAGCCTACATCACCTATCTATATTTACCAGGTACCAAAGACATCTGTTTGGAAATCCTGCGTTATAGGAATAGATGAGTTGAAAAAGACATATGTTAAACTCTCCTATTTTATCATGTAAAAGGCTTTCTTAAATAGAGGTAGAGTTACATTTGAGAATGAGGTTATGGATTTACTGCATTATAGACCATTTTATCAATGACCAGAACCTGGAGGTAAAGAGATAATGCAGCCCCTAATACCTGGAGGACTTGGGGACTTGAGGAATGGGGTTTACACATGAAGAAAGTGTGCACTGAAACTTGTTCTGTGCCACAGTTTTTATTTCTATAGGATGCTTCCAACCCTGCTTATTTAAAAATAATAATAAATAAAAGAATAATGAAAATAATAAATAATGTTAGGTGTATGATATCCTCAGATAGCTATGCCTTCTTGACAGGTTTTAAGGTTTTTCCAGGCACATAACCAAAATATGCAAAAATTGAAAGAGAAATCAGTGTTTAATGGAATAAAAGGCGACTAGATTTCTGAGTGAATATTTGAACGTATGTAGACTGTAAGGGTGATTTATCTTTGGATATAACAATATACACAGTACACAGATGCTTCACACATAATAAAAGCTTAATTACTGTCCATTTAAAATGAAAAAAAATTTTTTAATTATCATGAGGGAGATATCTGAAAACTATGTTAGCTGTTCACAAAACTATACTGAGAAGAATTTTGACTTTCTAGAAAGACATGTCATGAAATTTCTGACCATTTCCAACACTTCAAATTTCTAACAATTCACAATTACCATTAATGAAAAAGGGTGCTGGATGGTGAGAAAGTGCCCCCTCAGTTAAGAAGTCAGCATGCATGCTAGGCACTTCTTTGTCTAGTGCAAGCCTCTATAACCCTGTGATGCGAATATTATTCCATTCACAAATTATTACATGGTGAAAACCTTTGTAGCCTTTCTGTATTTTTGAAAATATAGATGTATTTGCAACCCCAAGAGCAAGCCATTGAGAACGGATATTAAAGGCAGAAAACAGCTATTCAGGACCCATTACTAAAGAAATCAAAATATCTGTTTCTCATACTTGTTTGCTCTTTTGAAACATTCACACTGGCCAGAGCAATAATTATTGACAAATTAGCTTCCAAGTCATCCTTTGGCACAACAGATCAGTAATAACATCTGTGTAAACGTAATATCAAAGCATAAACACTCAAAGCCACAGAGAAGAAAATAATGCTGTTTGGTTTGGTTTCATTTAAGGGAGCTTATTATATGTTTTTTGAACAAACTGTTTTCTCTATAAAACTCAGCTAGCAAATCTGCCTTGCCTATTATCATTGTGAGGATAATGTAGCAAACAGATGGAGGGTTTCATACAATTTGTTGAACTAAATTTAACAGGTTTGGCTGTGAGTGTTAACTTATTTTTATATTCTATTTGTGCTGTGTTTGTAATAGATGCACACACATGAATAAAAACAGAAAATCTATACACATAGTACAGCTGGTTTGATAATGTTTTCATTATAACATCACATACTACTGATTAGAAGGCCTTATACTTGGGCCATCAAGAAAGTTTGGCTGCAGAGCTGCTCGTGTGGCATTCACATGACAAAAAAAAAAAAATCTTCATCAATAGTGTAGAAACATTTGAACCCTTCTTCCCCCTAGGTGCCAAGTATGAAAGAGACTAGGGCCATATTCATTAAATTCATAATCTACTAAGTGAGTGAACAATTGAACAGTATGGGACAAAACTTAATAGGTGGAATTTCTTTGGCCCAGAAGTCCAAGTAGGAATGTGAAACATGGAGCACTTATGTTCAAAATATGAATCAGGAAAACTGAGTGCTGTTAAATGTTCAATGGCAGTAAGAATCCTCAAACTTCAACTCAACTTTACAATGTGAACACTACTGTTAACAGTAGAAGCTTTCAATTTATTAACACAAAGAACCAACTGAACCATAACTGAGAAACCATTTAAGCAATATCCTCCTAAAATTAGTTATTAACTCCAGTTGCCCGATGATCATATTTTTTATTTACTGAAATGGCAGGATGAAAACTCTAAAAGTAATATATAAGTATGTGATGGTAACTAGAAGTGAAGAGTGCTGGTTATCAGGAACCTCTTTTCTGTGATTAAAAGCAAACTGTGGGTACACAGGCAGACATATGTAAACACATTGTCATACACACCAAAGAAAATCAAAGTAGGCAAAAAAATGGCAAGACGCAAGTCCACGTTCAGAATATTAGACTCTCAGGGATATTGCAGGTAGCTAAGCCTTTCAAATTTCTTTGAATTAAATGGTTCTTTGCTTAAGTGGGCTGTACACGCCAGTAAATTGCAATGTATTTGGATTTGGACCTCTGATGTATGAAAGAACATCTATAATTAGGAAACAGGGCCTGAGCCCTCCAGACCCTGTATTAAAGTCCCTGCTCCCCTTGTCAAGGCTTCCTAGTCCCTCCTCCTCTTAGGCTTGACAGAGCAAAGAGAGGTGAAAGGGTCACTGACTTTAATTTCACTAGCCTTTCCCCAGGTGCCACCCTTAGCAAGATCGTTATTTGGAAGGGATATGAAACCATCTCATTCATCTGGCAGGTTCTCTAATGCTATTTCTGTTTGAATATTAGTAGTGTCTAAACAAAGTTAAAGTGGTGGTGTAGATCAGATATGGACTGCCTAGAGACTCTGTTCTCTAAAGCTCAAGAGAACTCAAAGTTTCACAGTTTCTAAAGAAAACCAGTATCTGTTATGAAGTAAGGAAAGTGATTTTTAAATAATAACCATAGATGCAGCGATGATATATGGACATGAAATAAAGAGAAAACAGTATAAAGCCTGAAAATAAAACAAAGTTAAGAATTGACGTGACAAGTCAGCATCATTGCTGCAGCGAAAAACCTAGTCCATTCCATTGAGTTTGTATCTACATCTATACAGTAAGAATTTACCCTTCAGTCAATCGAGTCGGTATCCTCTCTCCACGGGGTGTAAAACTCTAAAAAACATTATTTTTAAGGTGTTTAAGTTGGTGATTTTAGTTTTATTTTGATTATAATAAATAACACTTTTGTTAGTTCAGTGTCTATATGTTTAGAGACTAAAGTCTTTTACTGAAATTACCAAATCCAACCACCGTATTAACCCTCTATGTTTTCATTTAGATTCTCTTAAAATGTGTACTATTACAAGTATTTTAAATTTTTAAAATTCCCTTCTAGCAACCATTTTTCTTTCAATTAGTGTTAGTACCAAAAATAAAAACAACCATCATTGCCCGTATCCTTCATCTTTCTTTATAACTCAGGACTACTCTTTTCTCCCCACTTCTTACTAAAAAAAAAGAAAGAAAGAAAGAAAAACCCTTGTGAAGATTCTAAGTCTTCTGAATTACTTTAATTGCTCATTTTTCTAAAATATACTTTATTGCCTTCACTCTCTGATTCTATCTTCAGACTTTAAAGAAAGACTTTAGGTGTTTAATTTCTAATTTGTGCCTAGCCCTGTATTAGGCACTGTAAGAAAATAAAAGAGGTGGAACCCATTGTTCCTGCCTTTTAAAAGCCTAGTACTGGGAATACAAAATATTTGGAAGCCTTTGAAAATTTTATTTCTAGCTGAAGACATAAGACATTCATGCAAAGGGTTTATCATCAAGTTCATATATAGTATAGACCAAGTGTGTTATAGAAGTTTCTAGAAAGAAAACATATAACTTCTTTTCAAACTCTCTTGAGATTTGTATTTCTAAGTGGCACCTAAATAAACACAGTTCAGTCATGTTTGGAATATTTAAAATCAATATCAGCATTTCTACCACTTCCTATTATTGTCCCAGATTTCTATACCTGGGTTAGTAATCATTTTAATTCACCAGTTCAGTTTCCTACAGTTGTCCTTAAGACTTTCATTCTCATTCTCCACATCCAACTTTCACATCTGTTTGATTCAAGCTTCTAAATACCTCTCAACTCTGTCCCCACCACCATTGCCTTAGTGAAGGAAACCATCTCATCTCACGTGAAGCATTGCACGCACATTCACTCACCTCTCACTCACTGACTCACCCAGAGCAACTTCCGCTCCTGCAGGCTCCATTCATGGTTCAGTGCCCTACACAGGCATGCCATTTTTTAGATCACACTCTATTTTTACTGTACCTTTTCTATGTTTAGACATGTTTAGATACATAAATACCATTGTGCTAAGTTGCCTACAGTATTTAGTACAGCAACACACTGTAAAGGTTTGCAGCCCAGGAGAAATAGGCTGTACCATATAACCTATGTGTGAAATAGATTTGTGTAAGTACACTCTGTGATGTTTGCACAATGACAAGATTGCCTAATGATGCATTTCTTAGAACATATCCCTGTCATTAAATGATGCATGACTATATAGGATGTGCTCTATCCTATCCTATTGGTTCTGTTTCTTTGGAGAATCCTGGCTAATACAGCTGTCTTGTTGCTATCACAGTAGGATAAAACCAAATAATGAATGTAACTGTTGCTATATAAACTTCAGGGCACCACACCCAAATATAAATGATGTAAAATTCAAATAGATACAGAGGCTTTCCTGTGAGATGAAATGATCATTTCCTTGTTCTTTTTGACATTTGTTTGTCACATCCCACTTCTAAAATTTGTCACAAGGGTTAAAGAGCAGATCTAACAGCCAAAAATGAGCTTTAGAGGGTCAGTGAAGGGTTGGAATGTGCCAGATATCAGAAGCTTGAAGAAGAGATGGAGTTGGTTATGAGCACAGGCTTGGGGATGAAATATATGTTACTGGATTTGGCCAATAAGAAGTACCAAGTTAACCTTCCATACAGCAGGTTCTATAGACTGGAGGTAGTAGGGCTCCATTCAATTGTAAGGGAAAACCCTAGGTCACACAATGTTTTGTTGGAAGTTGTATTTTCAAGAAATACACTCTAGAGGAAGAAAAAGCTCTAGGATGAACACTCTGTAGAGTTATGTCAGAGAACATTTACTTTCAAGGATGTTCTGCATCATCAAATGACCAAGACAATGACTTGATCCTGTAAGATAGCAGTTCTATTTGTGACTTCAAGAATAGAGAAGGTATTTTCATATCTTACCCCTTTGTTCAGGTTTCTCTTCAGATTGTGTGTCAAAGTCCTTAATAAAGAAGTTAAACACAGAACGATAAGAATTTTCCTTAATAAACTATGCACATTTGAGGCCATCAAGATTGGCTAATTTCCCAGATCAAAATCTGCTATTAGACCCACTCATCCCCAGCCCCCGAGACATCAGCACTGAACTGGCAGAGCAGCTGCTGTGCTGCAGGACCAAGCCCAGCCAAATCCCTGCCCCCAAGAGGCTGACCTGCCAACCCCCAAGCCCCGAGGCAATACTGCCAAATAGGCATCCCCTGAGGGATCCAGGCCAGACACCAGGATGGAACAAGTGGACCATGAAACCCTCTGTCACAATGACTGAACACCAACAGAGAGATACCAGAAATATGAAAAACCAAGAAAGTAGGATGCCATTAAAGGAATACAATAACTCTCAAGATCTAGATCCTATAGAATCAAGGGATCCTATAGTCGATCCCTTGAAACGACTGACAAGGAATTTTGAACAACAATTTTAAGGAAACTAAATGAGATACAAGAAAACTCAGTTAGACAACACAATGAAATAAGAAAAGAGTATACAGGACCTGAAAGAATAAATGTACAAAGAAATCAGTGCCATGAAAAAGAATGTAGCAGAGCTTGTGGAGTGAAAGATTCATTCAACAAAATAAAACACAAAACAGAGAGTTTAACCAGCAGGCTAGAACAAGCAGAAGTGAGAATTTCTGACCTTGAAGACAGCCTGTTCAAAATAACACAGGTGGACCAAAAAAATAAATAAATAAATAAAAATTGAAGAAAATCTAAGAGAGATAACAGACAACCTTAAGGGCTCAAAATCCAAATCATGGGTATCCAGAAGAGGAAGAAAAAGGAAATGGCATTGAAAACATATTCAATGAAAAAATAACAGAAAACTTCCCAGGTATAGGGAAAGACACAGATCTTCAGATTCAGGAGACTCAAAGATCCCCCAACATATTCAACCCAAAAAGGTGCTCTCGAAGACTTATTGTAGTCAAATTGGCAAAACTCAAAGACAAAGAGAGAAACTTAAAACCCGCAAGAGAGAAGCATCAAGTCACCTACAAGGGAGTCCCCATCAGACAAACATCAGACTTTTCATCATAAACTATAAAAGCCAGAAGAGAATGGGATGATATATTCAAAATACTAAAAGACAAAAATTGCCAGCCAAGAATGCTTTACCCAGCAAGGCTATCCTTTTGAAATGAAGGACAAATAGTATATTTCTCAGACAAACAAAAACTGCAGGCATTCACTACCACACGACCTGCCTTACAAGAGAGTACTGGGTCTGGTACCTGAAAAACAACCATCACTACCATGAATACACAAGAAAGAACAAAACCTACCAGTAAAATAAAATCTTAACAATAAAGAGGAAAAAAAGGTTTATCTACTATTCCAAGTAATCAACATAGACGACAAATGGTAAATCAGAAAGAAAGGAACAAAAGATATTGAAAATAGCCAAATAAAAATCAATAAAATGCCAGGAGTAAATCAAAACCTTTAAATAATAACTCTAAATGTAAAAGGATTAAATTCCCCACTCAAAAGACACAGACTGGCTGGCTGGATTAAAAAGATGGATGCAACAATATGCTGCCTTCAAGAGACTCATCTCACACATAATGACACAAACAGACTAAGAGTGAAAGGATGGAAAAAGACATACCAAGCAAACAGAAATTAAAAACAAGCTGGAGTAGTTATTCTTATATCAAAGAAGATAGACTTTAAACAAAAACCATGAAAAGAGATAAAGAAGGCCACTATATAATGATAAAATGACCTATCCAACAAGAAGACATAACAATCATAAATATATATGCACCTCAAATTGGAGAAGCCTGATTTAAAAAGAAAATTCTATTACATCTAAAGAAAGACATAGATACTAATACCATAATAGTAGGGAACCTGAATACCCCACTCTCAACATTGGACATATCACCTAGGCAAAGAATCAATAGAAGATCTAAACAACACTTTAGACCAATTGGACTTTGCAGATATCTACAGAACATTTCATCCAACAGCCTCAGAATATTCATTCTTCTCATCAGCACATGGAACATTCTCCAGGATAGACCACATGTTAGGTCACAAAGCAAGTCTCAATAAATTCAGAAAAATTGCAATTATTTGATGTTTTTTTTTCTGACCACAATGGATTAAAATTAGAAATCACTAACATACAAAACTCTGTAAAATATACA
Source organism: Cynocephalus volans (assembly GCF_027409185.1). Lineage (NCBI taxonomy): Eukaryota > Metazoa > Chordata > Mammalia > Dermoptera > Cynocephalidae > Cynocephalus > Cynocephalus volans. The sequence continues at coordinate 30,040,040 of NC_084475.1, forward strand.
AATACATGGAAATAAACAACATTCTACTTAATCACATATGGGTCCAAGAAGAAATTAAACAGTAAGTCAAATAAATTATTGAAACTAGTGAAAATAATGGCACATCATACCAAAACCTGTGGGAAACTGCAAAAGCAGTACTAAGGGGGAAATTTATCACATTAAATGTTTTCTTCAGAAGAATGGAAAGATGGCAAGTAAACAACCAAACACCTGACCTGAAAGAATTAGAAAAACAAGAACATTCCAATCCCAAGTTAGTAGACAGAAAGAAATAGTTAAGATCAGAGCAGAAGAAAATGAAATAGAAAACCAAAAAATAATACAAAAGATCAATGAAACAAAAAGTTGGTTTTTTGAAAAGATAAAATTGACAAACCATTAGCAAGCCTAACTAAAAAAAGAAAAGACAAATAAAAATTGGAAATGAAGATGGTGATATTACAACCAATGCTTCAGAAATACAAAGAATCATTAGAGACTACTATAAAGAACTATATGCCAACAATTTTGAAAATCTGGAGGAAATGGATAAATTTTTGGACACACAGAAACTACCAAGACTGAGCCAAGAAGACACAGAAAATTTGAACAGACCAATAACAAAGAGATTGAAGTGGTTATCAGAAGTCTCCCAACAAAGAAAAGCCCAGGACTGGTTGGCTTCACTGCAGAATTCTACCAAACCTTCAAAGAAGAATTAATACAAATTCTCTACAAAATAGTCCAAAAGACTGAAACAGAAGCCATTCTCCCAAACTCATTCTATGAGGTAAACATCACCCGGATACCAAAACCAGACAAAGATACAACAAAAAAAGAAAGCTACAGGCCAATATCCTTGATGAATATAGGTGCAAAAATACTCAATAAAATGCTAACTAACAGAAGACAGCAACATATACATGAAATTATACACCATGATCAAGTGGGATTCATCCCAGGGATGCAAGGTTGGTTCAACATACGCAAATCAATAAATCTGATCCACCACATCAATAAAATAAAACACAAAAACCATTTTTTTTATCTCTACAGGTGCTGAAAAAGCATTTGACAAAATTCAACATTCGTTCATGAGTCTATAAATTGGGTATAGAAGGAAAGTATCTCAACACAATTAAAACCATATATGACAAACCCACTGCCAATATCATACTGTGTGGGGGAAAGTTGAAAGCTTTTCCCTTAAGAACAGGCACAAGACAAGGATGCCCACTCTTGCCGCTCCAATTCAACATCATATTGGAAGTACTAACCAGAACAATCATGGAAGAGAAGGAAATAAAGGGCCTCCAGATTAGAAAAGATGAAGTCAAACTGTCCCTGTTTGCAGATGATATGATCCTATATATAGAACAGCCTAAAGACTCTACAAAAAAAACTCTGAGTTGATAAATGATTTCAGCAAAGTTGCAAGATACAAAATCAACCCACAAAAATCAGTAGCATTTCTATACTCCAACAATGAACTAGCAGAAAAAGAAATCAAGAAATCATTTATAATAGTGACCAAGAAAATAAAATACCTAGGAATAAAGTTAACCAAGGATATGAAAAATCTGTATGATGAGAACTACAAACCACTGTTGAGAGAAATTAAAGTGGACACAAGACGGAAAGATATCCCATGCACTTGGATTGGAAAAATTAATGTTGTGAAAATGTCCGTGCTACCAAAAGTGATCTAAAGATTCAATGCAACCCCCATCAAAGTTCCAGTGACATTTTTTCTCAGAAATGGAAAAAGCAATCCTAATGTACAAATGGAATAACAAAAGACCGCAAATAGCCAAAGCAATTCTGAGCAAAAAAATAAAGGTGGAGGCATAACACTACTTGACTTCAAATTATACTACAAAGCTATAGTAACCAAAACAGCATGGTACTGGCATAAAAACAGACACACAGACCAGTGGAACAGAATAGAGAATCTGGAAATCAACCCATACACTATAGCCATCTGATCTTTGACAAAGGCACCAAGTCTACACACTGGGGAAGAGATTGCCTCTTCAGCAAATGTTGTTAGGAGAACTGGACATTCACATCTAGGAGAAAGAAACTAGATCTGTACCTCTCACCATATACCAAAATCAATTCAAAACGGATTAAAGAATTACATATATGTCCTGAAACAATAAAACTCCTTGAAGAAAACATAGGGGAATCACTCCAGGAAGTAGGATTGGGTACAGACTTCATGAATATGACACCAAAAGCACAGGCAACCAAAGGAAAAATAAACAAATGGGACTATATGAAACTAAAAAGCTCCTGCACAGCAAAAGAAACTACTGGCAGAGTCAAAAGGCAACAAAGAGAGTAGGAGAAAATATTTGCAAAATATACATATGACAATATCCAGAATATAGAAGGAACTCAAACAACTTAACAGTAAAAAACCCAGAAACCCAACTAAAAAATGAGTAAAGGAGCTGAATAGGCATTTCTCAAAGGAAGACACACGAATAGCCAACAGACACATGAAAAAATGCTCAACATCACTCAGCATTCGGGAAATGCAAATCAAAGCCACTTTGTGATACCACCTCATGACAGTTAGGATGGCTAATAGGCAAAAGACTGAGAATGATAAATGCTGGTGAGGTTGCAGAGAAAAAGGAACCCTCCTATACTGTTGGAGGGACTGCAAAATGGTGCAGCCTTTATCGAAAATATTATGGAGGTTCCTCAAACAATTACAGATAGATCTACCATACGACCCAGCTATCCCACTGCTGGGAACATACCCAGAGGAATGGAAATCATCATGTCGTAGGGATACTTACACTCCCATGTTTCTTGCAGCTCTATTTACAATAGCCAAGAGTTGAAACCAGCCCAAATATGCATCCTCAGATGTGTGGATATGGAAAATGTGGTATACTTACATGATGGAATACTATTCTACTATTAAAAAAAAAAAAGAAAAAACTACCATTTGCAGCAACATGGATGGACTTAGAGAAAATTATATTAAGTGAAATAAGTCAGGCATAGATATAGAAATACCGCATGTCTCACTTATTTGTGGGAGCTAAAAATAAATAAATAAATAAACAAACAAACAAACAAACAAATAGATGGGGCAGCAGGGGGAGGAAGACACAACAATCACAACAATTCCTTGAACTGGTTAAGACAAGTGAACAGAGATGATGTTGATGAAGGAGGGAGAATGGAGGGGGGGGAGGAATTGGTAAAGGGACAGGAAAATCAACTACATTGTATATTGATAAAGTAAAATTTTTTTTTTTAAAAAGCTGCTATCAGTTCACTGTTTCTTTACCCAACATATTTTTATCAAATCTTAAATTATCTGCTGTGCTTTGACAAGCGAGAGAAACATCAATTCCTAATAAAATGTGGCCTGATATTATCTAATGTGTTAAATCTAGGGGTCATTTCAAGAACACAAAGTTTAATAGAACTCCTTAAGGACCGTATTAAATAAATATCCTTTTTTTTGCAGTAACTTCAGACCATATTTGTTTTTAATTGCTGGAATAAATTACTTATGTTCAGATGGTTTTAGACAGATCCACACAGTTTATTCATTGGTGCGAGTGCTGATGTGCAAACAGCAAGAGGCTGAATGCATGCATAATCAATAATGCATCCAGAGGCTCTCAACTGAGTTTAGTCAGAGTATCTGTTAGACCTGTCTCTCAATATCTCATCTCTTTAGCTAATTATCCAAACATTCTGGGGAAACTTGGCTGCATTAACCCTCTTTCCTTTGGACAATGAGGGGAAATAAATTACCCTCAGAGGGATGAAAAGTATTTTTCTGCAGTGGCTTTCTACATATTAGAAGCTGTGTCTCCATGATTATGCATGTACATATTTCAGAGTTCTTTATTTATTCAACATTCACTCAAAAACATTTATTAAGTGCTTTCTAGATGCCAGGCACTGTTGGAGATAGACCAGCCAGGGTCCCTGCTGTTTGTATATCGTTTAGCAAGAGAAGACAGGAAATGAACAAAAATAAAGATATTTTTGATCATAAATAATTTTACAGCTAGTATATATAAATCCTAAAAAAAAATAAAATAATAAACTGGGTTGGTAGTGCTAATTATACCAGCTAGTTAGGGAAGTCCTCTTCAAGGAAGTGTCTTTGAGATGAAAATTTGGGAAAAGAGATATCTAAGGCTTAGGGGTAGACCAGAGAGCAGAGGGCAGAGATTAGGGGTGAGAGGGGTATGAGGGGAAACTGTATGAGGTCTTGTAGATTGCAGTTGGGAGTTGAATTTTATTCTAACTTGATTTGGAAGTCACTTGAGTATTTTGAGTTGGGGAGTGACATGATCTGCTTTTCCTTCCTTCTGCCATTACCCCCTTGCACTTTCTCAGATGCCTAACATTCAGTTTTTGCGTAAGTTTTCTGAGTCAATATTTCAGATAATATGTTCCCTGTATAGTTCCTGTCTAAGTAGCCTCATTCTGTGAAGTGATAGTAGTAGTATTGTAGCTCTTTTTTATAATTGCATCACTTTCTCAACATTTTTGGTTTAATATCACATGAAATCAAACTGAGTCAGTTTCATTTTATCAGTTTCCACACTGACAGCCTATGGGTCACATTCAACCCATAGACATGTTATATTTGGTCCATTCGGAATTTTGCAAATTGAGAAATTTAACATATACGTTGAGAGTAATGTTATGAGCTTATTTGTATATATCCAAAGGTTCATATCTGGGAAATGATATTAGAGAAAGAGCTTATGGGAAGGGACTTAAGGCAAAGCTAAAAGACAAAGAGTCTGGGGAGGCAGGTTTTACACAGTCAAGGGTGAAAGCCTGGAGATCAGCATTCAGTGTATATGGCACACAATGTTTGGGAAGTCATCACCTTATGTACAGAGCTAAAGGGATCTAAGAGTCACTATGTACAATGAACTCATATTGCATAGGTTCACATCTCAGCTCTAACTCTCATTAGGTGTATGACTTTGGACAAGTTACTTTATCTTTCTATGCTTCAATTTGCTTTTTTACAAAATTGGGATAAAAAGCACTTTCTTTACAGGAGTGCTATGAGTATTAAATGATTAATACATATGAAGCATTGAGAACAATGTCTGTCACTTAGTAACATTTAATAAGCTATTATTATTGTTAACATTCTTTTTTACAGATGAGAAAATATGACACTCAAACAACTAATTGACATGGCTGAAGTTACTCAACATGTTAAGGGAAGAGTCAGATCTTGAAACCAGGTCTTTTAAGAGGCTCTGCTGGACAGATTGCTGGATTAAGTTTATGGTTTAATGGTGGTCATAAGCATGGTTCTGAGGGCTTTAAAAGGAGAGTGCATGAGGTGCTCTCTCTCTCTCTCTCTCTCTCTCTCTCTGGACCCCCATTTTCTGCCAGGTGAGACCCCTGCATTGCCAGAAAGCTCCCACCAAGGAAGACCCTCACCAGATCTATTCCCTGGACTTTGGACTTCCCAGCCTCTGAAACTGTAAGCAATAAATTTCATCTTTTTTTTTTTTTTATAAATTACCCAGTTCCAGTTATTTTGTTATAAGCAACAGGATCTGACTAACACAGCAGTTAATGTTGCAGTCCCAAGTCTGAAGGCAATCTGGAGGCAGAATTCCTTCTTCTTTGGACCTCAGTGTTTTCTCTTAAGGTTTTTAAGTGATTGGATGAGATCCACCCACATCCTGGAGGATAATATGCTTTACCTAAAGTCTATTGATTTAAATGTTAATCACATCTAAAAGATACCTTCACAGCAACCTCTAAACCGATGTTTGATGAAAAATTGGGTGCCATGGTCTAGGCAAGGTGACACATAAAATTAACCATCACAACAGTTAATATTATTCCAGTTTTACAGATAATAGAATAGGCTTTTTAAGGCTTATTTAATGAAAGTTAGCAGCCATCACATATCAAAACTCACACTAGAAACCAGATCTTTATACTTATCATATGTACATTTCACAAGCTATATCACCTCTTATATTATTGTAGTAGATTTCAATTTTGTGGGAGTAAGTTTTATATTCCCTCTAATAAGAGACCCAGAATCCAGACTATATTTAGCTCTTACTTGATGGCTGAAACTCCACACCTGCCCGATGTCGAGAGCATAAAACTCCCTTTGAGGATGTGGGAACTGACACATATGATGTGAACCTTTAAGGGCAAACTAAGACATCAAGTTTGAAATGTTACCCAAGAGAGCCCTTCAGAATTCACAAAAAGCTACTTTACATTTCAACGTAAATTTCCAAAATCCAAAAGTATTTTCCCTGTACAGAACCAGATAGTACAGGACATAAAACTTTATATCAAAAATTAACCTTGATGTGAAAGACAATGCCAAGAGAATAAGAAGGTAAGTCACACACTAGGAGAAAAATTTGCAAAGGACATATCTCACAAAGAATTCAATCTCAACAATAATAAAATGAGTAAACCAATTAAAAAAATAGGGCAAAGGACCTGAACAGACATGTCACTAAAGAAGATATACAGATGGCAAATAAAGCATATGAAAAGAGGCTCAACATCACAGGTCATTTGGGAATTGCAAATTAAAACACTGTGATACTGCTATACACCTATTAGAATGGCCGGAATCCAAAACACTGATGATACCAATTGCTGGAGAATAGTGGGACATTAGAAGCTCTCATTCATGGATGGTGGGAATGCAAAATGATACAGCCACTTAGGAAGACAGTTTGGCAGTTTCTTATAAAATCAAACATATTACTTCTATAAGATCCAGCAATAGTGCTCATTGGTGTTTACCCACGTGAACTGCAAACTTATGTCCAAAAAAAACCTGCACACAGAGGTTTTATAACAGCTTTATTCATAATTGCAAAATTTGAAAGCAACAAGTTATCTATTTTTTTTTTAAAGATCTCAATGGGCTTTATTGAGATTCTAGAATCAGGCAACATGTTATTCCATAAACGAGAATAAGTGTCCTGATGAGCCAAACAGAGAAGGTTAGCTTTATAGACAGAAAAAGGCTGAAGAAAGCAGAAACAAAGAACAAAAAATAGATCGGTCAAGTTACTTTCAAAGTTTCCAAGTTACTTTCCTTGTAAAATGGGGACAGGAAGACAGAACAATAGAAAAATAAAATCAGGATACTTCAGGCTATCTCTTTTTCATGAGGATTAAAAGAGAGGAAACTTCATTATCATACCTGTTGAAGACTTAAAGTGGCCTGTTGGAAAAAATTGGCTGTTATCTTTTTCTTGACTTCTCGAAAGCTCAGACCACAGCCCAAGTGACATAGAAATTAGCAGGAGTGACTCCATTTTGACTTTGAGTCATGTCTTTTGGGACCTAGTGCAGGAACTTAGTCCCAAACAATGGCCTCCTATAGTTATTGTTTAACAATTCCTCCCTTTTGGTCAGGCTCTCACCTAGGTGAGCCCTGACCAGACCTTAGGGCACTGGTGCCACTTTCGGTTACTGTCATTCTGGGTTCCCGGTCTCAGCATGCAATCGATAGTTTATGGTGTCCTCATTACCAGGCATTTCTTTGCATTTTGGTTGTCCCAGCCCGTTTGACCATTGACAGACCAGTTGACATTTGGTGGGTGACTGCACAAAAACATTTAAAACTTTTTAGAGAATACAGCACACCAGGGAGGTTACTATTATTACTATTATTATTATCTGGAGGATAATACCAAGAGTTTGGAGTATGCTCCTTAGCCAGGGTCCCCATGAACCAAACCAACTAAAATGGAACAGATCAAAGAACAAGTCAGATGAGGAGTCTACCCATTTTAACCAAGTAGACCATTTATTAATCCTTTGTCACTGAGTCTCCATAGTACCTGATGTGTTTATCCATGTGCTACAAGTAGTGTTAGCAACCGCACAAATTCTTCTTCATTCACTTAGTAGGTAATCTAGCATCCCATGCCTAGGTTGAAGCAGGGAGTAACAATTTGCAAGTTACCCACAGAAGCTACTTATTTTGAAATTTTTACTATAGCATCATCCTTTCAAGTGAAAGAGGAAGGTAAAATTAAGAAAAATATTAAGAGCGGTAAGAGTCTCATTTTATTAGGAAATTTTATTCTGATGATCTTGGGAAACAAAGCTGTCCACAGCATGAAGTCAGCAACTCCTCATCCTGGTTTGTAGTTTGAATGCCTCTGGTTATGGCTTCAGGTGTTTTTGGTGAACTCTCAGTATGACCCACACATAACATATGAAAATTGTCCCTTGAAATTTACATCAAGTTGTCCATCTTCAGCTCACAGGTCTTCAGAAATGGAGGAGCTCTTATTCTTTGAGAGTTGTAGACAGGGATTAGAGAATAGAAGAATTCAGAATCCAGTCCAATCTGCAGGTAGATAATAGAACTTGAAAACAGTAAACGGGGCTACGATCTAATAACAGGTGTATCATAGTTTTTTTTGAAGCATAAGTTTTCTCTCTGTAGTCACCCGCATTTCTACCAAAGATAACCATGGCAAGACCGTAGCAGGAATAACCACATAGGTAACTATTAAATTTGTTCTGTTGGACATTTTGACAAGGAATGCTAGACTTTTTAAAATCTTGAGGCTAGGAAGCTAAACCAAGGCAGACAGACTTTGCCTGCTGTATCTGACATCTTAAAGTTCCTAGGCATACAAGGAAGTGACAACTTTTTACTGACCGTAAGGTTCAGAACATTTGCAGCTGGGCATTCTATGCATATATTCAAATATGACATTCCAGTCAAAGCCTTGGTAATATAACCAATGTTTCCAATTTATGTTCTGTTAAAGAGAACAGATTATTATAGAACTTATGCAAATAACCATACTGCCATACAAATAAGAATACTCACAAATAGTTTCTAAATTCTGGAGGAACCAGGTAGAGAGGAAAAACAAATGTTTTAATTTCTGTCTACAAAAATATACTTTACTGAACTGCTATAGCTTTAAAAAGTTTTCGTAAATCTGGAAAACAAAAACACTAAAAGAACCAGCAATGTTTAAAAATAAAGAAACTGTAAAAACCCATAATTCTTCAGCAGTTCATTCAGTTTTATGTAATTAACGTTTGCTCTGTTTGACCTTGGTTAGCTGTTTCACGAACCCATCAGTTTCTTCATTAGAATTTTGGAAATTCAATCCATTAGCATGAACTCAAAGCTATTAGACCTGGACCTTTCAGAGTTTTTTCATTCTTTCATGAACTTTCTTGAAGACATGACACTTTGAAATTATAATTGTTTGCAAAGAACTTTGAGAAAAGGCATAAAAATAAAGTAGATAACTGTGGACATCAAGAGTTAAAATGGGCAAAAATATCTGATGAGAATTACACAACTGACAAGAAAATTTATTTATTTTTGTGGCTTATAACAATTTCAAATAACCAAAATTTTGACTTAGAGCATTTAGACCAAGACACAGATTTCTAGGAATCTCATACAATTTGGAACACATACTAATAATATACCTATATATCTCAAAGAAGATCAAACATCACTTCCTGTTTGACAATGCTTCCCATATAATTTAACCAATCAGATAAGTCAAATTAGTTTTAATATCTCTCTTTTATAGATCTTTCAAGAAGTTCCAGGGCCCTTGCAACATCGCAAAGTTAGTTTGAGTCAAAAAGACTTAAATTTTAGATTTTGATTTTGGGAATTTTGTCAGATAACAAAGGTTTAAAACAATTAAATAGGATCATGAATCATTATGAAATAAAACCAAAGTGACAAAAGATTTCAAAGGCACAAAGCACAAGAAACTGACTTGACGAAACACATAATCTGTTTCCTAGGCCAGTCACCTAAAAGATAAAAACCTCACAATTTTTATTAAGAGCAGTTCAGCTCTTGGAGAAAATTCTGTTGTACCAACGTAGGGGAACAAACTCTAGCCTTGCATCAATGTACTTTTGATATTAATGCTGGATTTAAAAAGAAAAACCTATAAATAATTCCCTTATAATTTTTGCCAACTTGATCACACATAAAAATCCTTTCATAAATTTACCTTTTACAAACCACTATTACTCAGACGTTTCCATGACATGTTTAGACTTTCTGTTTTGTCCTGTGCTTCCTTTGTATTTATATCTCTCTCTCCTACTTGCAGGTTCCTTTCTATCTTGTTTCTATTTTCTTCCTAAATTTACTTTTTGAAACAATCTTTAATAACCTTTAAATTTAGACAACAATGCTCCTTTTTAATAACACCTCTTATTTTTCTTGTACACTTTGCATACAGAATTGTTTCCTTGTTTTTAGTAGTTTTAGTTACATATATTAGTTAGAATTTTTAACGCTCAGTAACATTAAATTTGTGAAAACTGAGGAAGTAAACTATTTTGAACTATTTGTCACCGTCATTTTATAAATCTACATTTTATAGTTTCTAGAAACATGTACTTCCTCATTAAACAATTTTTTCATGCTTACTAACAGACCCCAATATATGTAGCTTTTCTATACTATATAAAAACAAGATGTAAATGTATATAAAGTTTAAACTTAATAATCAATGTTTTAGTATTTTAAATGACCCAGACATTTAATGAATATCTATTATTTAATTTCACCTCAAAGTTTCAAGTTGCCAAAAAGGCTTTTTTTATCTATGAAGAGTTTGTTTATAAACATCTGTGCCTAATTTACTTATTTGTAACAACCATGCTTGAACTGTTCTATGAGACATTGAACAAAAATATCATCTCAAGTTATTTTCTTTTTAACCAATTTCACAGCATGCACGTATTAGGCAATTGCCACCTAAGCAAGAATGCTAAAGTTAAATATATGGGTGTTTTGCTGATCAGAAGGTATAGCTGTTTTCATTAACACAACAATATTCAGCTACTGTTAGTTACCTAAGATTTACCTAAGTCATGTGAACTAAAAGACATTTGAGTTAGGTTCATTTTGGGGGGGGGATAAAATATTGATTAAAGCACTTACTTTTTTAAGCTCATTAATTAGAGCTCTTTTATATATTTTGGTAGATAAATATCACATACATATAACACATATAGCCATACCGACACAGAGACAGAAGCCAATCTTATAGCTTTCATTACGATTTTTCACTTTCCAGTTTTTAGTTTCTCCCCCTTTAAATTATCTATCTTGTGATCACCTATTCCATGGCCCTAAAAATTGTTAGCTGGGAACCCCAAAATTTGCACTTCCAAAGGGATGACTCCCAGATGATAGGAGATAGAAAATTTGCCCAAAGAAAGGTTTATGCAAAGATCTAATTTAGACAATTTACAGAAAAAGCAACTTAAACAAAAGTAAAGTTTGTTACATAAACTTTAAATGAATGTTTCCCTCACTGCAAAATTTCTGGTGACATAGGTGCTAGGAGGGAGACAATAAAGATTTCTTTTATGGATGTAAATTTATTTTCTTTTAGAAGAGTTTCAAAATAGCCAACTAGATGTCAGAAAGTTGTATTTTGGCTTATTTCCTAATTAGATTACTTACTTCAGGATGGAAACTATATCAAATATGGTGAAAAAAAGCATCTTTTTTGCCTGCTTGACTTGGAAGGGCCTCACCTTTATAAATACTTTCTCTAGCTTCTTTTTGGCTTCAGGTTGGGATAATAACTAATCAAAAAGGATGGTAGATTTAATTTTCTCATCAATTAGTAGATTAAGCTTTTTTATTTGGTCTCTGTATTAGTCCATTTCTGTTGCTTATAACAAAATACAAAGAACTGGGCATTTTATAAAGAAAACAAAATTTATTGCTTACAGTTTCTAAGGCTGGGAAATCCAAAGTCCATCTGATGGTGGCAACAGTGACCAAGAGGTCTCACACTGCAAAATGGTGGAAGCAGACAGAGCAAGAGAGAAAGACAGACTCTCCTTTCTCTTCTTTTAAAGCCTCAGAACCACACCCCTGACCACCATTTTTAATCCATTCACAACAATCTAATCACCTCTTCAAGGCTCCACCTTTCAATCACCATGATAGGATTTCTTACCCTCTTAACAATCGCAATGGGGCCAAGTTTATAATACGTAAAACTTGGAGGACACAATTCAAGGTTCAGTGAGTTTTGGGGGGCATAGTTCAACCCACTACAGTCTTCCATGAACAGCCTTTCAAAGAGGCAATACAAAATGTTGAAGCTTTTGGGTTCCCTAATTTGGGTGCTCTTATTTAGAAATGTACTTTAGACCCTCCAAGACCCAGAGCCATTCCCAAAAACAGACAAATGAAAGACTTAAGTTAAGCTTTGAGAGGTGGCAACAGTTTATCGTAGTGCAAACAGGGTGCAACCCACATTTCAGTCCAGCTGCATTACACTAGCTGCAAATGGGGTACAACCTGTGTGGCCATATTCTTTGAGCTCCCACAGCCTTTTGGATGGTGCCTGCAGGCACAGGCTTTATAAATCACATGCCCCAACAGATAGAAAGTCAAGCTGAGTTCTCAGGACAAAGAAACAAAAAAACAGGAAAGCGCAACAGATGTTCATGGGAGGGAAAGGATCGATCTTTGGAATGTCCCACAAAAAAGCCATCATCATTCTCAATTATTTTTAGTAAACTTTTGTCTCTTTTGTAAATATTTGTGGCTTCTGGGGCCATAATTCTTACACATGAAAAAGGCAGGCATACTGGAGGGAAGAGTACTCAAATCTTTAGAAATTAGGATCCCATTCTTATGCTGGTCTTGGGTCTTAGAGCTGAGATGGCTTTGGCTCAGAGATCTCCTTGATCTACCAAGCCAATGATTTTCCAATTTCTGTCTGACACAGTCAGACACCTGAGGCCTCCCTTATCTAGCATGCAGTATAAAAAAGGAACCCACATACCTGTGAATTCCAAAAGCTGTAGTTCACAGTTCCTGCAGTAATAGCCACTTACAGCAACTGCTGTCAATTGCCTTGTAAATTGCAGCCCTTCTTGCCAGTAACTCATCAGCCACTGCAAACCAGTCACGTGCCCTGCCACAGCACCAAACTAATACTTGATCCCCAAAGTCAAGCACGGTCATAGCATAAACTAACTGTTTATTGGTACCCCATGGTTAAACACTCTTTCACGTAGCAAACTAACCTACGGTACCCCAAAAAGCCAAAGAGACAGAGAGCTCAAATGCAAAGAGAGCAGAGCTCGGAGCTGAGAGAGACTCACAACTCTGAGGGCTACATGAGGAAGACAGTGGTCCCCCAAAAGATGGACTTAGTGACGACTTCTGCATTCCTCACGAGTTCTCAGGGGTCATCAGAAGTCTCCTTCAGGCACCTTCGTGGTCACCAGAAATGTCAAAGAACAAAATTACAGCACATTTAGTTAAAGATCTCAATTGGCTTTATTGCGACACTAGAATCGGGCAACACATGATTACATAAAGAAGAATAAGTGTTCTCCCAAGATGTTTTTCAGTAGGTGAATGAGCAACTAAACTGTACTACATTCAGACAATGGAATGTTGTTCAGCACTAAAAATACTCTCAAGCCACGAAATAACTCAGAAGGAGACAACCTATGGAATGGGAGAAAATATTTGCAAATCATATATCTGACAAGGTATTAATATCCAAAATATAAGGAATACAAACAATTATAGCAAGATAATAAAAATAATAATAATAACCCAACTGAAAAATAGGCAAAGGACCTGAACAGATATTTCTCAAAAGAAGGCATACAGATGGCCAACAGGTATATGAAAAAATGCTCGATATCACTAATCATCAGGGAAATGCAAATGAACACACCAATGAGATATCTCCTCACATCTGTTAGAATGTCTGTTATTAAAAAGATGACAAGTACTGGCAAAGATGTAGAAAAAAAGGAAGCCCTTGTATACTATTGGTGGGAATGTCAATTGGTAAAGCCATTATGGAAAACCGTATGGAAGCTCCTCAAAAAATTAAAAATAGAACTACCATATGATCCAGAAATCCTGTTTCTGGTTGTACATCCAAAGGAAATGGAATCAGTATCTCCGAAAGATAGCTGTCCTCCCATGCTTACTGCAGCATTACTCATAAAAGGCAAGATATGGAAACTACCCAAGTGGTACCAACCTAAGAATCCGTAAAGAAAATGTGTTATATGTACATGATAGAATATTATTCAGCCTTAAAAAAAAAAGAGAGAGAGAGAGAGAGAGAAAATCCTGCTATTCGCACCACCATCAACAAGTCTGGAGGACGTTATGCTGAGTGAAGTAAGCCAGGCGCAGAAAGACAACTACTGCATGATCTCCTTCATATGTCCAATCTAACAATGTCGCGCTCATAAAAGCAGAGGGTAGAATGGCATTTGCCAGGGGCTGGTGGGGAAAAGTGGGGGAATGGAGAGAAGTTGGTCAAGGGGTACAAAGTGTAAATTATACAGAATGGATAAGTTTTGGAAATCTAATGTACAGCATGGTGCTGACAGTTAATAATACTTTATCCTAAGGTGAAACTTGCTAAGGGAGTAGCACTCACCAAAAAAAAGAAAAGAAGTGACTAGTGAGGTGATAGATAGGTTAATTAGCTGGATAGTGATAATCATTTCACAATGTACATATAATCAAAACATCATGTTACACACCTTACACATACACAATTTTTATTTGTCAATTATACCTCAATAAAGCTGGAAAAAATAAAAAGAATGGAAGCAAAAAGACATGCAGAAACCTTAAGTACTTATTACTAAGTGATAAAAGCCAGTCTGGAAAGGCTAAGTACTGTATGATTACAACTATATGGCCTTCTGGAAAAGACAAAACTACGAAGACGGTAAAAAGATCGAAGGTGGTAAAGGGCTAGAGGGGAGGAAGGATGAATAGGCAGAGCACAGAGAATTTCTAGGGCAGTGAAACTATTCTGTGTGACACGACAATTGCAGGTACATGTCATTACACATTTTTCAAAGCCCATGGAATGCACAACACCAAGAATAAGCCCTGATGTAAACAATGGACTTTAGGTGATAATGATGTGTCGACATAGATTCATCGATTGCAACAAAGGTGCCGCTGCAGTGTCGATAGTGTGTAAGGTTGTGAGTTGGGGGCATGGGGGGAGTATCTGGGAATGCTTGTACTTCCCACTCAATTTTTCTGTGAACCTAAAATTGCTCCAGAAATAATGTCTATTTTTTTTTTAAGGTACTTTGGGTTTTGAGAAGAAAATGTGTAAATACAAGTGTAGACTGATAAACTGCAAAGTAGAGAAAGGTGTGTAAATAATACTGTGAATAGTGGTTTGTGCCGAGTCGTACCGGAAAGCCTGCTGCTATACAGTGGGATATCTGAATTCAAATCTCAATACATACGCTTTGTCACTCAATATGTACATCAATCTGGGAAAATTCCTTCAATCTCTCTTACTTGTCTAGCTAGCGAATTAGTGGCCTGACCAGAACCCATAGCTTCGTCTATTTATCACTAAATGTGTACGTGTTATCTACACTCAGTTGCTGAAACGGTTCATCAGATTTGGAATGTCCGGGATTCAACACATGATCTTCACCCTCCCTGGCAAACGCGGCCCTCATTCGGTGTCACCTACCCGAGTCCGTCTATCTGCTCAAGCTCTGAACTTAAAAATTGTCTTTGACACCCTTATTTCTCTCCCACCGTGACACCATTTAACCAATCATCAGGTCTCATAGATTTTATATTCTAGGAACTCTAATATCTCTCCCCTTCTCTCCATTTCCAGTGCTGCCAGCCTAGTCCCCAAACTGCCATCATATCTCACCTGGTACAGTCCTCTCACTCTCCCACTCTCGTCCTTTCCGCCCCCCACTCCCACTGCCCCATCCAGTACAGTCAGTCTGAATAATCTTTTTGAAAGCAAATATAATCATGTCATCTTCCCCACAAGTCAAATATCACTTCCTAAAAGACTCATTCCCACCCTCCAAGACCATGATAAATTCTCATGGTACTGTCCCTTCCCATCATAGTTCTTGTGCAATTTTTATTTATTTAGGTGATTCTTTGATTAATATCTGAAAAGAATCTACCTGTTTTTTGATCACCATTATACTCCCAGTATATATTTATCACATAGAAGGACTCAATATATATTATTGAATGAATGAATGTTCCCATATGTAAAATTAATAGAATAAGATACTTTAGACTTCCAAAAAAACTATTAACTTAGTACCATTCCCCCTCCCCCCCAAAAAAAGAAGATCTAAGGTTGCTGAAAGGGAAAGTTCGAATGATTTCTGAGCCTTCTTATTTATTGAATCTGTGTTTCTAAAAGGCTACCATGAACAGCAAAGAAAAGACCCCCTCACCATGCCCTGGGAAAAGTGACACAGAGAAAAGTGCATATGTAAACTCTTAATGAGAAGGAGGGGGGATAATTTGGCTGGTGGAGAAGACGCAAAACTGGATGTATTTGTAGGGTGTCCCTATAAGGTGAGGAAATGAAACCATGGCCCCTGGAGAATTCAAAGACAGTATAGTAAAATATGGTCTGGGTTTGATAGTAAACCAAGCAAATCTATCCACTGAGGGAGGGAGCAACGTCCTAGGATTTTGAACAGAGAATAGCAAAAAATAGAACAACCCAAAAGAATTACAGTAAAGCAACAAGAAGGCAGGCACCATTTTGAGGAGGTCCAAAGGAAGGGTTCCCCATGTTTATAACCATTAAGAACTAGATTGGCAGACTTTCAAAAGATCACAAATTTGGCAGGATGAGAGAAGGGGGATTTGCCAGATCAATATACCAACCACTGACAGGAAATCTGTCTATGTTCATGAAGCATATTTATATACATGTATGGTGAGAGTTTCTGTCCCATATATCAGATAATCCCAGGACAGCTGGGAGAGGGGACCGTAACAGTCCTACAGTATTCCATAATACAATGACATTCGGCTACTACTGCAACACCCAACACCAGTTTTTCATTCCTGCCCCAGTAGATCTTAAACCACAAACAGCATCTTCAATTTCAAGAGCTTTTATCTGAAAGACCTGGAGATAAGGCAAATATAGACATTGCCACATGAAAGAGGATCCTTTAACCAGGTGAAGAAGATCAAATATTCCTCCTGAGCAGTGAATATAAAGTCAGGAATTTTCTTTTTTGTAAAGTTAAGATATAACGAAATCTTCTGGATGGAAGTGTCCAACTGAGACTAGACGTTTCCCCTTCCTCCCACTCCAGAACCTATTGAAATTACAGGAAAAGAGTCACAGGGCTATAAATCTAGAATATGGAAAATAACCTATTCCAGGGCAGTAAATGTCAATAAATAGCTAAAATAGAAAAGAAATTTAAAATGCCAATAAGTGACATAGAAAGAGGAAAGCTGCAGACTAGGATATTTGTGAAGGGGGTTTCAGTGGTACAGGGAGTAGAATCCTGGAGATATTGCGAAGTACAAATTGGCAGATCAGTGGATGGGACTCGGAGGTGGGGCTGAAAAACAGGTTTAATAGAAAGGCTTCTGTATATGAACGATCAACCCCGGTACCCTTCCCTTACACACGCATACAGAACGAGCTTCCTGCCCACTCATATTAGAGCTAAGTCTGCCATCGACCAGCACCTCTGTGTACAAAGAGCTCTCAGGAGACCTTCCTATTTTCCTCATTCTAGAATATGAATGGATACCCAGAAATCAGCGATCATTTGAAGAAAACCTATTTTATATAAAAGAACCACTAAAATAAACAAATAGAAAAACTAGAGGAACTATATATTTTTCACACTTTAATTTCTAATAGATATACTGAGAAATGTTTAAAAAAGACATGTGATCTATGAAATAAGAACAGAATGCAATGAAAAAAGGAAAAACCAGGAAATGAGAAAAACACTCATAAAAATTAAAAGTATAACTAAAAAAAAATTTAATGCAATCAGAACTTTAAAAGATAAAGCTGAGAAATCCTTCCAGAATGTGGAATGAGAGAAAGAAAAAGAGAAATAAAAAACAGAGAGAGAGAATCAATCTAATAAGTCAAACATTTGACTAATAGAATTCTAGAAAGAACAGAGAAAAAAAAGAAAATATTATTATTAAAGAAGTAATTTTTAAAATCCCCAAAGTTTGAGAGAGAGAAATTTACAAATTTTAAAGAATCCAAAAGATATTAACAAAAGATCCATACTTAAACTTTGCAAAATTCAGATCAAAGCGATAGAGAAATCTAACAATGAGAACGAAAAAACAAAGAAAAGGCAGAGCGAGAACAAGCAAAATGCAGGTTCCACAAAGGAAAAGAAAGTCAGGCTTCCATAGATTTTTTCATTAGAAGTAGTAGCTAGAAGACAGTTGTGCAAGATTTTTAAAATACTGAAGAAAAATATTTTGATACTGGAATTCTACTCCCAGACAAATTTCAGGTAAATGTAAAAAGAAGATAAATCCATTTTCTGACATGTATTGCCTCAGAAAGTTTACTTGTATTCTGCAGAAGATGCTGGAAGATACCCCCAGTAAAGCAAGAGAGGAAACCAAGAAAGATGTAACATATAAAGAACAGTGGAACAAACCAAAATATGCAGGAAGAGAGATCCAAGGGTGGCAGTCTACCAAGTAACCTGTGCAGTTTATAATCAGAATCAACTGGATCCATGACATCTTCAAGAAAAAAAAAAAAAGAAATGAAATATAATTATTAGAGAATAATAAAAAGCTGTGAAATAGTGTAGGTATGGTAAAGTAAGCATGAATTTTTTTCTCAAAAATTGGGGAGAGGGCAATCATAAACCCCAGAAAAAAAATGTACAAAAAAGAAATGGACTAATATAAAATAAATTAGAATCTAATTCTTTTTTTTTTTTTTTTTTTTTTGCCGCTGTCACACTATCATTTGTTTAATAAGGAAAATATCCAATTCACTGTAAATAAAATATCTCAGAACTTCACTTAAAGACAAGCATCTCTCCTCCATCAGCTCAGGGCCACCTAAGGCAGGAAGCTTGTAGAGGGGACTGTGCAGGTGGCTGCTTCTCTATTTCCTTGCCCCTGGTCCCTGCCCCACCTGCTCTCACCACAGGCTGTCTGGCTCCTCTGGTTTGGAGCTGGGGGGAGGAAGGTGACGTGGGGTGAGAAAGGCCCCCGTGACTGACACTGTGGGGATCTGGCATGAGCCTCTTTGGCTGGGCAGGTGCAGGTGCAAAGCTGGCTCTCCCTCTTTGGGGTTCTTTCTTGGAGTTTTCCTAAACAGAAAAGGGAGTCTCCAACCATACTTCCCAAGAAACAGGTATTTTGGTGGCACCTCCTCCAGGTAGCTTTTTCTGACTGCCCCTCAGCCCTCGGGCATCCAGGGATTATTTATCCTGTTTGGGTCCCAGGCTCCTCCAAGCTCTCCTCGCAGGCAGAACCTAAAACCCTCCTGCCTGAAAGCCATGTGGCCTGTCCACCTTGTCCCCCACTGTGGACTGTGCCCAGTCTTTCGTGTGGGCTCCTTCAGGAGTGAGTTGGGCACCAGCTGCCTGGAGTCTGTGGAGGTCAGACCTCCTCTCCGAGTGGCTCTGGAGGCCCCCTCTCTCAGCTTAGCGGGAGGCAGCCATCAGGGCTGGAGTGGGTGAGGGAGGATGTTGGGTACTTGCTACCAATTATTCGATTTGTGGCTTCTGCTGAAATGAGACAGTCCCATGTTAACGTCCTGCTGCCTTGACCACAGCTCCTTCCCACAGAGCTGGGGCCTGGTTTTGTATTTTTCCTTTGATGGCCCTCCAGGAAGCCACATGGGCTGGTCAGAGATGGTGCCAGAGACAGAGCAGGCACACACTGGGCACCAGCAGCAGACATGGAGGTCTGCGTCAGGGCCTCCTGACTCCCAGCCAGGGTCAGAGCTTCTCCTAGAATGGGCGACATAGGGAGGAGGTGGCAGTTCCTGACAGCCACTTAGAGTCAGAGTGGAAGGGAGCTCAGCCCCACCTGTTGTCATGTCTCTGAGCACCATGGTCTTCCTCTTACATAAACTGCTAATTTAGTTTTATTGTGGTCTGTATGATACTGAAAAATAAATTAGAATCTAATTCTTGAACAATTGATGGCATACAAGAGGTCTCTTTTTTATCAATTTTACTTTTCATTTTGAGTGATGACAGAATGAAATGTAATCATAAAACATGTGAACAATATTTACGTAATAGAAAAGCAATATGTGTAATGCTCAAGGGAGTTGTGGGAGAATGCAAAAATGGCCACAATCCTCCACCTTCCTCTGGAAACACATCACAATAATGTAACTTTGCAACCACTTGCAGAAAGAGGTAAAGTCTACTTCCTTTCTCCTTGAATCTGGGCTGATTTTGTGACTTCTTTTGGCCAATAGAATGCAGTGGAAGTAACAGTGTGTCATTTCCAAGCCCAGGCCTCAAGAAGCCTGCTACTGCTCTCTCTCTTGCAACCCTGCCAGTGGCCGTGTAAACAAGATCAGAGTAGCCTGCTTGGTGATGCGACACACATGGCCCAGTCTCTCCCTTAGCCCCAACCAACATCTGCCTCACTTCTAGGAGCAGAACTGCCTAGCTGCCCACAGCCAAGAACAGAACAAATGTACGGTTAAGGTCAGCCCAAATTTTTAGCCCGCAGAATCATTAGGTAAAGAAATAGTTGCTGTTTTAAGCCACTGAAATTTTGGGGTGGCTTGTTATATGGCAAAAACTATTTCAAACAGATATGCACTCCAGACAAGTTTACATTGATTACAGTGATACCTGACTATATCATTTTAAGCTATGTGACTTTGAGCAAATAACTTAACTTCTCAATGCCTCAGTTTACACGCCTGTAAAATATGAGTAAAGTATACCATCTACCTAACAGTGTTGTTTGAGCATTAATATGTGTAAATATATGCAAAGAAATTTGGGTTATTATTGCATGTGCAGCAGTTAGAATGGCACCTGGGCCAGGTGCACTGGCACATGCCTATAGACTCAGTTGCTCGAGAGGCTGAGGCAGGAGGATCACTTGAGCCCAGGAGTTCTTGGCTGAAGTGCCCATCAGGTGCCCGCACTAAGTTCAGCATCAATATGGTGACCTCCAAGGAGTGGGGGACCACTAGGTTGCCTAAGGAGGTGGGGACCACTAGGTTGCCTAAGGAGGTGGGAACTGGCCCAGGTAGGAAAGAGAGCAGGTAAAAACTGTGCTGATCAGAATGGTGTCTGGCACATTGTAAGCACTTAATAAAAATTAACTATTATTTAAAAATTTAAACAAAACATCAATTTTTTTGTTTGTATTTCGGCAGCTGGCCAGTATGGGAATCTGATTTTTTTTTCTTTCAGTTTTTAACACCTAGAATTACCAGTGAAGAATAAATGACTTAACTATAGCTACAGAATAAAATGAAAACGTTAACAGACTTGCGTAAGTGCAGCAATCAGAAGCTGGGAGGAAGAAAGAGAAAAGAACAGGGGGAAGGATGAGTAGGGGGTTAATATATTCATCATATAAAGTAGGAAGTCAAGAGATATTGTTAACAAAACACGAAATAGAAGTTATATAAAAATGCTTACCTTTACAAAGGTAACAAAATAAAAAACTAAATAGTGATATAAATATCAAAAAATTAAGAAGATGGGAAGATATAAAGGTGGGAGGTAGAGTAAGAGAGCTTAGTCCTCATATATCTTCTACTTGTCATATCCGGAAGTTTAAAGATGAAAACTTAAGAAGTTGTGGCCTATGCATATTTACTTAGAGATGTAAAACAAAAAACATAGGCTGCCTCAGCAGAAAGGCTAGGATGGGGAAAGGTTGAATGATGAAAGTTCTTTAATCCTATTAGTTTTCTTAACTACGTACACATGTCTTTGATCATTTTTCTTTGTTATAAAAGTAAGATACAAAAAAATTCCCCAAACCATCTGTACTTCCAAGCTTTAGGTTAAAAAATATATTTTTCAAAAACAGTCTGGTAAAGTTTCATAACATTGATGACCTAAAATGTTTTTACAAACTTCATGAAACCAACTTAAGAAATGTAGGTATTAGTAAACTACTTGAATCTTTGCTTACAGGGAATTTAGAAAATTAGAGTTTAGGGTCCTAACTATGGTGCACTTTATGCCAAAAAATACATATAAAAGAGGAAAATTCCCTCTGTCCTTTGCCTCATGTGTATTTTTCCTTCCCCTTGTATCCTAGAACCTAGGCAACTTCCTTCCTTCCGTTGTTCTTCCCTTCAACCCACAGATGTCCCTGTCCGTACACTCGTCCTCTGTGGTATAATGAAAAGAGCATAAACTTGGAATAAGATATCTGAGGTTAGATTGCAGCTTTGCTACTTGTGGCCTATGTGGCTAAGGTCGAGCTACTCCTCTTAATGGAAAAGCAATATGTCCCTCATTGATTGGCTATCTTTCAGAATTAAATATATGTGCTTTTTAAAATATACTGCTTTATATATATATAAATAAACACATAAATATGGTTGTACTATGTTGCACCTAGTAATTATTCAATAAATAAACATTGCCAGGTTGAGGAAGGATAACAAAGAGAGTACAGCAACACAATCAGAACAAAATTTTTTTGGAACTCCAGCTGCTACCCTTTCCTTTACCTTTTGTAATCCCAAGCCATTTTTAATCCAGGAACCTAGGGAGACTCTGTGACTCTTCTTGATGAAGTCACCAGCACCACTAGAAATTGGTATCTGCAAATTCTCCCCAAGAAGATTCATGAACAGTTTTATCCCTGCAAAAAAGTACACAGATGGGGATGAAAAAGGGTCATCTTTTTATAAAATATTTTTGAAATTGTTTCTAAGAAGTGTAAGAAGTATTAAGAGATATATATTTACTCTAAAAAAGGTTCTTCAGAGATATCTGCTTTAATTCTAGTGCAGTAAAATAAATGTGCAATAATCTCAAATGCACAATGTCTGATGCTTTCATCAGCAAAACACTGATGAAAGAAATTAAAGAGAACACAAAAAAATGGAAAAACATTCCATGTTCATGGAGTGGAAGAATTAGTGTTGTGAAAGTGTCCATACTACTCAAAGCAATCTACAGATTCATCAAAATATCATCAATATACGATCAAAATATCATCAAAATTCCATCAAAATATCAATGACATTCTTCACAGAAATAGAAAAATAATCCTAACATTCATATGAAACAGTGAAAGACTTCCAAATAACAAAATCAATCCTGAGCAAAATAAATAAATAAAGCCAGAGGCATTACACTACCTCACTTTAAATTATACTACAAAGCTATAGTAACCAAAAAGTCCTGGTACTGGCATAAAAACAGACACACAGACTAATGGAACAGAATAGAGAATCCAGAAATCAACCTATATGCTTATAGCGAACTGATCTTTGACAAAGGCACCAAGAATATACATTGGGAAAAGGATAGCTTCTTTATAAATGGTGCTGGTAAAACTTGAGATCCATGTGTAGAAGAATGAAACTAGACCCCCTACCTCTTGCCATATACCAAAATCAACTCAAAATGGATTAAAAACTTAAATATAAGTCCTGAAACTACAAAACCCTTAGAAGAAAACATTTTGGCATCTAGGACTAAGCAAAGACTTTATGAATAAGACATTAAAAGCACTGGCAACAAAAGAAAAAATAAATAAATGGGATTATTTCAAACTAAAAACCTTCTGCACAGCAAAGGAAACAATCAGCAGAGCAAAAGACAACCTACAGAGTGGGAGAAAATATTTACAAACTATGTATCTGACAAGGGAATAATATCCAGAATATACAAGGAACTCAAACAACTTAATAGTAAAAAAGCAAGTAATCTGATTAAAGGAGCTGAATAAACATTTATAAATAGAAGACATACAATGGTCTACTCATAAAGGAGCTGAATAAACATTTATAAATAGAAGACATACAATGGTCTACACATATATGAAAAATGCTCAACATCACTAATCATCAGAGAAATGCAAATCAAAACCACTTTGAGATATCATCTCACCCCAATTAGACTGGCTATTATCAAACAGACAGAAAATGACAAATGTTGGCCAAGACGCAGGAAAAAGGGAACTCTTCTACACTGTTGGTGGGGCTGTAAATAAGTATTGCTATTATGGAAAACAGCATGTAGGTTTCTCAAACTACAGATAGAACTTTGACACAATCAAACAGTCCCACTACTGGGTGAATACCTAAAGGAATAAAAATCACCATATTGAAGGGATACTTCCACTCCCTTATTTATCATGGCTTTATTTACAATAGCCAAAATATGAAACTAACTTAAATGTCCATCAATAGGTGACTGTATGAACAAAATGTGTTATATATACACAATGGGGTACTACTCAGCCATAAAAACAAATGAAATTCTGCCATTTCTAGCAGCATGGATGATCTTGGAGAAAATTATAAGTAAAATAAGCCAGGTGCAGAAAGAGAAATACTGCATATACTCACACATAAAGTGGGAACTAAATAATAAATACATTAATTATTATCATTTTTTTTGGTCTTTTTTGTGACCGGTAAGGGGATTGCAACCCTTGGCTTGGTGTCATCCGCACCACGCTCAGCCAGTGAGTGCACCAGCCATCCCTATATAGGATCCAAACCCACGGCGGGAGCGCCGCTGCGCTCCCAGCGCCGCACTGTCCTGAGTGAGCCATGGGGTCGGCCCATACGTTAATTATTATTTTTAAAAATTAAAGAAAAGAAAGAAACAACAATAATAATAATATGTTTAATTTTCAAAAGGAGAGAACAGAACTCTGGTTAGTAGAGGTGGGAAGGAGAAGGGGGAGGAGGAATCGTGAGAAATTGGTTAATGTACACAAACAGCTAGTGTGGAGAAATAAGTTCTATTGATTTACACTCAACCTAGTCATCCACAATTAACATTAATTTACTGCATGCTATCAAGTAGTTAGAAGAGAGGACATTGAAAGTCCTCATCAGAAATAAATGATTAAGTTTTGTAATGATGAATATGCTAATTATCCTGATTTGGAACACAAGGTATAAAGTAATGATATTCAACCCTGTACCACACAGGTATGTATAATCAATTACATTTCAGTAAAAATTAATTAACTAATTAATAAGTGAAGTAAGAGATAGTCAGCAATACAATAATAGTAGGAAACTTCAATACCACACTTTCAACAATGAATAGATCATTCAGATAGAAAACCAATAAAAAAACAGCAAACAAGGACTCTGTGGACAAAATGACCCTTAACAGACATACAGAATACCCCATCCAAAAGCAGCAAAATACATATTCTTTTCAAGCACATATGAAACATTCTCCAGGATAGGTTATATGTTAGCTCACAAAACAAGTCTTGAATTTGAGAAGCTTGAAATAGTATCATTTATCTTTTCCATCCACCATGGTGTGAAACCTAGAAATCAGTAACAGTAGGAAAATTGGAAAATTTACAAAGCTGTGAAAATTAAACAACACACACCTGAGAATCCAATGGGTCAAACAAGAAATCAGAAGGGAAATTGAAAAAATATTGAGATGAATGAATATAAAGATACAGCATACCAAAATTTATGGAATACATGAAAAGCAGTTATAAGAGGAAGTTTATAGTGATAATGTCTACATTAAAAAAGAAGAAAAATCTCAAACAGCCTAGTCTAAGAATTAGGAAAAATAAAACAAACAAATTAAGCTCAAAGTTGGCTGAAGGAAGGAAATAATACAGATCAGAGGAGAAATAAATGAAATAAAGACTAGAGAAACAAAAAGATTAGTAAAACTAATCTGGTTTTTTGAAAACATAAGGAGCTGATTTCTTGAAAAATAAACAAAATTGACAATCTTCAGCTTAGCTAAGTGAGAAAAAAAGACATCCTTAAAACATGAGATGATCCTTTAAATGTGTTGTTTAATTCAGTTTGCTAGTATTTTATTCAGGATTTTTGCATCTGCATTCATAAGGGACATTGGATTGGCCTGTAATTTTCTGTTCTTGTAGTGTCTTTGTCTGACTTTGGTCAAATAAAATTAAAATTATGAATGAAAGAGGAGACATTACTACTGATACCACAGAAATACAAAGAAGCATAACTGACCACTATGCCAATACATTATATAACCTGGAAGAAATGAGTAAGTTCATAGAAACACAACTTACCAAAGCTGAATAACAAAGAAATAGAAAATCTAAACAGACTGATAATGAGTAAGGAGAGTTAATCAATGACAAAAAACTCCCACCAATAAAAAGCCCGAGACCTGATATCTTAATGGCTGAATTCTATCAAACATTTAAAGAATAATTGGTGCTAATCCTTATCAAATTCTTCCAAAAATTAAAGAAAAGGGAAACTTTCCAACTCATTTTATAAGGCCAGCATTACCCTGAAACCAAAGTTACACAAAGACACTACAAGAACAGAAAATTACGGGCCAGTCCAATATCCTCGATGAACACAGATGCAAAAATCCTTAATAAAATACTAGCAAATTCAATTTGACAGCACATTTAAAGGATCATATACCATTATCAAGTGGGATTTATATCTGGGATACAAGAATGGTTCAACATATAAAAACCAATAAATGTGATACCCCATATTAATAAAATGAAAGATAAAAATCATACAATCGCCTTAATAAATACAGAAAAAGCATCTGACAAAATTCATCATCCTTTCATGAAAAAAAAGAAACCTCTCAACAAACTAGGTATAGAAAGAATATACCTCAACATAATAAAGGCCATATGACAAGCCCATAGATATATCATACTCAACAGTGAAAAGTTGAAAGCTTTTCCTCTAAGATCAGGAACAAAACAGGGATGCTCAATCTTGCTACTCATATTCAACATAGGACTGGAAGTCGTAGCCAAAGCAATTATATAAGGAAAGAAGTAAAAGGCATCCAAACAGTAGAGGAAAAAGAAAAATTGTCTCTCTTTGCAGATGACATGATCTTATATATAGAAAGCCTTAAAGATTTCACCAACAAAAGTTGTTAAAGCTAATAAATGAATTCAGTAAAGTTTCAGGATAAAAAATCAGTGTACGGTGTATAAAAATGAGTTTCATTTCTATACACTAACAAACTATGCAAAAAAATTAAGAAAACAATCCCATTTACAATAGCATTAAAAAATAAAAATACTTAGGAATAAATTTAAACAAGGAAGTGAAAGATCTGAACACTGAAAACTACTTTTTTCATCAGTGTCATTTTCATATTTGGGAAACTATACTCCTGAAAGAAATTGAAGATGACACATATAAACAGAAAAAGAACCATGTTCATGGACTGAAAGAATTAATATCATTAAGATGTCCAAACCACTCTGCTGTAAATTGGATGCCCCCACCAACAAGGTTCAAGCCCCACTGTAAATGTTGAGTGTGAGAAATCTCACTACAGGGATTGAAAGGGGCCTTGAAGAGGTGATTAGATTGTAGGAGCATGCCATAGTGAATGGATTAATAATGGTGGTCAGGGGCAAGGCTCTGAAGGCATTAAAAGCAGAGAACATGAGAAGTTTGCTCTCTCTACTCCACCGTTTCCACAGTGTGATACTCCACCGTCACTGTCACCACCACCAAGACTCTCACCAGATGTGTTCCCTGGACTTTGGACTTCCCAGCCTCAGAAACTGTAGGCAATAAATGTCATTTCCTTTATAAATCATCCAGTTTCAGGTATTTTGTTATAAGCAATTGAAACAGACTAATACATACACAAAGCAATATGCAGATATAATGTAATCCCTATCAAACTACCAATGGTATTTTTTTACAAAAGTAGAAAAAACAATTTTAAAATTTATATGAAACCACAAAATACCCAGAATCAACAAAGTAATCTTAAGCAAGAAGAAAAAAGCTGGAGGGATCACACTGATTTCAAAATATATTACAAAGCTATAGTAATCAAAATAATATGGAACTAGAATAAATACAGACACATAGACCAATGAAATGGAATAGAGATCCCAGAACTAAATCTATACATTTACAATCCATTGATCTTTGACTAGATTTCAAGAACACAAAATGGCGAAAGGACCTTTTCTTCAATAAATAGTGTTGGGAAAATTGCATATCCACATGCAGAAGAATGAAAATGGACTCTTATCTCACACCATACACAAAAACAATTTCAAAATGGATTAAAGACTTAAATATAAGACTTGAAACTGAAAAACCACTGGAAGAAAACATAGGGAATAACTTCTTGACATTGGTCTGGGCAATAGTTTTTTGGATATGACCCCAAAAGTACAGGCAATGAAAACAAAAATAGACCAATGGGATTGCGTCAAACTAAACAGCTTCTGTACAGCAAGGAAAACAATCAACAGAGTAAAGAGACAACCTATGGAATGGGAGAAAATATTTGCAAACCATACATTTGATAAGGGATTAATATTCAAAATATATAAGGAACTCAAATAACTCAATAGCAAGAAATGAAATAACTTGATTTAAAAATGAGCAAAAGAACTGAATAGACATTTCTCAAAAGAAGACATAGAAATGGCCAACAGGTATACAAAAAAGTACTCTGTAGGAATGCAGGCTGACTCCTAATGATCACAGGATTTCTTTAAGGGAAGATAAAAATATTCTAAAATTACATTGGGGGTGATTGTTGCACAACCCTGTAAATAAACTGAAAAATACTGAATTGTACACTTTAAGTGTGCTAAGTTTATGGTATATGAATTATATTTCAATAAATTTGTTCTTATAAAGGAGAATTTACACTGACCTAAAGTCATATTCTCAGAGTTATTTTTTAAACTATCTACAATATCATTTTCTATGATTTGTTTCTTTAGAGGTGATATTTAGACAGTCTCTATTTAATTGATGAACCTGTTTACCAGAATTTTAAAAAACATAAATAGATTCAGGAAAAAAAATGTGAATGGGGCAGGGGGTGGATGTTCTTCCTAGGAAGAGCAGGCAGGATCCCCCCACCTTCACTCCCACTGCTACCCTGGTCTTCACTGCCCTTGGGCCCATCTCTCCACCCAATAAGCAGGAATTCATTCTAGCCTATGAAAAAGTAAAGAATTGTTAAGGTATGCGGATCTTTGGATGTCTAGTTACACTCATGTCTTTGTGCACCTTGATTACCTTGACACAGTGACATCTCGCAACATCCCAGAAGCCCTTTGCCTGCCCCAGAAAGGTCATCCATCTTCTGTAGAATGATTAGGTATGCTATTTTCCACAGATCAGTTGGATGTGGTTTCCCTGTGATCACTCCAGCCTATGTACATAAAATCATCATAGGAATATCAAACTTGTTAATTTATGAATATTGATGATCACATGCATTTTGAAGCATTTATTCATATAATTTTTACATTAAACATAGGATTTCTACATGTAATATTATATACATGTGCCCTATTTTATTTGCTTTGAGTCTGTCAAAGGGGAACACTTAGAAACAATCTGTTTACACCTTCCAAAATCTGCATTTGTCATGAGCAATTATTAGCTGCTCTCACAGAAGTTTAATTATTCAACACATTAGGTAATGAATCTGAGAAAAATTAGTGTTCATTGTCTTTAAAATAAAATAGATGAATAAATAAAATGTGTTAATATTTTAAAAATCTGTTACAATCTGTTAAAATGGTGTACATTTCACTAGAAATAGTTTATTCGAGTATATTTCACCAAGGAATATTTCAATATTCCAGTCCTGTATTTAAATAAGATTTTCTATGACTGTGTTTTTTAATCACTTGAACTTACATCACCTAAAAAACAGTTTGGCAAGAGCCCTCTGATAACCAAATTTATTTTCAAGCACTTGGTTTAGCTTTATAAACAGGAAGCCACATTTTATCATGAGCAAAAATCTCTGAATATAGGAAGACTGGTTTTGGTTTCTCATATCAAGCTCTCCGTCTTTGAATGACTGCCAAACTTCACTAAATGTATTTTTTTTCATTCCTCCTACTTGTTTTCACATTTCTTAAAGGACACATGTGATCTTAGGTTTGAAGAGACAGGAGAAAGTTTAGAAATAACCTTTAATGAAAACTTTTTAAAGCAGGCATGCCAAGGGAGGGAAAAAATGAAGTCCTGTCTAGACCTAGTCAGCTTTGCTTGACCTAGTCATAGTTAAATGAAATATCAATGGGAAATTCAAGGTAAGCAAATGAGCCAAAGTTCTGCAGGAGGTGGCTCTAATGACTTGAGAAGAATGACATCTGATCCTTCTAAAGAAAACACATTTCTCATGGCTGTCAGCATACTACCAAGGAAGAGAGGAGAATAAGCTGAAGCATAAATATTACTATTCCTAGAGGGCATCCTTCAAGAAAAGAAGGCTTTGTCTTGGCTGTGTTTATATAAAATCTTTGGAATATTTCACCAAAAAATATTTCACATAAATTTAAGTCACAGCCAATGAAGTAGAAACTAGTTGGGCGTGTCCAAACACAAACACCGGGCAATTACGGAAAAAAGAAATCATGTTCTCTCGGAGCTTCCATGGTAAATAATTAATGAAGATGACATTGCTAAGATTGGGCAACAGCCAGTCAGGCTTCAAATAGACTTAGTTAGCAGGTTGACTAAATCAGAGCCCAAGAATGTGTTGGAAAAAGCTCTATGACAGGGGTTAGTACACATTTGTTGGTGAAAACAAATCAAGCAGTTCTACTGAATGAAATTAAATATTCCAAATTAGATCAAGGAAATGAAGCTATGGAGTATAGTGATGACATCAGCTTTTCTATTAATGGTTCTCCCCAGAAAAGGGAAAGGATTTAGATAGATGTTAGAGACAATGATCTTAACTCAGTTCAGTAGGAAAATAGCTAAAATAACCTCCTCTTCCCCAAAATCCGGTCATGGGAAGATCTTAGATATGTGGTTCACCTCACTACACATTCCCAAAAATGTATTGGAGCGCATATATCTTATCTCTCTTATGGAAAATCAAAAGTCAACTATAATGCAAGTCTACTAAACATCAGTATTTCCAAATATCTGCAATTATGTAAATAATGTGTTTCTAAGAACTAGTAAATAAACAAATGAAAGTACATCAAAACGGTCTACATTTGGCATCGTTCTATGGTCAACTGTTCTTTAAAATCAACTGCCTCTCTCTATACACACACACACACACACAAACACACACACACACACATAATGTGTGTGTGTGCGTGTATATATGAGGGTACTTCAAAGAGTTCATGGAAAAATTGAACTAAAAGATAATACAAATCCTTTGTATGTGTGTGTACACACATATATTTATGTATGTATTCGAGATATATATGCCTTTAATGTATCACAAAATTTATCTGAGAAATGAAGTGGCAATAGTAATTCTGCATTTTTTTACAGTCTTTCCCTTCAAAATATTTTCATTGATTCACACAATATTATCTTAAGAGGACCATGAAGTCAAAATCTTTGCAAGAGTACATTGTTTGGCCAGGACCGATCAAGTATAACTGCAGCCAGATTAAAAGTGATAGGTCTTATTTCACTGACTATTGACTCAGATTGTCCACAAGGGACCTCAGGACTTTCTTGGTAATTCCTCGGAGTCCCTCAAGTATATCTCATGGGAGTTCATGAACAGTCCTCTCTAGTACCAAGTGGGTTCCACCATGTTCTTCCAATCCTGACCCCTTTTACTGATGTCTGCTGCTGAAGAAATAACATGAGGGCATTTTAGCAAATTCACTGCAGCAGAAACTCACCACAATGGTTTCTATGTCTGTGGAAAGATCCTGCCTCCTGTTGCTTGCAAAGCTACCTGCAAAAACCTTGAGAACAAAACAATACTTATTTTCCCCAGAAACCTCAATGCTCTGAAACAGTCATGTGCTTTATGAAGAAATGGAGAGGTTTTGCTTCTTCCCCACTGTCTTGACACCATTTACTACAAAATGACTACAGTAATGAAGTGTGCACCCATGTGTCCCACATAACAACTCAAGAAAGGGGGTCCCTCGGCTTTCACCTATTTTCCCTCCTACTCTCTCAGAAATGCTCAGACAAACATCCATGGGGCTAGGCTCAGGGGTTAATCTGAAAAACAACAACAACAAAAAAACCCAAAACAACAACAACAACAAAAAAAAACAACCTGGAAATGTGCTGTAATTCTCACTCCCTCTATCCCCTCTCAAATATATACATCCCCAGTCACCACCAGCCAAAAGAAAAGAAAAAAAGAAAAAGGGAAATCCCATGCAAATTGGTCCATCCAGATAGTCTCCTGGCAGTCTGCCCCACCAGTTTATTAGACATCCTCCAGATATATCTGAATTCATATTCAGATTAATTCAAAGAACTCAGCTACACAAGGAAATGTGAAACGTGAAATCAAGCAAATCCCACCTGAGACCAGCTGGTCTCAGATATAAAGCAGTTCAAACCTGAAGCCTCTGTAGGTTAAAGGGTGAATATGAAACAATTCTACGAAGAGCTATCCACACTAGAAGGACTCCCAGGCTAGGGATACAGATGGTGACTCCTGATCAAAAAACAATGGGAAGGCAGTTGCTAGGGACATCTTAACAGCAGTAGATGTAGGAAGGTGCCAAAGGCCTTTTCTTTTTGACGAAGGATGCTGGGCCTGAGGAAGAAAACCATGTGGTATGTTTTCCATATGTCAATCTGTCATCATAAACCAGATAATATTCTGACAAAACCTGAGGAGTATAAATGCATATCAGTCACCAAAATTACTGTTTTCATGAAATCATGTATATCAAGGGCTTTTAGAATTGTTCTGGAAACAAAGTAAGCAGGAAACACAATTCTGGAAGGTATAAAATCAAGTGTAACAACATAGTCTTGTGGAACTGGCATATCCTTTAGAATTTCGATTAAGTCATTTTTAAAAAGGGGGGTAGAAGTACCACATTTTAATCCCTTACAGACCATGTCTAATAAGCTTAACTGATTTAAGCCCAACAAGGCCTTTGATATAACATGGGAGGATAATTTGTTTCCTCCCACAGAAGGAAGCAAGGAAAATCTATCTCCCACTGCCATCTGTTTCTTCTGATTGAAAGTTCTCGTATGAAGGGCTTAGACACCCTGGGTATTCTGGAATAAAAGCTCTGAAGAACCCACCAGAAGACCTTGCAAAGTTCAGAAAGGAGAAAGTTCAAGAAAGATAAGTAGGATTCTCCTTGGTAGGAAAGGGAGGTCGTGTGTCTGCTCTCCAAAGTCCTGTTTTGGTTGGAGCACTATCTGGTCAAGGAAGCATGTAAGTAAATCAGTTCTCTTTTTGCTTAAACCAATTCAAATTGCATTTCTGTCACTTGTAACCAAAGGAGTTCTGACAAATACCCTGCTCAAGAAAGGAGAAGTTAAGAATCATGAAAAATGGAATGGGTGCTCAGAAAGTAAACCAACCAGCAAACCAGCTGAGATAAATTTTATGACATGATTGCAAGTTCATTTCAGAAAATTGGTAAACTTGAATACGGGAATAATAAATCTTTAATTCAGGGTCACATAAGATTTTGTGCTCTGGCGTCTAAAGTGAAATTACAACCTAAAAATCCTGTAGCCAACCATTTTTCCTAGCCGTGTTGCATTAACAATGAGTCCTGATTTAAGAAGAAATAAAAGGGGGCAGCTGATTATGAACATTTACTCCCTCGACATGAAATATTTGAAACAGCTCACTGCTCCCTATTTGTAGATTAAAAACCAATCACTGGAAAAGGCCCTTATCCAACACAGTTATGAGCCCATGGCCGTTAATTTATAGTTAACTCTAGCTGATTCATGAGCTGCAACTCAATGTCTGGTAAGTGCTATGTGACTCCTGGACTTTATCAACTTATTTATGTGTGGCCAAGACTTCTCCCACAGAGCATGTATATATATGCAAATACACTGCCTTCTGTGTGGGTGTAGAGGAAAGAGAAATAAATATATATTCAGTAGTGTACAATCTGACTACATGTTATGAATCTATCCAATCACATTTGGCTTTTCCATAACTTAGTTAGACCATCCACACTGAATTTACTGCAGACTGCATGCAAAACTAGCAGTGCAGGCAAGACAGTAATGAGAGTCTAAGAGAGACACATGCATTTTCATATATATTAATAGTTTATATAGAGAAAAAAGCCTGAAAGATAAAAGAGGCACTAAATATTGCCAGAATGACAGATGAAATTCTGAAGTGATGAAATACTGAAATTATGGTCTTTGAAGTAGGCTCTGGGTAGACTAAGTACACAGCACATGGCAAGAAATGTGTGGAAACAGTTGTGATGGAATTTGTCTTGATTAAGCTTCCATGTGAAAAGATAAATCTTTCTAAGGAGGTTCGAGCTCAATGAATGGAAACCAAATATTCGCATGGCCATTTGAGTTCAAAAAGAGAGCTAAGCCTAACGCTAACCCTGCATTTTCATCCTAGACAAGCCGTCCCTATAATGTCTTAAGAAAATGGACATTAGGTGTCTATTCTCATTCCATGTTTCCTATGAATGACTATTTTGGTGTTGCTCATTCCATTCTGGAAGCTAAAGCTTATCTTTATTTTTTTAATTTTATTATTATTTTTTAAAATTTTAATTTATCAATATACACTGTAGTTGATTTTCATGTCCCTTTACCAATTCCTCCCTCTCCCCCCTTCCCTGCATCAACAACATGTCTGTCCACTTGCATTAACAACTTCAAGGAATTGTTGTGATTGTTGTGTCTTCTTTCCCCTTCCCCACCATTCATTTGTATATTTACTTATTTATTTTTATTACCTCCCACAAATAAATGAAAACATGCAGTATTTCTCTTTCTGTTCCTGACTTATTTTAATTAATATAATTTTCTCTCATAAGTCCATCCATGCTGCTGCGAATCGTAGAATTTCAATTTCTTTTTTATAGCAGACTAATATTCCATTGTGTAGATATACCACATTTTCCTTATCTACTCATCTGATGATGGGCATTCAGGCTGGTTCCAACTCTTGGCTGTTGTAAATAACACTGCAATAAACATGGGAGTGCAGGTATCCCTTTGACAGGATGATTTCCATTCCTCTGTGTATATGCCCAGCAGTGGGATAGCTGGGTCATATGGTAGATCTATCTGCAATTGTTTGAGCAACCTCCATACCATTTTCCATAGAGGCTGCACCATTTTGCAGTCTCACCAACAATGTAGGAGGGTTCCTTTTTCTCCGCATCCTCGCCAGCATTTGTCATTCTCAGTCTTTTGGATATTAGCCATCCTAACTGGAGTGAGATGGTATCTGAAAGTGGTTTTGATTTGCATTTCCTGAAAGCTGAATGATGTTGAGCATTTTCTCATGTGTCTGTTGGCCATTCATCTATTTTCCTTTGAGAAAAGCCTATTCAGCTCCTTTGAGCATTTTTTAATTGGTTTACTTGTTTGGTTTTTTTTTTTTTTTTTTTTGCTGTAAAGTTGTGTGAGTTCTTTGTATATTCTGTGTATTAATCCTTTGTCAGATGTATATTTTGC
The DNA here is from genome assembly GCF_027409185.1 of Cynocephalus volans. Lineage (NCBI taxonomy): Eukaryota > Metazoa > Chordata > Mammalia > Dermoptera > Cynocephalidae > Cynocephalus > Cynocephalus volans. The sequence continues at coordinate 30,075,430 of NC_084475.1, forward strand.
AAATATTTTCTCCCACTCTTTGGATGCCTTTTTGCTCTGTTAATTGTTTCTTTTGCTGTGTGGAAGATTTTTAGTTTGATATAGTCCATTTGTTTATTTTTCCTTTGGTTGCCTGTGCTTTTAGGGTCATATTCATAAAGTCTACCCAATTCAACTTCCTGGAGTGTTTCCCCTAAGTTTTCTTTAAGGAGTTTTATTGTTTCAGGATGTATATTTATTTCTTTAATCCATTTTGAGCTGATTTTAGTATATGGTGAGAGGTACGGATCTAATTTCATTGTCCCACATATGAATGTCCAGTTTTCCCAACACCATTTACAGAAGAGGCAGTCTCTTCCCCAGTGTGTACTCCTGCTGCCTTTATTGAAGACCAGATGGCTGTAGGTACATGGGTTGATATCTAGATTATCTATTCTGTTCCATTGGTCCGTGTGTCTGTTTTTATATCAGTACCATGCTATTTCAGTTACTGTAACTTTGGAAGATAGTTTAAAAGTCAGGTATTGTTATGCCTCCAGCTTTATTTTTTTGCTCAGGATTGCTACTGCTATTCATGGTCTTGTGTTGTTCCATATGAATGTTAGAATTGTTTTTTCCATTTCTGAGGAAAATGTCATTGGAATTTTGATGGGGATTGCGTTGAATCTGTAGATCATTTTGGATAGTATGAACATTTTCACATTAATTCTTCCAATCCAAGAGCATGGGATACCTTTCTATCTTCTTGTGTCCACTTTAATTTCTCTCAACAGTGGTTTGTAGTTCTCATTGTAGAGATTTTTCACATGCTTGGTTAACTTTATTCCTAGGTACTTTATCTTTGGGGTGATTATTGTAAATGACCTAGCTTTGTGGAATTCTTTTTCTACTAGTTCATTGCAGGAGTATAGAAATGCTATTGACTTTTGTGTGTTGATTTTGTGACCTGCAACTTTTCTGAAATCATTTATCAACTCTAAGAGTTGTTTTGTAGAGTCTTTAGGCTGTTCTATATGTAGGATCATGTCATCTGCAAACAGGGACAGTACAACTTCATCTTTTCTAAACTGGATGTCCTTTATTTCCTTCTCCTCCCTGATTGCTCTGGATAGTACTTCTAACACTATGTTGAATAGGAGTGGTGAGAGTGGGCTTTCTTGTCTTATTCCTGTTCTTAAGGGAAAAGCTTTCAATTTTTCCCCATTCAGGATGATATTGGCAGTAGGTTTATCATGCATGGCTTTAATTTTGTTGAGGTACTTTCCAACTATACCTAACTTATAGAGAGTCTTAATCATGAACGAATGTTGAATTTTGTCAAATGCTTTTTCAGCATCTATAGAGATGATCATATGATTTTTGTATTTGGTTTTATTGATGTGATGTATCACATTTATTGATTTGCATATGTTGAACCAAACATGCATCCCTGGGATGAATCCCACTTGATCAAGGTGTGTAATTTTATGCATGTGTTGCTGTATTCTATTAGCTAATATTTTATTGAGGATTTTTGCAACTATATTCATCAAAGATGTTGACCTGTAGTTTTTTTTTCTTGTTGTATCTTTGTCTTGTTTTGGTATCTGGGTGATGTTTGCCTCATAGAATGAGTATGGGAGAATGGCCTCTGTTTCAATCTTTTGAAATAGTTTGTAGAGTATTGGTATTAATTCTTCTTTAAAGGTTTGGTAGAATTCTGCAGTGACGCCAACCAGTCCTGGGCTTTTCTTTGTTGTGAGACTGCTGCTAATAGCTTCAATCTCTTTGATTGTTATTGGTCTGTTCAGGTTTTCTGTGTCTTCTTGGCTCAGTCTTGGTAGTTTGTGTGTGTCCAAAAATTTATCCATTTCCTTCCGATTTACAAATTTGTTGGCATATAGTTGTTTATAATAGTCTCTAATGACTTCTTGTATTTCTGAGGTATCAGCTATAATATCACCATTTTCATTTCTAATTATTATTTGTGTCTTTTCTCTTCTTTTTTTATTAAGCCATGACAATGGATTGTCAATTTTATTTATCTTTTCAAAAAAACAACTTTTTGTTTCATTGATCTGTTGTATCATTTTGGGGGGTTCTATTTCATTTAGTTCTGCTCTGATCTTAATTATTTCTTTCTGTCTTCTGACTTTGGGCTTGGATTGTTCTTGTTTTTCTAGTTCTTTAAGGTGAAGGGTTACCTTGTTTACTTGCCATCTTTCCAATCATCTGAAGTAAGCATTTAATGTGATAAACCAGTATCCCTCAGGTTTTGATATGATGTGTCACTATTTTCATTAGTTTCATTACAGTTTTTGACTTCCTGTTTAATTTCTTCTTGGACCCATATGTCATTAAGTAGAATGTTGTTTAATTTTAATGTATTTGTATAGTTTGCAGAGTTTTGTTTGTTATTGATTTCTAGTTTTAATCCAGTGAGGTCTGAAAAAATACATGGAATAATTCCATTTTTTTAAATTTGTTGAGACTTGATTTGTGAGCTAACATGTGGTCTATCCGGGAGAATGTTCCATATATGGAAGAAAAGAATGAATATTCTGAGGTTGTTGGATGAAATGTTCTGGAGATATCTGCCAAGCCCACTTGGCCTAAAGTATTGTTTAGATCTTGTGTTTCTCTGTTGATTTTTTTGCCTAGATGATCTGTCCAATATTGAGAGTGGGGTGTTCAGGTCACCTACTATTATGGTATTAGTGTCTATCTCTTTCTTTAGGTCTATTAGTGTTTGCTTTATATATTTGACCGCTGTGATGTCAGGTGCATATATGTTTATGACTGTTATGTCTTCTTGTTGGATAGATCCTTTTTATCTTCTTTTATGGTTTTTGGCTTAAAGTCTATTTTATCTGATAAGAATAGGTACTCCAGCTCTTTTTTTGTTTCTGTATGCATTGTATGTCTTTTTCATCCTTTCACTCTTAGTCTATGTGTGTCTTTACAGATGAGATGAGTCTCTTGAAGGCAGCATATTGCTGGGTCCATCTTTTTAATCCAATCTGTCAGTCTGTGTCTTTTGAGTGGGGAATTCAAACCTTTTACATTATGAGTTATTATTGAAAGGTATTGATTTACTCCCGGCATTATATTGATTTTTGTTTGGATGTTTTCAATATCTTTTGTACCTTTCTTTCCAATTTACTGTTTCTTTTCTGTGTTTGTTGATTTCTTAGAATAGTAGATAAACTTTTTTTCCTCTTTAGTGTTAAGATTTTATTTTACTGGTGGGTTTTGTTTTTTCTTGAGTATTCATGGTACTGGTGATCGTTTTTCAGGTACCAGACCCAGTACTCCCTTGAGAATTTCTTGTAAGGCCAGTTGTGTGGTAGTAAATCCCTGCAGGTTTTATTTGTCTGGGAAATATACTATTTGTTCTTCATTTCAAAAGGATAGCCTTGCTGGGTAAAGTATTCTTGGCTGGAAATTTTTTTCTTTTATTATTTTGAATATATCATCCCATTCTCTTCTGGTTCTTATGGTTTATGATGAAAAGTCTGATGTTAGTCTGAAAGGGCTTCCTTATAGGTGACTTGATGCTTCTCTCTTGCAGCTTTTAAGAGTCTCTCTCTTTGTCTTTGAGTTTTGCAAATTTGACTATAACATATCTTGGAGAGGACCTTTTTGGGTTGAATACGTTGGGAGATCTTTGAGCTTCCTGTGTCTGAAGATTTGTATCTCTCCCTATACCTGGGAAGTTTTCTGCTGTTATTTCATTGAATATGTTTTCAATGCTATTTCCATTTTCCTCCCCCTCTGGAAAACCCATGATTCAGATATTGTAGTGCTTGAGTTGTCTGTTATTTCTCTTAGTTTTTCTTCAAGATTTTAAATTCTTTTTTCTTTCTTTTTTTTTGTCTGCCCGTGTTATTTTGTCTTTATTGTCATTAGTTTCAAGAAACTTTTTGATTTACTGTTTAATTTCTTCCTTGACCCTTAGATCATTCATGAGCTTGTTGTTTAATTTCTATGTATTTGTATGGTTTCCAAAGTTTTGCTTGTTATTGATTTCTAGATTTAATCCATTGTGGGAGTTAAAAGAGAAAGAAGGAAGAAAAGAAAGACTACAGTAGTGCATTGGTCTCACAGAGGGAGGGAACATTCCTAGGGCTACAAATAGGAATGGAGGGGAGATGGGGAGGGGGAGGGAGGTTGGGGGATAATTGGGTTGGGGACATGGGGTACAAAAGTAATTTCTGGTAATGCGTATGCTGCCAGTATGAATCTGGCCCTCACATCATGGGCACAAGCGGTGACAATTAGCTTTGTATCTCATGAATATTCATAATAAAAAAAAGAAAGAAGCCAGACCCAGGAAAAAAAAAAGAACAGGAACAAGACAAAGACAAAGATACCAACTCTCACCATTCCTATTTAACATAGTATTGGAAGTACTTGCCATAGCAATCAGCCAAGAGAAAGAAAAAAAGAGCATCCAAATAGGAAAAGATAGAGTCAAATTGACACTGTTCGCAGATGACATGGTCCTATGTATAGAAAACCATAAAGTTTCTACTAAAAACCTCTTAGAGCTGATAAAAGAATTCAATAAGGCTGCAGGATACAAACTCAACATACAAAAGTCTGTAAAGTTTTTATAATCTAACAATGAAGAAGCAGAAAAAGAAATCAAGAAAGCATGCCCATTTACAATAACTACAAAAAAAATGCCTAGGAATAAATTTAACCAAGGAGGTGAAAGATCACTGCAATGAGAAGGACAAATCACTGCTGAAAGAAATCAAAGAGGACACCAAAAAAAGGAAAGTCATTCCATGTCTATGGACTGGAAGAATTAATGTAGTAAAAATGTCCATAGTACCCAAAACAATCTACACATTCAATGTAATCCCCATAAAAATACCAACAATTTTCTTCACAGAAATAGAATAAACAATCCTAACATTCATATGGAACAACTAAAGACCCTGAATAGCCAAAGCAATCATAAGCAAAAAAAAAAAAAAAAAAAAAGCCAGAGGCATTACACTACTGGACTTCATATTATGCTAAAAAGCTATAATATCCAAAAAAAAATGCTACTGGCATTAAAAAAAACAGACACAGAGACCATTGGAACAGAATAGAGAACCCAGAAATCAATCCAGATACTCACAGCCAACTGATCTTCAGCAAAGGCACCAAGAACATACATTGGGGAAAGGACTGCCTCTTTAATAAATGGTGCTGAGAAAATTGGATATCCATGTGCAGAATAATGAAAGTAGACCCCTACCTTTTGCCATATACTAAAGTCAGCTCAAAATGGATTAAGGACTTAAGTATAAGACTTGAACCTATAAAACTCCAAGAGGGAAACATACAGAAAATATTTCATATGTAGGACTAGGCAAAGGCTTTTTGAATAAGACATGAAAAGCACAGGCAACAAAAGGAAAAATAAACAAATGGGATTATATCAAACTAAAAAGCTTCTGCACAGTAAATTAAATGATCAACAGAATGAAAAGACAATCTACAGAATGGGAGAGAATATTTGCAAACTATAAATCTGACAAGGGATTAATATCCATAATATATAAGCATCTAAAACATCTCAATAGTAGAAAAACCAAATAACCGAATTTAAAAATGGGCAAAGGATCTGAATAGACATTTCTCAAAGGAAGACATGCAAATGACGAACATGCATAGGAAAATATTCTCAAGGTCACTCAGCATCAGGGAAATGCAAATCAAAACCTCACTGAGATATCATCTCACCCCAGTTAGACTGGCTATTATCAAAAAGACAGAGAATAACAAATGCTGGTGAGGATGCAGAAAAAGGGGGAACTCTTCTACACTGTTGATGGGACTGTAAATTAGTGCAGCCATTACTACAATCAGTATGGAGTTTTCTCAAACAACACAGATAGAACCGCCATACAGTCCAGCAATCCCACTGCTGGGTGTGTACACAGAGAAATGGGAGTCATCATGTCAACGGGATACATGTACTCCCATGTTTATTGCAGCTGTATTTACAATAATCAAGCTATGGAACTAACCTTAGTATCACTCGATGAACAACTGAATAAGGGAAATGTGGTATATCTACACAATGGAATACTATTCAGCCATAAAAAAAAAATAATGAAATTCTGCCATTTGCAGCAACATGGATGAGTTTGGAGAAAACTATGTTAAGTGAAATAAGCCAGGCACAGAAACAGAAATAGCTCAAGTCCTCACTCATAAGTAGGAGCTAAAAATTAAATAAATGAATAAATAGGAAGGAAGGAGGGAAGGAGGGAGGGAGGGAGGGAGGGAAAGAAGGAAGGAAGGAAAAAAGGAAAAAGGGGAGAAAGTAAAAAGGAACAACAATCAAAATAATACATTGAACTTTCACAAGGAGAGAACAGAACTGTGGTTACTGGATGTGAGAAAAGGGAAGGGGGAGGGGAGTTAGTGACAAATTGGTTAATGGACACAAAGAATGATTATGAATTGTAATGATGAATAAGGTAGTTAATCTGATTTGATCATCACATATTGTACACAAGTATTGAGAGTCAACCCTGTACCCTACAAATATGTATAATAAATTAAGTTTCAATAAAAAGAATAAAACAATACCTATTCAAATATTTTGTCCAAGGGAAAATAGAGAAAGTATATGAAAGCAATTGCAAACACTAAAAGTCTACACAAGTATGATGAATTATTACTTTTATTTCATGTGTCCAGTCTCATAATTCTAGGTCCTTTCTCACACGGGAAGTCATATGCATGTAACATTTCTCAGAAATATATGCTTCTGCCTGTTAGCATTTTGCTTACTGTGTGTGTGAATAGTGACTGCCTTTTGGTTGTTTACTCCTCTTCTATTTCCCCCACCCACCGTACGTGATGGCAATTACGCTTCCATTAGTACTTGCTTCTGTACCACATATAAACGTCTTTCTTTGTGCTCACTTTTCTTTTTTATATTTTCAAAACTTCCTGTCTTCCCCCAAGATCCCAACTCAATTAACCTCATAAATCAATAGTCACAGAAGCCTCACTCCAAAATGTTCTGCTATTCTTATTTGAGCTATCTTTAGTCCCCACAATACCCTAGCCCTACCTCAGCTATTTGTCATGAACACCCCTGCCACTATCCTACCCTAGAACCAATGAGACACCTGGTGACAGTCACCTGACAGTACGCCTCACAAGCAGCAACAGTGGAATGAGTTCACTGCCTCTGCCTAGCACAGGGATAGCCAGGCACTCCCAAGATCCCAGCCGGTGAGAGCTGACCCTAAGTACTAGTCCTTAAGAGAGGCTTTACCTTATCTCCCAGTTTTTGTCTGGAATCAATTTGCCTGCCCCATTCCTCTCCTCCCATCAGCCCTTATAATGCAACCCACTCTGAAACCTTGTATCTCAGCATCCTCTTTGCAGGAGTTAAAGCTGGTGGGTACTAGACGATGCTCTGGATTTGCTTCATTCCTCCTTAGATTGTATGTCCAATGGTCACACCCCTTCTCTGGGAGCTCTATTTTTATCTTCATCTTGTCCCATATTCTTCCTGGCTTTCCTCTAGTGCTGCCTTCTCCTGGCTCATGGCCTCTTCTCTCCCAGCAAGCCAAGCGACATGCCTGCAGTGTTTCTAACCTTTTGCTGAAAGCTAACACTGACAATTGCAAAGTAGGAGGAGGTGTGACTCTCTCTTTTAAGGACTGACTGCCACACGTCAAAGCCCCAACACATTTTCATGCAACATTTTTATGCAAGAGACAAAGATAAGCTCTAGGACTCAGTGAATTCAAGTTATATTTTCCTGAAACGTGATGCCAACTAACGTCTTTCTCATCTGATTAACCTGATTTTCTTAAGGAACTCTTTTGGGAGTTAAGATTTTATCTAGGGTAATATAACTTCACCGTGGTGTCTAAAGAATTAAGTGTAAAACACAGAATCACTACCTTGAAGTGATCCTCACACAGTGTCACAGTGTAGTAAGATGAGCGAAGATCTTACTCTCTTAAAATCCAGTTAAATCCCAGATCCGTTGCATGACAACTGTAGGATCTTTGGTGATCCACTCAATTTCTCTAGCCTCACTAGAAAGGTAGAGAGGGATTTTATCAATTGATTACTAAGACATTCCTAGCTCTAATATTTTTTTCTAAGTTTTTCACCAAAGATAGCTTTGGGGTTTAACAAATGAATATGGATACAATTATTTTCATTTCAGGACCAAATTGCCCTTCTTCCTAATACATTACAGAATAATTGTTTTCCTTTTTCAGTTCTTTAAAATACATAAAATTGAGTAGTTCACCATGGACCCTCAAGTCTTTCAGTCAACAAATTATTTATTAAGTGACAGTTTCAGGAGCAGGGCATTTGACGGAGAAGAAAACAAATATGGTCTCTGACTTCATAATATTTATAGTCTAATGGGGAGACAGGGCCCCAAGATAAACAACTGAACAAAACAGGTTTTCTCTCTCATTTATCAATGTATCTTAAGGACCCTGCAGAATGCCTAGCACAGGGCATGCAACAATAACTATTTTTGATGGGAGAATCATTGAATGAATGAATGAATGAATGAATGAATGAATGCAAGAAATTTACATCATAGAAAGTTCAGAAATGTTCCAGGGCACAGGAATAATTGTAAGGCAAAGTGAAGGATCTAGGTCTCACTGTCGTTAACACCCTAGTAAAAAATGGCATTAGGTATACAAGCGCTTATGTTGAAAAGTGACCTAACCTGAACATTATAAAATGATACTTTGGACAAGAAAAGAACTGAAGAAAATGTCACAGAAAATGATGTCCAGATAAATCAGAACATCTTGAGAGAAAGAAAAACAGGGACCTAAATTGGAACATGTGTGCATGACTGGGAGTGAGTACCAGGGGAAGGAAAAATGTATCTCAGAGGTGTAAAAGCCTCTTATATTAGTTACACCACTCACAGGACTCAAGCTCCCAGTAACATGATAGTCTAGGAAAGTAGAGTCCCACTGGTTTACATAAATATAATCCATCATCTACAGGACATGGAACTCTAGCCAACGACACAGGTGTAAGACTAGTGCCCTAGTTTTAAAAAAATGGTGGACAAATGTTTACCTAAATTTATTCACTGAATTCATAAACACATTGGAAATATTTTGAAATTTAATTCCAATGTCAATGTTGTTTTAAGTCATTCCTATGGTATGTTTCCCATAACAATTGCAGCACATAATAAGAACTATTTTGGCACATTCCTGTGGTTTGCTGTCCAAAGAAGAGGCAAAGTCATTTCCGATAGCTCTTGTTATAAATCATGCATGGTCAGTATAAATCAAATACATTTAATAAATGAGCATAATCTGTTATAATTTTTGCAGCAACTTGTTCATTTGAACAGGAACATAGAATGTCTTCAATGTCTTAGGTTTATTGGAAAATGAGGTGATTATGGTTTTCATGGTTTTAACCATGAAAGAAATTTGATTTCCTTTATAACACATATATTTTCCATGTATTTGTCCCTACATATTCTCTAAACATATGCTCTTGAGAATATTCTAAGAATTTTATATCTAGGCTCTTTACTTAAACCATCACCACATGTTTTAATTTCATTATGTCCATGGTACTACTAAGTGCTAAATATTCATGGAAAATGAATAATACTCAGACCTCCAAGCATTTATGGTTTGCAAATGTTACTGATTTATAATGGACATTTGAATTCTCAGTACATCTGATAATAGAAAAAAAATAAATTTTAGCATAAAAGTATATTTAATGAAAGGGCAGTAATTTCCAATAAGGTAGCTCTCAGAGGATGGATGGAAAAGCTTGACATTTGGCTTATAATCAGGTAACTGGATCACATCCTGATACTTTCATTAGGAAAAAAAGGCATTTGATGTTCTCCTTCAGGACTGAGTTCCAGCTGAAAGAGCTCCCACCATAACTGCCACCTCCCCCATTACCATAGCTTTTCTAGTAACAACTATTTACCAAGCACAGTATGTGAGCAGTACCGATTGCTGAAAATAGCGTGGGTTTTAAAAGCGGGTCGGTAACAATAAAAACTTCCTATGGACCAGGAACTGTTCGAAGTGCTTGAGATTCAGAAAACTCAAGTAACTTGAACAAAATCAAAGTTAATATCAAAGGTGATGGTAGAACTAAGGTTTGGACCCAGATGTGTCCAATTCAAAAATCCAGGCTCTTAGCTACTGAGCTAGGCTACACTAAGGTATTTATATATTCAACATAAAGGAAATAATGATCAATTCCTACTTACTTGGTCAGTTATTTATTTATGTTTAGGAAAGGTTGTGGAAAGAACCATAAAATGCTTTTTAGAGAAAAAACTGAGCCCTTTTTTCTTTGGTTTTATTAAGGTAATTAATAAATAAACTGTATATGTTTAAGGTGTACAACGTGGTATTTTAATATATATATATATATATATATACACATTGTGAAATGATTACTACTATCAAGCTAATTAATACATCCATAACTATAGACACCATGCTGTACATTAGATCTCCAGAACTTATTCACCCTGAATAATTGAAATTTTTCACACTTTGACCAATATTTTCCCATTTCCCGCACTCCTAGCCCCTGCCAACCACCATTCTACTTTGTTTCCTTGAGTTCAACTAGAATGAGCCCTGCTGTGTTGAATTGCAACTGGAGATATTGTGCTTTTCATGATTTTCAACATATATAGATACATAGATAAATTGAGACTTAAATGCTTGAATATGTGTGTGTGTGTGTGTGTGTGTTTGTGTGTTGTGTGTACATATACACACACACATTCCCCAGCTCTGTCCACTGAGAGAGGGCCTAGAAGCAGCAGCACCCTAATAATAAAGAGCTTCCTGACCTTGACTTCTTAACATCATTCTCCATTAAAGAAACCAGGGCTACTCAGAGAAACAGGTGAACCCACCAACAATGCAGGGAAAAGTGCACAATGAGCCTAAAACGTCTTTTTGTGTCAGAAAGTAAGAAATGACAGAGATACATCAAAAGAACACAGAAGTCAAGAATAATGAGCTAAATCTGTGACAATTTGGGCACCAAAATATTGAATACAAACTGCATTGAATCAAGTAAAAAACCAAGAGTCGATATTGGTATAAGTAGCAAATAAGTCAGTAGATAGAAAATTCGACATAGAATGGGTTATTTGTTTCTGTTTTGAATGGGTTATTTAACTTTAACACGAATATTTTAATTATGACTCAGAATGTAAAGACTTTTTACTAATATAACTGAAAATCAATTGCAAAAATGCAGTTCATGACCTGAAGTATCTTGAAGTTTAATTGGGGGAGTGCAGGGAACACGAGAAGTCCAGGGTTTCCCTTCCCAGCGTGGTTTTCATCTCATTCACGTGGGAGCTGAGTAGCTATAGAGAAAATGAGGACAGGACTACAGCATGGCTCTTCTGTTTCTAGTTTCACAAGTGTCCCAGCGCACAACCAATTGATCATGGGAATTGAAGAGAAGAGCAGGCTGGTGACAGAGAAAGACAATGGGTTAAGTTCTCAAGATTTTACATTGAGGATGGTTTCACTGGCTTGAAATTCAGAGTGGAATTCAGTATTGAAATAGCTAATCGCATGAGTGCATGACACACCTAAGGAAGCTGAAGAGAAAGAAAAGTAGGAGGCCAAGGGCAGGTAGGGAATAAGCGTCAAGGAAAAGCTTTATACATTTAAAATAGGAAAGTCTTATAAGCAAGTAGAATTAGGAACAAACGGGGTAAGCAAAATATCACAATATTTTGAAAAATTAAAAACTACCTAAATGTCAATAAAAAATAGAATTAATATTCTACCAGTTACTTAATAGAATGTTACCATTAAAATGTTATTTATGAAAATGCATAACATAAAAAAGGATATGACAGTACAATTTTCTTTAAAGTGCATAGTGTCGGGCCTTAAAAACTAATGCCACCTTAAGTGACATTACAAGCGGTGCCATTATGGGCCCACAAGGGCGTATTAATGTGGCAGCCTAAGACCGCAGGGGAGGAAGTTGGGTGGGAGTGTCTGCGGGAACCTTGCCTTAGCCCTTATTGGCCAAATACATGCTTCCGCACTCATGAACACTGCGTGATTGCAATAGCTAGGCATTGAGACAGGATGCATGCTCTCGTAACCTTTAAGTTGATTGGAGGATGTAAAAACCTCCCGTCCCCATTTGCCTTTAAAAGCAAGTGCTTGTGTAATAATAAAAGGAACTGCTCAACAGAACCCCCGCAGCGTCTGAGTGTCCTTTAAACCAGGCTCGTTGGGGCCGGTGGCTGTGCTCACCTCTCTTCACGGCTCTCTTCCCCTGTCTCCTTCCAACCGGGACTGGAGAGAAACAGGAATCCAGGCAATTCACTGGCCCACCTAGAGAAAGACTGATAACGAGGCTTTTTTTCTAGGGCTGTTTGGGTCGGCCAGCGGCAGACCCGACGGCATAGTATTTAAGAAATGTAAAAAATATGCATGGCAAAATCTGGAAAGAAACAACAAAATCTTAAGAGTAGTTGTTTTCCAGATGAGAAATTATAGGATTCTTCCTTCTACTTTTCTGTATCTTTAGAATTGACAATATATTACCTTCTAAAAGAGGAAACAGTCACATAAAGGATTCCCTTCCACCTCTGATGAAGACAATCATGCTTATAGTTCCTATCAGAACATGGAAGCGAAGTGGACCCTCAATAAATACACGAGTGCATCCACACCCGTGTGATGGAAGGCGGTCACCTGAGACGTTCTGCCCTATAAAGAGCCTACAGTCCTGTCTGCAGCAGAGCCTCAGTCTTGCTGTCCTGGATCCTGAACAGCATGACAAATGGCTCTTCCTCAGCCCTCAGGAGTACCTCATCTCTGTCCCCTGGTACTGTGCCTTGATAGGCCTTTACCTGGGGTTCCCACCAGGCATTGCTACTAGACTCACTTCTGGGTCCCTGGGGAACGGGATTAAACCAACTGTTTTCTCTTCCCTCTGAAAACAAAGACTGGACCCTGAGCCTCCTTGTGCTACTCGCCGTCCTGTAGAGAGTTAGGGATGCTGACATATTGACGTAGAGTGTGGACTGGCACTTTGACAGCTTACACCGTCCTTCCTCCAGTGCAGGCATTTCCAAGGCACTGAGCTCTCCGGGGACGGGCAAAGCCCATGTGGCAACTGTATTGGGCCCTGGCCCATTCCTTACCTTCAGCCCTTGACAAAGCTGATGACCTGTGTCCTCCAGCTCTCAGGGCCAACCCTATGAGTGGATATTGTAACTCCCCACATGACACTGAGATCTGAGACTAGTCTTAGGTTATTGTGTGAGGCCAGGTAGCCAGTGCAGAGTGAAGCCTTCATAGTTGTCAGTATGTGTCGCCAGTGCACAGTGAAGCCTTTATAGTTGTCAGTATGTGTCGCCAGTGCAGAGTGAAGCCTTTATAGATGTCAGTATGTGTCGCCAGTGTACAGTGAAGCCTTAACAGTTGTCAGTATGTGTCGCCAGTGCAGAGTGAAGCCTTTATAGTTGTATGTGTCGCCAGTGCACAGTGAAGCCTTTATAGTTGTCAGTAAGTGTCGGGTTCCGATCAGGCCCCCCCCCCCCGCCCGCAGGTGCAGCCCCGCCCTCACCAGGTCCCCCCTCACCAGTCCCTCCCTCGCCAGCCCCCAACAGCCCCACCCCTCACCAGTCCCCCCCTCACCTGCCCTGCCCTCACTAGTCCCTCCCTCACCAGCCCCGCCCTCACCAGTCCCCCCTCACCAGCCCTAAATCACTATAACCCTGGTATAAGAGGTAGCATGGCTAGAAGGCAGAGACCAAGACCACCTGTATTAGTCTGTTTCTGCTGCTTATGAGAGAAATGACTGAAACTGGTAATGTATAAGGAAATGAAATTTATTCCTTACAGTTTCAGGGGCTGGGAAGTCCAAAGTCCAAGGAACATGTCTGGTGCGGCCTTGATGGTGGGTAGTGACACTTCAAAACAACACGTGGCACATATGGCATGAGCAGGAGGGAGCGCAGCTTCTCAGTTGCTTTCCTTATAAAACCATTAGAACCACACCCATTATCCCATGAATTCATAAATCCACACCATCCTTGCAATGCAGTCACCACTGTAGGGCCCCATCTTTCAATCACCATCACAGGATTTCTCATTCTCTTAACCCTGTTTCAGTGAGGATTACGTGTCAATGAGTTTGGGGGGATTCCCAGGCCACAGTGCCACCTTTCCCCACAAGGATGATGTAGAGCCTGTCAACATCCCTCAAGATATTGGCTTCAAGCTCAAGGACTGTCCCTCATGCTGTTATGCTGAAATGGTGTCATTGTGCTCTTCGAAGCCCTTATTAGCCTTCAGGAGGTGAAGAAAGGGAGTCTTGTGTGGAGGGAATGGCTGGGACGGGGTCATGAGTCGGGCTGATGGGTCATTCTTTCCCTTTCTCCTTTTGTCCTTCCTTGCCCACTACTCCACCAGTACATTTTCCTCACTCTCTGCTTTTTTTTCCAAATAATAAGTAGCTGCCTGATGACTCTTCCTACAAGTGATTGCCAGGTGATCTCTTTGTCTTGCAATCATGCTATCAAGCCAGGCATCCTGAAGAGATTCCCTGGGGAGGGCCCCTTCCTTTCCTCAAGGTGCTCTCACAAGCAAGGAAATCTCATTCCTGAGTTCAGAATGTTCTTTCCAGAGAGAGTAACACCCCACACATAACAGATCCCATCCGTCCATGCCATACTAAATGACTGCTCACCTGCTAGACATTCTGGAATCAGTAACTTTCTTTAAATGAAAATAAACCACTCTTGTTAGGAAAATATTCTTATCCCTGGCCTCTTTCAGCGCTGCAAGTTCTGTAATTCCTTCTGCTCCACAAAGGGTACAGAAATGGGAAAGGGTGAACACTTTTTAGGAAAGAATAAAGTGTTAATTACCAGACATCTGGAAAGAGTCAAATGAAGGATCCCAGGATAAGACTGAGAGGGCCATTGTCAGACTCCCTACAAGCCACGAGAAGCAAACAGTAGTTAAGAGCTAAACTAAGTCCCTCCTTCCCTAAGCACAAGCTCTGGGATACCCAAAACCCACACCTCCAGTGCAGTACACAGAGAGCACTACTTTTTATTGGAAGAAATATTTATTCAAGAGGACCAGTATTCTTGGTTGTGCTAAAAAGACATTGCTCTCATCAGAGGACGTACCATCACGACAACTAAGAAGCTCTTTCAACAAGAACTGGATTATTCCTTGGGTCGATTTTTTCCTTCCTGTAAGTGCTGGAGATGCATTTTCTGTTTGCATAGAAGAGTCAAATCTTTGAACACAGTGCCTTCAGCAGGTGTGAGGCCAGCCCGAGGCCCCTGCCTTACTATCATGCAAGTCTGGCTTAGGTGGAAAAGGCTCTCTGGATGGGAGGAAGGGAGAAGACTATGTAATAATAGCTGGTCCTTGAATGTCACAACTTTCCAGGGATGTCTGATCTTATCTCTGATCCATTTAAAACTTGTAAGACAACTTCAGCTATCAGAGACAGTTTCTTGGTTACAGGAGTTGTTACTTAACCCTTTGCCTTGCTGGGGTCAAACCCCATAGTTGGAGTGTTGTCCCTTGTCAGGCTCTTCCTGGGCCTGTATTTCCTACTGGTGACTTAGCTCCAAGACCTCAGGTTCCTGCCTATTTGCCAGTTTCTCCTCTAAGATCTTTCCAACAGATATCATGAGCTCATGAGCTCCAGGAGGCCCACAACTCATACAGACAGCTGTTCCTACCACTGGGTCTTGGCACTGCACAAAGGATGCCATGACTTGGCTTTTTTCAGGGGACTTTCATGGCCTGTGCTTTTCTCTTGTAAGTGATCCATGGAAAAAATTGCCTTATCTTTTATCTGAAGTTACTTTCGGAAGGAAAAATGGTTTCTTCTATGACAGGAACTCAAAACTCTCCTCTAATATCCTGTCCTCGACAGAATGACTCTTCCTTCTGGGTTTGAACGTCCCTAATCCCGAGTCCTCATTTGCACACTCACTTGCTTAGGGTCCTCAGAAACTCTCTCCCCTCCTCTGATAGGAAATTCTTATCCTGTCACTTCTACTAGACATGCCTACAGACCCAGGGCTCCTGCTACTGCTGCTGCTCCATGCTGATCCTTCTGTTGTCCAAGTGGACATGCTGCACCTGGGAACCTGCCACGTCCCCACTGGAGTACTCCAGGCACAAGTCACTGAGGATCCAGCAGTCAGGCTGTCTGAAGTAGTGGACGTGTCCCTGGAATGTCCTTGAGCCTTGCCATGCCCCACACTCTACAATTTACGCTTTAACTCACTAACCATCTGTTTTTAAGGTCTGATAGTTTGGGATTTTAGGGAATTGACACTTTGATGAGGAGCATTCAGCAGTCAGAGAACTTTCTGCTTTACCCGTATTCCCTTTTGTCATAGGCAAGCTTTCCAAGTTGCTGGATGTCGAGGTATCTCTAGATTGTGATGGAAAACCACAGAGTTCCTCCACCCTGAATGTCTCCCTGGACATGTAGGACATGGAAGAATGTGAATTCTCCATCCTTTTGCCCTGAGGCCTCTCTGCTCTGGAGAGAGAAACTCACGGTCTCATCCCTTGGCTCACATGAAGCCCCAGCTTGCCTTGTGGGCAGCTTTGGGCAGCATTCATTAGCTGGTTCAGTCTGTTTCTGACTTGCTTTATTTATGATGCTTTTGTGGGGAGCCAGAAAAGGTGGTCTGCCATCCATAATTCTCTGAATGTCCTCAACAAGCCTCATGGATTATATTGAAGGGTGATTGTCCCAGGGCCCCCTCTCCATCCTTGTAAAGGTGAGTTGGCAGAGTTAGAACAGCCCAGGCTAGCAGCTGAAATTTTTGTTCCCATCTTGTCTCCCTGAAATGCTTTCGAGCTTCCATCAAAGGGCTTGGAAACCCCACCTTTAGAATCCATCCTATCAGAGCCAGGGACCAGACCCCCCCACACACACAACCGGGCACACCACCAGTGCCAAGGAGCATGCCAAAAACATCACCTCCATGTGGGTGACCCACCACAGGCACCACAGAAACCACAGCTGCCATGAAAGTGGCTAGATGCCACAACCACCACACAAATGGTCCACCAGCCACTGGAGTGCATTGACACAAGGAGAGTCACCAACAGAGACCAAAGAAAAGAAGAGGATGTCTTTCTCCACAAAGCCCATTCCAGAGTGACAGAAGAAACAGCTGCCCTGTGATAATATTGGGGGACCTGAACACCCCTCTCAACATTGGACAGATGATCTAGGCAACAAATCAACAGAGTAAACATCGCCTTTCAGAGGGAGAGAAGGAATCTAGGCTAATTAGAGGGAGCAGAGGAGGGAGAGGGGGATGGGGAGAGATTGGACAAGAGTCATTAAGAATAAGTACAATTTGTAATGATATGCATACTAGTAATATTGATTCAATTCACATAGGTCAACATTGAATCCCCAAAATATGTATAATCAATTAAGACTCAATTAAAAAAAAAAAAAGAATCCACCCTAGAAATATGGGTGGCAAGTGAGGGAAAGTCAAGCTGGGAAAAAGCCATGTTTTGGCTTCTTTCAACATATAATATTTTATGGATCCAAGAACCTTGAGGGGTAGTCCCCACCTCTGACTTAGCTGAAACCTTAAAATAAGGGCTTCTAGGAACTTTGGGGTTGGGGACCAAGAAAAGAAAACTTAAGTGTGCTAATGTGGCAGTAGACTCTATCTACCAATGGTGCCAAATTTCTGTTTTCACTACTGGTATGGGAACTCACAGAAGGATGCCACATATTGTTGTCAGCCAGCCATGAATGACACACCCCTATAGGGATCCTACCCTCTTAATCTGCCAGCACTTCCTGCTCAAATCTAATCTAAGAATGATTTTCATTTGATGTTCATCAACATTTTTTCTTGAGACACTTGGTAACTCATTTCCTGAGTCATTCCTTGAGTAACACAACCTGTCACTTCTTGTCCCAGAGGCAGCCCTCAGATCTTTCACTAGATAGCACTCTGAGACCATTGGTGGCTTGTCTAATGGGCACTTCCCCAGAATATGTCTAAGACGTTTCGCCATGTTGTTGCTTAGCTAAATCTTTATTGGGACCCTATGGAAATTTCCTGACAGACTTAGTTCTGTCTTCCCTAGATCCTTGCTACTGTGGCCCTGAAGCTCTGAGGGTTCTGAATGAGCGTGTCTGAAATCCTGCTGAGACAATTCTGTTGTTTTGCACCAAGGCTCCATTAGAGCTAGAAATCCTAGATTCCTATGCACCTTCTGGCACCAACATGTGATTAGCTCCCTTGGAATATGGAGCTCCAGCTTCTCCTGGGGTTTACTAATGATGTGAAATTGGACAAGGACGATATGGACCAGAACATAGGCCTGGGAGGACTGGCTGACCAATGGAAGGTTAGGAGCTGGAAGAAAAATGGCTTCTAGAGATTTTTGGAACACTGGAACTAAATCTGTGGACATTCCTGTTGTTTCTACAATACATGCCATTCCAGGTTTTGGTTTTCATTTGAAATGTGAGAATCAGCTTCATTTGGAGTCTAAAAGAAAATACTCCACAGTCCTTAACTCATATTTTCTCATATACTTTATTCTGGAATATATGAGAAAATACTCCACAGTCCGTAATCTAGGGTGGAGAAGATGATGGTTGGATAGGCAGTGGGGATTGAAGGTGTTCCTGGGAATGTTCCTGGGTGAGAGATAGAATCTGGGGTCGGGACACTATTTGAGGAAAGACTTGAGGATGAAATTGAAAGGGGCAGGGGTGGGACTGAGGAAGTGGTGGAAAATCTCGATTCCAGATTTGGATTGCAGGAACATTACAGATTCCATTGAATGAGACAAAGTGATAGTCTAGTAGGGAATTGCTCCTAGAGACCAGTAAAGTAGCCACTAGGGATTCACTGTGCAGAGAGGGAAGACCCCAGAAGAGCTGTCTATGTTTCTGCTGCACGTTTTCCCCCAAAGTTGTGACATACAGGAGCTGCTGATACATGCATAGCTGATCTGGTTTGCCTTCGATATTCCAGCCAGTTTGGGGGACTGTGGTGTCCTGGTTTCCAACACAAGACTGCAATGAATTCTCTGAAGTTGCCAGTTGGTATTCTGACCACATTTCCTTTGAAAATGGTCTCTCCTCCTGTCCTTTCTTCTCCCAAATCTGGAAAGCCATTCTCTTTCTGATTTGTGTCTCCAAGAGTGCCTGCATGCTAAGGCCAAGGAAAGAAAAGCTACCAGCCTCCATGTGCTTGGATATCAGAATTTCCCCAAAGATAGTTCTGGCAGATAGAGGGAAACATGCTCTTGCTGAAATTCAGAGTGTGGCAGTCTGGGGAAGAGTGTGTTCCTGGCATGATCCTGGCACCAGGGGAATTCTGACACTGGCAGGCTTGAATGGTCAGTGCATCTGATGGTTGGGACAAAAATGGACAGCCCACCAGAGCTATCTGGAAATGAGATCTCTGTGACAGGATTTGATAAGGTGCAAACCAATTAGATTTAGTCACAGTTACAGTGCAATCTGGTGGTGGTGAAGTGAACACAGCATGTTGGTGTGCAATGACAAGAGTATGAATCATCAGGATTAATAACCTTTGAAAAATCTGGTAACAAGTTGCTATCCTGGGAAATGATGTGGTCAAATAAAAAGATGGAGTTCACAAAGTGGCCTCTGGTTAGAGAACAGAATATGGGATCTGAGTGTGACGTGGAGGGAAAGGAGGAAAGGTTTGCAGTTGGGGAGATAAATGGTCCACTGGGAATTTGGAATCCAAAGGAAGTAAGACTTTGCTGGCAGAGAGGAGTTACCTGGATAATAGCATAAGAGCAAATCAGTTAAGAGGGTGATCACAAGCCACCTCTGACCCTTGGGACCCAAGGCAGTGGAGCTGTGGATTTCCCAAAACCCTCTGTGTGGGAACCCCAGGCCACCTCCAGGTGAGTCCTAGCCACTGAGAGAGGCCACAGCTGCCACTGCCAACCCCCAGGACCTGAGGCAGCAACAAGCAGCTGAGCATCAATGAAATTCTCTGATATTGCTCCAGACACTGGGGTGTAACAAGTAGGCTGTGATAGCCTTACTCACAATGACTAAACTCCAATGGAGAGATACTAGAAATATGAAAAACCAAGAAAGTAGGACACCACCAAAGGAATATAATAACTCTCAAGTTCTAGACTATAAAAGAGGAAGTCCTTGAAATGACTGACAAGGAATTTCGAGCAACAATCCTAAGGAAACTAAATGAGATACAAGAAGACTCAGTTAGACAACACAATGAAATGAAAAAAAGCATACAGGACCTGAAAGAGGAAATGTACCAAGAAATCAATGCCTGAAAAAGTATGTAGCAGGGCTTGTGGAGCTGAAGGATTCATTCAACAAAATAAAAAACACAACAGAGAGCTTAACCAGCAGGCTAGAACAAGCAGAAGAGAGAATATTTGACCTTGAAGATGGCTTGTTCAAAATAACACAGGCAGACAAAAAAAAAAAAAAAAGAAAGAAAGAAAAAAGAATTTAAGATCTTGAAGAAAAACTAAGAGAAATAACAGACAACTCAAGCACTCCAGTATCTGAATCATGGGTTTTCCAGAGGGGGAGGAAAATGGAAATGGCATTGAAAACATATTCAATGAAATAACAGCAGAAAACTTCCCAGGTATAGGGAGAGATACAGATCTTCAGACACAGGGAGCTCAAAGATCTCCCAACATATTCAACCCAAAAAATTCTTCTCCAGGATATGTTATAGTCAAACTTGCAAAACTCAAAGACAAAGAGAGAATCTTAAAAGCTGCAAGAGAGAAGCATCAAGTCATGTATAAGGGAACCCCTGTCAGACTAACTGAGACTTTTCGTCAGAAACCCTAAAAGCCAGAAGAGAATGAGATGATATATTCAAAAACTAAAAGACAAAAATTTCCAGCCAAGAATACTCTACCCAGCAAGGCTATCCTTCAGAAATGAAGGACAAATAGTATATTTCCCAGACAAGCAAAAACTGTGGGAGTTCACTACCACATGACCAGCCTTACAAGAAATTCTCAAAGGAGTACTGGGTCTGGTTCCTGAAAAACAACCATCACTACCATGAATACTCAAGGTAGAACAACACACACCAGTAAAATAAAATGTTAACAATAAAGAGAAAACAAAAATTTATCCACTATTCCAAGAAATGAACAAATGCAGAAGACAAACAGTAAAACAGAAAGAAAGGAACAAAAGATATTGAAAACATCCAAACAAAAATCAATATAATGCCAGGAGTAAATCAATACCTTTCAATAATAATTCTTAATGTAAAAGGTTTGAATTCCACATTCAAAAGACACAGACTGACTGACTGGATTAAAAAGATGGACCCAACAATATGGGTTCATCTGCCTTCAAGAAACTCATCTCACCCATAAAGACACACATAGACTAAGAGTGAAAAGATGGAAAAAGATATACCATGCAAATAGAAATGTAAAAAAGCTGGAGTAGCTATTCTTATATCAGATAAAATACACTTTAAATGAAAAACCATAAAAAAAGATAAGACCACTATATAATGATAAAAGTATCTATCCAACAAGAAGACATAACAATCATAAATATTTATGCACCCAATATTGGAGCAGCCACATTTATAAAGCAAATGCTACTAGACTTACAGAAAGAGATCGACACTTATACCATAATAGTTGGGACCTGAACACCCCACTCTCTGCATTGGACAGAACATCTAGGCAAAAAATCAACAGAGAAACAAAAGACCTAAATAACTCTATAGATCAATTGGACTTGGCAGATATATACAGAATATTTCATCCAGCAATCTCAGAATATTCATTCTTCTCTTCAACACATGAAACATTCTCCAGGATAGACCACATGTTAGGTCACAAATCAAGTCGCAACAAATTCAAAAAAATTGGAATTATTCCATGTATTTTTTCAGACCTCAATGGATTAAAACTAGAAATCAATAACAAACAAAACTCTGGAAACTATATAAATACATGGAAATTAAACATCATTCTACTTAATGACATACGGGTCCAAGAAGAAATTAAACAGGAAATAAAAAAAAATTATTGAAACTAATGAAAGTAATGACACACACTGCCAAAACCTGTGGGATACTGCAAAAGCAGTACCAAGAGGGAAAATTATCACATTAAATGCTTACATCAGAAGAACGGAAAGATGGCAAGTAAACAACATAACACTTCACCTTAAAGAATTATAGAAACAAGAACAATCCAAATCCAAATTTAGTACATGGAAAGAAATAATTAAGATCAGAGCAAAACTAAATGAAATAGAAACCCAAAGAATGATACGACAGATCAATGAAACAAAAGGTTGGTTTTTTGAAAAGATAAAATTGACAAACCATTAGCAAGCCTAACTAAAAAAAGAAAAGACAAATAAAAATTGGAAATGAAGATGGTGATATTACAACCAATGCTTCAGAAATACAAAGAATCATTAGAGACTACTATAAAGAACTATATGCCAACAATTTTGAAAATCTGGAGGAAATGGATAAATTTTTGGACACACACAAACTACCAAGACTGAGCCAAGAAGACATAGAAAATCTGAACAGACCAATAACAAAGAGATTGAAGCAGTTTTCATCAGACTCCCAACAAAGAAAAGCCCAGGACTGGTTGGCTTCACTGCAGAATTCTACCAAACTTTCAAAGAAGAATTAATACAAATTCTCTACAAACTATTCCAAAAGATTGAAATGGAGGCCATTCTCCCTAACTCATTCTATGAGGTAAACATCACCCAGATACCAAAACCAGACAAAGATACAACAAAAAAGGAAAGCTACAGGCCAATATCCTTGATGAACATAGGTGCAAAAATACTCAATAAAATGCTAACTAACAGAAGACAGCAACATATACACGAAATTATACACCATGATCAAGTGGGATTCATCCCAGAGATGCAAGGCTGGTTCAACATATGCAAATCAATAAATCTGATCCACCACATCAATAAAATCAAACACAAAAACCATATGATCATCTCTATAGATGCTGAAAAAGTATTTGATAAAATTCAACATTTGTTCATGATAAAGACTGTCTATAAATGGAGTATAGAAGGAAAGTATCTCAGCACAATTAAAGCCATATAAGACAAACCCACTGCCAATATCACCCTTAACAGGGAAAAATTGAAAGCCTTTCCCTTAAGAACAGGAGCTAGACAAGGATGCCCACTCTCACCACTCCTATTCAACATAGTGTTGGAAATACTAGCCAGAGCAATCAGAGAAGAGAAGGAAATAAAGGGCATCCAGATTGGAAAAGATGAAGTCAATCTGTCTGTTTGCAGATGACATGATCCTATATATAGAACAGCCTAAAGACTCTCCAAAAAAAAAATCTTAGAGTTAATAATTGATTTCAGCAAAGTTGCAAGATAGAAAATCAACACACAAAAATCAGTAACATTTCTTTATTCTAACAATGAACTGGCAGAAAAAGAAATCAAGAAAGCTAGCCTGTTTATAATAGCCACCAAAAAAATAAAATAGCTAGGAATAAATTTAACCAAGGATGTGAAAAATCCCAGTGATGAGAACTACAAACTACTGTTGAGAGACATTAAAGTGGAAGGATATTCCATGCTCCTGGACTGAGAGAATTAACATTGTGAAAATGACCATACTACCCAAAGTGATCCACAGATAGTATCCTACACAGCATGGTACTGTCATAAAAACAGTCACAAGGTCCAATGGAACTGAATAGAGAATCCAGAAAGCAACCCATGCTCCTACAGCCATCTGATCTTTGACAAAGGCTCCAAGACAACACACTAGGGAAGAGACTGCCTCTTCAGTTAATGGTGCTGGGAAAATTGGACATTCATATGTAGAAGAATGAAACTGGACCCATACCTCTCGCCATATACCAAAATCAACTCAAAATGGACTAAAGAATTAAATCTACATCCTGAAACAATAAAACTCCTTAAAGAAAACATAGGGGAAACACTCCAGGACGTAGGATTGCATACAGACTTTATGAATATGACCCCGAAAGCACAGAAAACCAAAGGAAAAATAAACAAATGGGATTATATCAAACTAGAAATCTTCCACACAGCCAAAGAAACAATTAACAGAGCAAAAAGGCATCCAACAGGGTGGAAGAAAATATTTGCAAAATATACATCTGACAAAGGACTAATATCCAGAATATACAAGGAACTGACACAAGTTTACAGCAAAAAAAAAAAAAAAAAAAGTAACCCAATTAAAAAATGGGCAAGGGAGCTGAATAGGCATTTCTCAAAGGAAGATATATGAATGGCCAACAGACACATGAAAAAATGCTCAACATCATTCAGCTTTTGGGAAATGCAAATCAAAACCACTTTCAGATACCACCTCATGCCAGTTAGGATAGCTAATATCCAAAAGACTGAGAATGACAAATGCTGGCAAGGATGTGGATAAAAAGGAACCCTCCTACACTGTTGGTGAGACTGAAAAATGGTGCAGCCTTTATGGAAAATGGTACAGAGGTTGCTCAAACAATTATAGATCTACCATATGACCCAGCTATCCCACTGCTGGGAATATACACAGAGGAATGGAAATCATCATGTTGAAAGGACAACTGTATTCCCTTGTTTATTGCAGCACTATTTATAATAGTCAAGAATTGGAACCAGCCCAAATGTCCATCATCAGATGAGTGGCTAAGGAAACTGTGGTACATCTACACAATGGAATACTACTCTGCTATAAAAAAGAATAAAATACTACCATTTGCAGCAACATGGATGGACTTAGAGAAAATTATGTTAAGTGAAATAAGCCAGGCACAGAAAGAGAAAATACTGCCTGTTCTCACTTATTTGTGGGAGCTAATAAAAATAAATAAGTAAATATACAAATGAACCAGAGGGGGAGGGGAGAAGACACAACAAGCACAACAATTCCTTGTTAAGACAAGTGAACAGACATGATATTGATGTGGGGAGGGGGAGAGGGAGGGAGGAAAAGGAGGAATTGGTAAAGGGACAGGAAAATCAACTATATTGTATATTGATAAATTAAAATACAAGTTAATTAAGAAAGAAAAAAAGGGTGATCAGGTTAGGTGAGCAAATGGATGGAGGACGTGGACAAGGCTCAGGCAGGAGGTACTTGGTTTCCTTGAGAGGTAGTTGTGAGGGCAGAGGTCACAGTGAATGACGACTAAGCTACAGGAGCTATGGAAGCCAAAAGGGACACAGAGGGAGCAGCATCTTCCAGCAGCTCCCAGGACAGCAGTCACTGGATCTCAGCAATTGCTCTCACACTCCTCACACAGGTGTCTGGACATAACTGATGAAAGTGCATTGTAACTACATGCGGACCAGGGAGCTGCAAGAGACTCGAGTACAAAGCTACACCAAGACCAGAACGAACGTGTGACCTTGGCGTTCTGGCAAAGCTCCGGTCACCTGATGCAGTGTCCTTTCATAATCCCCCCACTTTCTTGATCTCACAATATAACTTTCACATCTGACACAGTGGCTGTTTCCTCCCACATCAACCGCAGGCTTCAGTGAGGGCTGCAGTTGCACGGACTGCTGTGAATGGAGAGACAGGAAAGATGGTGATGCTGATTCCCCTTTGCAGAAGAGAAAGCAGCTTTCTGGCCTCTTCTACTTCTCCCTGTCAAGTTCTGCAACCGAGGCATCCAGGAGGGTGGGTAACAGGACAATGATGAAGTGAGCAGCAAAGAGATGTTCTAGGGGTACACTAAATAAGGTGTTCCTGGAGAGCCCCAAAAAGCAGTAGACAGGGTCATCTCATGGTAGACAATACTGAGGAGATTCACGAGTATATGTGGTATCACTTATAAAAGACTTTCACATACAGTATCCTATGTGATGCTCAAAACTACCATGTGAAATACAGACGTCAGTGTGAACCACATTTCTCAAAAAGGAATCTGAGCAGCTCCTGTTCAGACTCTCTTTTCCGAGAGAGACCATATCTAGCAACTGACATCTTCAGAGAGTATGGATCTGGCACCTCGTGGAAGGGACAGGAAGGGAAAGCTCAGGTCCAACAGACAAACTTTGCCTGTGTATATTTTACCTTTTCTTCTCCTCTTGGCTCTGCCCTGATGCTAAGAACAAAGAAAAGCACCAGGGGCTGGGCCTCACTTCTGTGGCTCTTCTCTCTGGGAAGTTCTGGCATTCACTGTGTAATGTTAATATGACCCTCCATTTTAATGAATGGAAAATGGTTTCTTCCCTCTATGAATTTTAATAGGTAATAAAATATTCTCCTTCCTTGATAAATTTTGCTTCCTTGAGAAATGCAAAAGAACATTTTTTCTGAGATACAGTCAGAAGTCCTCTGCTCAAGGAGGGTGTAGAATCTGAGGCCAACAGGCACATCTGTGCTGCCTCTGTCACCCTGTACCTTGGGAACAGAGTTGGGCTCTAGGCACTGCTTGGATGCTACTAGAAGCTCAGCATTGCTCTCCTGATCAGCCCAACATGAGGGAAGTCTTGGTGCAGTGATACCTGACAGGGGAATGTGGCTCATGATCAGGGGTCAAGAGACCCACACTCTCTAAATAATCCAATCTAGGACCAGGAATGTGCTGTGTTTGAGATTTTATCCTGGAACCCTCCACTACACCCAGATAGGTAATATTAGAGGTTCAGATGGAAAAGAAATTTCTGTCACATACAGACACAGCAACCATTAAACACAGCTCAACTTCTAGTCAGATTAACACAAATCCTAGCACTAAAGACCTGTTTATCTCAGTTCCTATTCCCCAATACATCATGTCTGGTTTACAAGAAAAAAATCACAAGGTGTATTAAAAGGCAAGCAAACACAGTCTGAATAGACAGCACAAGCATCACATTCATACTTGATTACTGCATCGGTGCTGGAATTATTATACAGAGAATACTAGAAACTATGATTACTATCTTAAGGGCTCTAAGAGAAAAGTAGGCAGCGTGAAAGAACACAGAAGGAATCTAAAACTGGGGTATGGAAACTCTAAGAAAAAATCAAAAAGAAATGTTAGACAGAAAAACCACCTTAACAGAAAGGAAGAGTACCTGTGATGTGCTCATCAGTAGATTACATATGGACAAGGAAAAAATAAGTGAGTTTAAATATTTGTCAGGAAAATCTCTCCATACTGAAATGCCAAGAGATAAAGAACTTAAAAAATTTTAACCCATATTGTGCAAGAACTATGAGACAGTGTCAAAATGTCAAAACATACATGTCATTGAAATACCACAAGGAGAATAAGAACAGAATGGAGCAAAAGAAATATACGAGTAATAATGGCTGAGAAGTTTCCAAAATTGAGGACAAATTAACTGTACATCCTGGAAGCACAGTTAATGCCAAGCAAAGTGAATACAGAAACACACAACAAAAATACAAACAACAAACTGCAGGAAACCAAAAGAAAACAGCCTTGAAAGTATTCAGAGGTTAAAGGACACCTTATCTGTACAGGAATAAGGATAAGATTTATGGACCTCTCATCATTAACCATGCAAGCAAAAAGAGGGGAGTAAAATTTAAAGTCCTGAAAAAAAAATACACAACAATCAAGAATTCTATACCTAGCAAAATTGTCCTTCAAAAGTGAAGGAGAAATACAAACTTTCTCTGACAATCAAAAACAGAGGGCATTCATCACCAGAAGTCCTGCCCTGCAACAAATGTTAGAAGAAAGCTCTTTGGGGAAAGAGAAAAATGATAACTCAGATCTGTATAAAGAAGGAAAGAGCACCAGTGTAAAAATAAATGAAGTAAAATAAAACTTAGATTTTTCATATTGTTAGTTGATATAATAATAATAACATCAACCACAACTTATTGAGTGATTATAGTATAAGAATATGTGAAACGAGTGACAGCAGCATCACTCAGGAGGGAGGGACAGGAGGGAGAAACTGGGAAAACTGTAGCGTAAGGTACTTGCACCAGCTGTGCAGCCAAATAGTGCTATTTGCAAGTGGACATGGATTAGCTGTGATGTATCTTACAAACTCTAAGGAAATCACTAAATTTTTTTTAGAAGAAATACAATTGATTACCTAGGAGAGGAAAGAAAATTGAATCATATAAAATGCTTGTTTAAAAAAATCATCAAATTGGCCGAGCCAGGTAACTCAGTTCATTGGAGCATGGCCTTGTAACGCGAAGGTCAAGGGTTCAGCTCCCCATACCAGCTAGCCCCCAAAATAATAATAATACAAAATTTTTAATCATCCAATCATAACGAAAAAGCAGTAAGAGAAACAAAGAAACTACAAAACAGAACATTTATAAAATGGCAATGGTAAATCTCTACATATCAATAATTATTTTAAATGCAAATGCGTTAAATTCTCCCATCAAAAGACATAGACTGGCTGATTGAAATTTTTAAAACCAACATTCAATTACATGCTGTCTGCAGGAGACTCTCTTTAGTTTTAAGGACACACCGGCTAAAAGTAAGGGGTGAAAAAGATATTTCAAGCAAATGGTATCTAAAAAAAGTCTATTTTGTCTGATATAAGTATGGGGGTGGCTATACTTATAACAGACAAAATAGACATTATGTATGCCCAAGGGAAATCTGCATATCAAGGAGTTATATCTGCACAACAATGTTCAAGTGTAGCTGGCTATTAACAGATGAATGGATAAAGAAATTGTGATTGATAGATACATAGATACATAGATATAGACAGATAGACAGTTATGTAGATAAATAGATAGACCTTAAAAAAGGAGATTCTTGTTTTCAAGATGGCGGTGGCTGCGGCGGTTGGCGCAGAGTAGCTGAGGTGGAAAAGGCTGCCACTGGGCCTCAGGCAGCCGGGAAACTTGTGGACCTTCCTCTTGCCATCTCTTAAGGGAGGACCGCTGCTGGTGGCCGGTCATGGGGGTGACCGCCACTTTGCCCTCGGCAGGAGAGGCTGCCTCATTTACAGGCAACAGCTTTGAAGTGTGGAGCAGGAAAAGAACTGTTTCTTAGCTGCAAAAGCGAGTCTCGAAACAGGGAACACGGCGCCAGGGCTGCTGTGGACGCAGCCAGGATCCCGGAGGCCGGGGCCGCGCTGAAGGCGGCCAGCTGCCCTATTCAGGATTCGAGGTTTTAGGCCGGCATTAAAGAAGATTCCTGGGAGCACCCGAGCCACGCCGTGACTGGACAGCCTGAGGCAGCAGCGGCCGAGAACGGGGAAAGCGGCAAACCAGAGGCAGAGAGTGAGCACCCAACCCGGCACAACCCTGTGAGTGACCCCTGGACCAGCCCTGTTTGGGGGGCTTTCCGGAGGCTGCGGGCCGGCCTCCCCTCCCACTCCCTCTGCGGTTCTCTGGCAGGGATGGTGGCGTGGGGCGTCCCCGGCAAGTGTCGGGAGGGCAAGGAAGTACGGGCGGGCCGACTGTCACTCCACCACACCCTGGACTCCGGCCCCCGGTAAACTTCCTGTTACTGGGAGGCAGATACCATCTCTGCAGCCACCAGTTTGGAAAAAAGCCTAACCAATTTCTGGTTGGGAATAGTGTGGTAGGAGAGTTCCCAGGTCCACTTGAACCTGCCGGAGAGCTGGCTGCTGGCGGGCGCTAGACTCGGTTTATACCGGGGGGATACAAAGGTGAACAAGTCCCGAGAAAGATCTACACAGTACTACAAAGGCACCCAGAGCGACCGGTGGTCTGTGCCTAGCAGAAACCTGGTAGACTTCCTGGGTGAGGCGATGCGGAGCAGGGTCTGGAAGGCCCAGCTGATAGATGAGGGTTGTAGAAGACATGCCCCAGCCCAGCACAGTGCGCACAGAGTGGGCAGACGTGCGGCCAGGGAGGCGGAAACTTGACAGAAACCACACACCCTGTGGGGTCGCCACTGCACGATCCAACACCCTGGGCCAGAGCACAGGAACAGGGAGAAGTCCTGCACAGGAAGTGAAAGCTCAACAGCGATCACACACCCTGTGGTACGTGATCTACCAGCCCAGCAGAGTCCAAGCTGACCAGAAAGGTGGCTCCCCGGAGAAGCCCAAGACCCGAGGCAACCACACACACAAGGCACTAGAGGCCAACTGAGCAGCCACAGAGGTAGCCATATGAAATTGGCAACCACAGCAACGTCCTACTTAGTCATTAGTCTCAAACCAGTGGACTGTGAAACCCCCTGCCACAATGAATAAACATCAAAAAAAAGATACCAGAAATACAAAAAGTCAAGAAAGTACACCACCAAAAGTTAACAAATCTCAAACTCTAGATCCTATAGAACAAGAAGCCCTTGAAATGACTGACAAGGAATTTCGAGTGATAATTCTAAGGAAACTGAATGAGATACAATAAAACACAGCTAGACATCATGATGAAATGAGGAAAAGTATACAGGATCTGACAGAGGAAATATACAAAGAAATCAATGACCTGAAAAAAAATGTAGCAGAACTTGCTGAACTGAAGAAGTTATTCAGCGAAATAAAAAACACAACGGAGAGTTTAACCAGCAGGCTTGTCGAAGTTGAAGAGAGAACCTCTGAACTTGAAGATGGACTGTTTGAAATAACACAAGCAGACAAAAAGAAAGAAAAAAGAATCAAGGACATTGAAGAAAATCTGAGAGAGATATCAGATAACCTTAAGCGCTCAAATATCCGAGTCATGGGTATTCCAGAAGGGGAGGAAAATGGAGATTCCATTGAAAACATATTCAAAAAAATAGTGGCAGAAAACTTCCCAGGTATAGGAAAAGTCACAGATCTTCAGATCCAGGAAGCTCAACGATCTCCAAACGTATTCAACCCAAAAAGGCCTTCTCCAAGACATGTCATAGTCAAACTGGCAAAACTCAGAGACAAAGAGAGAATCATAAAAGCTGCAAGAGAGAAGCGTCAAATCACCTATAAGGGAGCCCCAATCAGGCTAACATCAGACTTTTCATCACAAACCCTAAAAGCTAGAAAGGAATGGGATGATATTTTCAAAATACTAAAAGACAAAGATTGCCAGCCAAGAATACTGTACCCTGCAAGGCTATCCTTCCGAAATGAAAGGCAAATAGTATATTTCTCAGACAAACAAAAACTGCGGGAGTTCACTACCACACGACCACCCTTACAAGAAATCCTCAAGGGAGTACTGGGTTTGGTTCCTGAAAAATAACTACCACTGCCACAAAAACCCAAGAAAAATCAATACCCAATAGTATAATAAAAATGGCATTCATGAAGACAAAACAAGCAAACAAAAACACTATCTACAACCTAAGGAACCAACAAACACAGAAACCAAACAATAAATCAGAAAGCAAGGAACAAAAGACACCTAAGACAACCAAACAACCAATAAAATGCTAGGAATAAATCAACACCTTTCAATACCAACTCTTAATGTAAAAGGCTTAAATTCCCCAATCAAAAGACACAGACTAGCTGACTGGATCAAAAAGCAGGACCCAACTATATGCTGCCTACAAGAGACCCACCTCACCTATAAAGATTCACACAGACTAAGAGTGAAAGGATGGAAAAAGATTTACCATGCAAACAGAAAAGAAAAACGAGCTGGAGTAGCTATTCTTATATCTGACAAAATAGACTTTAAACTAAAAACCATAAAAAGAGACAATGAGGGACACTACTTAATGATAAAAGGACTGATCCATCAAGAAGACATAACAATCATAAATATGTACGCACCCAATGTTGGAGCAGCCAGATTTATAAAACAAACTCTATTAGACCTAAAGAAGGAAATAGACACTAATACCATAATAGCAGGGGACCTGAACACCCCACTGTCAATATTAGACAGATCATCTAGGCAAAGAATCAGTAGACAAACACAAGATCTAAACAAGACTCTAGACCAATTGGAATTGGCAGATATCTACAGAACATTCCACCCAACCATCTCAGAATATTCATTCTTCTCATCAGCACATGGATCATTCTCCAGGATAGATCACATATTAGGTCACAAATCAAGTCTCAATAAATTCAAAAAAATTGCAATTATCCCATGTATCTTCTCAGACCACAATGGATTAAAACTAGAAATTAATAACAAACGAAACTCTGGAAACTATACAAACACATGGAAATTAAACAGCATTCTACTTAATGACATATGGGTCCAAGAAGAAATCAAGCAGGAAATCAAAAAATTTATTGAAACGAATGAAAACAATGATACATCATACCAAAACCTGTGGGATACTGCACAAGCAGTAGAGGGGGAAATTTATTGCATTAAACGCTCACTTCAGAAGAATGCAAAGATGGCAAGTGAACAACCTAACACTTCACCTTAAAGAACTAGAAAAACAAGAACAATCCAAACCTAAAGTTAGCAGACGGAAAGAAATCATTAAGATCAGAGCAGAACTGAATGAAATTGAAAACCAAAAAACAATTCAAAAGATCAACGAATCAAAAAGTTGGTTTTTTGAAAAGATAAATAAAATTGACAAACCATTAGCATGGCTAACAAAAAAAAGAAGAGAGAAGACTCAAATAACAAAAATTAGAAATGAAAAAGGCGATATTACAACTGATTCATCTGAAATACAAGGAATCATTCGAGACTACTATAAACAACTATACGCCAACAAATTTGAAAATCTGGAGGAAATGGATAAATTTCTGGACACACACAAGCTCCCAAAACTGAGCCATGAAGACGTAGAAAATTTGAACAGACCAATAACAACAAAGGAGATTGAAGCTGTTATCAGAAGGCTCCCAACAAAGAAAAGCCCAGGACCAGATGGATTCACAGCAGAATTTTACCAAACATTCAAAGAGGAATTGACACCGATTCTTTACAAACTATTCCAAAAGATTGAAACGGACGCAAATCTCCCAAACTCATTCTATGAAGCAAACATCATCCTGATACCAAAACCAGGTAAAGATACAACCAAAAAAGAAAACTACAGGCCGATATCCTTGATGAATATAGATGCAAAAATCCTCACTAAAATACTAGCAAACAGAATACAGCAACACATACGAAAAATTATTCATCACGATCAAGTGGGATTCATCCCAGGGATGCAAGGTTGGTTCAACATACGCAAATCAATAAATGTGATACACCATATTAATAAACTCAAACACAAGGACCATATGATCATCTCTATAGATGCTGAAAAAGCATTTGATAAAGTTCAGCACTCATTCATGACAAAGACCCTCTATAAGTTAGGTATAGAGGGAAAGTATCTCAACATAATTAAAGCCATATATGACAAACCCACTGCCAATATCATCCTGAATGGGGAAAAGCTGAAAGCTTTTCCTTTAAGAACAGGAACTAGACAAGGATGCCCACTCTCACCACTCCTATTCAACATAGTGTTGGAAGTACTAGCCAGAGCAATCAGAGAAGAGAAGGAAATAAAGGGCATCCAGATAGGAAAATATGAAGTCAAACTGTCCTTGTTTGCAGATGACATGATCCTATATATCGAACAGCCCAAAACCTCTACAAAAAAACTCTTAGAATTGATAAATGATTTCAGCACAGTAGCAGGATACAAAATCAACACACAAAAATCAGTAGCATTTCTTTTCTCCAACAGTGAACATGCAGAACGAGAAATCAAGAAAGCCTGCCCATTTACAATAGCCACCAAAAAAATAAAATACTTAGGAATTGAGTTAACCAAGGAGGTGAAAAATCTCTATAATGAAAACTACAAACCACTGCTGAGAGAAATTAGAGAGGATACAAGAAGATGGAAAGATATCCCATGCTCTTGGATTGGAAGAATCAACATAGTGAAAATGTCCATACTACCCAAAGTGATATACAAATTCAATGCAATCCCCATCAAAATTCCAAAAACATTTTTCTCAGAAATGGAAAAAACTATCCAGTCATTTATATGGAACAATAAAAGACCACGCATAGCCAAAGCAATGCTGAGCAAAAAAAATAAAGCTGGAGGCATAACACTACCTGACTTTAAGCTATACTACAAAGCTATAATAACCAAAACAGTATGGTACTGGCATAAAAACAGACACACTGACCAATGGAATAGAATAGAGAATCCAGAAATCAACCCACACACTTACTGCCATCTGATCTTTGACAAAGGCACCAAGCCTATTCACTGGGGAAGGGACTGCCTCTTCAGCAAATGGTGCTGGGATAACTGGATATCCATATGCAGGAGAATGAAACTAGATCCATACCTCTCACCGTATACTAAAATCAACTCAAAATGGGTTAAGGATTTAAATATACACCCTGAAACAATAAAACTTCTCAAAGAAAACATAGGAGAAACACTTCAGAAATAGGACTAGACACAGACTTCATGAATACGACCCCAAAAGCACGGGCAACCAAAGGAAAAATAAACAAATGGGATTATATTAAACTAAAAAGCTTCTGCACAGCAAAAGAAACAGTTAACAGAGTTAAAAGACAACCAACAGAGTGGGAGAAAATATTTGCAAAATATACATCTGACAAATGATTAATATCCAGAATATATAAGGAACTCAAACAACTTTACAAAAAGAAAACAAGCAACCCAATTAAAAAATGGGCAAAAGAGCTAAGTAGGCATTTCTCTAAGGAAGATATACAAATGGCCAACAGACATATGAAAAAATGCTCAACATCACTCAGCAGCCGGGAAATGCAAATCAAAACCACACTGAGATACCATCTAACCCCAGTAAGGATGGCTAAAATCCAAAAGACTCTGAACGATAAATGCTGGCGAGGTTGCGGAGAAAAAGGAACTCTCATACATTGTTGGTGGGACTGCAAAATGGTGCAGCCTCTATGGAAAATGGTATGGAGGTTCCTCAAACAATTGCAGATAGATCTACCATACGACCCAGCTATCCCACTGTTGGGAATATACACAGAGGAATGGAAATCATCAAGTTGAAGGTATACCTGTTCCCCAATGTTTATCGCAGCACTCTTTACAATAGCCAAGAGCTGGAACCAGCCCAAATGTCCATCATCAGATGAGTGGATACGGAAAATGTGGTACATCTACACAATGGAATACTACTCAGCTATAAAAACGAATGAAATCCTGCCATTTGCAACAACATGGATGGACCTTGAGAGAATTATATTAAGTGAAACAAGTCAGGCACAGAAAGAGAAATGCCACATGTTCTCACTTATTGGTGGGAGCTAAAAATTAATATATAAATTCACACACACACACACACACACATACACACAAAACCGGGGGGTGGGGGAAGAAGCTATAACAACCACAATTACTTGAAGTTGATACGACAAGCAAACAGAAAGGACATTGTTGGAGGGGGCGAGGGAGAAGGGAGGGAGCTTTTGATGATGGGGAGCAATAATCAGCCACAATGTATATCGACAAAATAAAATGTAACCAAAAAAAAAAAAAAAAGGAGATTCTGCCGTTTGAAACAACATGCATGAACCTAGAGGACATTATAAGGAAAATAAGCCAGGCACAGGAGAAGAAATACTGCATGATCAAAAGTTGGATACATAGGAACAGAGAGTACAGTGGTGATTACCAGGGGCACAGGAAGGTGAGGGAAGAAAATGCAAAGATGTAGGTCAACAGGTAGAAAGTTGAGTGGTGTAGGATGAGTAAGTCTAGAGATCTAACAGTACAGTACGAGGACCAGAGTTAATATCGTATTGTGTACTGGCAACTTGCTAAGAGAGTAGGTTTCAGTGTTGTTACCACACACGCAAAAAGGCTGGGGGATAACTACGTGAGATGATGCCTATGTTAATTGGCTTACCCATAGTAACCATTTCACTATGTGTAAAAATATTATAACAACATGTTGTTCACCTTAAATACATGCAATTAAAAATAAAATATCATCTAAAGCAAAAATAAAATAAACTTTTGTTTAAAATCACAGAAGGCAGAAAAAGGGGAAGAGAAAACAGGCAAAATGAATAGTAGCCTCTGCAGACATAGTAAATATTAATCCAGCTATGTAAGAAGTCACTCTGGATTTAAGGGTTTAAATTCACCAAGGAAAAGACAGACTGACAGTGGATTAAAAAACCAAGACCCAGCTGTATGTTGTATACAAGATACTAATTTTAAATAT
Source organism: Cynocephalus volans (assembly GCF_027409185.1). NCBI lineage: Eukaryota > Metazoa > Chordata > Mammalia > Dermoptera > Cynocephalidae > Cynocephalus > Cynocephalus volans. Next base: position 30,111,535 of record NC_084475.1, read on the forward strand.
TAAGATACAGATAGATTAAAAGTAAAGGGGTGTAAAAAAATGTACCACGCTAACACTAATTGAAAGAAAACAAGAGTAGCTGTATTAATTCCAGACAAACAAAGCAGACTTCAGAACAAGGAAAATTATCAGGAATGAGGGGTGGTCAATTCTCCAAGAAGCCATAACAATCCTTAATGTGTATGCTTCTACCACAGATTGTCAAAATATATAACACAAAAACTGGTGAACTGCAAGGACAAATGGAACAATCCACTATTATCGTTGGAGACATCAACAGGTCCCTATCAGTAAGTGACAGATTTAACAGGCAGAGAATCACTAAGGATATAGTTGACCTGAACAGCAACATCAATCAACTTGATCTAAATTATCAAATACTTCATCCAACAACAGCAGACTACACATTTTTCTCAAGTTCACATGGAACCTTCACCAAGATAGATGACATTCTGAGCCCTAAAACACACCTTAACAAACATAAAGGAATAGAAGTCATACAATATCCGCTCTAAGACCACAATGGAATAAAACTAGAAAACTATAACAGAAAGATAGCTGCAAAATCTCAAGAACTTTGAGATTAAACAACATGCCATTAACACATGGGTCAAAAAAGTATCCAGAGAAATTTCAAACTAAACAAAAATGAAAATACAACTTACCAAAATTTGTGGGATGCAACGAAACCAGTGCTTGGAGGGAAATCTATAGCATGAAATGCAGATATCACAAAAGAAAAAAGATCAAAAATCTCTGAGCAGCTCTGGTTTACTTACCTGATTGGCACCTCTGTGTTTCCAAAATATTGGGAAACAGATTGCTCTGTAGGTAGCATAGGAAAAGGAAGAGGGCCCCATGCCACACGGGAAGGCAAGGCTGCGAATACCGAAGGGGGCAGGCCGGAGCTCAGCCACGGTGCAGGAAGGCTCCTGAGACAAAGCTGCTCTGCATCCCTAGAAGCTGAGCCTTGAGAATGCACATTCTCAACCAGGGTTCCCGGCCCACCTCACAAAGCTTTAACACAGATACCAGAGGTTTTTGAGGATGGGGGAGGGGAAAACATAGGGGAGATGAATCCATGGCCCGTATATCCCACCCAGTGGTCCAGCAGATCTGTCCGTCCCCCTGGAGCCCTTTTATCCCTCCACCCTCTCCTCCATCACCACCTTTCTGCTGTGCCATTTATTTACCTTACTGACATTTTCTACTCATTCCACCTGTTCCCTAGATATGACCTGAGAACGTTTTACTGCTTGGTGATCTCTCTTTGGACCCACATAATCCTTGAAAGACAAATGTGACCAGGGATTTACACCCTCAAGATCTACTCTGTCTTCAAGTAGAGCTTCCTTCATATACAATGTTTTCTTATCTGTAAAAAACCAGAAACATACCTGGCAGCAGTTCAATCCCCCTCTCCCCCATATTTTCTCAAAAGAATCCATGGTTACCAAAAACCATTAGAGAGCAGAGTAGCCTTTACCAAAGAACTGAAAGTATGACAAAGAGAGAGACAAGGTCATGGCACACCCGTGGAAAAAAAACCATTAGAGAGCAGAGTACCCTTTACCAAAGAACTGAAAGTATGACAAAGAGAGAGACAAGGTCATGGCACACCCGTGGAAAACAACTTAAAAATCTTTCAGTAATCCTCTCTTCTTAAATGCCTTGTTGGCTACTCTGCCCCTAAGGGCTCAAATCTAGTCACCTCCGCCCATACAGTGTCCCACCCTGCCATTTCATCTTTCCTTTTCACCAAACCCCTTTTCCCGTAGCAGACACTTTAGAATTCACCCTTGAGGGCCGAGCCCGTGGCGCACTTGGTAGAGTGCTGCGCTGGGAGCGCGGCGACGCTCCCGCCGCGGGTTCGGATCCTATATAGGACTGACCGGTGCACTCACTGGCTGAGTGCCGGTCACGAAAAATCGACAAAAAAAAAAAAAGAATTCACCCTTGATTTTACACAGCAGTGGTGCTGGAACACAGCACACACAACCAACCCCGTCCTGGTTAGAGAGCAGGCTTCTGTCTAGTATAATGTGACCTCGAAGAAGCACAATTGAAATTATATTTAGCAGTGAGTTTTGTTTAGAATCCCACCTATGCTTACTTCCTCAATGAAAGGTTTTATGAATTCTTTCCAGTCTGCTTTCTAACTATTCACCAAAATTCCTTCTGGCTCCTCTATACTTTTTAAAACTTTGCTGTCATTTTTCGGATGCTGTATAGGTATTTGTTTATCTGCCCACGTCAACCAGTTGTCTAACAGTGGTAACCCTTAAAGCCTCATTGTTTAGATTATAAATTGCTGTTTTATTTCATTATACTTCTTGCCTGCATTCCCTCAGTGAGTCTGATGAATCCACCTTGGCCCCACAAACTTGATTCTTTGAGCTCTGCGTTGCAAGTGTTTAGCAGTGATGACAGAGACTTTCTTTGCCTCTCTTCTCCTGCCTCCACAGCTTCTCCATTGTCTATGCACAGGAGGTGCACTTCAAGCCCGCCTCCTCCTGTCTACCCTCCCCTGACTACCTGAGCTCAGTCTGTTCAGAAAAATCCCTCCTTATAGCCTTGTGCCTCTGCTATTGTTCTTTTCCATTGTGTTTTGTCTCCTTTGATTATTTATAACCAGTCTGGTCCTGACAGCCCCTAAGCTCACTAGGATTAACTAATGTAAAAACATTTTTAAAGTGTGAGCAAGGTATGCTCAGCCAAGAAATTTTCAGGTGAGAAGAGGTTATAAAAATAGCACGTTGAATACATTCTTCAAAGTGGCCATGCCAGAAAAAAAAAAAGAAAGCCGAGGAAGTGTTTCGGATTAAAGTAGACTAAAGACACATGACACCTCTATGCAGTACGAGATTCTAGGCTGTATCCTGTAATGATGATTAAAAAATTTTTAAAGGCACATAGAGTAATACTGAATTGATTGACCAAAGTGTTATCTGAGTGAGAGATTAGTTAAAAGTTCTATTCCAATGTTAAATTTACTGAAGAGGACAATTGAGAAGGGAAGAGAATATTTTTCTCTTAAAATATACAAAATGAAATTTGCAAGGAGAAATTACATGGTATATGAAACATATCCTCAAATATTCACAAACGTGTGCGTATTTGTTGGGGGGGTGGGAAAGAAGAGACTGACAGAAGAGAGATTGCAGGTGGGGCAAAATGTTAATCTGGATAAAGGGTCAACTTGCATTTACCATCCGTGGAACTTTGCTGCAAGTTAAATTATTCTCAAGTAAACACATTTTTAAAATGGGCCATGGACTATGTTGTCCTGAGATTTACCTAACCTTTCAGATTTTCTGCTTTGATTCCTCTAGTGGCCACCACCACACCCAGACCACACTAGTGTGCAATGCCAACTTTAAAATAGTTGTCTCAGGTTGTGCCCCAGGCAAGAACCTGGGATCCTCTTTCAGTGTTTCTAGCACGCTAATGATTTAACAGGGTTTTACAAACTACTGGCAAGGAACATTCCCTCCACCCCAAATTTTTCTCTAATTATACCTAATGTAAAACAAAAAGCCAAAATTTCAAAGAATGATGTTTACAGCATGTAACCCCTAATTTCTTTCATATTTGGTGATGCTATGTCACTTGTCTTATGGGATTTTATGGTGTGAAGTGGTTTGCAGGTGTTTTGTCTGCCTTGCTAAGTCAGGTACCTCTCCTCCACCAGATTTCCACCTTCCAAAAACGTATGGACCTCTTTCGTTGTACCCTCTCCCATTGTCAACCTCAGGCAAATATTCTTTATAAATCCTTCACTTTTTTAACAGATTTATTAAAATATGATTTACACAACTTACAATTAGCGCATTTCAAGTGTACAATTTGATGATTCCTAGTATATTCACAGAGTTGTATATCCATCATCACAGTCAATTTTAAAACATTTTCATGATATCAAAATGAAACTCCAAACTCTTTAGCTTTCAATCATTCTGCCCCTCATCCCTCCAGCCCTCAGCCAACACTAATGTACTTTCTGTTCCTATGGTAATTTCCCTGTGCTAGACAGTTCATAAGAATGAAATCCAATACTCAGTTGTTGTTTGTGACTGACTTCTTTCACCCTGTGTAATATTTTCAAGGTTCATCTACATTGTAGTATGTATCAATACTTTATTCCTTTTTATGGCTGAATAATATTCCATTGTATGGATATGAGACATTGGTTGATCCATTCATAAGTTGATCGACATTTGGGTTCCTTCCACTTTGTGACTGTTATAAATAATGCTGCTGTAAACATGCCTGTAGAAATTTCTGTGTCATATATGTTTTCATTTCTCTAGGTTCTACACCTAGGAATGAAATTACTAAGTCATATGGTAACTCTGTGTACTTTGGGTACATTTTGATGAATTTCAAGGCAGTTTTCCAAAGCAGCTGCACCATTTTGCATTCCCACCAGAAATATATGAGGCTTCCAATTTCTCCACATTGTCTTATCAACTGACTTTTTGATTCTAGGCATCCTAGTGGGTGTGAAGTGGTGTCTCATAGTGCTTTTCATTTGCTTTTCTCTAATGAATGATGGTGTTGAACATGTTTTCACACAATGCATTAATTCTGATGATATTTTGAAAATGAGAAGAGATACACAATTGTGTTTGATCTACTGTATTTGTCTAGAAACACAGTAACACATTTTAAATGTATGACAGGAAAAACTTTTCTAAATATTTGAAAATATTTATATAGCAATCTCAAGTTTTTATCAACGTGGAGAGTTTTCTACTTCTATGCTTTTTCATGCTATAGTTGCTCTGGGGACTGCAATATTGTGCATTAAGGGACTGCAATATTGTGCATTAGACTTGCTCTGTAAGATTATTTTTTGTATGGATCAAGGTGGGGGGAGGGAAGTCAATTGAATCACCCCTTAGGGTTGACAAAAAGGCACAGCAGAACTGATTGCCAGAGACTATAAAGCTCAATGACTTTTAGTCACCGATGCCGTACACATCTGTTGTGGATAAGTGTGTTCCTCATGTGATAAATATCAAAGGAATGGGAGAGCATTGACATAGTGTGCATAGCATATCTTCTGAAAGTCGATGGCAAGTTGTCTCATTGGAATTTGGTCTTTAATCGTAGTGTAAAAGATGGGCTGCATCACACATGTCAAATGAAGAAAATTGTGAAAGTTGGGTGGAGGACACACGTGGAGTTCCATTGTCTTATCTGCTCTTATGTCTGTTTAAACATTTTAATAATTAAAAGCTTTAAATAATAAGAGAAACTGAGTGGCTCATCAGGAGAGGGAGGGGGCAATAAGGGGCAATAGCTAACAAGCGTGGATCAGTCCAAGACTAGAGTTTAGCTATCACTCAAAACAGACATTACAGGAAGTGTAATTGCTTTGAGGTTGGAGACCTTAATGGGAAACCACTTTCTGTACAAGAGGAAGAAAGTAAAGAATGGATTGATACAGTTTTTGAAGGTTTTTTGATATAAAAAGCTCTCATCTGATGTGAATGGTGAGTCTCGCTCATCTGCTGACCAATTGGAGACAGTCTCAATTGGTGGAACGTGTGGAAAGTTTGGAATAGATTTGCGTGGCATGAGAGAGAGAGCGGACTAATGAGACAGACACCTAAGCTACGTGTTTTGTTCACTGTCAGTAAGCAAGGTATAGTTTTTGTGGAACGGATAATTTCCTGGTACTGCTGGGGCTGACCATGAATTTATCATGGTGCTAGTAGACTTGAATGTGAGATTTAACCCAGTAGTGATTGGTGGCTTATAGAAAGGCAGTTCTAGAAAAGACAGAGATAGGATTTTGCCATACAAGAAGAATAAAAAATGATTGAATGAGGTCCATTTGGAGTGAAGCTTTTTAAATATTGTTTACCACCTGATAGACCATAGAGTCTGCCTTGGAGAGGGAAGAAATGAAGGCAAGAACCTGGGTGATAGATGAGTAAGGGAAGAAAATAATGACCTGAAGTTGAAAATTTGGCAAATTAAGGGCATAGCCTAGAAGATTAGGAGGATGAGGTCAAAGGATGGAAAGTCAGGTTGTGTTATTCTAGACGATGGGTGTTCATGGCAAGTTCCAGAGCTTGCAGTAGCTATACATGAATAAAGGTAAAGGACCCTGAGATAGCAACACAGAGCAAGTAAGAGGCCAGGTTGTTGGCTGATTTATCCACAATGACGTGGGCATCTTCCTCTGATACCCCAGCCCTTCAAATTCCTTGTCCCAGGCTCCGTCCCACTTCTATATCCTTCACAAGAATCTGCATTTGTTCTGCAATGCTAAACTTCAGAAACTGCAGGGCCAATGGCATAACTGGACACAAGAAGATGGAAGTATGGTAGAATGAGAGGGCTGTGCTGGGCTTCTGTTTTCAGCTTTTATTTTCAAACCCAGCATTATTAAATGTTTCAGGAAAAAGGACCTCAAGTGAACTCTAGGAAACTCACCCCATTTTTGATGCTCAGTCTGTGCAAGTGGAGTTGCCTTCCCTCCAGACTTCTGTGTTAAGGATGGGTTTATGTGCAGTCTTGGTTAAAAAGAGCATTCCATGGAGGTCCATGGTGAGCTCCCAGATAGCTGTAACCCTGGTGCATAGTTCAGGACTCACCTCTGGATTATGAGCTGGAGGTGTTCTGGGGGAGATCTGCCTCATTTCCACTAAGCCCACTAAGCCCATGAAGATCAAAGGTGGTACCTCTATCTTGATAGGTAAACTGTATACACTAACAGAGAGATCTCACATGCTGTCATCAAGCGTGGACATAAGGAAGTCACCAAGGTCACCTTCCCTAAAGAGAGGGATGGTATGCCTGATAATAGCACTGCAGATATTGTTTTAGTACTCAAAGAACAGCCCCATGAACTCTTCTGCTGAAATGGCATTAGTAAGCTCTGCAGTGCCCCAATCAGACTCAAGTACATGGAACCTGGGTCAGGTAAGGAAAAAGGTTAGGTAGGACAGGGTCATAGTAGGAAATAATGGCACATAAACCTTTATTACCTCAGTAGAATCATTTTTTCCTTCCTCGCATTTTTTTTCTTCCTTTTCCACTCTGAGGCTTCTTTTGCTTACTTTCAGTTTATTTTACCCTGAGAGGTAGGTGGCTGCCTGGTTGACATTCCTACCATGAATAGCTGGCTGATATTTTTGATTTGCAAAATATGTCATCAACCCAGGCATCCTGGAGACACAGCCAGGGAGGAGAACCATTTATTCAAGGTGACTTCCCAGTAGGGAAACCTCAGTGTCAAGGTCAAAGTATGCTTCCTCAACGTGTTAGCATGCCCCACATGATAGATTCTTAAGTGGCATCTATCCTGTTCAGAGTCTACCCCAACCTCCCCAGTATCCACTGCAGGTCCTCTTGTCACTGACCACTTTTCTAAAAAGAGATTAAGCCACTATTTTCTGAGAAATATACCTGCACTCAACCCATTCCTGATGTGGAAGAACTTGATCCCTCACTGTTCTAAAAGATGTGAAACAGACAATGAGCGGGAAGTGCAGGCTACTATACGATGTCATTAAGGCTGAGCTGGAGGTAGGAGACAGAGCTCATGTCCTCACACTTCAACAGGGAGGAAAGAGGGTTTGGGGGGTATATGATGTTGCTTACTCAACAAGAGCTCCAGGAAACTGGTCACCTTTTGGAAAACCTCTCTCTCTTTTGAGAGGCCATCAGTATGACCGAACTAACTCTTTCCTTTCCTGAATCACAAGCCCAAGATCAGCCAAAACCCATACTCCCAACACAGTACACAGAAAGACACCAGTCTGACTAGAACATTTATTGGGGAGAATTAATATTCTCAACAACTCACTGGGACTGTCTGTCCCCGAGTCTGACCCATTTAATCATTGTAGGATAACTGCCCAGCAAAGGCAATGTCTCAGCTACAGGACTTGGTGCTTCTCACTTTAAAGGAGGGAGCTATGTACTTGGAGGGATGCCCCTGGACAGACTCTGCTAGGGCCTTCAGGTCTCTCTTGTGCTGTTTTTTTTCCCCAAACTTCATAGGAGAGGAAAGGGACTTTTGGGGACAGGTGATATCCATTCCATGCCTATGCCCCACTTTCTCCTCTCGTAACTTGCCATTATGTGTCGTCATTTTCTCAGCTTCAGTAAAAGCACGTCTACTTCTATCCAGCCTTCGGCTCTGCACAGATGATGACAGGGAGCTTCCCTTTTCCAGGGAACTTTCTTCCTGTTTGGATGCTGTGGTAAGACAAAGCCATTTCAAAAAGTGCTTCATCCATTTTTTGAAACAGCTTTCATGAGGAGGCTGTTCCTTCAGTGAGGGAATTGAGGAAGCTTTGCGCTCAAGCATCTGCTCTACTGCCCTGTCTTGGGCAGAGTGGCTGCTCCTTCTGGGTTGAGTTGTCCCCAACCCTGCATCTCCTCCACCAAGCTCTCTTGCTTTGGGTCCCAGAGGGCTCATTTTCTTTGAACCTGATGGAAACTTCTTAACTTGACTCTTCCATAACACATCCTTAGGGACCTGAAGATCATGGTGCTCCATGCTAATCCCTCTGTCCTCCAACTGGGCAAGCAGCACCTGAGAAGCTGCCGTGTCCCCACTTGAGATGCCTTGGGCATCAGTCAATAGGGCCTTGGAAGTCATGCTCTCTGAGACAAAAGACGTGTTACAGCCCTGGGCTTGGCTACTCTGTCCAGTCACGAACTTAAGCATTAAGTCATCTGACATCTGGTTTTTAAAGTTTAATGATTTAGGATCTTTGGGAACTGATACCCTTGACCGAAGACATGTTTTGGTGAATGTAGTCTCTCCTTTACTCTTATTCTCATTTCTCGTTGGTGAGCTTTCTCGTTGGATATCAAGCTTTCTTGACTCTTTGGATATCAAGGTACCTCTAGAATGTGATGGAAGAGCACAGAGCTCTTCTGCCCTGAATATCTCCCTGGACATCTTGGACGTAGAAAAATGGTCCAAATTCTTCATCCTTTTATCCTGAGACCTTTCTGTTCTACTACTAAAACTCACGGTCTCATCCTTTGGCTCATGCATGTGGATGGTATCAGGGGGTGATTGACCCAGGGACCCCTGTCCTTCCTTGCACACAGGTGACATGGCAGAAAGACAATGGCTCAGGAGAGGGACAGCATTTGTCATTCCCACCTGGTCTCCACTCAAAATTTTAGAGCTCCCTCTAAGGGGCTTGGAGACACTAGCTTTGGAATCCACCCCAGAAATAAGGTCAGCTGAGGGAGTATTAGAATGGGAAAGAAACTGGGATGGGTCCTCTTTCAGTTGAAATATTAGTATGGATTCTAGGACCTTGGGAGGAAGGCCCCACACCATCCGCATACGGAATCCTTTAATATGGTCTTCCAACATCTTTTGTTTGCTGGAACTAAGGAAGGAAATATCCTGGGAGGTATTCAGGCAGTGTTCCCCATCCACCAATGGTGACAAATTCTTGGGTTTTATTTGGCTGCTGGATTTATCAGGAAAAGGCAATGCCTGCTTGATAAAATGCCATGAACTATGCACAGTCCCAGGGATCTGACCCTCACTCATTTCCTCAAATTTCTTGTTCAAATGCACTTTCAGGGCATTTTCAAGATGTTTCTGATGTGGACTCACCCCTGAGGCACTTGAGTTCTTTCCTGACAGACTCTCCATGTTGCCTTCTAGGTCCTTCTCAGATGCAGACTCCAGACCCTTTTGTGAAAAATTATCTGGGTTGCTCAACAGATGACCTTTTAGGTCATTCTCAGGGCTCTGTCCCTGATCCCTCCCCATGCCCTTCTCCAGCCGAAGCATATCTGAGCTCCCCTCATGGAAGCTTCCAGGTTGACTCAACTCAAAATTCTTTAGATCTTTGCTGCTGTCACCCCTAAACAAAGAGATCCATGAAAGCCCATAAGTGCTCTTGGATTCACATGTCTCAGGAGTTTCTCTCGGGGGATTCATCAACGACAGAGACTCATGGATCCTGCGGGGCAAGCCCCACCGGTGTTGGATGATCCTCTTTCGAAGGTGATGCTCCAGTTTCTTCTCAAGCTCACTGCTGAGAGGAAAGTCTCCAGGGAGGATGGAGATCGGAACATGGGCCTTGGAGAAGTGGATAAGCAATGGGAGTTGGGGAGCTGGAGGACAAAAGTCTTCCTGAGATTTCTGCACCACAGGGGGTAAACCCCATACATTTTCCAGTTCTTTCTGCAACACATTCCATTCCACGCTGTGAATTTTGGACGGCATAGGAGACTCAGCCTCAATTTGGGCTGTGTGATGACACTCTCCAGAGGTCCTAATCTGGGAGAGAGGACTGGGTGGTGGGATTGGGAGTGGGGACTGAAGGTGGTTTGGGGATTGGTGCTGAGTGAGATGTGGGGACTGAGATTGGGGCATGGTTGGAGGTAAGTGTTCAGGCTGGGTCTCAGGCAAGGACAAAGGGTGGAGAGGAGGACATACCTCCTCTGGGAATGTGGAATATAAGGGAGAAACAGGCTCTGGTTGCTGAGAGTCATCCACTGGAGAGGGTGAAAGTGAGTTGGTTAAGGGGGTGAATAGGATTGGCAAGAGAACAGAGGGAGGAGGAGGAGAAGGCTGAAGCAGGGGGCCTGGCATGTGGTCTCCTGGAGGGGGTGCTAAGAGGGCAGAGGTTCCATTCAGTGATGACTCAGTCACAGGAGCTGTGGAAGCCAAGAGGGACACAGAGGGAGCAGCATCTTCCAGGCACTCCCGGGACAGCAGTCGCTTGACGTCAGCAGTTGCTCTATTACACACCTCGCAGAGAGGGTCTGGACATAATAGGTGACGAAACTGGATGGTATCTGCATGCTGGCCCAAGAGGCTGCAGAAGACAGGAGGTACAAAGCTGCAGCCAGGACCAGAACAAGGAAAGGAGGGTCTGCTGGCCTAGGAGGGGTGGGGCCACCTGAAGCCTGCCATCCCCTTCCCGATACCCCACCTCCATGACCTCACAGTACACTCTCCAGCTTCCCCCTGAGGCCTTCATTCACGTGCCTGTTCCTATGACTACTCCTCCCATTACTATGGCAGGCTCCGCTGACTCCCTGGAATGCGTAGACCATGTCCAAAAGGGGGCTGGGAGATAAGGGGAAAGGTGAGTCACCTTTTTAGAACAGACAGCAGCCTTCTTTCCTCCTCCACCTCTCTCCTGCAAGCCCTCTGACCTAGGGAACCAGAAGAATAGGTTATATGTAATAAAGGTAGAAGCATAGGGATCACACAGAAGTCCCTTTATTAGAGACTTTCAGCTTATTAAGCTCATATATCCCCAAGAATCAATAGAGAAGGTCAAACCATCATGATAATATTAATGAGATTCCCATAGGTATGTGGCTTTCTTTACACAGAACTTTCACATCCATTATCCCATGGGATGTTCAGAACCACCATGTGAAACACAGACGTCAGTGCTTGCCTGAAAGAGGAATCTGAGCACCCAGGAAGTCAAAGTACTTATAGGAAGTCATGAGACAGAAGTCCTCAGTGGAAACCAACCAGTGGTCCTTGCTTGATTTCTCACACGGCCTCTTATTAGGCAGCACCCGTGGCTCAGGTCTATCACTGCCTCCTGCTCGTGGGTAGGCAGAGCAGGACTCTGATCAGAGTCTCAGCTCCGAGTGACTTTGTATGAGCCTCTCCTGTTAGGACTCTTTTATCTAGCTACTCATATCCTGAGAAATCATGACCCAGGACCTCATGGAAGGGACAGGTCCAGGAGACAAAACCTTACCTCCATATATTCCACCTTTCCTTCTCCACTTGGCTCTGACCTGATGCTGGGAAGAAAAAGAAAAGTGTGAAGGGCTGGGACTCCCTTCTCTTCCGCCTTTCTCTAAGAAGCTCAGACATTCATTATCTAACACTAAAAGACTCTCTGTTTTAACTAATAAAAGTCATTTCTTTCTTCTATTAACTTTTTGGGGGATGGGGTCGGCTGGCTACTAAGGGATCTGAACCCCCAACTTGGTGTTACCAGGACCACATTCTACCAGCCCCCTAATTTTTTAAAGGTGATAAAATATTCTGAATTTGTCCTTCTTTGAGAAATTCAGAAAAGCACTTTGCCTGTGAGATACACACTTGATGGACTCAGAAGTCCTCTGCTCAAGGAACAGAGCGTGGGCTCCAGCCTCTGCTCAGAGGCTCCCAGAAGCTCAGCATTGTTCTCCTAATCATCCAACTTGAGGGAAAACTTGGTGGAATGACACCTGACAGGGAAATGTGACTCATGATTAGGTGTCAGGAGAGACTGTTCTCCCTCAGAGAACTCATATTGTGTAGACAATTCAGTCCAGGACCACAGAGCTACTGTGTTTGGGATTTCATCCTGGAGCCCTTCACCACACCAGGATAGGTAGCCAGTAAGCTTTAGATGGAAACATTTGTCCTTCCTTAGCCCCTGTCCCTCCTGATGGAGTTTGGATGTGTTGTCCCCTCCTAAACTCATGTGGAAATCTGATCCCCAATGTGGCAGTGTTGGAAACTGATTGAGTCCTGGTGGCAGATCCCTCATGAATGGATTAATGTTCTCCCTGGGGGAGGGGGGATTAATGAGTGAGATCTCGCTCTACTAGTTCCCAGGAGAGCTGACTGTTTAAAGGACCCTGGCACCTTCTCTCTCTCTCTTGCTTCTTCTCACCATGTGATCTGCTTGTACCCGTCAGCAACTTGCCACTTTCCGCTGTGAGTAGAAGCAGCCTGAGGCCCGTACCAGATGCAGCTGTCCCAGAATCATAAGCCAAATAAACCTCCTTCCTTTATAAATTACCCAGCCTCAGGTAGTTCTTTTCTAGCAACACAAAACGGACTAAAACACTCCCAACCATTTTCCCCTAGAATCGTGCTGTTTTATCCTGTTTGTCTCCTTCCCATCTCAAGCATTTCTCTGACACACCGGACTCATTTAGAAACGTGAGAATAGAAACAAGAAACAACGAAAAAAATGAATTTCCTTTGGTGTTCAGATAAACTCCTTTACCTTCTTGATGTCTTTATTCTTCCAGAGGGTTGTTAAAAATGCTTTCAACACCAGGTGGCACAGGTACAGGAGCAACACCAACCCACTCAGAACGGTGAAGTTGGCATCAGTACTCAAGAAAGTCCAGCTTATCCATGGCTCAGCAAGACTGTTCAGAAAACATAGAATATTCTCCATTGCTGAATAGCATGGCTGCCTGAGGGCTGAGGGAGCATGTGCTTGATGATAGCCCCAGGCCTGCATCACAGAACTTGGGAGAGTCACAAAGGGGTTCTGAGAGAGGAGGCTGGAACAACAAGGGGAGGTGCCCGAGCTTGTCCCCAGCCCACAAGCCCAGCACATCCCTCCACCCCTTCTGGGCCCTCTAGGTCTCTCTGCCCTACCCCGCCATCCCACTTTTCAATTCGAACCTTTCTTCATACCACGTACTTGCCTTAGTAAAATTATTTCATTGTTCCATCTGTAATCCACAGATTACCTGAGCTTCCTTACTGGTTGGAGCCATTGATTTGAACCCCACCGTTTCCACTTTTTTTTTTTAACTGAAACATCATTAACTGTACATATTTATAGTGTTACAGAGTTGAATATCAATACCTGTGCACAATGTGAATTCCACTTTCTTGAAAGTCTGAAATACTTCCTGATATTTTCACTTTTACCTGGACATTTATATACTGAAGGCCACCTAAGATTTCAACTCATCTTATCTAGAGAATGATTTTCACTCACACAAACCCAGATATAAACCTTGAAGTTGTTACACTTAGTTTCGTGAGTGTTGAATAGTATATTTTTGTTTCTCGTGCATTTACTTTCTTCAGAGGGGTTGATTCAAATAAGTAAAACTAGTAATTCATTTTTCAACATCTACAAAGCTGAAATAAGTGTAAAATAAATGAAGGAAAAAACATGAAGACATATTAAAGGGTAAGTTTGTAATACTAATTGTTCTGAAGTTAGTGGAAGTTAAACTTTTTGACCTAAGAAGTAACAGGTTAAATATATATGACAATGATTTATTGAGCCAAAATAAGGATTGAAGGCAGGGAAATACATAGTCAGGCTGATCTGAGAAATGCATTCTCAGGAGTGTCAGCAGAGCTCAGCAGTTCATAACCACAAGAAAAGGGAAAGAGCCAAAGGAGAGAGAGAGACAGCCCTGACTAATGACTTCAACAGGTTTTGTATGGGTTGTACATGATGTACAGGTTTGGGAGTGTTACTAGGTTATAGCCTACATGCAGGGATGTAAGGGTAATAAGAAACATTCTAAGGTACTTTATGGTTTTTAGGTGCCATTAATTCTGCTTCTATGTAAAAATGGTCTTATGGCAACGTTGTTTAGGTCTGATAGACATGATTACTCACTTATCCCCAATCTTCCAAGACACTATAATGTAGCGTACCCGGTCGGAGTAGCTTTTGGTTATCACTTCCCCAGTTTCGATCATAAGCTTTCATCTGAAAGCATGGAAGGTCAATGCGGATAGATATTTTGGTCCCTCATCACTGGGAAGGCTCATTCCCAGAAAGTCATGTCCCACACAGGAGGGGAGGAAACTAGGCTCTGGCTTAATGTCTTAATGTCTAAGTCCAAATTTTAAGCAACATGGGAGTTGGAATGGGGCAGTAGTCAGATCCATTTTTTATTCTTGGCAAATCTGAAAAACTAGACAGTGGCATTTTTCACATATCTGACAGGAGGATAAGTTGTGCCCTTGGGCAAAAGGGCATGCTCATTGTAGAAATAGGTTCAAAAGCAGCAATAGAAAAAACGAAGGGCATTTTTATAACTTAAAATGGTTGGGAATTTAATTTGACATAGGCCTGAGAAAACGAATATTAAAGCAAGAGTTCAAGTTTGTGAATAATCTTGAAGCATACAGCCTGGTTAGAATGTGAACTAGGAGACGAGACCCATGGTCTAACCAAAGCTTAAGACTAAAAGAACTTCTGAGAGCAAAAGTAAAAGTCCTAATGTTTCAGTAGCGTCAATCTGGAGTTGTTGTTAGGTCAGGGCCAGAATCTTGGAAAAAGCTGTTCGCCCAAATGCTGTCTTCTTCTTGTCCTGGTTGGAAAAATGAAGTGTCTGGCTCTGAGTTACTTTCAGTTGAAGATCTCCAGTAATGGAAGAGGTCCATTCAGGTGGATTTTCCTTTCTAAAATGAGAAACATGAATCCATTACCAATGCTTCAAGCATAGCTGCACAGGGATTGGTAAATAATGCTCGATGTGATCCTGTCCAACATGGCTGTGAGCAGTTTTTTTATTTGATGATGTTGTCAGTAAACAAGGTGTCTGGGTTGGAGACCATGGTCTTTAGTGTCTTTGTTGCTTGGGACCTCACTGTGGTAGTAATCCTTTATTAATTTAGAATATTTTGGTGAGGAGCTTTAAAAGGCCTTGGCAGTAATAAAGACTATCACCTTTTAGAAGAGCTGATTCACAAAGTCATTTATCTAGGCACATAGGTCTACCCATAATTATTTTGTAGGGAAAAAGCTGATAAGTTTTTTAAATGAGATGGAACACATGTAAAGCAACACAAATGAAAGAGCCTTTGATCATATATTGTAAATTGACCAAATTATTTGGCCAGGGAAATGTGTCTGTTGATTATTGTGGAGCTCAGAAGGAAATCCTAGGAATGGATATTTGTTAAAATTTAGGATTCAGTTCAGATATAAAAACCCAAAACACCATGAACAGGGCTGGAATTTAATAACAGGTGCAAAGGTATATATCTCAGAGTACTTGTCAGTGTCTTTTATTCTTTTCATAAACCTCCTTGAAGAAATAACACTTCAGGATTTGCAAGGAGGTTTCAGAGAGTGTATTTCTGTGGTATGCAACAATTTTACAAAATAGTCATACTTGTGACCTAAAACATATACCAAGACATATCAGAATTTTAGAAATCTTGTGTAATTTTGGGAGCCATGGACCAGACCCCCCCACACACAACCAGGCACACTGCCTGTCCCAAGGAGCATGCCAGAAACATCACCTCCATGTGGGTGGCCCATCACAGCCACCACAATAACCACGGCTGCCATGAAAGCGGTTAGATGCCACAGCCACCATGCAGATGGTCCACCAGCCACTAGAGTGCATTGACACAAGGAGAGGCACCAGCAGAGACCGAAGAAAAGAAGAGGATGTCTCTCTCCACAAAGCCCATTTCAGAGTGACAGAAGCAGCATCTGCTCTATGGTAATATTGGGGGACCTGATCACACCTCTCAGCATTGGACAGGTCATCTAGGCAACAAATCAACAGAGTAACCACTACTCTTTCAGAAGGAAAGAAGAAATCTAGGTTAATTAGATGGGGGAGGGGGAGGGAGAGGGAGATGGGGAGAGATTGGACAAGGGGCATAAAGAATAAGTATGATTTGTAACAATATATATGCTAGTAATATTGATTTGATCAATATATGTCAATGTTGAACCCCCAAAATATGTATAATCAGTTATGATTCAATAAATTTTTTTTTAAAAAGAAAGAAATCTTGTGTAATTCTGGCGTCCATATTAATGATGCATTCATAAAAATATAAAGTCACATCTTTTGAGCAAAACACTTAAATTTTTAACTGTTGCTTTACTTCCCACGGATTAGTCACCCTTTTTCCCCTGGGTGACAGAGCCACCAAAGATTACTCAAAGCCCATCTCTTCTGAGCAGTGAGAAGCCCCAAAAAGGGGTTAATATCCCAGAACTTCCTCAAGCATTTCTTCCATTTGGGAAATTAACCACGAATTGAAGTTCTCTTCCTGCTTTTATTCTCCAGACCAAGAAGTTACAAGAAGAGACATAGGTGGGGTTTTGCTAAGTACAGTTTAACAAGTTTTTACAATAGAAGCTGGTGACATTCAGTAAAAACAAGTCAGATGACATTCTATAAGACAATTAAGTGATCCACTAACAAAGGCTTGATTTAGCAAATATTCCTTCTCCCACCAGCAGCTTTTTAGTAACTTTATAGATCAATTAGTAACTTGTCTGTCTTTGAACCAGCAGCCTTGCTGTGTTACAATTCTTATCTTGCAACAGACTCAATCACCTGGGGAAAATTTCCTGTCCTTTGCAAGGTCAATATTTGAAACT
This sequence comes from Cynocephalus volans, assembly GCF_027409185.1. Classification (NCBI taxonomy): domain Eukaryota; kingdom Metazoa; phylum Chordata; class Mammalia; order Dermoptera; family Cynocephalidae; genus Cynocephalus; species Cynocephalus volans. Next base: position 30,128,625 of record NC_084475.1, read on the forward strand.
GGAAGGCTTTGGAAAACCAGGCCCTGTGAAGTACATTTGCTTTATGAACCCTCTACATTTAACTGTTTTCCTAAGTAATAAAAAAGATCTAATAAAGACACAGAACTTGTTACTCATCCTCTCCCTTCTTTTTTTTCTTCTTTTCTTTTTTTTAAGTTTATTCAAAAGGTGATACCATTCTTCTCCATAGAGGAAAATCTTATCTATAAGAGAACACCAAATTTCACTATTATATCAGTATGCTGATTAAATTAAATTAATTTGAATTGATTAAATTAAAGCCGATTTTAATAAAACTTTAGAAATAAAGCTATCTAATCTGTCAGCTTTGACCATATAATATTTTCATATGCTTATTATAACATCTTAAAATTTTTATACACATTTAGTTTTTGTCTTTAACAATTTTTAACTTGAAACAACTTTTAAATACCCTCTAAAATAGGAAGTTTTTAAAAACAAAACACATTTTCATGCCATTTTATAACCCCTTTTACCAAAAACACATTTACCTTTTCACATGCTATTTTTCTTACTCATTCTGTATACAGAATTTTTTATCCTATACCTATTAGTTTTAATTACATATATTAACTACAATTTTAACACTTAGTAACATCAAAATCCAGTGAAAAACCTAGGAAGCAAGAGATTTTTGAACTACTTTATATAAATATTTGTAGTTATGAAACTTTTAAAAATTGTTTGAAAAGATAGGTTTCCTTAATTGTTTAACTGATTTAAATATATTTAGCCTATTCTATGTCATATAAACATAAGATGTTGCAGTATATAAACTTAAACTCATGTTTAATAATTAATGTTTTTAGTATTTAAACTTACTTAGAAATAACCTAGACATCTTATAATTATCTATTTTTTAATTTAACATACCATGAATTTAAGTTTTTATATTACTGAAAAGATGTTTGAAACTATAAGTTCATGTATAAACATTTATTCTCATCACATTTACCTAATTTTCTTATTTTAAATAGGTATAGTTGAACTGCCTGTTTGGAAAACAAAGCTAGCCACTAAGTTATTTGTAATCTCTTTCAGGTGGCCTGCTTTGCTATACTGAAAGTAACCACATCCCTGCTTATCTTTTTCTTTTTTCTTTTTGGTAGCTTGGACAATCTGCCTTCTCTTAAAAGATCTGGTTTGACTAGCTAACTGCTGGAGCTGTAAGCTTATGACTTTAGAGGACTTACTTGCTTTCTTTCTCTCTCTCTCTCTTTTTTTTTTTTTTTTTTTTTTTGGTGCTTCAGAGAGCTGTTGAGCTAAATTAGCAAGATCATAAGTCTGGGAAATTGCTCTACTAATTTGATATCTTTTAATCAAAATGACTAGATCTTTACTAAGCCCATTAAAGAAACTGAAGTTCAAATGGGTAAAATTTTGATGACTTATGAGAGTTTTACCTGTTACACCAAATATTATTTTTAAAGTTTTTTTTGAGAAAACAAGAACACATCAACTGGTCTCCTCTTAAACAAGGCCATTGAGATACTGAATGTAGGTAAACTTTTCCATGTTTCCTTCATTAGCCATCTTAGTCCCAAGTACCCATACGGCATACATGGCAATGATGAATAGCAGGGCCCATTCATATCCTGGATTTATATACCTGGGGTGGATCTCAGGGCAAAGGGCACAATTACCAACATATTGTCCGGAGGATACAAGTTACTCCCATATGTCCCAGCAGTGAGTTCTTACACCTTTAGTTTAAAATGAATCAAGTCAGTTTTAAAAATATAATAGAAGCAGCAGATTCGTGATTTTAAAACATCTACCAGAGACAGCATAAACTTTATCAGACCAATAGCATTAGGCAAAACTGTCTAATTGAAAATTGAAAACATGTCTATTTTATTTTACCAACAATTTGAAATCTAGTTTTATTTACCAAAGATTATTACAGTTACATGAACTTGAAAGCATTTAGGCTTATTTACTTAATTTACTAGTGCACTGTATTTCTAAGCCAATTTGGTACCATGTAGACAATATACAAACACAAGTATAGACATATACATATAGATTCAACATACCACATACACATGTATATGAGTACATGTGAAAAAACAGAAACAAATAAGAATTCTATAGTTTTCATTAAGATTTTTTATGTCAGTTTTTAAAAGGTTATTTTTCTCTCAGACTATCAGACTTCAATTACCTGCTCTGTTGTCCTGAATAAACATTAGTTAATATACACTAAATTTGTACTTGTAAAGGGAAGACTCCTAGGTGAAACAACCTAGAAGATCTGTACCTCAAGGCACAGAGGAGTGATCTTTTTCAAGAGCAAACTCTTCTGCACTTTTCTTTTTGATTGGTCTTGAGGATTATCTCTGGAAAGTGGCTATAAAAGCAAGTTCTGGCCCAACAGGTTTTATCTGCCATTTTTTCCTTATTGAAACATAATTGATTATGCATATCTGTGGAGTACAGAGTTGAATATCAATGTCTGTGTACAATATATGATTTTCAAATAGGGACAGTGTATTCATCATTACAATATGTGATCTTTCTTTCCGATCCTCAACCAATTTCTCACTAGCCCCCCTCTCATGCCCCCTTTCACACCAGTGGTAACCACAGTTCTTCTCTCTTCTTTTCAGTGCTCAATGTGTTACTGTAATTGTTGTATCTTTCTTTTTATTCTTTTATTCATTCATTCATTCATTCATTCATTAGCTTCCACTTATGAATGAGGACATGCGGTATCTCTCTTTCTGTGTCCATCAGTCATTTTTTTCATAAGTGCTGTTGTGGGAGGTGAATTAGGTTTACATGTGTCATTAAGAAAAGATGCAGAGGATGATTTAAAATTAGATATTCAGGCAACAAAAAAGCATAAAAATATACTACAGGATTTTACAAGGAAATGCACAGAAATTTCAGAAGTCTGTCCAGATTCAATGCCAGACAGTCCTATTTGTAGTCATTAACCTAATTAGATAGGCAACCTTTTCAACTTAGTTTCTGTTCTGTAACTGGATTGCTGAGGCAAGAGTGAAGCCCATTAATGAATAGAGCTGAAGGGAAAGAGCCAAAAATGCTTTAGACAATAATATATATATATATATATATATATATATATATATATATATGCATATAGCTTGAATTATTTGCTTTTATTTGAGCCAAATTTAATATAGAGCTCTACAGAAATTTTTTTAAATCTACATTATTTTAGCTGGAATCAACATTAAATATTTTTGACATTTAAATTTTGATTGCTACCAAGCAATCAAACAAAACAAAGGAGGCTTAAAGAACCCCTCCCACGATCCAGAGCCTCTCCCAAAACCAAGGATTTCAGAGTTTGCAACAGTCAGTACACTAGCTACAAATGGTCTCATTTAGCTCAAGAGAGAAATTAAACAACAAAATTTTTAACATGTTATAAATCAAAATATAATTCATGGTATATTTCAACAAATGACTCAGAAACCCAAAACAAAGAATTTTGTACCTTACCATATTCAGACTCTTTCCGATGACAAGTGAAAGAGAAATGTTAGAAATTTTAGTGGCTATGAATGGGTGTAACTCATGATTTTGTTTGACTATAGTTTCTAGGTTCTCAGCTTTGTAGGTAACCATCTGTATGTAACGTTCTTGTGTGTCCCTATAGACAGAAAATCAGATCATTGGTAAGATAAGCAGGATAGCAAACGGTTGCCTACGGGGGCAGAAGAATCACAAATATGTACACTAAAAGGCTAAGAGTCATAACATAAAACAGCAATCTAACTACTTTTTATAAATATTTCCTTCCTAACTTAAAGGAATTTTGTAGCAGGACTAAAAAACTTCTACCTTTCTTTAAATACAATCTCTGTTTGAAAGGCTATTTTGTTAATTCCCTGGATATTAACATTGCAAAGGGTTTTTCTTTCATGTGAGCCAATTCCCCTAATGAATCCCCTCTCATATATTTATACACACATTCTATAGGTCCTATCTCTAGTCAAACAATGACTGATACAGGGAACAACAACTGCAAAATCTCTGACGTAGGCAAATGCTTGGTATATTCAAAGAATAGCAAGAAGGCTGGTGGTGTGGCTAGAGAAGAATAAACAAAGGGAGGAAGGTTGGAGATAAAGCTACAGAAGTGGAGAAAAAATCAGATCATAATAAAGGCAATCAGAGGCCATTGGGCTTTTTTTCCGAGTGAAAAAGAGATGCTTCTGAAAGTTTTCAGCAGAGAAGTGACATAATATAACGGATATTTTAAAAAGATCCCTCTGAATTCAAGGTGGAGAATGAACTTGAAGGCAAGCATTCAAGCAGTAAGACAGCTAGGAGGCTAATGAAAGAATTCAGGCAAGGTAAGATGATGATTTGAACCATTATGACAGAGAAGGGACAGAAAGAATTTGACAGATTCTGGATGTATTATAAAGGATTTGTTGACGGACCAATTATAGGCTGTAAAGTGAGAAAGAAATCAAAGCTGACTCTAAAGTTTTGGAGTGAGATACTCAAGGAAGGATGCTGCCATTTACTGGGGGGAAAAATGTAAGAGACTAAAATTTGATTAAAAAGTAGAAATGGAAACAAGGTTGTGCTTTGTACATATTAAGTTTAACCTTCTTATTTGACATCTAAAATGAGCGTAGTAGACAAAGTTAGACAATTTACAAAGTGAGAGTTCAGAGATATCCTGCCTGTTCAGCATGTGCATAGAAAAGAAATCTCAGGCCAAAGACCTGAAAAAACATGGTTAGCACTGCATTAAAAATATCTGCATTATTAAAAAAGAAATATAAAGTAATTGGTGAATAAAATACCACCTCTAATTGAAAAGTCTTTAATTTAAAAACATATAAATATGAAAAGTACATAATATTTTATATCTAATCTAATATTAACCATAAATCATAGAAAGTAAAATGGTAGATGGTCGCTTACACAAATAAATGTTTAAAATAAACTCAAAGAGAGTTGCTCATAGTTGAAAACTGGAACCAGTTGCTATTATTTCCATTAAAGATGTAAAGTCAGTAACCTGCTTTTGTAAAGACAGTTTCATATCACATAATTTATTTCACTCATTTGAAGTAAAACAGCACGATTATCTGCTGAGATATCAAACTAAGATTTTGCTTCTCCTGCAAGTAATAACACAGTATATATATCTACAAATGTGCAATTAGAGAATGCATTGCTTTTGATACTTTCTATGTTGATACATGCAGATTCAACCTCCAAATAAAGCTCTATTATAATTTGTTCATTGAGTGATTACTGCCCTTGGTGCATTCCAGGTAAGAAAGGAAGAATTAATATCAGCCTACCAACCAGAGCAAGTGATTCCTGTTTTAAAAACAATAGCATCCAGTTTTCTCACTGCTGGAGAGAAGAGTTACAGTTACGGAGAAGAAAAAAACTCAAATGAATCCTGCAACGTTGGTGCTTCATTAGAATAGGAGGTATTGGTGTAAACTCATGATTTTTAAAGTATATAATTCTGTATCTGTGTTTATACATATAGAAATAAATATAGAAGCATATTAGATAGATAGAGACACAGACATAAATATAAAGATATAGGTAAAGATATAGGTACAGGTATAGGAGTAAGAAGAGCTATCTCCCCACTGAGAAGGCATGGGAGCAGTAACACTCCAAGAGGAATGAAGACACTTAGTACCTATATATTGGCTTCTAAACACCATCCTCCAGCAAATGGAACCAGGACATCATAGAGATATGGCTGATTCTACAACAGTTCCAGGAAAAATACAAGATGGCCCTGACACATGTTGTTGGATGAGAAAGTAAGAAAGGGTTCAAAGAATGACGGACATATGTCAATAGGACCCAGAAGACAGTTTGAATGGGCTCCCACTGTCCACACCTGTGACATTGTGAACATCAAAATAAATATTGCTTGTAACTATAATTAACTAAATAAAATAGAAAATTATAAGTCCATATGAATACACATTAATGAGTGAATAAAATAAGTCTGACAGATAACAAGATATTTAAAAGTCTCAAGGTATATAAAAGAGATATTATTTTAAAAAGAGTATTTTACAGTGTGAAAGTATGACACACAACACCCTAATGAAGTGATTAAATTGAACAACATCAGAAAAAGGATTAGTATAAATCATGCACACCTGATAGGATGAAATGAGACTTCAGCCTCACTTGTGTGCTATTGCTATGAAAGACAAACAATCTGTGATTAAACATGAGGGAATATCAAACAAACCCATACTGAAAAACATACTTAAAATAACAGATTTTTTATATTTAACTTTTAATGAAAGTCAAGGGTCACCTGAGTCTGTTCCATTCTGTAGGAGACTACTTTTAATCACCCAAGTGTTTGACGGTTTTTTTTACCATGTACATTTATTTCCTATCCAATTTATTCATTAAAATTTTAAATAAATTAATTAATAATACAAGTTCGTAAAAATGTGCACACTCTAACAGAAATTTCATTTCTAGGCATATACTCTACAGTAGCACTTGAAAATGTGCATAATGAGGCATACATAAGAATGTTCACACCAGCGTTGGGATAATAGTGATTAATAGGAAATAAATGTCCAACAATCTCAAAAAAACAGGAATATTCATTTTGAAAATACTCCATATCAGTGAAAAAGAATGAAGTACATCTATGTGCACTATTATAGGTAGATTGACAAGATATCTGTTGAATGAAGGAACCATCTGCAGAGTAATATGCATAATATGAAACCCTTTTATGTAAAATGAATAAACAAACTAAATATATTCTTGGATAATGAGTAACACCAAATGCACGCTGAAATGATAATAGTAATAACAGCGTGTTTGCTTCCTAGGAATTGGTGACACTGGGTCTTTACACTTACAGAGACTGCTTTAATTTTTTAACTCAAATAATATAATTTTGCATTCTTATACAAGAAAACATAAAAATAACCTCTGTCCAAACCAATAACTATAGAGACCCTCTACAGTCTATTTCAGGAGTGTATTGGATAATGAGAACTCTAGTGTTTCTCTGTCAGGCATACTCTTCCATGCAATTAACATGATCTTTCAGAAACTCTACCCCCACTTTATGTTATATTGGAGAGCATTAAATCTAGTGCCCTTCTTATCAAAGAAGAGAGTCCATAAGCCAATCTGGCCCAGCAACAACTCTATCCCTATGCCCACAATTTTGTGTGTGTGACAGGGAATATCAAATATTCAATATAAGGCCAATCAGAGCATTAATTTTATTAAGCTGCTTTCATTGTATTTTCTATCAACTTTCATCCATAGCAGTTCTGACAAATAAAGGCAGACATACACTTAAACTGTTATTTCAATATAATAAGTCAAGTGAAAGACAGAGAAACACTATCAGAAGTGATATTTTAAGATAGACTGTCATAAATTAAAGATGTGTACTATAAACCTTAAAACAACCACTAAACAAACACTTATAGCTACTAAGCCCCAAAAAGAGTGTAAAATGGTATCATAAAAGATATTCAGAACTTACAACAACATCAAGAGTGAACCCTAATATGCACCATGGACTTTAGATGACAATGATGTGTCACTGTAGATCCATCAATTGGAACAAATGTAGCACTCTAATGGAGGGTGTTGATAACAGGGGAGGCTATGCATGTGTGAGAATAAGGGATGAAGTATTTGGAAAATCTCTGTACCTTCCATTCAATTTTGCTGTGGACATAAACTGCTCTTCTAAAAAGTCTACTTAAAAAATTCACTTGAAAAGAAAGAATAAAAAAAAAAGGAATTACAAAGAATATATAGGACAAAAAGAAAACAAATAGCAATAAAATAGATTTAACTCCAGCTGTATCAGTAATCACATTATGTATAAATATGGTTTTCCATTGCTGCTATAACAAATGACCATAACTTAGTAGCTTGAAACATTACAAATTTATTATTTTACAGTTCTGTTTCAGAAGTCTGGTACAGGTCTCAGTGGGCTAAAACCCAAGCCAAGGCTGCATTTCTTTCTGGAGACTCTACGAAAGAATCTGTTTCCTTGCTCGTTCAGGTTGTTGGCAGAATTCATGTCCTTGCAGTTGTAGGACTGAGGCTGCTGTCTGCCACCTGAGGGCTGTGCTATCCTGTAGAGACTGCCTGCATGACCTGAGCTCATGGTCCTCTTCCTCCATCTGCAAGATCAACAACAGTAGTACAGAGATCATTTCACCTTTTGAAGTTCTCCTGAATCTTCATCTGTCTTCAAAACTCTCTGACTTTTGCTAAGAAAGTTTCTCAGATTTTAGTGTTCATCTGATCAGACTGGACACACATGGATAACTCAATAGCTCCACTATTTGAGGTCAGCTGATAAATGACCTTAATTCTATCTAAAAATTTAATTTTCTTATGTCACAACAAGTAAGATATTCACAGGTCCCAGGCATTAGGACATGAACACCTTTTGGGAGTTATTAATGTGTCTACCATATGGTCTAACAACTTGTTAAAAGACAGAAACTGTCAGATTCGATTTAAAAGCAAGACCCAACAATATACTGCTTAAATCCACTTTAAATATAAAGAAACTAATTGCTTAAAATGACAGAGAAGAAAAATGAACCATCCTATTAAAAAGAAACCTGGACAGAGGAGAGCAATGTCAGCAAAGTGGCAGAGTAGAGAACTCTGGGAAGCTCTCTTTACCTAGAAAGGTGGAAAAACTGACAAAGACTGTGAGAATCAGCCTTTCTAGAACTCTGGAAGATAACCAAAGGTTTACAGTCACCAAGCAAATGCTTAACCATGAGAAAAACCACTGAAACCCTATACAGAGCATTGTGGCATTCTAGCTTACTCTTGCCCGATTCCAATCCTCAGCATAGCAGTGGCCTTGAAGACATCAGACCATGTACAAGTGGGGCAACCTGGTTCGAGAGGAAGCAGAGCCAACCTTGTCCCCAAAGAGTTTGGTTTTTCTATTTTGACCTGTCTGGGAGTTCTCTGAAGGACTGATACAAGGGGCTTGCCTTTGTTTCACCTAACTCAGAACTTTCTCAAGGCAAAGAAGTATCTACACAGAGGACTTTTTTCAAAAACACAGAAAGACAAATGAACAAGGCAATGCCACCTGGGACAAAGATTAACATTTGGGGAAAACAACAGACACACCAAATGCTTTGAAAAGCTCCTTCGTACACCAGATGATCTTGAAAGTCACACACATGCACATAACAGGACACATGCCCAGAAAACATCATGAGCTTTCAACTCTGGCTGACATTTAGGCTCAGCACAAACAGGAAGAGATGGCTAAAGCAGAGTTACAAATGGCCTAGCTAAGCCCTGAAGACACACAGCCACTCCTCAAAGTCCTGGAGAGTGATTTATTTTCTCTTTCTTCTCCCCCTCCTTTTTTTTTTTTTCTTTTTGACTCTAGGCATTTATGAAAATCTCAGACAATCCTCTACTTGAGCACTAAGCTAAAGGAACAGATATTTCAGAGACCGTCCATGGTATAAAAATGTACTGTTTTTTTTTTTTTTTGTCGGTTTTACGCGACCGGCACTCAGCCAGTGAGTGCACCGGTCAATCCTATATAGGATCCGAACCCGCCGCGGGAGCGTCGCCGCGCTCCCAGCGCAGCACTCTACCAAGTGCGCCATGGGCTCGGCCCAAAATGTACTGTTTTTATAAAAACAATCCTGAGCAAAATTGACTGTGTTGATGGTTGCAAACATCTGTGATTATATTGAATTTTACAATGTACATGGATGAATTACGTGGCATGTGAATTATCTCAATAAAGCTGTTTTAAAAATGGTGTTGAAAAGTTACTAAAGAACAGCAATGACAAAAAACAAAACTACAACCCAAAGTCAGCAACACCCACCAATCCTGGGGGGAGGGAGGAATCTGATCTCCAGAGTTACCACACCCTAATACTTATAATGCCCAATTTTCAACAAAGACATTCAAAGAAACAAGAAAGTATGGCCCATTCACATGAAAAAAAGAAACTGACAGAAACTGTCTTAAAAGTACAGATGCTGTACTAAAGAAAAACTTTAAATCGAGTACCTTAAACATGCTCAAAGAGCTAAAGGAAACTATGAACAAAGAACTAAAGAAAATCAGAAAACCATTATTTTGTCAAATAGAGAATATCAAAAAACAGGTAGAAATTAGAACAAGGTACCAAGTAGAAATTTTAAGCTTGAATATACAATAACTAAAATAAAAACTCAGTGGAGTGGTTAAACAGCAGATACAGGCAAGTAGAAGAAAGAATCATCAAACATGAAGAATTTAAATTATAAAAATACCAAATAAAGTTTTCCAGTCTATGGAACAGAAATAAAAAAGAAAGTTGGAATATATATTAATTTCAAAGTAAATTTGAAAGAAAATAATATTACATGAGAGAATAAAACACATTTCATAAAGATAAAGAGATCAAGTCACCAATAACTCATAAGAATCCTGAATGTTAGTGCACGTAATAACAAAGCTTCAAAATACATAAAGGAAAACAGCACTCCTAGGAAAAATAGACAAATCCACAATTATAGTCAAAGATTTCAATAGCCTTCTCTCAAGAACTGATAGAATGTACACACACACACACTCACAAATCAGTAAGAACATAGAAGACTTGAACATAGTAACAACCAAGTTGACATACTTAATATTTATACAACACTCCACAAAACAGCAAAAGAATACACAAGTTTCACTAACAAGATTTCCCAAGATATAACATATCTTGTGCTATAAATAAATCACAAAAACATTCCAAAAAATAAAATCATTCAAAGTAGACAAAGTATATACTCCTAACATCAAGAAGTGTTTTTTAAATTGATACCAAAAAAATCTAAAAATCCCCCAATATTTGGGAATTACATGAGATCTCTAAATAACACATGAATCAAAGAAGAAATTAGAAAGTATTTTGAACAAAATGAAAATGAAACACAACAAAACTGAAATTTGAAGCACAACACAACTTAAAGCACTGCTTAGAGAAAAATTTCTAATACTAGATGGCTATGCTAGAGAAGAAAGAGCTCAAGTCAATGACCTTAGCTTCTACCTCAATCAATTTAAAAAAGAAGAGCAAATTGATCTCAATATCAAAGAAAGAACATAATAAAAACTAGAGAAGAAATCAATGAAATAGAAAATGGAAAAGAACAGAGAAATATAAATTAAGCCAAAAGCTAGTCCTCTGAAATGATTGATAAAATTAATAAACATCTAGCCAGATTGACCAAAAAAAAGAAAAAAGAAAGAAAGAAAAGAAAACCCAAAACAAAAACAAAATGAAAAGCAAAACAAAACAAAAGTAAAGAAGGCACAAAGATGCAATTGACAATATCAGGAATAAGAGAGGAGACATCACTACAGATCCTAAAGACATTTAAAAAATAATAAGGGAATTTTTTTTAACAATTTGTCACCAATACATTTAAAATCTTAAATGAGACAGACAAGTTGTTTAAAAAACACAAACTCTCCTAACTCACCCAATATGTAATAGACAATTGAAATAGCTCCATAACTATTAAGAAAATGAATTCTTAATTTAAAAACTCCCAAAAAGAAATCTCCAGGCCCAAGTGGTTGAACTTGAGAATTCAACCAAATATTTAAAGAATTAACACTAATTCTACAATTTTTCTTACCAAACATAGAGAGCACTTCCCATTTGTTTCATGAAGCAAGTATGACCCTAATACCAAAACAAGACAAAGTCCATACAAAAATACAAAAACTACACACCTATATTCTTCATGAATACATATGCAAATACCCATTAAAAAATTAGCAAGAAAAACTCAGCAACATATAAAAAAGAATTATACATGTACATAAATAGCATTTATTCCAGGAATGTTTCAATATTTAAAAATCAATCAAGTAATTCATCTTATTAAGAGGCTAAAGAAGAAAAATCATAGCATCATATGAATCAATGCAGAAAAACATTTGACAAAATTCGACACCCATTCATAATAAAAACTCCCAGAAAAATAACAAAATAGAATAATATCTTCAACATGAGAAATACTATCTACAAAAAATGTACAGTACATGATACTTATAGACTGAATGTTTTCCCCTTTAGATCAGGAACAAGACAAAGAGGCCCACTCTTAAGAGAGTGATGGAAATTCTAACAACTACAATACTGGGGGTTGGGGGGAGAAAGGAAAAAAGACACGAAAGGCAGAGATCAGAAAGGAGAAAATAAAAAATAAAACTGCCCCTGTATGTAGATGACATGATTGTCCGCATAGAAAATCTCAAGGAATCTACTAAAAAACTCTTAGAATTTACATGTGAGTTCAACAAGGTCAAAAAACACAAAATAAACACAAAAATCTATTGTCATTTTATATATTATCAAACAGTACCTAGACACAGAAATCTAAAGTGCAAAATCATTCACAATCACTAAAACACCAAAATATTAGGTGTAAATCTAACAAAACATGTGTAAGACTCGTATACTAGAAATCACACGATGCCCATGAGACAACTGCAAGCAGAACCAGTGAATGGAAAGCTGTACCGTGTTCATGAGTTGAAAGGCTCAACATATTGAGATGTCAATTCTCCCCAAATGGATACAAATGCTTAACACAATTGCTATCAAAATCCCGGCATATTTTTTGTACACTAGATTATTCTACAATTTATATGGAAAGGTAAAGGAACTGAAAAATAGCTCAAGCCATTTCAAAAACAAAGAAAAAAACAGGAGGAAACAGTCTACTAAATTTTAAGACATACCGTGTAGATATAATAGTTAGGACTGTGTGGTATTAACAGACAAATACATAGATCAATGGAACAGAACAGAAAACCCAGAAATAGACCACTAAATAGGCTCAATGAATTTTTGACAAAGTACAAAAACAATTCAGTGGAGTAAAGATAGCCTTGCCATAAAGAGTGCTGAGCAAATGGACGTCCATGGGGGGGGAATAAAAGAACCTCTGCCTGAGTCTCACCTCTTATACAAAAATTAACTCAAAATGAACCACAGACTTATATGTAAACATAAAACTCTCATACTTTTAGAGAAAATAAGAAAGTCTTCAGGTTGTAAGGCTGAGCAAAGGGTTCTTAGACATGACAGAAAAAGCATAACCCATGGGAGGAAAAATTGATAAACTGAACTTCATCAAACTTTAGAATTATTGCTCTGTGGAAGACTTAGTTAAGGAGAAAACAAGCTACACACATGGAGAAAATGTTTCGGAATTATATATCCAACACACAGTCAGTATCGAGAATATATTAACAACTTTGACAACTCAGAGTAAAAAAGGAAACAATCCAACAAGAACGTGGGTAAAAGATATGAAGAAACATTTTACCAAAGAACACGTACAGATGGAAAAAGAGCACGTGACAAAATGTTCAACACCAATAGTCATTTGGGAAGTGCAAATTAAAACCCCAATAAGATATCACTACACACTTAGCAGAATGACTAAAATTAAAAAATAAAATAAAATATTTGCACCACCAAATGCTGAGAGTCATGAGGAGAAACTGGGTTACTCACACACTGCTGATGGAGACGTAAAACACGACCGCTACGGTTTGACAGCTTCATAAAAATCCAGCGCAGCTACCTTACAACTCAGCAATGACATGCCTGGCCTTTATCACAGAGAACTGAAGATTCCCGTTCACACAAAAACCTGCGCACAAATGTTTATAGATGCTTTATTTACTAACAGTTCAAAAGTGTGAACAGCCCAATTGTCCTTCAATGGGTGGTAAAACAAATGTAGTGTACCTGTGCCATGCAACAAAAAGAATGAACTACCGATGAATGCACCAGCAGCGGATCTGCAGAGAATTAAGCTGAACAGAGAAAGCCAATCCCCAAAGTTATATTCTGTATGATTTCATACATATATACGTATAAATAAAATATTACTGAATTGTCAAATTCATAAAAATAAAAAACAGAATGGGGTAAGAGGAAAGTTGGTGTATCTATAAAATGACAATGCGAAGGATCCTTGTGGTAATAGAAATGCTCTGTATCTGGATTATATATCAATGTCAATATCAATGGCTGGGATATTGGGCTATAGTTTGGTAAGATTTTACCACTGGAGAAAACTAGGGTCAAGTGAACCTGAGCTCTATCATTTGTTACAAGTGCACATGAATCTATACTTATCTCAAAATGAAAAGTTTCATTTTTAAAAACCTCAAAATGAAAAGGGTCATGGATGCATTTGTTATGTTGATTGTCATGACTATATGCATATAATACACTTTAAATATATGCATTTATTGCATATCAATGATACCTTAAAAAATGGAGAACGGAATACAGTATTGCTCTTTCTCTTCCCTTTCTGAATAATTCAATCTTATAGCTATCAGGTAAAGCAAGCAAAATAGGCATCCACACCAAAAGAGGAAAAGGTAAGGCAGCTAGGAAGCCACTACAGTGTCCCAGGGTGGAGTGTCCAAATAGGATGAACAGCGGCTTGGCGTAGAAGGGCCAGAGCTGCAGAGCTGAATAGCCAGTTGGCTGAGGATGTGTCTGCATAACACAACTGTCAGGTACATTGATGTCTGAGCCCAAGTGGTTAGAAGAGGACATCCGTGCAAGGAAAGAAGAGTGGTGGCAATGAGAGATTGATTACACACAGAGGACTGATGCAATAAGCAAATATATTAAGGATAATGGATACCAAATTTGTCATAGTTGAGGAAAAAAGTTACAAACGTGGAAGGAGAGAAAACTAGAATGAGCCCTGCTATATTGAATTGCAACTGGAGATACTTGTGTGAACTCATGGTTTTCAACATACATAGATATGTAGAGAAATTGATTGAGATTTAAATGTGTGTGTGTGTGTGTGTTGTGTGTACATATACACACACACATTCCCCAGCTCTGTCCACTGAGAGAGGGCCTAGAAGCATCAGCACCCTAATAATAAAGAGCTTCCTGACCTTGACTTCTAAACACCATTCTCCATTAAAGAAACCAGGGCTATTCAGAGAAACAGGTGAACCCACCAGCAATTCAGGGAAAGTGTACAATGAGCCTGAAACGTCTTTTTGTGTCAGAAAGTAAGAAATGACAGAGATACAGCAAAAGAACACAGAAGTCAAATTGAACAACGAGCTAAATCTGTGACAATTTGGGCACCAAAATATTGAATTGTAATAAATTGTATTGAATCCAGTAAGAAACCAAGAGTTCGTATTGATATAGATAGCAAGTAAGTCAGTAGACAGAAAATTCAATGTGGCATGAGGTTTTTTTTTTTTTTTTGTATCTGAATGGGATAATTAACCTTGACAGGAATGTTTTAATTTTGATGCGGAATGTGAACAAGTTTTACTAAAATAACTAAAAGTCAATTGCAAAAATGCAGCTCATGACCTGAAGTATCTTCAAGTTTAATTGGGAGAGTGCAGGGAACGCGAGAAGTCCAGGGTTTCTCTTCCCAGCACGGTTTTCATCTCATTCACGTGGTAGCTGAGTAGCTATGGAGAAAATGAGGACAGGACTACAGCATGGCTCTTCTGTTTCTAGTTTCACAAGTGTCCCAGTGCTACCAATTGATCATGGGAATTGAAGAGAAGAGCAGGCTGGTGACAGAGAAGGACAATGGGTTAAGTTCCCAAGAGTTTACGTTGAGGATGGTTTCACTGGCTTGAAACTCAGAGTGGAATTCATTATTGAAATAGCTAATCGCATGAGTGCATGACACACCTAAGGAAGCTGAAGAGAAAGACAAGTAGTAGGCCAAGGGCAGGTGGGAAATAAGCATTTAGGAAAAGTTTTATGCTATTTGAAATAGGACAGTTTATAAGGAAGTACCACTGGGAACAAATATGATAAGCAAAGTACTACAATATTTTCAAAAATTAAAAACTACCTAAATGTCAACAAAAAAAAAGAATTGATATTCTACCAGTTACTTAATAGAATGTTACCATAAAAATGTTATTTATGAAAGTTCATAACATAAAAACAGATATGACAGTATGATTTTCTTTTAAGTACATAGTATTTAAGTAATGTAAAAAACATGCATGGCAAAATCTGGAAAGAAACAACAAAATCTTAAGAGTAGTTGTTTTCCGGATGGGAAATTATAGGATTCTTCCTTCTACTTTTCTGTATCTTTAGAATTGACAATATATTACCTTCTAAAAGGGGAAACAGTCACATAAAGGATTCCCTTCCACCTCTGATGAAGACAATCATGCTTATAGTTCCTATCAGAACATGGAAGCGAAGTGGACCCTCAATAAATACACGAGCGCATCCACACCCGTGTGATGGAAGGCGGTCACCTGAGACGTTCTGCCCTATAAAGAGCCTACAGTCCTGTCTGCAGCAGAGCCTCAGTCTTGCTGTCCTGGATCCTGAATAGCATGACAAATGGCTCTTCCTCAGCCCTCAGGAGTACCTCATCTCTGTCCCCTGGTACTGTGCCTTGATAGGCCTTTACCTGGGGTTCCCACCAGGCATTGCTACTAGACTCACTTCTGGGTCCCTGGGGAACGGGATTAAACCACCTGTTTTCTCTTCCCTCTGAAAACAAAGACTGGACCCTGAGCCTCCTTGTGCTACTCGCCGTCCTGTAGAGAGTTAGGGATGCTGACATATTGACATAGAGTGTGGACTGGCACTTTGACAGCTTACACTGTCCTTCCTCCAGTGCAGGCATTTCCAAGGCACTGAGCTCTCCGGGGACGGGCAAAGCCCATGTGGCAATTGCATCGGGCCCTGGCCCATTCCTTACCTTCGGCCCTTGACAAAGCTGATGACCTGTGCCCTCCAGCTCTCAGGGCCAACCCTATGAGTGGATATTGTAACTCCCCTCATGACACTGAGATCTGAAACTAGTCTTAGGTTATTGAGTGAGGCCAGGTAGCCAGTGCAGAGTGAAGCCTTCATAGTTGTCAGTATGTGTCGCCAGTGCACAGTGAAGCCTTAACAGTTGTCAGTATGTGTCACCAGTGCAGAGTGAAGCCTTCATAGTTGTCAGTATGTGTCGCCAGTGTACAGTGAAGCCTTCATAGTTGTCAGTATGTGTCTCTCCAACCAGGGCCCCCCACAGACACAGCCCCGCCCCAGGCCTCCAGCGTTTTCTGAGGCCTGGCCTGGAGGTTCCCTGGGAGTTTTCTGCCACGTGCTGTCCGCTGGGACAGAAGCAGCTGGTGCAGGAAAGTGTCCTTCAGGCCAGGTGGATAGGAAGGTGACTCGGGGGCCCAGAAGCCGGGCCAGAACCTCATCTTTGAGGCCGATTTCCACTGTGGAAGCCATGGAGACAGAACCCGAGTGTGAGGTGAGACCTGCGGCCATGCTGTAGCCATCAGAAAGCCATCAGAAAGCCCAAGAGTGCCGCCTGTCAGGCCACCTCACCAGCCCCGCCCACAGCACCTGTGGGACGGGACCTCCCCTCCCCTGTCCTTGCCATTGCCCATTCCTTCCTCCACAGGTTTGAGCTCTACCAGGTGCTGGTTACCAAATGCTGGACACAGAACGGCCGTGAGGTGGGCGTGGCTGCAGCCTGGGAAGGCAGGTTATTAATCCAGACCCTACAGTGTCCTGAACTGGAAAGCATGGACAGATGTCAGCTTGGGAGGACCAAGGCGTCATCCACGGGAAGTGTCTCTTAGTGTCATAGGAGGAGAGAACAAAGGAAGGAGGGCAGGCCAGGGTGTTTGGGTATTTTTAAGTGTTTCAATGGAAAGTTCCCATCTGTGGGCTTCCCGTTCCTCTGTGATGGTCCAGCACATATGTTCAATGGGCGAGGAGGTTGGACAAGTTTAAGAAAACAAAACAGCAGTGTTGAGTAGACAGGCAGGGAGTTGACTGTGATAATCATAGACGTTGCTGCAAGACACAGAGCTCTGTTTTCTCCCTGGAGTGTCCCGAGTGCTTAGAACACTATTCTCTCTCTCACTTTTTTCAGTTTTTTTTTTTTTAAATCAGTTGAATTGTATTTGCTGTCATTCGCATCCAAATCATTCTTCACAATACGCAGGGGCTCTCCATACATGGCTCCCTCTTCTGTGCTAGCCTGTGACACTCATGTTCCCCTTCTATAAAAGGAGATAAAGATTCCTACTTCAGAGCATTGCAATGATTAAATAGCATGAAGTACATAAACGTGCAAATTTGTTCCACAACACTGAAGTAAAACAAGTTGTTCTTAACTTTTCTAAATGAAATCTGGCCCAAAGCCCCCAATGTAAAGGGACATCTCCCTAAGATGTCCAATACCAGTGACTACAGGGCCTTCTGTCTATGGAGTCTGGTGTTCACTGTCAAACTAACAAGCCAATGTTCCACTGCAGCTCCCAAGAAAACGGTGATCGATGGTTCGTCATCTCAGCAACATCATCTCATCACTTAGATATCCTGCTGCCTCCTCAACAACTTCCACACAGGACCCATCCAGGTGAGTAACTCACCTTTACATCCTTACTCTCAAGTCATTGGAGCCACTGTCACTCTTTCAACCAAGCACCTGCATCTACCCCTATGTGCTCCCTCCTAGGAACACACAGCTAAATTCTCCTCCCACTTGAGAGTCTGGAGACGACTGCACAACAGAGGCCTCAAAGCTTCTGTTTTGGGTAAGGAAACACGAAAGGCATCAATAACCCCTGTGCCCAAGAGTCCACAACTTCCAGGAAAACAAAAGTGGAAAGTTAACTTTTATTGCTTTTGGAGTCCCCTCTGGCAAGGAGGAGAAACAAACAGCAGTCAATAGTTTGGCAACTCATCCTGCCACAAATGAAGATTACCCAAAGCTGAGTAAGTAGGAAGAGCAAGAACCTTACAAAGAAAAATCACCCTCTCTTGTGGTGGTCAGCCCACCTCCTCCACAGCGACACGTTGAGAAACTTGCAAAGTAACCAAGTGGGATCACTCCTGCCATGGCCTCATTTTGCATAGGTGACTTACTAGATGCTCTGTGGGTACAAACTGTGTCTCTCTGCCTCACCCAGTGTTTCTGTGAATGCAAGTATCTGGATACCAGGTTTGACTTTTTATGTGACCCCTGCCAGCAACTCAGCCTCCTTACGTCACTGCATCTCCCTTCATTAGATGTCCTCAGGCCATGGGTTCATGGAAATTATCCCACAGTGAAAGTTACATATCCTTAGTTCCCTAGTAGTGGCTTTTTGACCAACTGGGTAACTCATTCGCTCTGATGTTCAAGCTGTGAGAATCAAATTTGAGATAGTAGAACTGCTATGTTAAATATATTAATAAGTGCCGATATTAAGCCTTATGGCCTATAAGATTTGCTTTCTGGGTAAGTCTGGTGGATTCCACAGGAGCTGAGTTTACTTTAGGACTTGGAGCTAGGACAAAGTGGACAAGCTGTGATGCAGTCAGGATGAGCCACAGTACATCCAAGTCGTCCTTCCCCTAAGTGTGAATACCTGCAGTCGTATGTCAGGTGGTACTAAGGGCTCCCGTCACTTTGTCATTCAGGAGGACTCCACACCACTTTTACCTCCACACCACTGTTCTCTCCTTCTATGGATGCCCCAGACACTTGTGTGACTTTCTTATCAGCCATCACTCCACTCAGCCATTAAACAGCTTTGCCCTTGATGACATAGAAATGGATGAGGATGAGGATCCATTTGGCATCTCTGGCCACTTTGGCTTCAGTGAACTGACTGGAGTCCAAAAGAGAGACCCTTGTGTTAGGAAGGCTTCTAGAAGGGCTCGAGTGGCCCTGCCTCCTGATGTTCACACATGGTGTAATTGTAAGAGAAAGATGGTGACATGTCATTTCCATTTTTAGTTTACGGAGGATGGTAACTTCTATCTTTTAGCAGACTCTCTCCATTCCTGGCTGTGTTGAAGCAAGCTGCAGTATTGGAGAGAGCCATGTGACAGAGAATTGAGCCTGGTCTCTAGCCAAGTCCAGCCAACAACTGGCAAGGAACTGAGGCTCTCAGTCCCAGGACCTGAGGAGCTAAGTCCTGCCAACAGCTGCATAAGTGACCATGGAAGTGTATCCTTCCTCAGTCAAGCCTTCAGATGAAGGGCCCCAAGTGACACCTTGATTGCAGCCTAGCGAGAGACCCTGAAGCAGAGAACCCAACTAGGCCTTGCCTGGATATCAGTCCCACCAAAACTGTCAGATAGTAAAGGTATGGGGTTTTCTTTACCACTTAATGTTGAGGTATCCATTACCTCAATAGAAATAGGAAAGTGATCCACCCCTAAATTATTGTAACTGTATAACAGGTAGCATGGCTAGAAGACATGGACCAAGACCACTTGTATTAGTCCGTTTCTGTTGCTTATGAAAGAAGAGCCTAAAACTGGGTCATGTATAAAGAAATGAAATTTATTCCTTACATTTCCAGAAGCTGAGAAGTGTAAACTCCACGGAACACACCTGGTGAGGGCCTTGTAGGTGAGTGGTGACTCTTCACAGCAACACAGGGTGTCACCTATCTTACTCACATGCAGGTGAGGCTTGGATATAACACAGACTCTCATGCAGGTTGGGCTCAGATGTAACACAGGGGGTGGGGGAGAAGGGAGATGACTCTGTTATAACAACTGGTTTTTGAATGTCATCTTATCTTTGATCCATCTAACACATGCAAGACAACATCAGCCAGCAGAGACAGTTTCTTGGTTGCAGGAGTTGGTACTTAACCCTTTGCCTTGCTGTGGGTCAGAGGGAACCCCATACTACAGGCACAGGCAGAGCCTGTCCCTTGTCAGGCTCTGCCTGGACCTGTAGTTCCTCCTTCTGGTGACTTAACTCCAAGGCCTTAGGTTCCTGCCTACTTGCCAGTTTCTCCTCTAGGATCTTTCCAATGGCTATCATGAGCTCATGAGTTTCAAGAGGCCCACAACTCATACAGACAGTTTTTTCCTACTCATAAGGACGCTGGGTCTTGGCACTGCACAAAGACTGCCATGAACTTGTCTTTTTTCAGGGGATTTTCATGCCCTGTGCTTTTCTCTTGTAATTGATCGTTGAAAAAATTGCCTCATCTTTTTTCTAAAGTAACTTTCAGGAGGAAATGGTTTCTTCTGTGACAGGAACTCAAAGTCTCCCCTAATATCCTGTCCCCAACAGAATGACTCTTCCTTCTGGGTTTGGATTTCCCTAATCCTGAGTCTTTATTGCATGTTCTCTTGCTTTGGGTTCTAGGGAGCTCTCTCTCCACTCCACTGATGGGAAATTCTTATCCTGGCACTTCCACAAGACGTGCTTACAGACCCAGGGCTCCTGATGCTCTTCCATGTTGATGGCTCTTTTGTCCAAGTGGACATGCAGCACCTAGGAACCAGCCACAACCCCACTGGAGACACTCCAGGCACAAGTCAGGATTTGGAAGTCATGATGTCTACAGTAACAAACATGTCCCTGTAACAGCCTTGAGCCTGCCTGTAATGCTGTGACTGTGAGGCAGAAAAGTTGGTCTGCCATCCTTAATTCTCTGAATGTCCTTGACAGGCTCATGGATGATACCTTAGGGTGGTTGTCCCAGGGCCCCCAGTCATTCCTCGCCCAAAGATGAGGTGGCAGGGAGAGAACAGCCCAGGCTGGTTGCTCAGTTTTCTGTTGCCACCTTGTCTCCCTGAAAAGCTTTAGAGCTTCCATAAGGGGGCTTGAAAACCCCAGCTGTAGTACCCACCCTAGAAATATGGGTGGCAAGTGAGGGAAAGTCCAACTGGGGAAGAAGCCATGTTTTGGCTTCTCTCAACATAAAATATTTTATGGATCCAAGAACTTTGAGGTAAATCCCCAAATCCGACTTACTGAAATCTTAAAATACGGGCTTCTAAGACATTTTGGGTTTGGGAATCAAGAAAGAAAAGCTCCAGAGTGCTAATGTCCCAGTAGACCCTACCTACCAAAAGTGCCAAATTTCTATTTTCCATACAAGTATGGGAACTCCCAGAAGCAGGCCACGTATTGTTGTCAGCCAGCCATGAATGACACATACCTATGGGGATCCTACCCTCACTGATCTGCCAACACTTACTGCTCACATGTAATCTAAGAATGATTTTCATTTGATGCTCATCAATGTTCTTCCATGGGACACTTGTGAATCATTCTTCGAGTCATTCCTTGAGTCACATCCAGTTAATTTTTGTCTCAATGACAACCCTTAGATGCTTCACTAGGTGTCATTCTGGGACCATTGCTGCTTTGTCCAAGAGGCACTTCCCCAGGATATGCCCAGGATTCTTAGCCATGTTTTTCCTTAGCAGAAACTTTTGGGGGGCTGAATGGAAATTTTCTGGGAGTCTCAGTTCTATCTTCCCTAGATCCTTGCTGCTGTGGCCCTGAAGCTCTGAGAGTTCTGAGCATGTCTGAAATTCTGTTAACACATTTCTGTTGATTTGCACCAAGGTGCCATTAGAGCTAGAAATCCTAGATTCCTATGCACCTGCAGGCACCAACATGGGATTAGCTTCCTTGGAATATGGAGCTCCAGTTTCTCCTGGGGTTTACTAATGATATGAAAATGGTCGGGGGAGATGGAGACTGGAACATAGGCCTGGGAGGACTGGCTGACCAGTGGAAGTTTGGGAACTAGGAGGAAAAGGCTTCTTAAGATTTGTGGGGCACAGGAACTATACCTCAGAATCTTTCCTGCTGTTTCTATAGCACATGCCATTCAAGGTGTTGATTTTCATTTCAGATGTGAGAGTCAGCCTCATTCTGGAGTCTATGGGAAAACTCTCCGCAGTCCTTAATCTGGGGTGGAGACAGTGATGGTAGGATAGGCAGAGGGGATTGAAGTGGGATTTGGGAATGTAGTTGAGTAAGAGATAGAATTTGGGGTTGGTGTGTGGCTTGAAGAAAGAGTTGGAGATATACATTGGTGAGGTCTAGGGGATGGGACTGACAAAAGTGTTTGAAATTCTTGACCCTGAGTTTGGACTGTAGGACCATTATGTATTCCATTGAATAAGACAAACCGAGACTGTAATAGAAAATTGCTCCTAGAGATCAGTAAAGTAGCCTCTAGGGACATAGGTGTAGTTATGTTGAAGGAATAAACCTAGACATCTCATGAACAGCATGGGGACTAGATTTAGTAATTTTGTATTGTGTATTGATAACTTATCAAAAGACCGGTTTCAGGTGCTTATATGGCAAAAAGGAAGGGTAACTGTGTGGATAATTTCTATGTTAAGGATGAAATGTCAGAATGTACTATTCTAGATGATAGTGGTGTTTGTGGTGATAAGATTCACAGTGTGGCGGTAACTGAACTGGAATAAAGGTAGAGGACCCGGAGAGGGGAGCATAGAAGAACTGAGAGGCCAGGTCGTTGGCAATTCTGTTCACATGGATGTGAGAGTCTTTTACTGATTCCCCAGCTCTTTTAGTTTCTTCCCCTAGAACATCAGTCCATCCCAAGGCCTCCACAGAATCTCCATTCTTTCTGCAACCCTAAGCTTCAGACACTGCAGGGCCAATGGCATAACTGGACAACAGGACAGAAGTATGGTAGAGTGAGGGGGCTGTAGTGGGCATCTGTTTTGCTTTAGTTTTTAACACCCATTATTCAAAAATGTTTCTGGAAAAATGAACTCAATTGCCCTCTAGGAAACTCACACCATTTTTGAGTCCCACTCTGTATAAGTGGAGTTGCCTTCCCTCTGGGCCCATATTTTAAGGATGAGTATGCTCACAGTCTGCCCAAAAAAGAGCATTCCGTGGAGGTCTACGAGGAGCAGTCCAGGACTCTCCCCTGGATCGTGAGCTGGAGGTGCTCTGGGGGAGATCTACGTTGCCTCCACCAAGCCCATGAAGATCACAGATGGCACCCCCATCCTCTTAGGTAAACTGTACATACTAAGGGCAAGATTTTTCATGCTGTCATCAAGCATGGGTGGAAGTAAATCACCAAGGTCGCATTCCCTAAAGAGAGGGATGGCATGCCTGACAACAGCCCTGCAGATATTGTTTTAGTACTCAAAGAACAGCCCCATGAACACTTCTGCTGAAATGACATTAGTAAGCTCTGCAGTGCCCTGATCAGCCTCAAGTGTATGGTGCCTGGGTCAGATTAGGAAAGGGAGAAGCTGGACAAGGTCATCATAGGGAAGCAATGGGGCATAAACTTTCGTTACACCAGTACAATCGTTCTGTCCTCTCTTCACTCTTTTCTGCCTTTCCCACTCACTCGAAGACATCTTTTCCTTACTCTCACCTTAATTTTACCCTAGGAGATAGGTGGCTACCTGGTCAACATTCCCACCATTGACAGTGCAAAACTGTCATCAATCCTGGAATCCTGAAGAAATACCCAGAACAGAGAACCACTTCCTCAAGGTGACTTTCCATTACAGAAACCTAAGTGCCAAGATCAAAGAATATTTCCTCAATACATTCAGATGTGCTGCATGACAGGTTCTTAAGCAGCATTTACCCTATTCAGAGACTCTGCCCCAACCTCCCCAGTATTCACCACAGCAATACCCCCAAACCCTCCCATGCAAGTTTCACCTACCTGTGTGCTCCTCTGCTCACTGTCAACTTCTCTAAAAAGTGATTAAGCTACTATTATATGAAAAATATACCTACCCTTGACCCTCTCTTTAGCTATGGGAGATCTAACTTCCTTACTACTCTTAAAGATATGAAACGGACCATGCATGGGGGAGGTGGAGGTGAAGACTGCTATACAATGTCATTAAGGCTAAGCTAAGAAGTAGAAGACAGAGCCCATATCCTCGAATTTCATCAGGGAGGAAAGGGTTTCTTAGGGGCCCATGATATTCATTCCTTAACAAGCACTCCAGGGGACTGGTCACCTTTTAGAAACCAACAGAGGCAATCAGTAAGAGCCAAACTACCTCATTCCTTTCTGAAGCACAAGCTGTGGCTCATCTGAAACCCATGCCATTCCCCACCCCACCCTCCGACAGTTCACAGAAAGATCCCAGTCTTATTAGAACATTTACTGGGGAGAATTAATACTCTCAACAACTTGCTGAGGCTGTCTGTCCCTGTCTCTGATACATCTAATCCTTACAGGATAACTCTGGCCAGCAAAGGGAGCATCTCGGCTGCAGGACTTGATGTTGTCACTTTAAAGGAAGGAGCTGTGTACTTGCAGGGATGTCCCAGGACAAGCTCTGCCTGGGCCTGTAGGTCTGTCTTATGCTGAGTTTTCATAAAAATCATAGGGGAGGAAAGGGGCTTTAGGGCACAGGTGATATCTATTCCATGCCTACACCCCACTTTCTCCTCTGGAAACTTCCTAAAGTCTGCCATCATTTTCTGAGTTTCAGTAGTCCCAGTAAAAGCACCTCTACTTTTATCTAGGCCTCTGCTCTGCACAGATGATGACAGGGAGCTGCCCTCTTCCAGGGAACTTCCTTGCCCATTGCATTTTATGCTAGGAGAAAGCCTTTGAAAAAAATTATCTGTTTTTTTGGAAAGGTGTTTACGAGGAGGCTGTTCCTTCAGTGACATGTTTGGGGAAGATTTGCTCCCACGAGTCTCCTCTATTGCCCTGTCTTGGACAGTATGGCTGTTTCTTCTGGGTTAGGTTGTCCCCAACCCTGAATCCCCTCCACCAAGCTCTCCTGCTTTGGGTCCCAGAGGACTCACTCTCTTTGCAGCTAGAGAGAACTTCTTAACTTGGCTCTTCTACAACACATCCTTAGGGGCCCAGGGATTGTACTGCTCCATGCTGACCCCTCTTTTCCTCCATTTGGGCATGCGGCACCCTAAAAGATGTCATGTCGTCACTGGAGACACCCTGGGCATGAGTCAGTAGGGCCATGGAAGTCACATTATCTGAAACAAAGACACATCAGTGGAATGGCCTTGAGCTTAGCTATGCTGCCCAATCTTCAACTTAATCTTTAACTCAGTTAACATGTGAGTTTTAACATCTAATGATTTGGGATGTTTGGGAACTGATATCCTAGATGGGGAACTTTTTGTGGTCAGGGGAGCTTCTAGTTCACTCTTATTCACATTTATTATTGGCAATGTTTCTGACTACTGGATGTGAAGGTATCTCTAGATGGTGATGGAAATCCACAGAGCCTGGAATATTTCCCTGAACAAGCTGGACAGGGAAGAATGTTGTGAATTCTCCATCCTTGTGCCCTGAAGCCTCTCTATTCTATTGCTGGAGTATCACAGTCCCATCCCTTGGCTTACATCCAGCTCCAGCTTGCCATGTGAGCAGCTTTGGGCAGCATCCACTGGCTTGTACAGTCTGTTTTGGACTCACTTTATCTATGAAGCTTTAGGGGTAGGAAGAAAAGGCAGTCTGCCATGCTTAATTCTCTGAATGTCCTCAACAGGTTCATGGATGATATTGGGGATGACTGTCCCAGGGACCCCTGTCATTCCTTGCCTACAGGTGAGGTAGCAGAAAGAGAGCAGTGCAGGACAGGGACTGCATTTTTCCTTCTCAACTTATCTCCATTAAAAACTTTAGTGTTTCTTCTAAGGGACTTGGAGACCCTAGCTTTGGAATCCACCCCAAATGACTAGCTTTTTATAAAGTCCATTAGGAAAGTGAAATTTAAAAGGGAAAAATTTTGATGAATTATGAGACTTTTATCTGTTATACAAGAATATTATTTTTAAAATCTTTTTTTGAGAAAGCACAGTCAAATCAATCACTCTCCTCTTAACCAAGGCCTTTGAGATACTGAGTGTAGGTAACCTTTTCTGTGTTTTCCCCCTTGGTCATTTTGGGTTCTAAGTACCCACATGGCATTCAGGGCAGCTATGAATAGCAGGATCCATAGGATCCATTCAGGTCCTGGATTTAC
The DNA here is from genome assembly GCF_027409185.1 of Cynocephalus volans. Classification (NCBI taxonomy): domain Eukaryota; kingdom Metazoa; phylum Chordata; class Mammalia; order Dermoptera; family Cynocephalidae; genus Cynocephalus; species Cynocephalus volans. The sequence goes on from NC_084475.1 coordinate 30,155,431, forward strand.
ATCCCTGGGGTTGGTCTCAAGAAAGAGGTCATAGTTATAAAGATAATGTCTAGAGAATACAAGTTATTCCACCATGGCCCAACAGCCAGTTCTTACACCTTTAGCTTACAAATAAATCAAGTAGTGTAAAAAATATCATAGAAGCAGCAGTTTTATGATTTTAAAACATCTAGCAGAGACAGCACATATTTTATCTGGCCAAAAGAGTTAGACAAAACTGTCTAATTGAAATTTGAAAACATCTCTATTTTATTTTACCAACAATTTAAAACCTAGTTTTATTGACCAAAAATTATTAAAGTCATGTGAGCTTGAAAGCATTTAAGCTTATTTACTCAATTTATAAGCACACATTATTTATAAGCCAATTTGGTACCATGTAGACAATATGCAAACAGAAGTATAGACATATACATGTAGACACAACATACCAAATGCATATGTATATGTGTACACATGAAAACACAGAAACAGGTAAGAATTCTATAGTTTTCATTTAGATTTTTTTGTTAGTTTTTTTTTAAGTTATTTTTTTCTCGCATACTATCAGTCTTTAATTGCCGCCTCTATTGTCCTAAACAAATATTAGTTAGGCCACCCTAAATTTGTACTTTTAAAGGGAATACTTCTCTGTACCTCAAGGCACAGAGAAAGGAAGTGATCTTTTTCAAGGAAGAGCTTAAGGCATATTGCTTATTAGGTCTGAATGTTTCCAAAGCTTATCTGGCTTAGATCTTCCATACAATCCAGCAATCCCTTTTCTGCGTACATACCCAGAGGAATGGATACCTGCACTCCCATGTTCATCACAGCTCTATTTACAATAGTCAAGATATGGAACCAGCCTAAACATCCATCGATGGAGGATTGGATAAGGAAAGTGTGGTATATATATAAATTCCATGGAATACTACTATGCCATAAAAAAGAATGAAATACTCCCATTTGCAACAACATGGATGAACCTTGAGAAACTTATGTTGAGTGAAATAAGCAAAACACAGAGGAATAAATACTGCATGTGCTCACTCATATGTGGGAGCTAAGAGAGAAAGAAAGAAGGAAAGAAAAACCACAGTGGTGTGTTGGTCTTACAGAGGGAGGGAACATTCCTAGGTCTGCAAAGCAGAGTGGGGGGGGAGGGTGGTTGGGGGACAATTGGGTGGGGACATGGGGTATAAAAACAATTTCTGGTAATTTGTATCATGAATATTCATAATAATAAAAAATAAATAAAATTTTTTAAAAACAAAGCTTATCTGACTAAATGAAATATCCATTTACTTTAAGGCTGGATCTTCTTCATTTTTCTTTTTTATTGGTCTTGAGGATTCTCTCTGGAAAGTGGCTATAAACTCTATTTCTGTCCTGATACATTTAATCAGCCATTTGTGTGTGTGTGCGCACACGCATGTGTGTGTGCATGTTTGAAGCAAAATTAATTATACAAATTTGTGGGGTGCATAGTTGAATATTAAAAAATTTCTTGAAACCAATGATAATAAACACACATCATACCAAACCTGTGTACTGCAAAAGCAGTAGTAATAGGGAAGTTTATTGCAATAAATGCTTATATCAAAGAATAGAAAAATTTCAAATAAACAACCTAACACTTCACCTCAAAAAACTAGAAAAACAAGAACAATTCAATCTCAAAATTAGTAAATGGAAAGAAATAGTTAAAATCAGAGCAGATCTAAATGAAATAGAGACCCTCAAAAGATACAAAAATCAATGAAACAAAAAGTTGGTATTTTAAAAAGATAAAATAGACAAACCATTAGGTAGGGTAGAGAAGACCCAAATAACAAAAGTCAGAAATAAAAGGGAGACATTACGACCAGTACCACAGAAATACAAAGAATCGTTAACAACTATTACAAACAACTATACACCACACGTCCTCACTCATAAGTGGGAGCTAAAAAACTAAACAAAAAATAAAGATACAACAATCAGAATAATTTGTTGACCTTTCAAAAGGACAGAACAGAATGGAGGCTACCAGAGTTGGGAAAGCAGAAAGCGGGGTGGGGTGTGAGAAATCAGTAAAGGGCTACAAAAACTGATTACATTGTGTAATGTTGAACATACTAATTATTCTGATTTGAGCAGCTCATATTGCACACAGGTATTGATAGTCTATACTGCACTCCACAGTTACATACAATTGTGTTTCGATTAAAAAAATCATGGAAAATGAAATTAAAAGAAAGATAAAAGTAAAAAATATAGATTTGACTTCTCAACATAAGCTCCATCAAGTCCTAGGCACTCCTGTCAGCTTGTGATATCCCTAAAAAAACTGAAGGTCTTGGGAATTTAACTGTGTCAGTGCAGTCTTTTTTATATTATTAACTGAAGAAAATGGGTGGTTCTTAAATTTTTTTTTTTTTTTTTTGAGTAGGAATGTAGAGCTAGAGCTAGGGTCTGGAGCTCACAGACCCCTTGAGCCCATTCACAAACCCTTCACACACAGTTCCATGAGCTAGGTAACCAGCAAAGAGGTCCTTGGAGCCCTGGCTGAAGAAAGAGTAAGCTTTATTCAGCACACACACAACTAAGAGCTAAGCAGTACAAAGAAATTCAGAAACTCAACTGCTACCTGCAAAGTCCAAAGTAAAACTGAAACTGAGCAGCTGCCAGCAGAGTAAACGTGCTCTATTTTTAGAGGTGAGCTCTCTGCCACCAGCCTGCTTCACACACTGCAGAACACACAAAAGCAATAACTAGAAAGATACATGGGTGCACATGCACACTGACTCCACCCACACAACTTGTTTACAAGAAATGTCCAGGGAGCCTGACTAAAATATCCTATTTTCTCCACAAGGAAACTAAAACAAATAAGAAGGAACCAAATCCAATGCCTAATGATTTCCCACCAAAACAGTCACAAAATTACCCTTGTTTGATGAAAAAAAAAAAAAATGAGCAGAAGCATTGCCTCAATAAAGCAGGATTGTTCGGTAAATCTTTCCCAGGAGTTTTTCTGCTAAACTTTGGCTAACTTTCTCAAAACACTCTCATAATAAGTAGATGTTACCATTTTTTTTGGTCCTCCTGAAAGTCAACAAGCAAAATGTCTTGAGCATCCAAAAAAACTCTTGCTGTGATTCTTGCTCTTGACTGGTCCAAGTTTGCTTTGGCTGGACCACTTCTACCTCTTGGAAGCCATGGCTTTGATTGTGTTTTGTCTTCAGGATCATAATGGTAAAGCTACCGTTATTCAAAGAAATGCTTCAGGATCTCAATCCACTTGTTTAAAACATCCTTTGGAAGTTCTGCTCTTGTTTGCAGCTGATCTGGGTACAACAGTTTTGGCACCTGATACAGTTTCAAATGGTGTGCCCCACCCCCCCAAGCTCATGTTGAAATCTGATCTCCAATGTGGCAATGTTGGGAGGAGTTTGGGTCGTGGGGGTGGATCCCTCATGAATCGATTAATGTCCTCCCTGGGGCGGGGACAGTGAGTGAGTTCTCACTCTATTAGTTCCCATGAGAGATAGTAGTTAAAGGAGCCTGGCACCTTCTCTCTCTCTCTCTTGTTCTGCTATAGCAACACAAAAATACAGCCCCCATGAAGCACAAATTTTGCTTAACTATAATTTTTCAGTTGGAATTGTATAAGCTGAACCACTTGAGATGTATGCTGTTGGCTATTGTTTCTGTTGTTAATCGGTGGGCCTCTTCAACTAGGACATAAACCCATGAACAATATTAATTTTCTCCTCACAAATGGATGTGAATGGCCTGCTGCTGCAGACTTCTCCTTCAACATCATCTCATTTCTTCTTAAAGTGAGTTCTCCATTTGTAAACTGCTGATTTCTTTGGGGCATTATCCCCATAAACGTTTCTTAAATCATGGATGATTTCACCATTCTTCCACCCAAGTCTCACCCTAAACTGGATGTTTGTTCTTTCTTCAATTTTAACAGAATACATGTTGCTCTGATAGGGGCTCATTTCAAACTGTTATCTTATCCCTCTTAGTGCCTAAAACTAGATCCTGTTCAGATATGTTATAACAAATTAAGATGAGTTTATTTTGGTGCAAAAAATTTTTGAAATCCATGCATAGTATATTCATAATACTCATTTTTATGAACTTCTTGAAGACCCCTCATACATATATGTGCCTAGAGTTAAAATCTTCAAGAAGTTTTAATAAAAAGCTTTTCCCCAAGTGCTAATAAGATTCTTTTTCCCAGCCTGGTAGAAGCTTCTTCAAAATTTTAAGGAGCAGGGGACTAAAAAGTCCATTTTTTTTTTTTTTTTTTTTTGTACACCAATAATAAATTCACTGATGTTGGGTAGCAGAGCTTCATAGCACTTGTCCTTTCTACAATAATATTAACTAAAAATGATAAATTTGTTTGCCTAATTTGTAAAGCATTTTACTTCTAGTAATCTCAGTGGATTTTTACAACCATCCTGTGAGAAGATCAGGGCAGGTATTATTGTGCCCATTTAACAATAAATAAAACAAAAGCTAAGAGAAGGCAAGTGACTTCTCTAGATCACACAGTAAGTGTATTAGTCCATTTCTGTTGCTTATAACATAAATATAACATAATTTACAAGAAAACGAAATTTGCTCCTTAGAATTTAAGAGTCTGGGAAGTCCAAAATGTGGAGTACACAGTTGGTGAAGGCCTTGTTGATGGTGACAGTGATGCAGGGATATCATATAACAGAATGACAGAGCAGAGAGAGAGAGAGACTCTCATGTACTCTCCTTTTAAAACCCTCAGAACCGTGCCCATGACCACCATTATTAATCCATTCATGAGGGCATGGTCCTCACAATCTAATCACCTCTTCAAAGCCCCACCTTTCAATTACTGTAATAGGGTTTCCCACCCTCAACAGTTACAGTGGGGATTAAGCTTCAATGAGTTTGGGTGGGGGAGAGGGAATTCAATCTACAGCAGTGAGTAGCAAAGCCCTGACTAGAAAATCCCCAACATTTTCAGTGCTTCTATTTTAAACAATATTAGTTAGTGATTTCTTAAAATAAAAAGCATGCCCTAGTTCCAAAATTAAAACAGCTGTATGGCTAAGAATATTCACTTTATCCATTAAATGCTGGCACATTTAGGAAGTAAAGAAAAGCTATTTTGGGTACCATATCACCTCTTAGGCAACTTTTCCTTTCTACTTTTAGTACCAGTGTCTTCATGTTTTTTCTCTATCTCCCTCTTAAAATCTGATTTCAAGAACTATATTACATATGACTTCCAGTAAGGTATAAATAGGCAATAAAAATTTAAAATGTCATCCCTCTCAGGAATACACTTCACACATTTTACGTACATCTAACCAACCTCTGAGTGTAATGAGCTCTCACTAGAGTATTTCAGGTAGCCATTGGGAGGTGATGAAGTGGCTTCTGGAAGAGTGAGGCCTTCTCCTCAGCATCCTGTGACATCATCCCAGTTGACCTATGTCCACATAGAACTCTTGTCCTGGATCTCACACTGTACTTGGTTATATTGTCTCTAAGGAAGAGTATTCTCCAAAAGCTCTACTAGAGTCATGTATTCACCCATTTGTGTTACTTCTAACAAAATATCTGGAATTGGGTGATTTATAAAAAAACAAAATTTATTGCTTATCCTTTCAGAGGCTGGGAAGTCCAAAGTCCAGGGAACACATCTGGTTAGGGCCTTTAGTGGTGGCTTTATGGCAATGCAGGGGTCTCACGTGGCAAAAAGTGGCAGAGCAGAGAGAGAGAGCTTCTCATGTGCTCTCCTTTTAAAGCCCTCATACAAATGCCCATGACCACCACTAAACCATAAAACATCTCTGCAAGGCCTCACCTTTCAATTACCACGATAGGATTTCCCATCCTCTCAACACCACTCATCAGAGTGGGGGCCAAGTTTCCAATACCTAGAACTTTGGTGGACACAATTTAAGTTTCAAGAGTTTGGGGGAGACATTCAATCCACAACTTGAGGATACACAGTACAGATAAGTTATTCACATATGTTCTCAATTTCCCAGGAACTTTCATCTGTGTTCTCTCACTCTCATCCTGACCATTGTCCTTAGAATAAGCCACTTGGAGGCAGCTGTTTTGGGATCCCCAAAATCCTGAAGAACAGAATCTGAGGCAAAATCCTTTAAAACTGCATTTAAAAACAGGAGCTGTAGGATGTCCTTTATAGACTCACAACAAACATTTATGGAATTCTACTATGTAGAATTTCTAGTACTATAGGATTGTCAACAAAATAAGACATTGCCTCTGCTCTCGAGCTGGTTATAGTTCAAGAAGTGAAATGAGCAAACAGCTACAACCAAGTGTGATACAGACTGTAAAAGAAGTAGGAATAATACACAATGGGAACAGAGATAAAGAAGCAATCACTTCTTCTAGGATGGAGGGGAGTAACAGGGCAGGGAACACTTGAGAGAGCTGGGCCTTGTGAGATATTAACAGTCTCCTCCTCTTCCCGCTCCTCTTCTTTTTAGTAGACTTTGTCTTTTAGAGCAGCTTGGGGTTCACAGCAAAATTAAGCAGAAAGTACAGAGACTTCTTGTACATTCCCTGCCCCCATGCAGGCACAGGCTCCCCCATCGTCAACATCCCAAACCAGAGTGGTATGTTTGTCCCAATGATAAGCCTGTGTTGACATCTCATTATCATCTGAAGCCTACAGTTTACATTAGGGTTCATTCTAGGTGTTGAACTTTCTATGGATTTTGACAAATGTATAATGACATATTCACTATTGTAGTATCACACAGAATAGTTTCACTGCCCTGAAAATCCTCTGTCCTCTGCCTTTTCATCTCTCCCTCCCCACCAACCCTGACAACCACTGAACATTTTACTGTCACCAGTTTTGCCTTTTCCGGAATGTCGCAGAGTTGGAATCATATAGTATGTAGCTTTTCAGATTGGCTTTCTTCACTTACTAATATGCATTGACGCTTCCTCCTTGTATGTCCATGGTTTGATAGCCCATTTCTTTTTAGAAGTGAATAGTATTACATTTTCAGGATATACTACAGTTTACATATTTATTCTCCTAATAAAGGGCATCTTGGTTGCTCCTAATTTTGGCAATTATGAATAAAGCTGCTATAAACTTTCTATTTAAAAAAAATCTTTGTTGAGACACATTCATTTACTATACAATTCACCCATATAAGTGCATAGTTCAGTAGGGTTTAGGATATTCACAGTGTTGTGCATCCATCACACAATCAATTTTAGAACATTTTTATCACTCCAAAAAGAAATCTTGTTTCATTGGGCCTTCACCCTTCATTTTTGCACTCCCCCCAACTGTAGGTTACCACTAATTTACTCCCTGTCTCTATACATTTGTCCATTCTAGACATTTCAGATAAATGGAATCATACAACATGTGGCCTTTTGTGTCTGGCTTCTCTCACTTAGCATGATGTTTTCAACGTTCATCCATGTTGTAACATGTATCAGTACTTCATTCCTTTTAATGGCCAAATAATATTCCAGTGTATGAATATACCACTTTTTGTTTATCCATTGATTAGCTGATGAACAGTCGGGTTGTTTCTCTTTTTGGCTATTATGAATAATGCAGCTATGAATACCTGTGTACATATTTTTGTGTGGACATATGTTTTTATTTCTTGCTTATTCATTTTTGTAATACGTTAAAGTCACGCTTTGTCTAAGCTTGCTGCTCTCTGAGATTTTTGTGCTATAACCATATTAGAATCCCTATGAAATGAGGGATTGGGGCTCTAAATTCACTTTTTATCAAGTGTCTGGGTGCATCAATTTGCCCTGCTGCCAAAACTCTCAAAAACTAGCCCTTGAATGGGCAGGAACAATGTCAACACGTAATGCTTAATATTTAAAAGTAATGAAGAGCTTATGTCCTAAAGGTTCTACTATTAGGAAGTCAGAAAAAGGTGTGGGAAGGGGAAATTCAGTCCAGGCAGAGAAAACATGAGCCAACCTATAACACCATGAAAGTACACACTTGTTCACACTAAAGCATAGGATATGTGCCTGAAGATAAGACTAGCAAAAAATTAGGCCCAAAAAGTTGAAGAGGGCCCAACTGTGAAAGGCACTGAATGACAAAGCTTGGACTTTGTACTGAGGGCAGCAGGAAGCTAAGTTTTTCATAACCAGCAAAATAGCATACCCAGATCTGTGTCCTGGAAAGGTGACTAGCAAAGAGAACTTGGTGAGAGTTCCTGGGGAAATGTACAAATTAATCACTGTATCACATAGGGCCCTTTCTCCTACCAGTGGTAGAAAACCAGATACATTTTGATTTAAGCAAAATGTATGATTTATGAGCTCATATTTCTACACAATACCCGAGTAGGTCCAGCCTTCTCACTCACCATCCCTTGATTCTGCTTTCTGGGCGTTTGCTCATTCGCAGGCCATTTCTGTCATAGTCCAAGAAAAGAAGAATCTAGCCAGGAAAAAGGAGAATCATTGTCCCAGTGTTCCCAACTAAAGTCCCACCATCCAGGTGTATGGAACCAGCTTAGGTCATAAGAACACCCCCAAAATAATTAATGGTAACAAGAGAATACTATTGGCCTTAGTTAGGCTTCTCAAAGTGTGATACGTAGACCAATGCCCGCCCACACATTTTTGTTACTGCCTATGACAAGATAAGTATAAAACTTGAGAGTGGTTAGAAACTTGTATGGTGATTTGACAAGGTAACTGAATCTAATAATAAAAAATCGAGGCTTGTATTTTGTATGTCTTTGTTTTGTGGGTCATTTTTCCAGTGATTCATTTTTATTGTATTTTACAAATGTATCCATCCACGGTGGATAGGGGCAGAGGGGGAGAAAGCAAACTGGTTCTTCACCACAGATGGTTTGAGAAACTGTGGTCTAATATACATGCTTTACTGCAAAGCCTTGGCGTGATAGTTAATATCATGTGTAAACTTGGCCAAACATTATTTCTGGGTGTGTCTATGAAGGTGTTTCCAAATGAGATTAACATCTGAATCGGTGGACTCAGTAAAGTAAATTGACCTCCCCAATATGGATGGGCATTATCCAGTCCCTTGAGGACTGGAATAAAACAAAAGATGGAGGAAGAAAGAATTTGCCACTTTCTCCTGCCTGCCTGCTTGAGCTGGAACATCAGTCTTCCCCTGCCCTCAGCTTGAGGGCTCGCATGATTTTCAGGCCTTTGTACTCGAACTGAGCTACAGCACCACCTTTTCTTGGTCTCTAGCTTACAGGTGGTAGATCATGACCCTTCTCAGCCTCCAAAACTGAGTGAGCCAATTCTTCATAATACATCTCTTTATATACATATATATATATAAAACATAAATATACATTCCTATACATTCCCCTATTGGTTCTGTTCCACTGGGAGTATTATTAGCATCCTTGAACTACGTGGGGAGACTGTTAGGGAGAACTTTCTCTCTTGCCATGAAAAGGGGAAAAAACTAATGTCCACACAATCATGGAGTCTGCTTTGGAGAGGCGAAGCACTCTCCCAGACTTACTTTAGTTCTCCTATTTTCTCATGCTTTTCTGTACATTGACCTGCCCTTATTCAGAGACCTTGGTAAGAATTTACCCTGCAAAAGCTTTCAATATGGTCATTTTAATAGGCTAAATATTACCTGGGCATTCACCTGCCTTCCCCATTGGAAATTTTGTTACTAGAATCAAAGAATTAGAATGACTCTCCTAAGCCATTAAGAGCAAAACGACTTGGAGCACAAGGCAATTACTAAACTGAGCTGAATTCCTTTGCTGTGCTCTTGGCACTGAGGTATAAAAACACAAAGTCTTATAAGAGGTCTGAAGGAAAAAAACGTTCAAGACAAATTTCAGGGATCAAAGCTTCTCATTAAAAATACATTTCCAAAAATTGTTTTAGGTTAGCTAAGGGCAGCTGTACGACAAGGAGACACGCAGCCATTTGGCAACTTGAGGTTTTTCATTTCTCTTTTAAAATAAAATGGAAACAATAAAAGCACAATTAAAAATAAAACTGAAAAAACAGAATCTGAAAAAGCATTTTGATTAGTTTTCTAATTAAAGCTCTGCAATTAAAGTTTTGCTGGAGAGCAACCTGAATTTTTAATCTCACTGCCCACAAAGGGCAAACATGCAACAGGAAGTGACCTTGGAGAATCTTCTAGACTGACTAAAAAATCTAGTTCTGTCTTTCTCATTTTATGAATTGGAGACCAAGGCAAAGGCAGGTTTATTTATTTTTTCCTTAATACTTTGTCAGGGGGTGTTCTCTCAAGGAGCTTGGAAACTGAGTGTCTGCAGAGTTTCAACATAATTTAGACACACGATATGGAACTTCTTCCTTTCTAAGGCCCTAAATCACCATCTGTTACTAAGGCAAGGGCTCAACAAGCACTAAACTTTATCCAATACTGCCTTGAAATGTATAATTTTTGCCTAAATGAACTTCCCAAATAATTTGAGATAGTAATGCTTTTTTGTGAAAATTTAACTAAAATATAGCATTTGCCTTCATGCCTTCTGCAATAAAATAAGCTGAATGTAACTGGAACATTCCTTAATGACTCAGGTTATCCTAATAAACAACGATGGTGATGCTCCAGAGGAGTGAGTGTAGATGGGCTGGTACACGGGCACGAAAGTGCATCAACCCAGCAGTGGCCCCTACCCTGCCATCATTTAAAAAAAAAAAAAAAAAATCCATCACTTGCATTTTTGTAGTTTACCTCTTCTCCATATGAACACAGTGACTGTTTATCATACACACACAACAGTGCCAATCTGACCTATGACAGAACTGCCTTTAGTGGGTCACAGGACTACTTTTCTGAGTTAAAGTAGTTTAGAGAATGTTTTATTCCCTCTAGGGGTGAGAGAACGTAGGAAAGGCATGAAATGGAGCTAATTTTGGTGGGTACTTAATACATACCAAAAACCTTTCATTTGGCAGAGTTTCAAGATGGCGGCGGCTGCGGCGGCTGGCGCGGAGTAGCTGAGGTGGAAAAGGTGGCCACTGGGCCTCAGGCAGCTGGGAAACTTGTGGACCTTCCTCTTGCCATCTCTTAAGGGAGGACCGCTGCTGGTGGACGGTCGTGGGGGCTCAACGCCACTTTGCCCCCGGCAGGAGAGGCTGCCTCATTTACAGGCAACAGCTTTGAAGTGTGGAGCAGGAAAAGAACTGATTCTTAGCTGCAAAAGCGAGTCTTGAAACAGGGAACACGGTGCCAGGGCTGCTGTGGATGCAGCCAGGATCCCGGAGGCCAGGGCCATGCTGAAGGCGGCCAGCTGCCCTATTCAGGATTCGAGGTTTCAGGCCGGCATTAAAGAAGATTCCTGGGAGCGCCCGAGCGGCGCCGCGACTGAACAGCCCGAGGCGGCAGCGCCGAGAACACGGAAGGCAACAAATCAGAGACAGAGCGAGCGCCCGACCTGGCACAGCACTGTGAGTGATCCCTGGCACAGCTCTGTTCGGGGGGTGGATGCCCACGCGGCTCCCGCCTGCACCACCAGGCCACTCACTGCCCCGGTGCTCCCTCCATTTTCCCAGGTGCGGGCAGCTCCGCCCTGCTCGGCCATCACTGAGCCCATTTGCTTAGCCTGGCGCGGGGCTTTCCGGACCCTGCGGGCCGGCCTCCTCTCCCACTCCCTCCGCGGTTCTCTGGCGGGGCTGGGGGTGTGGGGCATCCTGACCAGTGTTGAGAGGGCTAGGAAGTACGGGCGGGCCGACTGTCACTCCACCACACCCTGGACTCCGGCCCCGGTAAACTTCCTGTTACTGGGAGGCAGATACCATCTCTGCGACCACCAGTTTGGAAAAAAGCCTAACGAATTTCTGGTTGGGAATAGTGTGGTAGGAGAGTTCCCAGGTCCGCTTGAACCTGCCGGAGAGCAGGCTGCAGGCGGGCACTAGACTCGGTTTATACCGGGTGGATACAAAGGTGAACAAGACCTGAGAAAGATCTACACAGTGCTATAAAGGCACCCAGAGAGACCGGTCGTCTGTGCCTCGCAGAAACCTGGTAGACTCCCGGGGCGAGGCGGTGCTGAGCAGGGTCTTGAAGGCCCAGCTGATAGACGAGGGGGTGCAGAAGACACGCCCCAGCCCAGCACAGTGTGCACAGAGCGGCCAGGGAGGCGGAGACTCGACAGAAACCACACACCCGGTGGGGTCGCCACTGCACGATCTAACAGCCTGGGCCAGAGCACACGGAACGGGGAGAAGTCCTGTACAGAAAGTGAAAGCTCAACAGAGATCACACACCCTGTGGTACGTGATCCACCAGCCCAGCAGAGTACAAGCTGACCAGAAAGGTGGATCCCCGGAGAAGCCCAAGACCCGAGGCAACCACACACACAAGACACTAGAGGCCAACTGAGCAGTCACGGCGGGAGCCATACCAAATTGGCAACCACAGCAACATCCTAGTTAGTCATTAATCTCAAACCGGTGGACTGTGAAACCCCCTGCCACAATGAATAAACACCAAAAAAAAGACACCAGAAATACAAAAAATCAAGAAAGTACACCACCAAAAGTTAATAAATCTCATACTCTAGATCCTATAGAACAAGAAGCCCTTGAAATAACTGACAAAGAATTTCGAGTGATAATTCTAAGGAAACTGAATGAGATACAAGAAAACTCAGCTAGACATCATGATGAAATGAGGAAAAGTATACAGGATCTGAAAGAGGAAATATACAAGGAAATCAATGTCCTGAAAAAAAATGTAGCAGAACTTGCTGAACTGAAGAAGTTATTCAGCGAAATAAAAAACACAACGGAGAGTTTAACCAGCAGGCTTGTCGAAGTTGAAGAGAGAACCTCTGAACTTGAAGATGGGCTGTTTGAAATAACACAAGCAGACAAAAAGAAAGAAAAAAGAATCAAGGACATGGAAGAAAATCTGAGAGAGATATCAGACAACCTCAAGCGCTCAAATATCCAAGTCATGGGTATTCCAGAAGGGGAGGAAAATGGAGATTCCATTGAAAACATATTCAACAAAATAGTGGCAGAAAACTTCCCAGGTATAGGAAAAATCACAGATCTTCAGATCCAGGAAGCTCAACGATCTCCAAACGTATTCAACCCAAAAAGGCCTTCTCCAAGACATGTCATAGTCAAATTGGCAAAACTCAGAGACAAAGAGAGAATCTTAAAAGCTGCAAGAGAGAAGCGTCAAATCACCTATAAGGGAGCCCCAATCAGGTTAACATCAGACTTTTCATCACAAACCCTAAAAGCTAGAAAGGAATGGGATGATATTTTCAAAATACTAAAAGACAAAGATTGCCAGCCAAGAATACTCTACCCTGCAAGGCTATCCTTCCGAAATGAGGGGCAAATAGTATATTTCTCAGACAAACAAAAACTGCGGGAGTTCACTAGCACAAGACCACCCTTACAAGAAATCCTCAAGGGAGTACTGGGTTTGGTTCCTGAAAAATAACTACCACTGCCATAAAAACCTAAGAAAAATCTAAACCCGCTAGTACAATAAAAATGGCATTCATGAAGAGAAAACAAGCTAACAAAAACACTATCTACAACCTAAGGAACCAACAAACAAAGAAACCAAACAGTAAATCAGAAAGCAAGGAACAAAAGACACCTAAGACAACCAAACAACCAATAAAATGCTAGGAATAAATCAACACCTTTCAATAACAACTCTTAATGTTAAAGGCTTAAATTCCCCAATTAAAAG